>NC_080539.1:71363952-72023952 GCF_028640845.1 Ahaetulla prasina
CATACTCATGCTTTTGATTTTCTTTTTCTACCCAAATATAGCATTTTGCATTAATCCCAAATGTAGTTTTTGGTTTCTGGCCATTGTTCCAGCTTGTCAAGATTGTCCTAATTCTTAATACTATCCTCCAAAGTCTTTGCTTTGTCCCTTCTCTTTGTTTTCTTCAAATCGGATAATACCATTTTTAATCTTGTTATTTAACAAGTTGAACAGGATAGCATCTAGAAGTGAACCATGAAGTAAATTACTCAACATTTCCTTCCTGTTTGATGCATTTATTAATATTCATTCATTGAATACAAGTGTTCAACCAGCTCTGCATTCATCTTATGGTAGCATAATAGTTTTAACAGATATACTCTAAGTAGTAATGATATATCAATGTTGTTTTAACTATTGTTTGAGAATTGCCCAGAGTTTGATATAAGATGGTCAGCTAGGTATATTATGACAACTTTATTCTTATAGTCAAATAAACTGGCCACTGTACTGGTCAGTCAATCAATTAGGGACAGGTTATTTATTTATTTATTTATTTATTTGCATTTATATCCCACCCTTTTCCAAAGACTCAGGGCGGCTTACACTATGTTAAGCAATAATCTTCATCCATTTGTATATTATATACAAAGTCAACTTATTGCCCCCAACAATCTGGGTCCTCATTTCACCTACCTTATAAAGGATGGAAGGCTAAGTCAACCTTGGGCCTGGTAGGACTTGAATTTGCAGTAATTGCAAGCAGCTGTGTAAATAACAGACTGTCTGAGCCACCAGAGACCCAGCAAGTTATTGTTGATAAACCTATGCTAACCACTGCTAATGAATGCATTTTTTTCTAGATGCACATAAACAGCTACTAAATGATTTGTTATAGATTTTTGCCTGGTATCAACATCAAGCTACTTGATACTCATATGGGGCTCTTTCACATGCATACAAAATAATTTTTGACAAGCTAATCATTCTCATCATTTGAGTTTGAATGCATGTTTGAGCTAATAGTGTCCTCCAATTACAAACTACAAGTAATTACTCTTCAGATTTACTGAACCAATTGTAAAAAGATTCCCAGAATCTTGCAATAGAAATGAAAGCACATGAATTTTTATTTTTCATGTAAATAGGATGGCATCCTCAGTTAATTCAGCAGTTAAAAGATAAACAACATACCTCCCAAAATAAAGCTTTCTCTCAGCTGAGATAAGAAAGGGGTTAGATAGTCACCAATAACCATCTCCTTTCAAATTCATGAACCTCTGTTTTTCACTCTCCAAAAACATACTCATCTATAGTAAATTGGAACCAGTCCAATTCCTATGCTATAATTTCTCCAAGCAGAAATAAGCCTGTTTTTTTTTGCCACAAAAAAAACCAAAATAATTGTTTTAGAGTAGTTTGTGGTTTTTAATAAAAGGGACATTACATGAGACAAACTTTATTATTATAAAGACAAGCTATCAAATGTGTATTGGGAATAGAGCCATTAGTGAAATTAAATGTCTCAGCCATCATAATGCATATTAAATTTGTGGCAGGCAGGTGAAATCAGATAAGTTTTAAAGACAGCCTCAATCATGCCTATGAAAGAAAGGAAGATGGCAATTAAATAAGAACTGAACTAATATTTGTAGGGTATTTCATAGCTTGGGCAATATTACCTCTAAAAGTATCTTTAGTGTTATACCTTGATGAAGGTATCTTTTCTTTTATGTATACTGAGAGCATATGCACCAAGACAAATTTCTCGTGTGTCCAATCACACTTGGCCAATAAAGAATTCAATTCTCTTCCCTTCCCTTCCCTTCCCTTCCCTTCCCTTCCCTTCCCTTCTCTTCTCTTCTCTTCTCTCTCTTTGCACACTGAGCTGTACAAGGATTTTGATCATAAAAACATCACATCATATGTGATGCATGTTCAAAGACATTAATCTTAATGTATTCCAACTTTTTTATTTTGGCCCCTTTCTGCCAAAATATTGTACTACCACTTTCTACAAGAAGCCACATACTTTACACAGTGGATTATATGGAATTATAATAGAGGATTATAATAGAGGATTATCAGGAAAAAGTAGGAAAACAAGCACATCAGCCACTTAGGATTCCCCTAGAAAGGGCTGAACCAAATGTTGGTTGGTCTTTATGAAGTGAAAGTCAGGGGCTCAGTATCTCACTTCTCCCTTCCAAGCAGCCAAATCAGAATATTGTTGAAGGTATCACTTTGGGCAGGGAAGGAAGAACCAAGTAGGAGTAGTAGAGTGGTTGTGTTGAAGACCTGAGGTGAATTATCCTCACTCAGTAGAACTCTCCTGTCACTTGAACTGGCATGGCATAAAACTAAGGAAAGACGGGGGAAGGGGACCCTTTCAAAGGACCTCACAGATTTAGGTAGGCTCTGAAAGGTATTATTTTATTGTAAAAAATACTGCACAACTAAACAAAGAAGTTTTCATCTTTTAAAATGAAGAGTTTATCATCAATCTGTATAGGGTTTCATTTTTCCCATAGCATCAAAAATAATAATAATATGGAAATCTGCATGTTGGCAATATTGGTAATAAAATGATTTTTTTTTAATTTTAAATTGCCAGTCTTTCTGATTTCAGGTATTTGATCAGTGAGACATTTAAAAACATGAATCAATTTCAATAGCATAATAGCCTATCTGCATATTATAGCCAAAGGGGATGCTAATGTTTCCATCTTTTTATAAAAGCCTAGTTATGCATTCCATCAGAAATCCAATAATAAGTGGCCCAAACCCTTTTTCAATCCCTATATCTGTATAACGGCACTGGTATGACCAAGGTAGAAACCTTGCTGATTTTTAAAGATAAAAGAAGCCCTATTCTCCTGAATTCCAAACAGATTATACTCTGTTAAATTCCAAGTTTTCAAAGCTCCATGGTAAAAATCCTCAGAGGTTTTGGTAAGGACAAAGAGTAGATTTATATTCATGAACTTTTGAGAATATGATTGTATCATATGGAAATAACATTTCCCCATCCTTCATTTGAATTATAGTGAAATATTATGATATAAATGTCATCCCATTTACTGAATGTGAACTGCTCTATCTCTTTTTGAATCTTTTTGATATGAGAATTTTCTTACATTGAATTGGACCATTGATCCACTGAACCCAGTTTATAGGGACTAATAATTCCAGGAATTCAGCCTGAGTTTTCCAATCCTTACTTGAAAATGCTGAGAATTTCCATTTAGGAAAAGATTGCAGGTAACTCACCATTACAATTATGTAGGAAAAGAGTAAATCTCAAAAGAGATTCAAAAGAGAGAAATTATCAACATGGAAAAGTCTGCAGTGGTTTTACAAAGAGGATGTGGCTTTTAGAAAACAAACTATGATTGTCATCCTAGATATTGGCATATGAAAAATCTTTTGGTATGTGACCATTGAGGCTAAATTAATCTTCCCTAACTGGTGAGCAAGAAAATACAGAAACTGCAACTGGTTATGAATTGTCACCCTGACTAAAAATTACCAAAATTCCCTATGCATTTACAAATCACTATCTTTTTTAAAAAAAAATTGAATTAAATGCTTTGGCTATCCCTCTAGTAGGCAATTAGTGAATAAATTTAGATCTGTCTTTCCAGTTAATAATGCCTCTAAAAAAATTATTATTCTTTTATGTGAACAAGTATTCAAACCTCCTTGATATCTGGCAGACCAGCTTGCAGTGTTATATGTCAGACAAATAATCATTTCCATCAATTTAACCTGCTATCCATGTAACAAATGTAAGACTTGAAATGGTGAATATGGAACGGACAGTAAATAAGCACGAATCTCCATCACTGTAAATAGAACTGGCCCTAATTCTAGTTTTGTTTGCACTTGAAACTATTTCACAGAATTCTGTTGGTGGTTTTTTTTTTCCAAGCAAAAGCAGACTTATTAATTCTCTGTTAATATTCTCATGTGTTTCATGGCTGAAAGGCTTGCCAGAGGTTTTAAGATAAATTTCTAATGATGCTGGTTCACAAGGTATGAGACCACTGCTGTTCTCCACAGTGTACAGCTTGTATTGTGTAGTTGATACCTATGTCCAATCAGATGAGATGACTTATCTGGTTGGGTAGGTATGGTCAGTGAGATGCCTGATTTGGGTTAAGAGGTTATGCTTAGAAGGAATTAATAATGATGGAGATATTTATTTTCTTTTCCCATCCTTCCTCAGGTTATTATGACTTCACATAATTTATAGTATGTGTTTAATATAGCAGAGGGTGAGAAATATGACATATATTAGATGTAATTACACATACACACACACATATATACAGTATGATAGAATGTAAATTATACTGCTCTACAGTTAAATTAAATCACATTTAAATTTTGCTCTGTTCTTGTGTACTTTGTCTGGTATCATCCACTTGTTATAAACCATGATAGGTGATTTAAAACAAGGACAACCCTTGCATATTCCTCAGGAAAGCAAGACAGAATTTCAAATTATCATTTGAAAATGATTAATTTCCCTACATTATGACAAGTTTAGCTACTATTTTTCAGGTTTGGTTAATTAAACATTAGGGGCTGACACCTACCATTAATTAATTAATTAATTAATTCCGTTTCTATAGCCCTCCATCTATTCTGTTTCTATAGCCGCCCATCTCAGCCAAGTGGCTCTGTAATGTATGTGTTTAGAATAGTAACACAGATTATAAAATGTAGTCTGCATGAGGTGATTTCATCAAAGGAAAGACCTCTTGGGACAATTTCTGTGATGAACAAGAACCTTAATAGAAAGCTACACTCTCTGTTATTTTTTAATTCTAATGAGCCATGACTGCTTGTGACCCACTGTTCTGGAGCTTCACCAATTACTGTTGCCCAAAGGGAGGTTTTTTGCATAAGAATAATATACCGAGATGTTTATGTATTTTCTTGCTGTTAACAATATTCTGAATATTTTGTTTTGAGCCCAAGTTATTACATGAAGAAGGTAGGGTTTTCAGCTGGTTAGGGGAAAGTTTCTGTGGATATTTTAAACAACGTGCAACTCTTCAATTTTAACAGAATGCAAAAGTTATATTATTAATTTATTACTGAGGCTTATAGGATAGCCAACTCTAAATAGCATATGCTCTGTCTTTGTAACCAGGAATAAACAATGCAAATAAATAACCAATGCTAATAATCAAAAATGCTAATGCATCATAAGAACAATCTCACATATAAATAATTGACATCTGCAAGGGCCATTTCTGGTCCCCAACAGCTTCTTGAAGTCTAGATGGCCGCCCTTTTGAATTCCAAAATAGTTGGAACCATTGTAATGACTGGGGGATACTGTTCCATAGGACTGGGGTGTCAACAGAAAAGGCCCAAATGCAAGATCCTAGATGGTAACATCATCTCACAAGCATGCTGAATGAGACAGTCCTTTGTTTTCTATCTGTCTGGGTGGACAGATACAATTTGAAATGGGTATTCCTGAAGATATCCACATCCTAAGCCATTCATGGCTTTAAAAGTCTAATCTAGCAACCAATAAGATCTCAAAGCATGGCATTACATAGAGAAAGAACAAAAAGCTTTCTGCTTACTATTTGAACAGATATATTCTGGACAAGCTATTAGCACTGAGATGTGAAGAATATTCTGCTTCTAGTTTCTCTAAGCCTACCTCTTTCCTGGTTCCTAATTTATTTTGAAATGATATTCAGCGTATTTATATGAATGTATGCTGAACAGCAACCTCAGGCAATATGTGCTGGGAGAGGAGGTACAAGAGTTTGGAAAATAGAGCTATATATGCCAATGAAGTTCATCAAATATTGCCTTTGATGTCATCATTGCTTTCGTTGTCGGGGAACGACACCACCACCACTGTTGAGGTATAATTCAACTGCAAATATAGTGAATCTCTGTGAGGAAAAAGGAAAGGGGAGAAACAAAATATATTAGGTAGCCCATTAAAACAAGCACAACGTAATTCTTCACCAGATTTCTCCTCTCTCCTAAATTTTCAACACTGTTGATATTTGCTTCCTATTCAAAATAACACAGCGAGAACCACTGTAGGAAATTAGTACTTTCAAAAACACATACACACTGCCAAGTATTCCTGAAAACTTCATGGTGCTAACAGTATTATGGAGACTTCATGGCTGTTCCAAGATTTTTGAATAGATGATAGATAGATATTACTAGTTACCCTTCATGGACATGTGTGAAAGCTTTTTTGGAAGAGCTAAGTGACCACAGTTCAAATACAGACCTTGCTGGGGGGAAAAACCATAAGGAAAAATAGCAACGTTCTCTGTGGATATTATTATGTACACTGAGAGCATATGCACCAAGACAAATTCCTTGTGTGTCCAATCACACTTGGCCAATAAAATTCTATTCTATTCTATTCTATTCTATTAAATTATTTTTTGAAGCAGTCTTATCAATAGCAAATTTCCTAAGCTAGTTTTCAAATAGATTTTTTTCTTCTAAACTCTGTATGTCACTTCATTGGACAATTCTAATTTTGGCTTATTTGACATTTGAAGCAGAATGAGGTGGTCATGTTATAAGCCTAGCTAATTTATTTATTTATTTATTCATATTTTTATACCGCCCTATCTCCCTAGGGACTCAGGGCGGTGTACAGCCATCTAAAAACAACATAAATATACACAGTAAAACATAATCTAAAAAACTTATTAAATAGGCCGAATATTTAAAATAGACATAAATAATAAAACCCCAAGTTAAAACCAAATCTAAAATTTAAACAATTAAAATTTAAGAATCTAGTCCAGTCCTGCGCAAATAAATAGATGTGTCTTAAGCTCGCGGCGGAAGGTCCGAAGGTCAGGAAGTTGACGAAGTCCTAGGGGAAGCTCGTTCCAGAGGGTGGGAGCCCCCACAGAAAAGGCCCTTCCCCTGGGCGTCGCCAGTCGGCACTGCCTAGCTGACGGCACCCTGAGGAGTCCCTCTCTGTGGGAGCGCACGGGTCGGTGGGAGGCATTCGGTGGCAGCAGACGGTCCCGTAAGTAGCCCGGCCCTATGCCATGGAGCGCTTTAAAGATCATTACCAAAACCTTGAAGCGCACCTGGAAAACCACAGGTAGCCAGTGCAGTCTGCGCAGGAGAGGTGTTACATGGGAGCCACGAGGGGTTCCCTCTATTACCCGCGCAGCCGCATTCTAAACTACCTGGAGTCTCTGGGTGCTCCTCAAGGGAAGCCCCATGTAGAGAGCATTGCAGTAGTCCAGATGAGATGTCACGAGAGCATGAGTGACCGTGCATAAGGCATCCTGGTCTAGAAAGGGGCGCAACTGGCGGACCAGGCGAACCTGGTAAAAAGCTCTCCTGGAGACGGCCGTCAGATGATCTTCGAAAGACAGCCGTCCATCCAGGAGAACGCCCAAGTTGTGTACCCTCTCCATTGGGGCCAATGACTCGCCCCCAACAGTCAGCCGAGGCTGCAGCTGACTGTACCGGGATGCCGGCACCCACAGCCACTCCGTCTTGGAGGGATTGAGCTTGAGCCTGTTTCTCCCCATCCAGACCCGTACGGCTTCCAGACACCGGGACAGCACCTCGATAGCTTTGCTGGGGTGGTCCGGTGTGGAAAAGTACAGCTGGGTGTCATCAGCGTACAGCTGGTACCTCACACCAAAACCACTGATGATCTCACCCAGCGGCTTCATGTAGATGTTGAATAAGAGGGGCGAGAGAATCGACCCCTGAGGCACCCCACAAGTGAGGCGCCTTGGGGCCGACCTCTGCCCCCCCGTCAACACCGTCTGCGACCGATCGGAGAGATAGGAGGAGAACCACCGATAAACGGTGCCTCCCACTCCCAATCCCTCCAACCGGTGCAGCAGGATACCATGGTCGATGGTATCAAAAGCCGCTGAGAGGTCTAATAGGACCAAGGCAGAGGAACAACCCCTATCCCTGGCCCTTCAGAGATCATCCACCAACGCGACCAAAGCGTTGTGAATGTGTTGACAGATAAAACCATTACACCCAATCCTAGCTTCTTTTCTCCCTATCTTTCTCTGACTTTCTCTATCTCTTTTGCTTCCCTTGAGTGTTCTGTGTGAACACTCAAGTAAAATTATTAAGCATTTTTTTCTTATTTTAATGTTTTTTTCTGGGCCAGTTTACTAAGCAGATTACAATTTAAACTTCAGAATAGTAGAGTAATGGCAGAAAAGCGGATTCAATTATATTTTAATATATAAACTTATCCTACTTTCCCAAGAACAAAACAGAGAGGGGAATTGCAGAGATGATGTTGGTGGTACACATTTCCTTCCATTTCCTTGTAAAATTCTACTGCAATGATGGTGGTGGAGGAGGAAATAGAACGAAATGGAGTATTTAACAGAATCTTCTTATTCAGGCAACACTGGTGTATATAACAACAGGTTGTACTCATTCTGTTATTCATATATATATTCCATAAATCTTACCCCATGAAAAAATATTTATTTATTTATGCAGATATTCGTAGACAATGAACTTCAACAAAAAAAATCTTGAATTACAGTCAGAAATAGTGAACCAATAAATCGAGCAATCTAACTAACCTAAGCTAAGCATTAGTGCCATCAGTTGCCCTGCACCCTAAACCAACCTTGGTCTCTTTAAGGCTTGTGGACTTCAATTCTCAGAGTTCCTCAGCCAGCTTTGGAGACCCCTGCCCTAAACAGTCATAAAGGCTTCAAAGCCTTGAAGGCCAAAGGCTTCCCTTACCTCAGGAATCAAGGTGTTGGCTTCCAATAAACAAACTGATTGCTTTAATTTGAGATAAGACTTTGTCTAAATTTAGTGGTGATTGGAAACTCCTTATTGACTTTTTGCAGGAAACAGGAAGAAAACGAAGTTTATAGAAAAATGTAAACAACGCTATAACCCTAGAGTAAGAGGTTAATTTGTATTTAGACCTATAATGAGCTGTAATTCTGTTTCTATTAAGAGCAGTGGGCCGAGGTGGGGGAGGTGCTAAATGTGGGCTATACATATGTAGATTCATTCTTTACATGGGGCTGCCTATGACAATGAATCTGAAGCTACAACTTGCCCAAGTGGTGGTGGTGGTCCATCTGCAGATTCAGCTATCACCACCATTTAGGCCAGTTGTAGTTTCAGAGTCATTTTCACTACTATGTAGTGCCTATTACAGTAGTCAAAATACAGGAGGACAAGGGCATGAGTCTCTATTGCAGGGGTCTCCAACCTTGGTCCCTTTAAGACTTGTGGACTTCAACTCCCAGAGTCTGGGAGTTGAAGTCCACAAGTCTTAAAGGGACCAAGGTTGAGACCCTGCCCTAAACAGTCATAAAGGCTTCAAAGCCTTGAAGGCCAAAGGCTTCCCTTACCTCAGGAATCAAGGTGTTGGCTTCCAATAAACAAACTGATTGCTTTAATTTGAGATAAGACTTTGTCTAAATTTAGTGGTGATTGGAAACTCCTTATTGACTTTTTGCAGGAAACAGGAAGAAAACGAAGTTTATAGAAAAATGTAAACAACGCTATAACCCTAGAGTAAGAGGTTAATTTGTATTTAGACCTATAATGAGCTGTAATTCTGTTTCTATTAAGAGCAGTGGGCCGAGGTGGGGGGGGAGGGTGCGCGAAATGTGGGCTATACATATGTAGATTCATTCTTTACATGGGGCTGCCTATGACAATGAATCTGAAGCTACAACTTGCCCAAGTGGTGGTGGTGGTCCATCTGCAGATTCAGCTATCACCACCATTTAGGCCAGTTGTAGTTTCAGAGTCATTTTCACTACTATGTAGTGCCTATTACAGTAGTCAAAATACAGGAGGACAAGGGCATGAGTCTCTATTGCAGGGGTCTCCAACCTTGGTCCCTTTAAGACTTGTGGACTTCAACTCCCAGAGTCTGGGAGTTGAAGTCCACAAGTCTTAAAGGGACCAAGGTTGGAGACCCCTGCTCTATTGCACTGATATCTTGGCCCAAACCAATTCACATTTTTTGCATCAACTGAAACTGAGCAAAACTCCCCTTAGCCATGGTAACTGCTCTTAACAGAACTTGTGAGTTTAGAAGGAACTCAAATTGCAGCCCTAATACTTTAGGGCAGGGGTGTCAAACTGGCGGCCTGCGGGCCAGATGTGTACCATGCGGGCCATGCCCACCTCAGCTCCATGAATGGGAAAAACATTGTGAAACATCACATGACAGCAATGTGACACGGTGAGTCTGACCCCTGTGCTTTAGAGGAACCTGGCCCTGTCCAGAGACAAATCTGAAATCAGATTCAAGCTAGAACAGTTTGCCTTCAGAAGGTGTAGTGATGGCAAACCTATGGCACATGCGCAGGGGGAGGGACGGGCGTGGGGGCCATGCATGCATGCGGGAAGTGGGGCTTGTGCATGGGGGGGCACGTGGGGGGCATGTATGCATGGGGGGCATTGGGGAGGGCCGTGCGCACGTGCACGGGGACATTGGGGTGGGGCATGCGCGGGGCCACAAGCGCATGCGCAGGGACATCACGCATGCATGAAGGCTGCACATGGATTGCATTTTGGGGGTTCGGGTGCGCACGCTGTGGGCACTCTGTCTGGAAAAGGTTAGCCATCACTGGTGTAGGTGCTTCATCACTGGAGGCTTTTAAGAAATGACTGGACAGCCACCTATCTGAAATGTTAAAGGCCAGGGTCTCCTACTTGAGCAGTGGGTTGGATTAGAAGACCTCCAAGGTCCCTTCCAGCTCTATTGTGATTGATAGATTGATCAGTGACAAACAGAATCTCCATCTTTCAGGGGTTTGATCTGAGCTTGTTTTGACACATTCAGGCCCTTGTAGTCTGTATTCCCACTCCAGCCTTGGGTGACAATGTCCAAACAAGTAATATCAGCATACGTTCTATCAAGTATGATTTCAGGAAGATAAATACGTATAAGGACAGCAGCAGTCCTTTCAGCAGTCCCTGAAACCCTGGGTTTTTTCCCCTTTCCTACAAAGGTAAAGGCTAGAAAGCAGAGTTGAAAGAGGATTTTGAAGGCTTTATAAAAGATGGGATTACTGTATTTATGATTATTGTCTGAAGAATAATTTGGGGTTCCAACTTGAGCAGGGATTGTGCAAGAATAAAAATGAAATCCAGAGGAATTCAGAGGAAAGGAGAAATATTTATTCCCCAAAGCAAAGAAGTTTGCCTTGGGGCAGCTGCAGAAAAACCGGTATATACATTGTTTTATAGAGGAGTTTGTCCTGGGTGTGGAAGTGTATATGTGCTGATTCCAGGGTGACACTTGACGGGTGTTGGTATGTGTAAGTACATGTCATCTATAATGTTTATACTTATGAAACTGCAGTTCCACTGTGAGACCGTTTTAATTAACTGTCTTTGTGTTTACAGACCTTCTCCTTTGATATGTGGATAAGATCTGGGTAACATTGGTGGGTTGAGGAAATTTGAGTAAAAGTTTTCTCCCCGTTTGCTATTTTTATTTGATTAACTTAATTTCAGCTTGACTGTCAATTATCTAGTAGAGACGCTGATTCTCAATCCATTGTGGATTCTGTTAATGTTTAAGAGAAGATGGAGAAGGTATAAAGAATAAAATATATTTTGATATAAAAATTCCCACATTACCCTTAAAAATGCAAAACATATTTGCCTGTAGAATGTCCTGATAGAAGCTTATATAGCTCATATAGCTTATATAGCTCATTGTGCTGATTTCTTGAGAAATAGCTATTTGCTCCAGGCATCCAATGTATTTGTGGCAGAGCTCAGGATTGAATAAAGCCAGACTCCTCGTTTCCTATGACCACAGGACCCTTTTCCCTCATAATGGTCCACCCTTGTGTAAACCACCTCCCATTTTAAAACAAAATGCCACAAAGTTGCATTAGTGGCACCAGTGAATTGTCATGTGTGGTCTGGGCTAGCTGCCTCTTTACCTACTTGTATCATCAGAGTGTGTCCCAGGGGCAATTCTTTCATAGTAGATAACAAAGTAAGATTTATTTATTTATTTATTTTTATGTATTTATTTGTCGAGTAAGTATTAGATAATATATGTATTAGTAAGTATTAGATAATATATGTATTATCTAATGTATAAGCATGAATTAAATACATAAAATGAATACAATTAAAGGGAACATTAGGTACAAGGACAGTAGGCACACTGATGCTCTTATGCATGCCCCTTATAGACCTCTTAGGAATGGGGTGAGGTCAAGTCTAAGGTTAAAATTTTGGGGGGGTTGGAATGAAACCACAGAGTTAGGTAGTATATTCCAGGCATTAACAACTCTGTTGCTGAAGTCATATTTTCTGCAATCGAGTTTGGTGCGGTTTACCTTAAGTTTGTATCTATTGTGTGCTCGTGTAATGTTGTGGTTGAAGTTAAAGTAGTCATTGACAGGTAGGACATTGTAGCGGATGATATTATGAGTTATGCTTAGGTCATACCGAAGGCGGCGTAGTTCAAAATTTTCTAAGCCCAAAATTTCAAGTCTGGTGGCATAAGGTATTTTGTTGCGAGCAGAGGAATGGAGGACTCTTCTTTTGAATTATTTCTGGACACTTTCAATTGTATTAATATCCGATATGTAGTGCGATTCCAAGAGATCAACAAGTAAGCATTGTCACAGTCAGTTTAGGAGGATAAGAACATGTAGAAATGATCATCCAGAAGGAATAGCTTCATACCTTCTCCATCCCTATCTGCCTGAAGTTATCAGGTCACACCTGGCTTCACTAAAAACTCCACAAGTACATCATGAACTTTTTATAATTCACAGCAGTCTAAGAAGATATGGTATTGGTGGGGAAAAAATAAGGTTACCTCACACAGTCCTTTGGAGATAATGCTGCTTCCACAAAACATTTCACCGCTAAGCAAATTACCCAATGCTTCCATTTGCCGACTAGATAGCTATTTTAGCGCCCATGAAAGTGATGGCAGAAACTGCCTTACAACCACCATTAACAGCCCTAACTGTAGCCAAGAAATCCAAGTCATGGGAAAATAAATGAAAATAACATTTGTGCTGATTAGGGAGTTCCATACTGGATATATATAATGAAGATGTATTGGGGCAGCTTAATTGTGAGTCAAAACATAGTGGCTAATAAGAATTTAATGCAATATAGATAGATTTAATGGCAACAATCCTGCTGGGATTTCCTTTAACACTTCGTAGCATATGCATAATACACAACCTCTGGCCAATTGCTTGCTGTGCTGTGAAATGGGAGACTGGGACTATGAGTGAAGAAACATTAAGTGCAAGAGTTATTGCCAAACAGAGATACAGAGGAATTGGGGAAAGATGAAAAATTGCAGCAGCTAATTGGCTCTAAACAAAATGATGACATTTTGAAGCTCATTTCCAACAGGTTTCCATTGATAACTATCATCACTCATTTTTTGTGTATGCATATCTTTATGAAAGCAAAAGGTTTATAGCTTGGGATAAGCAGCTTTGTGACTTAATCTGCTTCTTTAGCGTCACCTACATGTAATTCTGGCTACAACAGAAAAACTAGATTGTATACTTTAGATTAGACTCTGTGAAGTCTCCTCTCTTCAGTCAAGCTGCTACAGGGAGGGAAAAGACTTTTGGACATTCATTCCTCAGCACTCTAAATTGTCAGTTTGAGGCATATTTCCATAACTTTCCATCCATACTCCTTAATTGTGTTTAAAGTTAACCAGGATTTTGAATTTAATCTGAAATATTTACTTTAAATGCTATAATAACAATAACAACTCTGGATAAGAGTTACCCTAGTTAAAGGGGAAAGGTGGGTGGGAATTGTAAGATGGACTATGTAGTCCTGTGTTATTTTGAAACACGAGCCACGTTAATATCGGTGTTGGCCCCTAGTCTTTCAAGGTCTTCGCAAACCTGGCGCTTTCCACAAGCATTGAGATTACAATATCCACAACTTCTTGTCAACATAGGAATTCTGGGAACTAGACGTGTATGAGGAAGGCATTGATTGGAGATGGCCAATCAATGACAAGGGAGAGCTTAATTCTATAAAGTACATTTCCTGTCACTATTCTGAGTAGAGTGAGTTTTTTTTTTTAAAAAAAAGATATTTCCAGTTGCTCATATGAGGATGTTTATGTGATGAGCTTTATCTATGGCTTTGGCTCCTCTGAAGCCAGTCATCTGGACTGAAAATAGTTGTCAAGGAGCCTGAGAAATCAAATGTCAGAATATATTTATCTACTGCCTGGGCAAACTAATAAATCCTCATTGGGTCAGAATCTGTATGAAATAGAGATCAAACTATGGTCCAGATGGGGATAAGGGAGGAGGGGGAGAAGGGTATGGCCAGTTTGAGAAGCAGATTACAAGGTTTGAACAGAGGCCAGTTTTCTCTTTTCTCATGTCCTTTGTTGTAGAAAATGCCTGATAATTGGGGAGAGATACTTCCCTAAGCAGATCAGGCAACTGTCAGAAGGCACAAAGCATTTAACTGTAGCCATTGTAGGAATGCTGCCTAGGGTTCAATCTTGTTTCCCCCCCCATCTGTTGAGAACCAAGAAGGTGTGAAAGGGAAGCATTCTAGGCATTCATAGTCCTGTGTGCTGCCTGCAGCAAGCTGACTGTAGGAACGTAAACAGCATGGAGTCAAGCAATAATGTGATTAGCAATTCATTAAACTATTTTTTTAAAAAAAGAATTACTTCTTCCACCAGTACAGAGCGAAGGTATTAGCGAACACAAGATGGATCAAGGATTACTAAATTAGAAGCTAGTCTCTTCCACCCTCCCTCTCTTCTTCCCTTCTTTATTCATCTGCTGTTTCACTCTATTCAAGATGTTGAACCAAATACCATAAGCTGAAAGAAGCAAAGCCAAGAGTTATGGAAGCTGCAGGAAGAAGCTCAGTTTTTCACATCTAGATCCAATTAAAATAGTCATTGTTGAGTCAGGCCTAACCCTTTGACCATTGTGTAGAAAAATACTTGCTATTTCAACATGATTCTGGTGACAAACTGCACCTCTGCCAAAGACATTTCAGTAAATCTGATTGATCCATTTGATCCACTTTCTTCTATTCCTGCGAGACACCCGAGCATGGCATTGTCCAGGAACTGCAGTCATATCCATTAAATGAAAATTCCATGTTCAAGGTTAATTTCTATTTCGGTTGTCAGAAGCTTCTACATACACTGAATGCTGATATTTGCTTCCCCCAGAGGCATTCTGGTTGCTTGTTTAGGAAATTGAAGATGAGCCATACAATCCTTGATGTGAATCAGCAAGTTAATTCTTATGCCTGTGGTTAATCGGATTCTCATGCCAGCTTCTTCTATAGAAACTACATCGTCTTTGCTACTGGATAATTAGAAGACCAAGTCCAGAGCAATTTCTTCATATCCTTATTGTGTTCCCATGGTTCTGGCATCATAAAAAAAAAGTCTGTTTCTTATCACTAAGATGAGAAGGGAACAATTTCTGGCATGTCTCCATCCTTTCCAAATCTATTCCTGAAGACTATTCAGATCTCTGAATAATATATGCTGGTAAATATCCGAGCTTTGGATGATTACAAAGTTCTGTGCTTGTAGGTACATGGGTTCCCTGAGCAAACAATAGCAATTTAGGAAATAGTGACCATCCTCATAACAACAATAGTTATTGAAAATAAAATTCATCTGTCATCTGCTCCCTGGTCAATAATTCATTCAACCCTGCAATAAATGGTATTTTTAAGTTGTATTGCCTTACTTTTTGATACGGTGATCTTAACCTTCTTCCCCTCAAATAGTTTTTGCTGTCTTCAGCATCACTTTACCTGCAGCAACAGAAGGCTTAACTTTCAATTACTCTGTGAAAAGAGAACCAAATGAACAGATGTGGTGGGGTTGCTCAAGCAGCTGGTAGCAGGCTATGAAGTCTTTCTTCTCCAGAATGCTACTTTGAATGTAAGCCAATGCCATAATGACCAAAGTCATTCCAAGCTGATAGCTGTTCAGTAGAATGCGCGAAAATGTTAGGGGGTTCAAAGGTCTCTGTGCAATTCCTATTGGGCAACTATATTCCACATGAAAATCAGAGCCAGGAGTAGCATTTTCAGTATCATTGGGTAGAAAGATTTTCTAATTTGGCTCATCTTTGACAAGTGCAAGTGTCACTGTCTACCTTTTAAACTTTTCTGAATCATCTGCGGTATAATGTCAAGGAAGATGAAGTAGGAGGAGGACATAATGTATATAGGGACTTTATAGCTGCAAAGAACAATGTCATGTACTGATGATTATTTATGCAATCAAGGAGTAGCATGGTACTCTGAATGATTTACATTCATTGTAGACAACAACTGCATTTCTTAATAATTGACACATAGCAATTAATCTACAAATTCTATGGCAATCAAAGGCTTGTATACACAAGTAACTTGCTGTACATGATGGATCCGTCACACTCCTTTAATCCCAGTACTATGGATAGCAATTAAAACCTGTTTTTACCTATCTGTGAAAAATCTTTTGGTGATATTACCACCAGCACCACTACCACAATTAAACCTACACTAAAACCTGTCCTCGGCTTTTTTAAGCATCTCTTGTAAAAATGGGTCACCTGTCTGGGGCAAATGGGTGTAAAGCAGGGGTGGGTTCTACTCACCTTTACTACCGGTTCGCAACGGGGCTACACACACATGCACAGAAGCTTCCTGAGGACATCCGGGTCATTGGGCGGAGCCTCCCACCGGTTTTGCTACCAGTTCTTGCGAACCGGTCTGATCCGGGGGCAACCCACCACTGGTGTGAAGCCATCTTGGAACTGCTGAAAGGACTGTATTGTGGAGCTGTGCTTTCTGTGCTTTCTTTCTTAGAGAGAGAGAGATGCTGAAGTATGATTGTATTTAATAAATGTCGTGAAGACTATCAGAAGTCACTTCTTAGTACCTTTTTTCTTTTCAACTTTTTAAACTTTTTTTCTTTTCATGTACGTTTTGCTTTCTCTTTGCTTTTTCTCTTTTCTTTCTTACTTTATATTACTTTGTATTAGTTTTTTTTAACTTTTAATAGAAATTAACTCATACAATCTCTTTATATATTTTTGCAGCAGTTCAGAAATGTTATCAACAAGGAGAGCTTTGAAATAATGGAAATATATTTTTAGGCTAATATATATTGTACTGCAGTGTACTATATTTCACCTCAGTTTATTGTTGGGAGTTGGCCAAGAGATTTGTATGTGTGTGTGTGTACACATATATACACATTTTTATATGTGTATGGCTCCAAGTCCGAGGTCTTGTCATGTCTTTGGCTCGGACTCGGAGCCAAACCAAAACCCAGGATGCTGCATCACAGCCATCTGCTCAAGACATCACATCACAGAACTCCAGAGCCCACAATACCAAAGCTCAGGAACAAAAGACTAGGACCACACCCACACAGGATGCTATGAAACAGCTGACCAATCTGCAAACACCCACTCCATCTACCAATCAAGATGCAACCACACAACCAACCAACCTGCTCACAGCAACACTCCCCACCTCGACCAATCTGCAAACACCCACTCCATCTACCAATCAAGATGCAACCACACAGCCAACCAACCCGCTCACAGCAACACTCCCCACCTCCCCACCAGTATTTATTGAGAGACGGCAGCTCCAACCATGCTTTGCTCGCACAAGCACGAAGCCGAAAGCACCAGCCTGAAGATGATGAGTGAGACCTCGTTGAAACGTCACCAAGATACTCTCAACCTTACACAGGAAAAGACCTGAATATGCCAAGACCTACATACCTATACCCGTGAAAACCTATGAAAACATGTATGTATGTATGTATGTATGTATATATGTATGTATGTATGTCTTGTATCCGTTTCAGCAAGAAATTGGCTGAGGTTGACTCAGCCTTCCATCCTTCTGAGGTGGGTAAAATGAGGACCCAGATTGTTGGGGGCAATAGGCTGACTCTGTAAGCAGCTTAGAGAGGGCTGTAAAGCACTGTGAAGCTGTATATAAATCTATGTGCTATTGCTATAATTTGGAAGGGGAGATTAGGCTCATTGAGTTCAATCCCATGTTAAATGCAGACATCCTAATTAAACCATCCCCTACAGATACTTGTCAACCTCTTGCATAATGGAGTCTAACTTTTCTGAAGGTAATTAGTTTTGCTGTCAAACTATTTTTTATTGTTAAGAAGCTTTTCTTAATAACCCAAATTATTTTTCCACATGTTGATGGCAAATAGGGGTGTCCCGTCCAATAATTGAACAATCCAGTGTGCCACAGAATTTTCTGTTTTCCTCCTGGTACATATAAATCCAGCCATTCTGCATGAGGTCTATAGTTTTGTGGAAGTAAATAATCTGAAACAGGAAATTATCTTCCTCTGATTCAGTCTTCTAATGGCATTATCTTCCTTTAAAAGTTGAAAAACTGGTCTGAAAGTGCCCTCTCTGAAATAGTTCCCACATCAGAAACTAAAGGCATCAGAAAGACATGAATATTTGAAAACAAGTTCTTGAGGATAAAAGCATCCCCTACTTAAAAGCCAGTGCATCTTAAAAGGTGTGGAGTAACTTGTATACAATGTACTGTGATTAGTGAAGCGGTTAGTTCATATTAATTAGTAACTACCAACCCCGCCCCAACTCTTTATTACTGAATAGCATAATGCCCAGAACAGTTTTTCTTAGCAGGAAGCATCTAGAACAGGGGTGTCAGCTTGCCTCCGATCAATGTTTAAGAAAATAAAGACCCAACTCCTTAATTTTGAAGAGATTGGTAATTTTTACTAAACACGTCAGATTGCAAACAAAGCTTAGCTAGAACTGAAACTAATTACTACTGTACAAAAGTATATCCTCTCTTGAACCCTCCCCCTCCAGAGTTCACACAGTCATCAGCCCAACATCCTTCTCCTCCTTGGCCACATGCTGCTTCACTTCCGATGTTATCCCTCTGTCTATCTTCTGGTTGGAATGCTTACAGAACTACACACCCTCCTTCCCCCATAAATCATGCATGACAATCAATAGCAATAAAACCTTTAACGAAGTAATAAAACAGTTAAACACTCTACTAAATATAGAGTAGTATACTTTTAAAACAATATACTTTTAAAACAATAAGCGGAGGCTGACAAGGTGTCTCCAACCTTGGTAACTTTAAGCCTGGCGGACTTCAAATCCCAGAATTCCCCAGCCAGCTTTGCTGGCTGGGGAATTCTGGGAGTTGAAGTCCGCCAGGCTTAAAGTTACCAAGGTTGGAGACCCCTGATCTAGAAGATACAGGTAGCCCTCCACTTATGACCACAATTGAGCCCAAGCTTTTTGTTGTTAAGTGAGATATTTGTTAAGTGAGTTTTGGCCCATTTTACGATCTTTCTTGCCATCGTTGTTAAGTGAATCACCATAATTGTTCAAATAGTAACCCGTTTGTTAAGTGAATCTGGCTTCCCCATTGACTTTGCTTGTCAGAAGGTTGCAAAAGGGGATCATATCATCTTGGAACACAGCAACGGTCATAAGTATGAGCCAGTTGCAAAGCATCTGAAGTTCGATCACATGAGGATGCTGCAACAGTCATAAGTGTGAAAAATGGTCATAAGTCACTTTTTTCCGCTGTAATTTTGAATGGTCACTAAATAAACTGTTGCAAGTTGAGGACTATCTGTACTGATCCTGGAGATGCAGAAAATGGTATCAAAATTAAAATATAAACAAAATTCCACTATTTTCCAAATAATACATTATACAGTTTTCAAAGTACTTCATTGTATTTTCATCCTTTTTTTCCCTTTCTTCAAGCTGTATGAGGTAATCTTGAACTTCAGCTTGGACATTTCAATGAGAAACCAGTCCAGTAATAATGTTCACTGGATACCTTTGGGCATTCCCCACCCCCCACCAAAGCCTCACTGTGATGGTGACACATTTATTAAAATTGTAATATGTGAATATTAGATTTTATATTTAATAGGGTAAGATTGCAAAAATAGCATCTGACACTTTAGATACTTGTGTTGATGTGTGTACCCTTGTATCCAAAATCTGATGATAATAACAACAACAACAACAACAACAACAGAGTTGAAAGGGACTTTGGACGCCTTCTAGTCCAACCCCCTGCCCAGGCAGGAAACCCTACAGCATCTCAGTCAGATGGTTATCCAACATTTTCTTAAAAATTTCCAGTGTTGGAGCATTCACAACTTCTGAAGGCAAGTTGTTCCACTGATTAATTGTTCTAACTGTCAGGAAATTTCTCCTTAGTTCTAAGTTGCTTCTTTCCTTGATCAGTTTCCACCCGTTGCTTCTTGTTCTACCATCAGGTGCTTTGGAGAACAGCCCGACTCCCTCTTCTTTGTGGCATCCCCTGAGATATTGGAACACAGCTATCATGTCTCCCCTAGTCCTTCTTTTTATTAAACTAGACATACCCAGTTCCTGCAACCGTTCTTCATATGTTTTAGCCTCCAGTCCTCTAATCATCTTTGTTGCTCTTCTCTGCACTCTTTCTAGAGTCTCAGCATCTTTTTACATCGTGGTGACCAAAACTGCCAAAATTGAAGGGATTTCACCTTTATCAAATAAGATGTTGCTGTTTGAATTGTAAATAATAAAATATATGGGGATGGGATGGAATATATCACAACTGTTGGTGATCTTGTGAGATTTACAATTTTGTAAACAAAAGTTGCTGACTACACTATCATGCAAGACAATGCAATGCTATTAATCGTTGGAGAAGACTTCTGCCTTCTTTCTTATTCCAAAGTGACTCTATCTTATCTTGCTGAGCAAAATAAAATTGTGATAAACTTAATAATACAAATTGCAAATGGGATTTAGTACAGCAGAACGAGATTATCTTCATTAACTGATCCTCAATGCTTGGGTGCTGTTTCTCTTTCCAAGCTCCTCCTGAAGTGCTTCAATCTTTCTTTAGCCCCTACCATGTTACTTAGAAGAAAAGATGGGCGGGAGGAGAGAGGGTAAGAAGAGTGCAATTTAGTTTGCATGTGATTCTACTGGCATTTAGAACTCAAGGCAATATTTCTCCCCATAGGAAATTAAACTTAAATGTAAAATAATGCATTGTACTCCTGAGTGCTTAAGATCAGAGAAAGAGGATAGGAAAGGGAAATGTTAAGAGCTAGAATAAATGCCAGTGTGATCTTGTCAGGAGCTGTTTTTTTCAAGAGTGAAATGTGGCCTCAAGCTTCTTTTATCCTTCCACTTAATCCCGAAGAAGTCCTTGCTTTCATTACATAGCAATAGAAGCTGCTTTTGCCAGCAGTATAATAGATAGGTCTGGTAAGCAATTTTAGTTCAGGCCTATTTCTCTGAGTGCTTGATGTGAAGATCTTGAAGGCCCAAATTGAAGATTATGATATGCATTTAGCAAATGTCAGAAATGTCTTCCATGTCTACATCCTCCACTGAGGTATCAAAGTCATAGATGTTCCTGTTAAAGAAGAAACTGATCCGTTTCCAAGCTGGGAGAAAGACGCTGGAAATAAAATGGAGGCTGTTTATTTGGTTTTCCAGAAACTTTAGTGACAGAAGCATGTTTCTGGGGTGGCTGACAAAATGATAGGTGGTCTTTTAGACATTCTTTGGGGTTTTGTGATTGAAATGCCTGTTGGTTGTGAAATGTACTTTGACCTGTGCTTGAGTGTGCCCTTTTAGTACTAATTATTGCTGCCTAGCTCCCATTGTAGCTGGGAGGTCATGCCCTGTCCTTGGAGCTGGGTGGGGAATGTAGATTTTAGGAGTTTTTGTTTTTCTACTTTTTAATTCCATCAACTCCACCCTTCTATGGGACCGGTGGCTGAAGTCATTTTGTTTATGAATAGGGTGGTCTGGCTTTCTTAATATATATTTTTTATTTTTTAACAAAAAAGAACAACAGTACATAACATACATTGACATAGAACCTATATTCCTTCTTCACATCAGCTTCGTTTCCTTATTCCTCTCATATTTACATCCTTGTTCCCCCTCTTGTTTCGTTTAATTAAACTTTTCTTTTTTGTCGCATTCTCTCTTATTTCTTTTTAGCTTCTATCCTATCTATCCTTCTGACTATTCATTTTGTTTCATACCTTGCCATTTTATCTACATGTATATATAGTCTCTATTTTCCGGTTCAAATTTAAATCTTTAGTTTTAATCAGTCCTTATTTATGTTTTTAAATTCTCTTCATCTCCTTTTATTATCTCAGCTCATTTTTCTTTAAGTCTCTCACTCACCAATCGTTGCAATTTGTAGATTTCAATCTGGGCCCCAAACTGCTGTGCGCTGTTCTCAGTCTCTTTCTCTGATCTGCAGTTTACTCCATTTTAGCTGCCTTCACAGACATGCTGTGTCACTCTCTCTCTGCCTTTTCTCTTCGCCTTCTCTTTATCACATGCCTCTCATCTTCTTCTGGGGTTTTTCCTCTGTCGAGCGCTGCTGTTGCTTTTCACTCTTTGCTTCCCACTTTTGCAGAAGTCATCGCTCTAGGCCGGCCATAAAGACCAACTTCCTCTCCACCAGTTTAAGAGTGCTGCTCCTGACTACTCGGGTAGTTGCTTTCCACCCCCAGCACCTACGGAGCTTCCTCTTTAATTTATCAATCTCTCCAAGATCGATAATGCCCTAAAAGCGGGCTCTTAGAGAAGATTTTTCAGGGTTTAGGGCAGGGGTGAAATGCTCCCGGTTTGGACCGGGTTGCACGATCCGGTAGCGATGGCAGCTGCTGGTTCGGAGGACCGGTAGCAAAAATCCCTGCCCCCCACCCTCCCACCTCTGCTGAGCCGCACCATCATCAGAGGTTTTCTTTTTTTACTTTTAAAAGCTGGTTTTTCTTCAGCTGAAACATGCCTTTAAAAGTAAAAAAAAAAGCCTTTGAGGATCCCACCCCTCAGTTGAGATCGGCAGAGCCTTTAAACTTAAAACTCCTCTGGCGATCTCACCTGAGTTCCTCATCAGCAGAACTTACTTGTACTCTTACTTGTAGAAAACATGTTTTCTACAAGTAAGAGTAGAGATTCTAAGGCAGTTACCTGATTACTGATGAATACATGGCTTTTTTTCCAGCCCGAAAGCCCCAGTTTCACTTTCAGCCAGACAGAATCAATTGCTTAGCTAATCTATTTCCTCAGGGATCAACTAATGCTGGCTGGCTTTGCTGGCTGAGGAACTTTGGGAATTGAAGTCCACAATAAAATAAAATAAAAATAAAATAAAATATTTGTGCAGCTTTCTGAGATTTGGTGTGTTTCTGTAGTGTTTCACTCTAACTACACAAACACACAAAATCTCAGAAAACTGTATGTGGCATTTTGTGTGTGTGTATGTGTGTGTCAGTTGTGTTGTGTGTGTGTAAAGTGTGAAAGTTGGTTTTTGGTACCTCTTATTATTTTTTATACTTTGTTTATTATTTTTATTATTTATTGTTATTGGCCACGCCCACCCAGTCATCTGACCACCAAGCCATGCCCACCAATTAAGCCACGTCCACAGAACCGGTAGGGAAAATTTTTAGATTTCACTCCTGGTTTAGGGACAG
Source organism: Ahaetulla prasina (assembly GCF_028640845.1). Taxonomy (NCBI): domain Eukaryota; kingdom Metazoa; phylum Chordata; class Lepidosauria; order Squamata; family Colubridae; genus Ahaetulla; species Ahaetulla prasina. Next base: position 71,387,483 of record NC_080539.1, read on the forward strand.
AGATCTGTTTCCTCACCCTGCTCCACGATGACATCACTGCCGGAAGTCCGGCCTGGCTTTCTTAATGGGTACAAAATATCCATCTCTAAAGACTTCAGGCTTCTACTTGAGGTTTTATTTTTCTGTAGCAGGAGGATTGGGGCTGCTTTCTGCCTTTAAGAACATGTTTCTTCTCCATTAGGGGAAATATAATATTCTGCCTCTTTTAATATTTCCCCAAATGTTTCATTCAAGGGGGTGGGAGGCTTCCCACTTTCTGATGTTACTTATGTGCATTCCTCTACTACATATCCTATTCTACAAACTTTAGGAAACAAATAAAGCAGTATTGCTAGAATCCAAAGAAACTATAGAACCAAGCTGGCTTAGAGCTATTGAGGATCTAGTTCCCAAGAAGAAGAATAGAGAACAGAACAGAATATAAAAACTGCCAGTTTTGGTAAGATTTTTCATATTATGTTTCCTAATAAACCACCCAGAGTAACCCCATGGTAAGATGTGCAGCCAATAAATTTTACAAATAAATACAATAAACAAAAATAAATAAAATAAATAATTTCAAGGAATATTCTCTACCAAACAAGGTATGCAATTTCAATTGAGTGAAGAACCTTTGCTAGCCAACATTGCATATGGTTCTCTATCTACCAAGTGATTTGTGCACATCCTCTAGATTTCTTCTCACTGCTTAAAGCAATTTTTGGATTTATTTATTCCATGATTTTTTTTTCAGTTTCAGCAATATATAACAAATCTTGCGATTTGTCAAACAAGAGTTCTGATATATAGGAGGATGCATTTTTTTTACACAAGGGAAATCATGATATAGTGCAATATGTGAATTTTGTACACGGTGAATAAAGTTTCAATGGTCTGGGAGTGTAATGAACCTATTTATATAAGCAGATACTGATGGAAAGTGAACAAACAAGATAAGAGAATGAGGTATAGCATTGCTTTGAAATCCAAGATTTTGGAAATGATATTGTATAAATTAGAAACTACATTTGGAGGTTCATATATTCTTTACATGCTGGTCATTTATAGAATGCAAGAGGTAAGTCCTTGCTCCAATGAAACAATCTAAAACTATAGAGAAAGAGAACAGGAAGAAAATCACATTGAAGGCAGAGACAGAACATATGTGACACATCTTTCCCCCCTTAAAAGGGGGTGAAAATTTAGGTGTTTCTTATACATTGAACATAGCCCTGCCCACTGGCCCCCACCCTTTGGCCTCTGCCTCCCAGCAATTTACCTCCTTGCAGCAAGCAGCAAGAAGAAACAGCCCATTTCAGCTTCAGCACAGCCTAATTAGCATAAGTTGATTGTTGGATCGGCCTCCCAACTCCCAACTGTTTTCCGTGGGCCTCTGCTGCTTGCTGCAAGGAGGTAAATTGTTGGAAGATTTTTTTTTCTTGTGCTAATCAAGCTATGCTGAAAACGAAAATGAAAGTAAAGTAGGCCATTTGCTGTTTGCTGCAAGGAGGCAAAATTGCTGGGAGGCAGAGGCAGATTTCTTTTTCTTGTTTTCCTCACCCCAAAAGGTAGGTGCATCTTATAGTCTGGAGCATCTTATACTCCAAAAATATGGTAGTTAATTGCATAAGCTTTCCATTCCTTCTACTAGTCAGAACTCATCCTTTAGTGATGAGTTTCTTGCTTTTTGTATCGGGAGTCACGAGTTCACCAATTGTTTCTTATATAGATATAAAACAACTCTTTTGCATCTGTAAACTGCTTGAAAGGCAGCTATGGTCCCCAATGTCCATGTCAGCTTTGGAAACCATATTAACACCGGAAACTGCCACATTTTTGTGCTTGGGAAATTGGGAAGGGGGATTTAGTAGAGGGAATGTAGTTAGCCATAAAATCATTCTTCTTTTCAATCAAGGTCATGGTATTCCTGCACCTGGAGGAGGAGTGGCTGAAGTGATATCTCGAGTTGGGACGGATTGGGATTGGACCATGTGATGGACTGATGGGTGCAGGGGATGGATTTGGGATTTTGATTTACTGAGGGAAAACCCAGAATTCTCAGATTCGGGTATTCCCTGATGTGCCAGTAAACCTCCTCTATTAAATGAAACATTTGAGATGATGCCTGTCTCGGAGTTTTTCATAGGAGTTGGGCTGTTCTGGAATGCTGACAGTTCAAAAGTAGAAATCGACATCAGATCCTAGGTATGCTGGGCTAATAGAGGTTTCAAATGCAGGATGGTTGCCCACTTCTCAGGGATGATTTAAAAGATTCTTCTACTCAACAGGAATAGTTTAATTGATCTAGAAGAAATTTCCAGCTCATATATTCTATCATTCCATATTCCCAAGGTAGTTCCCATCTTCAAACATCTCCAATGACCATACCAGGGTATGTAGGAGGACCCGGGAATCTGAATTCTTGGGATTCCAAGAAATTTTTCCAATTTATTTTCACACTGCCTAGTGCATCATGGAAACATCTAACCAGTTCATAGAATCAATTGGTCAGGAATCAATTAAATAAATCAACAGAGAAGAAACCATTTGTACCAATTACAATCCTAGTTATTTCTTCTTCCTGGCACAATAATGAATCTATAGGGTAGGCTTTCCAGTGCTTGGATCATTTTTTTGTCCTATGCTTGGTAAGGAACGATCAGATACCTTTATCTGATCATTTATAGCTCTGCTATAAATTATTTGCACTAATAAAGTATAGACAGGAAGGGCTTATTTCTTTATCTGATTTTTTTGAACACAACCCAAAACCCATCCCCAAAGCAGTACATCATTTAAAATTAAGAAGATAGCATGTGTTGTAATTCCAGAGTTCACAATAACTGAGTTACAAGAATGGCAGGGCTACACCTGAGCATTTCCCTTTATAGTGTCTTGTTAGCATGTTTTAATTGGACACAGCTTCTAATCTAAGCTTCAGTGCACCTAGTGAGTGGCTATTTCAAGTTGAGGCATTTGGGCAAGCTGGAAGCAAAAAGGTCAAACAAAATAATTCCACTCAGGATGACATTTTCTCCAGCATTTGTAATGTAAAATCTGGGGCATGATCAATTAATGATAAGGAAGTAAGTCATTGAGTGGGAGTACCATTTATCTGAAGACAATTTGGCTAGTTCAGTTAATTGGCTTAGGTAGGTGTAAATGCTGAGTTCTAACATCAAGGAAGATCACTGTCATCTGTCTCACAGCAAATTGACTGTCATATGTCACTCCTCTGAGAAAAGACTAATTAGCTGTAGACTATTATTACAGCAACCTTACTCAAAATGTATATGGTTCACACAACTCTCTCAGTCTTTAGAAAATAGAACTGACAAACACACTTTTCTTCTTCTTATTGCTATTTAATGTCAATTTCCATCATTGTGTTAAGCATAAGAGGCACAATCCAGCCAAAGTACCACATACAGTTGAGAGACTCACCCTGTGCATTGATTCTTCAGTTCAATGAACTAAGCCACGTTCATCTGGGTAAGATGTAAAACAAACATGGCTGCCATTCAAGCAATAATTTCACAAAAGGAAGGAAGGAAGGAAGTTTTCCTTAAATACTATTCCATAAAAAAGGCATTTCATTACATTTGATTTTTCCAATTCTAGCAAGTAGGTAAAGAATGATGTGAGCAATAGGAAAAAGCTTCACACTACAATCATAATATGCCCTACAATAGTATTAGAGATTAGGAGAAAACATTGTTTGATTGTTTTAATGATTATTTGTTCCTTTTCTGGAATTATCATCTTTGGACTACAAAAATCTGGCTGGCTTCAGTTAAAAGCAATGAGATACAGAAGATGAACTCTTTGCTGCTATCTAGGTGTCCACAGGTGGGTTTTTTTTCAGCTCAGATCTGCTAGCTACCTATTTTTGAAAGGAAGCATGGATTTTGGATTTTTATGCTCCTCCAAATTTTGCCATGCAGTTTTCCAGTCAAAGATATGTGAGCATTCAAGGAAATTACTTATAAAATTGTGTGCATTGGAGGAAATTGCAGACAAAAAGGCCTAGAGCAAACTGCTTGCAAACAAATGAGTATATTAGGACAAAACATGTATGCAAATTTTTGATGTGAAGATATTTTTAAAATTCCATAAGCTGAAGCTGAAGCAGAAGCAGAACAAAATGAACTTGTGCATAAAACATGTGAATGTTATAGAATATGAAACAGATGGATGTATCCATCTCTATCAATGCTATATTATGGAAAAATGGAAAATAAGAAATTCAGGGCTTTCTCGTTCATTTCCATTTCTCTCAAGCAAGTAAGCATAGAATTGCAACCCCTAATTATCTGCTTAACTCTGTCATTAAAAAGTAACCATTGGGAATTAAAAGAATAACCTTTGGCAAAATGTCCCCAACGCCGTTGCCTTTGAATCTTTGATTCCATGATAAGGACAGGCAATATGATACTTTGATGTGTTAGAACACAAGTGGGGCGCCCAAGAGCAAAGGTCACTCAACCTGAAACTCCCTCCATGACCTCAGGTCAAGAACAGTCTTTCAAACTAACTTTCAGCACAACATTGGCTCTGGAGAGAAGCCAGCACTATTGGTTTCAAGGATCACAGCGCAGTATGAATACTACTGGAGCAACTAGAATCTTCACTAATATGCTCAACAGCTGCATGGTACTGGATACATGATTTGAAGTTGTGGGTTTTTTTTTCAATGTTCCTACTTGAATAGAGTATTTGACTTTATATCACCAGGCATCCTGTGCAGTTGTACTCAAAACTCTGCCCAGCTTGCTCTTGGTCAATATAGATCTGACAATATGAGGTCTGAGTCCTTTTATTCTTTGCGATACCTACTTTAATGTTATTTCACTTCAAGGTGTTGCCATTACTCTCCTTGAAATAATGTTTTCTCACATCTTTGTGCTTCCTTCCGGTTGAGTAGAAAATAATTACTGAATTTGTGAAATTACACCTCTATTCTTCTAACTGCAGAACTAATTTGCTAGAGTCTGCTAAGATAGGAAACTCGGAGGTGGAATCCTGGAATATCTCAATGACGTTGCAGTGTTTTTCTAGCTTCTGCTTCAGTTAAAACATATTGACAGGGGAAATCAGTCGATTGCTGCTTAATGGGGGGCTGAGGTGCTTAGATGTAACAGCACAGCAATATTGACTGGGGCCAGTTATAGGGGGCAAGTGACTCTCTTGTTAAAACAACTTTACTGTCAATTGATCTGTTTTCCGGCATAGAAAAAAGTCTTGCTTATGACTTCTATACATATCTTGAAACTCAATAACCTGAAAGATCGTTTTGATTATTCTTAAATTATATGTATATTATTAACCTTTTTCAAAATATATAAAGGAAATTCAGAAATATGAAACATGAAGGCAATAAACAGAGAGTTTACAAGCATCATAGAATTAGGTTTCATTGCTCAATGTTTAATTAATTGGTTTCAAGTATTGGAAACTTATTATATTGTTTTAAAAGTTACAGATTATTGTTAATATCCAAGCAATACATAAATATCAGCAGTAGTGGCCAACACAATATAGATCCTAAAATAAGATTAAAAATTACAATAAATTCTCTCCAAACTACTAAGCATTTTTTTTTCTGATTTTACAGATCATTTAAAGCTAGTAATATTAAGACTTTATGTTTAGAGAAATCCACAATTCAGATATGGTTCAAGCACATTGACAGAATTATAATCCAAAAATGTTTTTCGCTGAGTTAACATCTGTATCAGATTTACAGTGTTATCTTGGATGTTGAGCCTACTCCCATCAGAGATATTCTTCCATAGAATCCAAAAGACTTTACAATCCCCCCTAACAACTCTATGCAGGCAATGAAATCTGCAGAAAAAAATCTGCCACTATCCCAAGGATCGGGATATGCAAGTAGGCTTCCCTCATAGCTACTTTTAGACTTTGAGATTCCTTTCTAAGAGACATCAAACTAACTCTCTCGCTGATATACTTCCTCTAGCAGCAAAAATGTTTATATTTAGCAAACTTGAGAGGAGAGTGAAGGTTCATTCTCTGAGCTTGTGGGTTGGTTTCTGAATGTTTTGTTACCAGGCTAGGTAACATCTTACCTGGTAATGAAATGTTCAGAAACCAACCCATAAGCTCAGAGAACAAACCTTCACCCTCATCCTACACCCAGGCTGCAGATATTCGCCACTATTGGAAACCTGAGACGGCTAAGCTGCTAAGTTGAACCGGTTACTTTATATTGTTTTCAAATTGTGCTTTTATTAACTGTCATCAAAACCTTATGTCTATCTAACTGAGGCACAATCATGCCCCAGCAATATCTTTTTTAAAATTGTTCTTATTTATACAAATACTGTATTGAATATTACTTATCCTAACACAGGTTTTGTTATGGATACAGTCTGATTCACCTTATCAAAAGTTTTACCAATGCAATCATCCTTAGAGGACAGAATCAGCTTGTTAACTATTGGCCACTTTAGACTGGTGTGAATATGTTCACTCCTTCCAGTCCCTGGACATTGTCTTCCAGGGTCATTTTACTCTGGCAGCTTTTCTCTTGTATCTGCCAGATCTCTGCTCAGAGGCCTGGATCAATCAATCAAACTGGAAATGGTATCAAGCAACTGCACAGTGGAATGAAAGCCAATTTATAAACACTGTTGGGTTTTTAAAGTCATGTCTGATTATCAACTGATATTCAAACATCCTTTGATCAAACTGATATAAAACACCTGCATCAGCCTATATGCTGAACATATTTTAAAGGCAGTTGGATTGAAAGAAGAATAGTGTGGTCTTAAATATGGAAGAAGAAACATCAGTAATCTATTCTCTGCTGATGCTTACCTGCATAGCCAAAAATGCAAAGGATATGCAAACTCCAGTAATAAAAGATAAGGGACAAATTTAAAAAAAAATGGGACAAAAATTAAACATAAAGAAGACCAAACTAATGACAACAGGTAAAACAACCAGCCTTAGAATTCGCTATATAGATATTTAAGTGATGGATAGCTTCTGCCTTTCAATAGTAAAGGAACAAACAGTAAATATTCTTTATTAGTATCTCGAAAGTAGGAAAATACAGCCTTTTCAAACAGTTTGTGAGAAGATTCAGCATATTTTTCCATCCCCCCCCCTCGAATCTGGAAATCCAGAATGTCTCAAATGAAGCAGAATTGCCAACATGACAATGACAAATGATAAAATGCCACTAATTGATGGACTTTCCTATTATATCATAGTTTCATTTCATTTTTATTTCATCTTTACCCAGCTCAGAGTAATCTGACCTGTTTTGGAACAGAGCAAGATAATATACTTCACATTTTTCAGAAAGGACTTCTATGTTACATCAACATAGCATTCTTTTCAAAGCAAGTTCCCTTCAGGTACTTCCAGAAATCAATACAGATGTAGGCCAGCTGCTTTCTGGGCAACTAGTTGAATAGGGATGAAGCATGACCATTGGCAAGCAAAAACAGAGTTCATTATGCTCGAGGATCTCTGAATGTGCTCAGCATGTAAAGGTATGAATAGCAATTTAGATCTGTATACTAAGCAGAAAGGAATGCATATAGTGGTGCTTAAAAGTTTGTGGACTTTTTCAGAAATTTTAATATTTCTGCATAAATATGAGCTAAAGTGAAACCTGTTTTCCATAAAAATCCTAAAATTATGTAGAGAATTAAAGATACAAGTTTTAAAAAAAAACATTATATTTGTTCATTTATTCTTTTGAGGAAAATGATCCAAAGCTACATATTTCTGTGTAGCAAAAATATATGAACATTTGCTTTCAGTAAGTGGTGTAGCCTTCCTCTGGCAGCAATAATGGCAATTAAGTGTTTTTGATAACTGCATGATGGCTTGGAGGAATTAGAGACAGCAAAGCAGGATCGAACCATAATACTTCAATCACCATGATTTATAGATGATAAGGTTCTTACGATGGAATGCAGTGTTTTGCCTTTCATAAAACATAACACTTTTCCTTCAAGCCAACATTTTTTATTTTGTTCTCATTTGTCCAGAGAACATTCTTCCAGAATATCCAATATTCACATAGTATCCAATATAAGGAACATTTCTGAATGTGATTAGAAAGTAAGTTCAGCTGGTTTAATTTCCTTATTAAAGGCTCCCCTGATGCTGAAAGCAAAGATGTCGTTTCCTTTAGCTCCTGGTGCTCAAACCTTTGGGAGACCATTATTTTTATGGTCTCCTTGGAAGAAGCTACCCCTGAGGACACTCATGGGCATTCTCCCATTCTGTCTTCCACAGACATTTGAAGGACTGATCCACCTTCGTTCTTCACAATGGCTGTCAGCTCTGCTTGTTCACAGAGATGTCTTCACTCAACCACGACTCACACTGGATGTCTAAAATGCCTCCTATTTGGTGGCCCTCCTACAATTTACACTGTGGAGGATTCCTAACATCCAGTTTTTAAGTGTGTTGGGCAATCAGATATTAGTATTTGGTGAGATTTTTCCTTTGTCTGCAGCACAAAAGGAAAATAGATATTGAAGTGGGTTTTAGAACTTAATCACATTCCAGTCAACCTTATGTTTTGGAGCAACCTTTCTGTTGAAGAATAAATACCAGATTAGCTAATCTCTTTAGAGTGAGAAAGTGAAAGGTTTATGGAATAATAATATCTATCTACTTGTTGGTCTCTTACTTTCTTACCTCCTGCTGTATAATACTTTTACTGAAGTAGACATAGTTTATGAGTGTTTATGATTGTCTACTACAAAGATTTACAGTAATCCAGCAAAGATAAGTGAATTCTCACAAACTATTTAGGATCCAAAACAAAACTGAGTAGACACAGAATTTCAAGTATCAGTCAATTTCTTCTTAAAGAATAAAGTGAAGCATAACTTGAGTTATTGCAAAAATATTTTGGTGTTGAGGGTAATTACTTTGACCTCAGTTTCTGAAACTGCAGAATATGAACTCGTCCAAGAAACCATTGCTTGTGGTTTCTGGCTGATGCTCTGGTGTCTCTTTCCTTGTCCCCATTTTTTACTGCTTTTCATATCACATATACTAGTTTTGTGGCTTAATTCTGAAAGTTTAGAAAGGAAGCATCTGACATCTGCATAATTAAACACTAACATGCAGGGCAGTATATTTAAGGTACGTACAGTTCAAGCAGCATGATATGAATATTTTACACATTTTTTTTTGAGTGCTGCAAAACACAGAGAACACAGAGATTTTGAGTAGAATTAGATGGTATGTGCCTTATTTCCACAAATATCAGTCGGGAGGTCTTTGCATGTGGTTATTTCCTACTGAGTTCTCAAGATTCTCATTTGGATAGAGGCTCACTCGTGCTTCAAAAAGAAAAGGGGGCAAACATTGTCCTAAAATAGGCAAATTCTTATTCAAACTATAAATGCAAATTAGCAGTAATGACTATAATTAAGTAGAACTGTTATGTAGTTGCATATAAATTAAGGGAAGGCCACTAAAAAAAAGTAAGTGAGAACTTATTTGATATATTTTTTAATATTTAAGAGAGCGAGAGCAAATTCCCCTAGGAACCTCTCCATTATATTGCAGGCCTTAAATACAATACATCTTATCATAAAGCTGCATGATGTACAGTTCCAAGGAAGGTTCTGTTGTCCCTCTTCTGAAGGACCAACTGGATGTGGAGCAGATAGCCATCAGCCACTCTAAATCAAGAATTGTGTTCTGAACACATAGCCACCTTAATTTGTCACATTAAGTTTGCATTTCTTTCTCTCTTTTTTTTTAAAGGCTCGTGCTTTTCAAAGGCCTTGCTCCAGTAGTGGGATTCAAATAATTTAACAACCAGTTCTCTGCCCTAATGACTGGCTGCATGGGCATGGCCATAGTAGGCGTGGCCAGGAGGTATGACAGACAGCACTCGGCCTCCTGCACCCCCCTGGGAGCAAAATTGCAGGGGGGGGGGAATATGCTGCCCCCCCTGCGCCCCATTTTGGGCCTAGGAGGCCTCTCTGCACTTATCTGGGAGTCAAAATGGGGCATGTGGGGACTCCTGGAAGGGGCAGGGAGAGGAAAGGCCAGCCAGCAATTTAACTACCAGTTCGCCCGAACTGGCCCAAACTGACTGAATCCCACCACTGCCTTGCTCTACTGTTGATATGACCTGGAAGTAATGCAAATCACCATGCTATGTATAGGTCACACAGGCTGATTGCTGCCTATGAAGCTTCTGAAAGCCACAATATATCAGTCCTTTGGGGTACAGGGAATTGGTATAGGAGCCTACCTGGTATACTGGTATTGTGTAATGTCCTAGGAACTCCCTGGTATCATGTTTTAAACTAGTCTCCCCAGATCTGACATTCTCACATAGGGCACGACTGCTTATGGATATTTGTAGGGTCCAGTTTTGATCTATCTGGAGCAGGCCAGAACTGGAAAAGCTACTTTAATTAATCCTTGCTTTGGAAAGTTCACCTCCTGCCGGATTTCAAACTATGAGCAATTATCTTAAGATGTTAATTTGTTAAGCCTGCCTTTTGTTTTACTAGTTCAGTTTTTGATGTGAGTCATATACAAAGATAAAGAACCTGAAGGTCAAATCCTTTAAAAGCCACTCCACTTTTTCAAACATTCCAACAAAGCTTGTTTTGAGGATGAAATTGATTTTCACTTTTTCACTGCTTTTGATTAATTATTGTTGTGGGAAAGGAAACTTCAACAAAGCTACCCGTTTGTGGAATGCAGTCTCTAAGGAGCTGGCCATCTCAAATCATAGGACAAAACAAGCTTAATCATAGGCAGGCTTTAATCCATTCTTTTTCTGTAGTAAAGCCCTGCAGTTGGGAACCTCTATCAACTTATAAACTAGATATGCTCAATTCAGTGTTATGTGGTAGAGAAAAATCCCATACTGCCAAGAATACATGCTTAATAATATCAGCATCTATTTTCATCTGTAGGTGAACTGTTAAATAAAATGAAGGAATGACTCCTCTGGTATAGGCGATACAGAGTTCAGTCCTGTGGGAAGCACTAGCAACTATCCGTATCTTTCAGATACTTGTGTTTATTAATGTATTCTTTCCATCCGTCCTTCCTAATGTCTAGGGCAATCTTATTGACTGAAATAAGGTTCTTCACATAGCAATTTATTTATCTATCAGGTATATTAAATAAGGTTCTTCACATAGCAATTTGTTTACTTATGCATATGATTTATGAATAGGATAATGTCCATGAATTTATACATTTACGCTCAAGCTTTCATTTCGAATCTGAATACCCAGATGGCAGCTAATAACATGAAATGGAACACAAGTTTAAATAAAAATTCACCCATGGAAAGATATTTTGCATTAATATACTTTCTATTTTGTCCACAGCATAATCTGCCATAAACTCACTGAATAAGACCTATTTCTTCTTTTCTTTGGTCTCTAGTCTCCCCTGTTGTGGAACCCGTCTTCCAGGATATTCGGCAAGCCATGGGACGTAGTGTAACCCTTCGATGTACCATGTTAAAGGGAAGCCCTATGAAAGTGGCCACAGCTGTCTGGAGATTTAATGGTAGTCTTCTAACAGTGCCTCCAACAGAGCAGCAAGACTATTCAGAATATAAAGTGGACACTGTAAGCCGGGAGACTAGTGGCAACTACGAATGTAGTATCTCCAATGATGTTGGGGTAGCGATTTGCAAATTCCAGGTATCAGGTAAGTCTTGCAAAGAATATCTGACATTTTTTTTCTTGTTTAGTGGATAGTAGTATGATTAGACTTGGCTAATAACTGGTAGATGAATGAAATGGAAAATTTGCCCATATTGAGACTCTACCCAAAAAAAAAAAAGGAGACCTAATTTTACCTTCTCTCCATTTACTGAACAGTCCCGGAACAGCAGAAAGATAGTGCTGGGGCAGAAATTTTACTCACCTTCCCAATAGGAATGTCCTCTGCATCACCAGCTTTCCTACAAACAGAAGGAGACAGTCCATTTAGGAAAGGGCAAGCCTGGATCCAATACCTAGTTGATAAAATATGGCACAAAAATTGATTCCTATAAGGTGCCAATACTCCCACTTTCCTTCACCTGCCTCTTATGAATAGAATTGTTCGCTCCAAGATTAGTTTCCTATATTATATTTTGCTAGCGTGTCTTTTAAGTTTGGAAGCCTGAGGGCAGTTTCTGTTTTTTAATTGGTAGAGCTGATGAATAAAAAATAGTCTTTATGCCACAATGCAGCATGTAATTAAATATGATCTGGTGATTTAAAAATGGAAAGTTTAACTCATGTGTATCGTTGTTTCCATGACATCTGGGCTTTGGGAATCTGAAATATTCTTTGACCCTTTAATTCTGTTTTCCTGAAAAACTGTCACAGAAAATGAGTGGCTAGAGGTCAGACATACCCTTTGGACTGCCCCGATTTTTTATTTATATATTTTTATTTTTGGCTCTTTGTCTGATAGATGTTGGCCTCTTGCAGGCATACAATCCTTTGACTGAGTCCATTCTTTGCAGTCAATATAAATTACTTTAGTCAGCATTTTCCAATTACTATAAAAGTGCTAGGTAACTTTTACACCTTATCACAACATCAGGTGTATACCACACGGAAACCTCTTGCGCACTTATGATATCAGGCCTGTACCAAAAGAAATGCCATCTCTGCACATTTCAGTAAAAGTATATGTGAATTTAATAGAGAAACATGCCATTCCTTCATCTCTCAATGGTTGGTATAGCTGCTGGCATACAATTTTCATTCTTTCAAAATCTATATTAATATTTTCCACTATAGCAAAGTTCAAGCATGTAGATTTAGAGGTGGGGTCTAAGATTCATTTAATTCTTCTGTGTCTTCAAATAGTTGCAAAGTGCTCCATGGGTAATTTATATGTGCAAGAAGAAAATTATAAAGGATATGATGAACTTTATTATTATATCACCAGAGATGGAGTCTTCTATCTTGGGAATCAATTAATTATAAAAATGGGCATAAGATAATGATTATCGTCTGTTCTGATTTTATTTCTGAATTTGTTATGAAACTTGACTTAACAATCAATACAAGTTGAATAAGCAACAATTAGTCTCCAAGGTGGCTCTGAATGTCTGCATGCACAAAAATATAAGTCAATAAAAATAATAAGAAAAGGGGGTGCAAAAGTAAACATCAATATTACCATTCTCCGCTAATAAAAATAAACGTGGAATCATTTCCATTTAATTAGAGCAGAAAAGAATGGCTGAGCTAGTAATAGGGGTGGGTAAAGAGGAACGAAAAAGAAGAGAACGTTGAGAGTAAGGAATACCTGTAAAATGTATTGCTTGTCTTTGAATATTTTCCCATTGTATGTTTTTTTGTGATTTTAAATTGGCCAATGCAAGGATACGGATAGGGTTTTCTGTGGAAAGTTTTTGCTTTGGAGATAAACAGTGGGATTTGGAACCATAGTGTCTTCCTTGAGAATCAATAACAAGGGGTGGGTGAATGGAAGGACTTTATTGGTAGTCAGTCTTAAGGGCACAAACGGCTCCCAGCACCACATTGTGGCCTCCCAGCATCCAAAATTGCATTACCAATATTCTGCAGCAAAATACAGATAGTCTTTGACTTACAACAGTTCATTTAGTGACCATTCAAAGTTACTACATCACTGTAAAAAGTTACTTATGATCATGTTTTCACACTTATGACCATTGCAGCATGCTCGTGGTCATGTGATTTACATTTGGATGCTTGGCAACACATTTATGATGGTTGCAATGTCCCAGCATCATGGGATCACCCTTTTGTGACCTTCTGAAAAGCAAAGTCAATAAGGAAACCAGATTCACTTGTGTTACTGCTGTAATTTAAGAACTGCAGTGATTCACTTAATAAATGGGGCAAGAAAAGTCATAAATGGGGCAAAATTCACTTAACAAATGTCTCACTTAGCAGCATAAAGGTTGGGCTCAATTGTGGTTGAGCATTGAGGACTACCTGTAGTCCTGCATTTGGGATGTTGCATTTTTGTTATGATTACCCCCCTTCCAAAAGTGTGGCAATAAAAATAAGCCATTCTCACCTCCACCTCCACTTTACCTACCCCAACTCCTCCAAAACTACATGAAATCAATTTACAGGGGAGCTTAGAAGGATGACGTGGGAGAGGAGACATCTAGAGCACTCCTGGAAGGAAACTTGGAGAATACTTGACTGAATAAATGTAGAGATGCTATTTTTTATCAACAAATTTAAGTTATGATGACGTTATTATTGGTTTTGTGGCAGATGCTTGTCAGAGCACCTTAGCTTCTTCATTTTCTATTATTATTTTTCTATTTTGTGACTTTTTCTATTTATTTATTTTTTAACAAGAAGCAGCAAAATCAAAGCTGGTTTAGTTGTAGATTGGAAGGCAGAGTTTTATTAGGCTTGATTGAGGTCAATGAATTCTACTATTCAAATTCCCAGAAGTAGCAGATACTGGGAATGAAGATAACAATGAAGTGGTTTAAAAATATCTAAAAATAAAATAAATATGTATTTGGTAAGATTAGTTGTCTGTGACCTTCATGCTCAAAGCTCTTGATGAGTTGCTGGCATAGATTCTTATGGATCTCACTGACTTATAATGACTTTCCTTCCTGTTCTTTCCCTTCTTTCTTTTGATCTCATTCTCTTTTCTGCTTCTCAGCTAAAGCTTATAGCCCAGAATTTTACTATGATACCCCCAATCCTACGAGGAAGCAATCCAAGAACTACTCCTATGTCTTACAGTGGACTCAGAAGGAACCTGATGCTGTCGATCCCATTCTTAGTTACCGTCTAGATGTCCGCCAGGTAAGATCTATCATAGCAGCTTAAACGCAGAAATTCAGCTACTGCTGAAGACAGCTTCCCAGACAATAGTTGCAGAGTGAAAACAAGAATGCTTTTGCCCCTACCTACCTAGATTAGAATTTGGTATTTGCAAAGCAGGTTACAGCAGATGGCATGATGCTTCTTTCCTCATTTTATACGGCTGAGAAATCTGTTGTATGGCATACCTTTTCATTACAAATTCTGATGCATATGCATTTGAGAGCTAAGAAAGTCTGTTGATTCCTCTTGGAATTTTCAGGCTTTGTGTTTTCACTAAGGCTGTAACAAGAACAAAAACTTGTGTACTCATTAGTAGTTTTTGTAGATTTCATAGTACATAAAATCATCTGCTACAATGTCCTACCAGCCAATGAATACTTCAGCTTCAACCAAAACAATACAAGAGCACACAATAGATACAAACTCATGGTAAACTGATCCAAACTAGACTTCAGTAACAGAGTTGTCAATGCCTGGAATGCACTACCAGACTCTGTTGTTTCTCCCTCAAATCCCCAAAACTTTAACCTTAGACTGTCTACTGTAGATCTCACCCAATTCCTAAGAAGTCTGTAAGGGGCATGCATAAGCGTACCAGCGTGCCTACCATTCCTGTCCTAATGTTTTATTTGTATCCTTTACATGTATTTATAATTATGTTTACACTTGTTTCTGTCATAAAATACATGCTTGATGAAATAAATAAATAAAAAAAATAAAATAAAATAAAACAAAGGATGGGAATTCAGATTCTTTCCTTTGAACCAACAAAGAGCTATAAATTGAAGGGCACTCCAGGTTCAAACTGCCAAGAAAATTCATTCACTGTTCATGTTGTGCAAAGCTCTTCTCCAAGCTATAATAATAATAATAATAATAATAATAATAATAATAATAATAATAATAATAATAATAATAATAATAATAATAATAATAATGGAATATTATTGCTACCTTCTGAAGAAAAGTTTGGGACAAAAGAGTGTTTCAGTATATGAATCAAACAGAATCATAAACAGCACAACCAGGAAGAAGAAAATATTTGATATGCTAGATTGTTGAAATATATTCATAGGTGCATGCAAACATGTGTATGGGTATGTGTGTTTCTCTTTTCTCAGCAAAGACCTGTGAATCAGACATGCAATCAAATTCCAAAATTTCTCAGCTAATTTATTATTTAGTTAAACCCAGGTTATGAAATCATTTGGAGGGACTATATGCCAAAGGTAGCTCTGTCTATGTAGAATAAATAAATAGGGAAAGTCAGTATATTAAAAAAAAGAAAAGAAAGAAAGGGACTGCAGATTCTCTGCATTCTAAAATGTTCTTTTTCCTTGTTTTTCCTGATAGTTCTTATAAGATCTGTTGTTTCGTTTCTCTTTTTGATACCCTTTCTACACAAAGAATAGGGAAAAATCTTTTCTGTTGACCTAGAAAAGGTCAATCTGCATTTTGGAGGACCGTTTTTGTAAGATCTTACCTGTCTCGGGCTGTGGGTTGCCTGCTTTGAGTTATGCTGAAGTTCAGACCTGCCTACTTTAAAAGCCCCTGAGAAAGATTAAATTCTAAGAAATCAGGCTTAACTGCTATGATGAGAATATTATTCACATAATATTCCTTGATCCAGCCATGACTGTATTGATCAAAGAAGGAAGCAATATCCCTTGCTTTCTCCCTCCCTTCTATAATTCCTGTATTCCCCAATCTAGTCTAAAGAATTGGCCTTGTTCCAAAACATGGGGAGCTTGGTGGCGAGTTCCCCTATTCCCCTATTCAGGGAAACATTCGCTAGTTCATGGGCCTTCTTGGTAGAATGGTAGAATCATATATAGAGGATAGATACGCAACATAATGGAATATACCGTTTTTTATTAGCATCTAGATGTGTGCTCCTCCGGTGATCTGGGTGGCAAAATATACTTTCTATCTGCTCATTATCTTTTGGGAAACATTAATGGTCACAGCAAACCGCAGGAATGCCACAATGATGGCACTTTGCATATTGCATGGTCATGGCAATGATGGCACTGGATTCTTGCATTCCAGTATTGTCATAGAAAATGTATATGTCATAGGATTTGTATGATGAGATCACCACTCATGTTTTATTACTTGCTGTCATTGCCTTTTCCTGTAGATGCCCATGTTGGGAAGGATAAAAGATACCATTTCTGATTATAGATTGTATTGTTCTTAGTAGTTATTGGAACAGTTGCTATTTTTGAAGGGATATTTTAGCCATTTCGGGGTTAAGATTATTTGTTATACTTGGCAATTTTTGTTTTAGTTGCTGGAATTCTGAGATGATTCTGCGCTCAAAAATTATTCCTTTTGGTTAGATAAATTGCTTCAGCCCACAGGGAAAATCTTTTGTCATTCCTTGTTCTTTTAAGCAACTATAGTTAGGAATGATGCTGACTAATGCCCATAAGAAACCAAATGTTTAATCTTATTATTGATCCAGCCAAAGATGAAACTAATGATTAATGCCAACTAGTTAATGTTAGAATACTTTTCGCTTTCTAACATATGTTATCCTGGGACCTTAAAAACATCAGTGAAATAATTCCTGAATAATCTCTGGTTTATTTATGGGAATTACTATGATTTATCCTTTACCTGCATTGAACTGTGTAATTTTGTACATATCTAACCTTTCTTCTGCCTACACCAAAAGGATATAATCTGATTTTTTATTTTAAATTAGGAAATTCATTCTTGTTAATTCATTTGTAGTTTATAAATCCTTATTTGGTGACCATTGGTAGAAAGTAATGGTTTTCAATGAAATATTTGCTAGCTATGATTTTCATATTATTAATATTAGCTGTGTTAGGCTCTTTGAAATAATCTTTATGTACAATTCTAGTATCTAATGATACTTTTCATACTTATCCTGATATGACAATTAATTTTTTTTTATTTTTCCCCCAAAAGTTTTTATTTTCATGACTATTAATTTTTAAGAATCTTCTCTTTTAAGTAATTTCTAGAGTCTATTTATTGTTTGATGTCAGTCTGAGCTATTTAGGACCTGGTTTTAGACCAAACTTTAAACCTATAACATGAATCAGCAGAACATGAACATTCAAAGTAACCATGAAACAATTTTCCAGCTGCTATATGTAGATATACTATGGTTGGGTAAATATGTCACCTTTGTTTTCTTTTAACTTGTCATTTTCCTGACCACAAGCTTATTCTGGGCTCTTTCAACATCTGTTTCAAATGGGTTCTCAACCCCCTCCTCACACACCTTGCATTTTTCTCCACATTTCTCTTAACATCTACTGTATGCACATTTATAATGTGCAAATAACTCACAAGCAATTTTCCATCAATATAATCCATTCTTGCAGGAAAAAAATATTCATGTTTGTGCATCTCATACTTCATTAATGTATTTTATGAATATTTTTGTTGCACTCTGTTGTTTGATAGGGATGAATCTTCTACCACAAGTTTATTTCAGAGGTACAAATTCGATAAGCATATGAACAAATTTCATATCCATCTGTAAACAGCATAATAGAGCTGACGTATGCATGAATAATACCAGTATAGAAATATATAGTAGCACCTGGTATGTTCTACAGTAAAAATGATCAGTCCATTGTACAAGATGATGATCGTAAAAATTTAAGTCCCCCAATTTGATTTCGTAACACTGAATTTGAACTTTACAGTATGAAACTAATTCTATTCAGAGCTCTCTACACCATAATAGTCTTACAGGATCTTTTTATTGCCATTTTCTTCTTTATTAGGGATAATGCACTCTTCACTAAAGTGATGTGCAAAGATGAAGATTTTAAGGTTGATGCTTTTAAAGTTTCCACGGCACATTGTGACAGGTAATAGGGTAGGCTGAGCTTGGAAGTGAAAGATTATTTACTTTCAATGTAGAGGACAGAACAATTTCAAAAGATCTGAGCACCTCTATTCTGTGGGTCATACAGAATATCTTCTTTCATTCCATTCTTTGAAGTGGCTCACTCTCTAGGGAACTGTCTGCTTCTGTATTACTTTCTCATACAGCGTAGAGCACATTGTCAGTGCTTAACAAATAATAACAATTTTACCAACACAGTACACAAGGGAGCTTCTTATAACGAATGTGCTTTGTCTGAGAACAGCCTTGCTGTATGCTGAACTTTGCCACTGTAATTTCCAACTAAACATGTGCAAAGCTAGAGACAGATTTTGTCCTAAGTGGGTCACTTGGATGTAGAACTTCAGATACACAATGTGTCATGCCTCATCTCAGATGTTGTTTAAAGGGACTGCGAATATGCAGCTTAGTAGGGTGAGGGGTGCTCCAAAATACCTTGGAATAGTCCTTAATATTAATCAAATCTGGCAGATTTCTACAATAGCTAATTCTTTATTGGGACCTCCCTTTTTGCTAGCTCTCACTTGACTTGGTCCCAAGTTACTTGCAGGACTATATCTCTTTGCGGATTCAGTCATGCCAGAAAAAGTATTATAGCAGATTTTTCTGCATTTGGGGGAGGTTAGAAGGCCCCAAAACCAAAGGTAATGTTGTTCCATTGTTGGACTGATTGTTTGGAATGGCCTCCCCTTGCAGATTTGCTTAGGTTTAACCCTGTTCACTTTCCAGAAGAAGCTGAAGATAGAAATCTTCCCAACGGTATCTGGAGCATGATACCGCTTAATTGTTGGTAGTGGGGTTAAGTGTCTTAGATTAAGTGCCTTGGCTTTCTTATTATTATTATTATTATACAGCTTATGTATTGTAAACTGTTGAGTGTATATTTTAATTGCAGAAGGAAGGAAGGAAGGAAGGAAGGAAGGAAGGAAGGAAGGAAGGAAGGAAGGAAGGAAGGAAGGAAGGAAGGAAGGAAGGAAGGAAGGAAGGAAGGAAGTTCTCTACCAAGTGGGTTTAGGATTAAAGCCTTCATTATTTGCAAAACCTTATTTAATATTTCTTATAATAGCAAAGTTAAATTACTTATGCTCATCCTTCTATCCTTCCGAGGTCGGTATAAAATGAGGGCCCAGGTTGTTGGGGGCAATATGCTGACATTGTGAACTTCCCAGAGAGTGCTGTAAAGCACTATAGGACAGTATGTAAACCTAAGTACTATTTCTATTATGCTTGCATATTGGAAATTTAAGCCAGTTAACATGTTGCTTTTATCAGTCTGTAGAAGCTATTTATAGCTTTCCAAAAGATTTTGTTTGGGTGAAGTCTTGATGCTGAATTATTTGGCAGAAAAACAAGAGGGTTCAAGAAGGCAGTATAATTTATTATTTTTTGTGTAATTTGGAACTTGCGAATCCTTTCTAATACAAATGTAGCTGCTTGGGTTTGATCTTCTTTCTAGATCTGGACCCTCACTGTGAGTCAGAAGACTAAGGTACTAGCCTCACTTTCATCTTGAAACTTTTAAAATCCATCTTTTCTGCTATAATCGCACATATTAGAATTCTTTAATTTTTCTGTATTTCATTTCAGATTTTTTTTTTCCTGGCAAGATAGCAAACCGTATGTTTTCAATCTGGATTTTTATTTATCCCCTGAGTACCTCTCCCCTGGGAGAAAGTACAAAGACTTGAGAATGCAATTAGAAAAAGGACAAAAAAGCCCATGAAAGATTTCTGGGAATAGTTCTTCAGCCTGAAAGATATTTGCATGAAAAATATGCTTGAATAAATGACAAGTGGGTGTTTTCTGTATATGTACCATTTTTACTAAACAGTAGGAAAAGTTCAAAATTATATACCAGAAAGGTTACAGCAATTGGTTGCATCTAGATTACATTAGCTGATCCAAAAAAAAAAAACAACCCTAACCATTGTCAGAACTGGTTAGTATTTAGATGAAAGATATCCAATCACAGACTAGACTGGGAAGTTGAGAAAGCATCCAGAAAGAAAATAATACAAAGTCATTATTGTATTTCACCAAGAAAACGAAGTTGGACGTGTCCATGCTCTCACCATAAAGATCAACTTGAGTCAGTTGTCTTACTCAATAGACAAAATGCCTTCCTATAAGCTTAGGTTGATTGTAAATTCTGCCACTCTCAATCAACTTCTTTTGAAGAATTTTGAATATGGGCAGTTATTACATACTTACAGGGATTTACATATTACACTGGATGTGTAGTTTGCTTAGATTTGTTTTATTGCATACTACAAGTTGGGTTCAAGCAACATAGGCTACTATAATGGTTTACAGATCATAATGGCTGGTTTCATACAGTATTCTAAATCAAAACCAAGTAAACTATATGAGTTATGGCCTCAGCCAAAATATTGTCGGCTATGTGGTTTCAGGAATATTTTGCTTCATCAGTTTTCACTAGTAGTTGTGGTTGCTTTCTTCCTTCACCAGTTATTCAGTGAGAGATTGGCTTGAAGGTGAGTTTTATAAGATACCTTTACAGTTGGTGTTACTCAAATACCTTCAGAAGTCTCTCTCTTCTCAATACTCACCAGGATCAGTACTGATTGAAAGCAAAGAACTTCCCCAGTGAAAAATTAGCAAAGCCCTGTGGCATCCTGCTTTCTGATTCTTCGTATATCATAGCCAAAGAGTGATCATGCTCATTCAATTTTGAAAATTTGTGATTGAATGGGTGCTAGTTTTGTTTTGCCACTTGATAGATCCATAAGTATCCTCAACATAAAAAAGGCCTTAGAGGATTTGATGATTCTGAACAGCAACCTTGCCTAAAACCAATTTAGTGGTAGGTTTTTTATGCTAAAGAATGAAGGCATTTTTAAAGTACTTTTACAAAAATATGTCTCATATACTTCTCCTAGGCTGTACGATACCTTTTTTGTTAATCTTCTTTAAAAAATGAAATGGAGAATGGATGAAAATGTATCAGAAGGAAGGACTGCAGGCATGGCAGTTGTTAAAAGTTTCGAGGGATTGAGGGTCAAAAATCACTGGATAGTTAATAACCAAAAACTCATCTGGGACATGAGATTATAGGAAGAGAAAGCAACAAAGGCATTGATACAGAAGCTGTTCTTAATCTTGGTTATGCCCACTGAAAAAAAACAAACCAGGAATTCTTGGGATTTTCCATACAAACTTAAAACTTTGATAAAATAATGTGTGTCTTTTCATGGTGCATCTCTCCAAATGAAAAAGAAGCAAAGCCTCTCTTTTACGTAATGCAAGATGAGTCTTGGATGCTCCAAAGGCTAAAGCAGGGGTCGGCAAACTTGGTTCTTTTAAGACTTGTGGACTTTGCTGGCTGAGGAACTGTGGGAGTTGAAGTCCACAAGTCTTAAAAGAACCAAGTTTGCAGACCCCTGGGCCGCTAAAGCACAGACTGAATGACTCCTTTTTTATTTCATTTAGAAAAGCCTCCATACTAGGCCCTCTTGCTGAACCAAGACTGCACATCAGATTAATTCCTACCAGACACCTAGTGTTTCTTTAATGAGAGAAATGCTTGAGTGATTGTGAGAGCTGGAGGGAGGCAAGAAATTTCATTTGGTTTTGCAATT
The DNA here is from genome assembly GCF_028640845.1 of Ahaetulla prasina. Taxonomy (NCBI): domain Eukaryota; kingdom Metazoa; phylum Chordata; class Lepidosauria; order Squamata; family Colubridae; genus Ahaetulla; species Ahaetulla prasina. The sequence continues at coordinate 71,409,787 of NC_080539.1, forward strand.
TGTTTCCTTCCATATTGGATAAACATTCCCTGTGGTCTACAAACAGGTCTTGGGTCTGGAGTTGACTGCTGTTCACCTCATCAGACAGCCAGAGTAGTGCTAATGAGGCCTAAGGCAACGGGGAGCTGGGCTCACCAGGCAGAAAGACAGCTAATGGACCAGTTAAGACTTGAATGGGACAAAGGGAGTATTTCCAGAGATGTATTTATGAAAATTAGAACAGAGGCTGGATGGTCTTCTGATGGCCAGTGAAATATCCAAGATTTATCGTTAAATGTGGATTACAGTTAGGCAGATTTTCACTTGCAATGTTTGGTTTATAAATAGAATAGAATAGAATAGAACAGAATAGAACAGAATAGAATAGAATAGAATAGAATAGAATAGAATAGAATAGAATAGAATAGAATAGAATAGAATAGAATAGAATTCTTTAATTGGCCAAGTGTGATTGGACACAAAAGGAATTTGTCTTTGGTGTATATGTTCTCAGTGTACATAGGGAGAATAAAATACAAAGCAAAATGACATTAATGGATTTTAAGAGCATTGGAGCTGCTTTCTAACCATGCACGTAAATTTCTATAGATTATTGAAATTTTCCCATATCCTTACTAAAGTACTTTGCCAAAAAAAAAGTGCTGCTTCTACATGTTGATGTCTGGATGCCACAGCCTTGCTAGTAGTATGGCTTACATATTATCATCCCTGTAAATACTGATAGTTTTATAAGAGTCCAGTAGGAAAGTTGTCCAGCTGTGTGATACATAAGTACAAAAATGTTGCCATGAATGACAAAGAAACATATTTTGAATATGTAGTTTATCACCATGGAGCATGATTTTTCATTTTACTTATGCATGCCTTCATTGGGTTTCATTGGACATTCTTGATCTTCCTGTTTTCCCTGAAAATTCACTCAATAAGTGAGCCAATTGTAGGGTGCATGTATGTCTGTGTATCAAACATGCTGTCGTGTCCCACTCCTCCGCTGACGGCCGGGTCGGGGAAGTCCGTATCAGGCATGCCTCTGCAGCTCTGCCAAAGTCCTAGCAAAATTCTCAAGGCAGGCAGGAGACCAGGAAGTGACTTCAGCAATCCAAGGTAGACTTTGCCTGACTCAGAGAATGCCAGAAAGCAGGTCCTTAATATGGGCCATGGGGTGTGGCTCCATGACTCAGCACTTATCCAGGCCTGCCCCTCCCTTCCTTCTGCTGACGCCGCCTATCAATTCTCCTGAAGCGAGGATCTCTCCAGGCTCCAGCTGTTGGTAATTGACATTCCTCAGGCTCACAGGCTGTGGGGGAGGGGGAGGGGTCTAGTTGCTCCGTTTGCCTGGGCATGGAGCCAGGGCTGGGGGCTGGAGGCACTTCAGGCCCTTCGTCTTGTTCGGCCTGTCTGGGGAAGAGGGGCCCGGCTGTGGGGAAAGCGAGCAGGGAAAGCGAGCGAGACACAACACATGCTTTTCTGATGCACTCTGTCCTTGAATAGAGAAATTGTATGTGAAAAGATACATTATTAATGGAGGCTTGTTGTCTGAGTAAAAATATTGCTCCTCATCACTGATTTCTTTTCAGGGTTGCTTTTAAAGATTGAAGTAATCACCCACTCAGAACAAAAGTAATGTTTCCTAAATTTGTTGTACCTGCCTTTGTGATATCGGCATAGAGTACAATCTGATTACTTGCATATTACTGCAAAGTGAGTCATTCACTTGATAATCCTAGGCTGGCAAGCATCTTCTTGCACTATAGGAAATACCACTCATCCTTTTAATTGGCCTTAATTCACTCTCACGATATAACTTTGATAAAACATATACTGAATTAGGTAAGTTGTTTTCCTTCTGTTCTAATTCGTATGAAATATGATTTTTTTTCATGCTGAGAGCCAGTGCATTATAATGGTCAAGGTATTAAATTAGAACCAGAAAGAACCAAATTAAGCTTATGTGGATGACTGGGGGGGGCAGTCACTCTCTCAGCCCAGTCTATCTCATAGGTTCTCTTCAGAGGGAATGCTATGAGCTCCCAGAGGAAAGCCTGGGTATAAATCTAACATAATTAATCTATTTTATGCTTGAACATGAACGGCTGCTTTTATCAAGTCATATCACTGGCCAATCTGTATTGTGGTGGTCTCTATGCAATTAGTGTCTCTCCACAGTTTGAGGCAGGAATTTCTGTCTCCTAGAAATTGAAGAGATGTTTCCCCATGCAGTACAAAAACCTTGGTGTCTAGCTAAGTTTTTCTCTAAGGGTGACAATGAATGAACCTATGGAAAAGACCAATGAAGGATACATCCACATGTATCCTAATTATAGATTTTAGTTGCTAACTGCAAGGAAGAAGAAGAAAGAGGAGGAAGAGGAGGAGGAGAATAGAATAGAATAGAATAGAATAGAATAGAATAGAATAGAATTTTTATTGGCCAAGTGTGATTGGACACACAAGGAATTTGTCTTGGTGCATATGCTCTCAGTATAACAATGAATGAACCTATGGAAAAGACCAGTGTAGACCCACATGTGCAAATATCCACATGTATCCTAATTATAGATTTTAGTTGCTAGCTGCAAGGAAGAAGGAGGAGGAGGAGGAGGAGGAAAAAAATGAAGTATCGCAACCTGGCCATCAAAACTACATGGCTATGGATGAAACATGTAACAGTGATACCAATTGTCATCGGGGTACTTGGTACCATGTCCAAGAATTTTATAAGATACATCAACAAATTGCAGCTTCCTACAATAACACCAGCGGAGCTGCAAAAAGTGAGCTACTTGGAACATCGTACATCTTAAGAAGGTACTTGGTTAATACCTAGGACGCTGGCAGCAACCTATATCAACCATTAGCACCAGTCAATGATATATGTGATGCATTTTTGAATGTTCAATTGACTGAGTTTCATGTTTAAAGAATAAAGTAAATAATATGAATTTTGTGTATATAATATTATAATACCAGTAGTAAATGCAAGGGTATTATCACAATGCAGATCTTACCAGGAAGCAATGTCATAAGGTACAAAATTTGCATGTAAAGTCATGATGTATATTTGTCATCTATTATTTGCTCTCCCCCCCCCCGAATACGTCTGAACCTAATCTTTTATTTTTTCATACATTCCTATCCACTGTGGTCTGTTCTAGTTGCTTCTTTTGATGAAATTCTACTGTGTTTATTCCAGTGGAATACATATACATGGTTAAACTTGGCTCTAATATCTCTTGAGCTGCAACCACAGTTTCCTTTCCCCCATATTAGTTTGATCACATGTTCAAATAAACTAAAGCATTATTTTAAAGTTTGCAAAAAAAAAATCATTCTGACAGTGAATATAACTTTCTCATAGCACCATGAGAAACAGAGGAAAGTGCTTTTGTTAATTTGCAATTGTAACCTCTGGAGAAATTAGATCCAAGTTGTACTTCTTAAAAGAAGCAGCCTCTTAAATATTGGCCACTTATGAATGTGCTATGAGAATAACCTTGGTCTGGTAAGAACAATTCATCTTTGTAGTGGAAATAACAGTGGAGAAAGCCTCTCAGAATTGACCCTCCTGAGTTCTCTGGAGAGGCAAGCATATCCAGACTTTTATCATTCCGTTACTGTACCTTCCAATAAAAGTAGTATTAGTAGTCTTGGTTTTGGTTTCCTGGTCCTGACTACTTGGAAGGGCTGACACAACAATGAAATCCAATTTTTTTTACTATCGGCTTTGTGGACATGGCTTGGTGGGCATGGCAGGGGAAGGATACTGCAAAATCTCCATTCCCACCCCACTCTGGGGCCAGCCAGAGGTGATATTTGCTGGTTCTTCAAACGACCCAAAATTTCCGCTACTGGTTCTCCAAACTGCTCAAAATTTCCACTACCGGTTCTCCAGAACCTGCTGGATTTCACCCTTGGGCTGACATCACTTCACTATGAAAAAACTCCCTGCACTAATTTAGGTGCTATAGTTCTCTTTGGAAATGCTCTTGTTGGGATAATAAATGCATACATAACTACAGCATGTAAACACACCCTCCAAGGCTGAAGCTATTTCTTTTCAGTAATAGTTTCTGAAACCATTGAAATAATTGTCACCATGAACCTGTAGCTTGACACATAAAGAATTCAGATCACATCGTTCTAATTATTGTGTTAATAATTTCAATGGATACAATTGCAGATACAATGGATATGGTGCAACCTGTGATTTGCAATGCACCATATAATTAGCCTGGAGAAGAGAAGATTAGAGAGGGGCATGATAGTTGCCTTCAGATGTATAAGCCTGCCACACTGAAGTAATCCTGCCCAGTTCTTTATTGCTCCAAAGAGCAAGACTAAAACAAGTATGTAGAAATTGACGTATAGTAGATCGCTGATCAGCATTAGGGAATTGTGAGAACCACATGATAGATAGTAGGACAAACTGCTTCAGGATCTGATGGAATCTTTTTCACTAAAGGATTTTAAGCAAATGCTGAATGGAGGGCTCAGAGATGTTGCAGTTTCATCCTGCTTCACAGATGCTGAATTGAACAGGTTGTTGAGATACCTGACTTCCAAGATCCCAACTCCCTCAATAATTTTATGAAACCAAACACTATTACTTCTAAATCTGGGCAATTCACAAAGAGGAGCTTCATAAATAGTGGAGAAGGAGCAGTTCATACAAGCTGCACGTGTCGTCTTTTATTTTATTTCTCCGGTAGGATACCCAACAAGAACATCTCTGACTTTAGGTCTATTTGTTGTTTTGTCATTTCTTCTAACCACATTTTTATTTTTAACCAATATTTTTTTGCCATAGGACAAGTCCACCACATATGATAACAAGAACCCGGTATCTGTTTATATTTTCAACATCTGGGAGATATATTTCAGAACATCTTTGCCATTCTTGGTGGTGGGAAATGCCACCTAGAAAACGTTTTGTAGAGATTTTCTTTGTAGGCTGCTGACATCATCAATTTATAGTTTCTTTTCCAGAGTTTTTGCCATTTATCTAACTGTATGGTATAATCAAAACTTTTGGACCATACTATCATAATTTCTTTTACTTGTTATTCTTCCATTTTAGCTGCACATGTCCTATCACAACATAGGATGAATTAGATAAACAGGGTGAATTAGAAATTCAAGTAAATGAGGGCAGATATGATATTGTTGCCATTACGGAAACTTGGTGAGATGAAACTGACAAATGGAACATACAGCTAGAGGGATATAAATTATTTAAAAGAAATAGACCAAATAAAAGAGGAGGTGGAGTTGCACTATATATAAGAAATAACTACATCTCTACAGAAATAGAGCACAACAATGATGAAAATCATCTTGAATGTATTTGGGTCAATATAAAAGGGGTGAAAAACGATATTGCCATAGGTCTATACTATAGGCCACCCAACCAAACAGAGGAAGTAGATGAACTTTTTGCTAGTCAGCTAACTAAGGTATGTAGGAAGCACATCACAGTAGTAATGGGGGATTTTAACTACCCTGACATCAACTGGGAAACAAACTCTGCACCAAGTGGAAGATCCAACAGGTTCCTAACAAACCTAGCAGACAACTTTGTTTCCCAAAAAATAGAGAATGGGGGATTTTAACTACCCTGACATCAACTGGGAAACAAACTCTGCACCAAGTGGAAGATCCAACAGGTTCCTAACAAACCTAGCAGACAACTTTGTTTCCCAAAAAATAGAGAAGGCGACAAGGGGATCAGCCATACTGGACTTAATTCTCACTAACGGAGATGAAATGATAGAAGGTGTTGAAGCTACAGGAACCTTGGGGGCAAGTGACCACGCAATATTGGAATTCGACATTAAGCAAATACAAGTAGTAGAACAAAGTCAAACTAGAGTCTTGGACTTTAAGAGAGCTAATTTCAATAAACTTAGAGAGAGTTTGAGAAGGATTCAATGGATGAGAATCCTCAGAGGGAAAACACCTCAAGAAGCTTGGGAAATTTTGAAAAGTAAGATTATAAAAGCGCAGTCTAACACAATACCAATGAAGAAGAAAAATAATAGATCTCAAAAGAAACCAGCATGGATGCATAAAGAACTATCTGACAAATTGAAAGACAAAAAGGACAAATATAAAAAGTGGAAAGAGGGGCAAATAACTAAGGCAGAATATCAGCAAATAGCCCGAGCCTGTAAAGATGAAGTGAGGAAAGCTAAGGCTCACAATGAACAAAGGCTAGCGACAAAAGTAAAAAATAATAAAAAAAGCTTCTTCCAACATGTTAAAAACAAGAAAAAAGTCAAGGAAACAATTGGCCCATTGCTGGGAGAAAGTGGCAAGAAGATGACAAGCAACAGGAGAAAGCAGATCTACTTAACTCATATTTTGCATCTGTCTTTACACAAAAGGAAAAACAATCCAACCTATCAAAACAGCACTACAAAAACAGATTAGAAACACAAGTTAAAATAGGGAAGAAAATGGTAAGTGAACACCTGTCTACCCTAGACGAGTTCAAATCACCAGGACCGGATGGATTACACCCCAAGGTTCTGAAGGAACTGGCAGACGTGATCTCAGAACCACTGAACTATATCTTTCAAAGATCCTGGAGCACAGGGGAGCTGCCAGAGGACTGGAAAAGAGCTGATGTAGTTCCCATCTTCAAAAAAGGAAAAAAAACAGATCCAGGAAACTACAGACCTATCAGCCTGACCTCAATACCGGGGAAGATTCTGGAAAAGATAATCAAGCAACGAATCACCAAACACCTAGAAGCAAACAAAGTAATAACCAAAAGCCAACATGGGTTTGTCAAAAACAGATCATGCCAGACTAATCTTATCGCATTCTTTGACAAAATGACAAAATTAGTAGACCAGAGGAATGCTGTCGATATAATTTACTTGGACTTCAGTAAAGCATTTGATAAAGTAGACCATAACCTACTACTAGATAAAGTAGAAAAATGTGGGTTAGACAGCACCACCACCAGATGGATTCGTAACTGGCTGACCAACCGCACTCAACGTGTAGTCCTCAACGGAACTACATCCACATGGAGGGAAGTATGCAGTGGAGTACCCCAAGGCTCTGTTTTAGGCCCAGTACTCTTCAACATCTTCATCAATGACTTGGACGAGGGGATAGATGGGGAACTCATCAAATTTGCAGATGACACCAAGCTGGCAGGAATAGCCAACACTCCAGAAGATAGGCCCAAATTACAGAAAGATCTTGACAAACTTGAACATTGGGCGCTATCTAACAAAATGAAATTCAACAGTGAAAAAAGTAAGATTCTACATTTAGGCAAAAAAAAAACCAAAATGCACCAGTACCGTATATGTGGTACCTTGCTCAGTAGTAATACCTGTGAGAGGGATCTTGGAGTCCTAGTGGATAACCATTTAAATATGAGCCAGCAGTGTGCAGCAGCTGCTAAAAAAGCCAACACAGTTCTGGGCTGCATAAACAGAGGGATAAAATCAAGATCACGTGAAGTGTTAGTGCCACTTTATAATGCCTTGGTAAGGCCACACTTGGAATATTGCATTCAGTTTTGGTCACCAAGATGTAAAAAGATGTTGAGACTCTAGAAAGAGTGCAGAGAAGAGCAACAAAGATGATTAGGGACTGGAGGCTAAAACATATGAAGAACGGTTGCAGGAACTGGGTATGTCTAGTTTAATAAATAGAAGGACTAGGGGAGACATGATAGCTGTGTTCCAATATCTCAGGGGTTGCCACAAAGAAGAGGGAGTCGGGCTGTTCTCCAAAGCACCTGAGGGTAGAACAAGAAGCAATGGGTGGAAACTGATCAAAGAAAGAAGCAACTTAGAACTAAGGAGAAATTTCCTGACAGTTAGAACAATTAATAAGTGGAACGACTTGCCTGCAGAAGTTGTGAATGCTCCAACACTGGAAATTTTTAAGAAAATGTTGGATAACCATCTGACTGAGATGGTGTAGGGTTCCTGCCTAGGCAGGGGGTTGGACTAGAAGGCCTCCAAGGTCCCTTCCAACTCTGTTGTTATGTTATGTTATGTTAGGATGCATACCTATCTTCTCTCCCAACCTCTACATCCCAAGCACTACTGTGAGGAAGATATGTGTCTTTGCTAACTCTGTCCATTTAGGTAAACTTTACAGAAGGCCCAGAGAGAAACAAATTCATGCTCTAAGCACAGAGCTTCTGTTTCGGTAAATGTTTTTCAACCTTGGCAACTTTAAAATATGGACTTCAACTTCTCCAATCAGCAAGGGAATGAATTGTTCCCCTGAACTGAACCGAATCGAACCACTGAGAAGATACTATTTTAAATGCAGGGATACAGCAAGAATTACTCTAAACTGAGGGAGAGGAGAACCTCCCCCACTGAGTATGTGTGAGTAAGCAAGAGCATTTTACTTCCTTGGTGGGAAAATGAACACAGCAATCATTTTTCTCCCATTAGTTTGTTTTCCCCTTTCCCCACCCAATGAAGTCCTTGTTCCATGCAAAAATACTAAGAAAATCGCTAGAGCTGAGACAATGAGTCTCTCTCTCTCTCTCTCTCTGAGTGTGTGTGTGTGTGTGTGTGTTTCCCTCTCTGTCTGTCTCCATCTCCATCTCACCCTCTCTCTGCAGGACAGAGTGAATTTACTTTGGAAACTAATAGGTTAACTTTTTGTCAGCTCAATGAGATTACAGGCTGTCTCTACAACTCCATAATCACCAAGGAAACTGCAGCACATGTGCCTGGTAGGACAATCCAGTGTCCATGACAGCATTATTTTGAGGCCCAGTGCTTGCACTTGTATGAAGATAGACTTTAATGGCAACTTTCTGGGATTTTCAGAGGTTTGGGGACTAGAGGTTACAGTTGAATTCCTCTAATCTGGCCTGTGCAGAAGAGAGCTGGAATTTTTCCCAGTTATTTATTTATCACAAGTCATATATTTGCCTGAAGTTTATTTTTTCAAACAGCTCATGCTATAAGATCTCACAGAAAAGTAAGCAGTCCCAAAGGTTGCTGACAGCTAACGTGCTGGCAGATATACAAAGAAAATGGAAATCATGAAAAAATAGGTAGCATGGTACTTGTAAGCAGCTTCCTTGATGTCTACTGGATTCCGTGCGCCACATTAGCCAAATTTCTTTTTGAGATGGTTTTATTCTTTTCAAAGGAGAAGATGCTAGCAAGTCACAAAGTCAATACTGTTTTTCAATATTTTTATTTACAAGAATGGCCTTGGACCCACATAAACATTTTTACAAACTAAAAGTAATGCCTAACTCTAGTGCATTGTTGAGAAATGTGTCAATTTAACCTGAAAAAGACAATGAGGAAAAACTGGGTGAGAAGAAGCATTCTAAAGGACTGGAGAAAAGGTTGGGACTTTAGGAATTTTGTGCTCTGTTGCTTCAGTGTTTTCTGAGTAGCTTCACTCAGCAGCCTTTTTGCATATGTGAGATACAGTTAGCCTTTTGAGAGAGGCAAAGGCAGGAAACAAGTCATTGGAAGTCTTGGAATGAACTTTAATGCAGATATAGTAAAAAGGAGTCCCTACGGATTTTACTCTGCTAGTCCTTGCCGACTATAGGGGACGGTGCTCATCTCCATTTCAAGGCCATTGAGCCAGTGCTATCCAAAGACATTTCCAAGGTCATGTGGCCAGCATGATGTCGCAAGCGCTATTACCTTCCCAACAAAGTGGTAGCTACTCGCATTTGCATGCTTTCAAACTGCTAGATTGGCAGGAGTTCATCCTGGTGCATGATCTGGGTTGCCAGTTTTCCAGATATGCAGATATAGTATTGTAATTGAATCTTGAAAAATCTTCTCTTCAACCTTTATCTCGCATAATCAAGGCATAGAGTTTCCTTTTCATGCTTTTGTCTTTTCTAGGACTCAGATACCTTTTCAATAGTGACCCTGAATTCCCCACTTTCTTCTCTGAGTCAAGCAGACATTCCTTCACAAATACTCCCCCATGAAGTCACTTTCTCAGAATTCCAATGGGTTCATCTGTTCAAAAAGTTCTTAGAAGACTACATAATTGAATGAAGTTCTCTAGATTTTTTTTAATTAAAGCTGCAAACAGATATGTCCTAGCCTGTGCATAATACTAAAGCAAACATTCTATAAATAAGTCTAGATAAAGGTTTGTGTGTTCTACTATCACTTCTCATCTTTTAGTGTAGTGCAGGGATGTCCAACCTTGGCAACTTTAAAACTTGTGGACTTCAACTCCCAGAATTCCCCAGTTAGCCATTCTATCCTAAAGTTGCCAAGATTAGACACCCTTGGTGTAGGAGTACAAAAATCTGGACAACCACTAATTAGCAGCCAAAATTTATAGGTTTTCTGTGTCTTTTTTATGGTGATAAAAGATATGTCTCCATATGCATATAAGTTGCATTCACTATCAGACCTATCTCTCTCTCTCTCTCTCTCTCTCTCTCACACACACACACACACACACACACACACACATTTAAGTGCCCTTGTAAGAAAGCATTCACAGGAAACTGAATTGATCCCCAGTGATGAGCAGGAGAAGACTCAGTCAGGAACCTCTGGCCCTGTAAACCAAATTGTTGCTGTTCACGGATGTTGACCTAGTAGAAACGGGTCATATTGATGGGTTTCTCTGAAATAGTCCAACTTCACACTGCAATTTCTACTGGGCTGTTGTTGCTGTTGTTGTTCCTTTGCCTTTCTTTGCTCTGCTGTAAAGTAGATTAAAGCTACGTAAGTACTGATTCTGCTTTTGCTCATGGCTACATAGCAAAGTATTAATGCTTTGCTTGGGGGAGAGAGGTCCAATATTCATTCATTCATTCAGTTAGTTAGTTATATCCCACCTTATTATTTTTACAAATAACTCAACATATCCAACACACTTTCCTATTTTCCCCACAACAACTACACTGAGGTGGATAGGACTGATATAGTACATTATTACTTTAATGCAGGCAAATAAAATTACATTGCATCTTCAAAGTGATTTGGTTGCTTTAGATGAGCCAGGTTTTGGCCACAGCATTTGATTTTTGGAGCCCATATCTTTTAGCTATAATTGACTTTTTCATTTATGTGTTCTTTATATACAGCAGTTCTTCATGAAGTTTATAATTAAGAATTGCAGTTATCTTCAATCAAGTAAATGTTGGGTTTGAGCTCTAACTTGTTTGAACACTTGTAATACCAAATTAGAAATACAAAAAGTTCTTATTTTTCCGAACTAAAAATTGTTTTATACTGTAATGTCATTCATAGTTCTCTCAGTGCATGCATTTTAATGGATTTTCTCTACCAGTACGTAGTTTTTATATTTTTATTGGTTGTTTACTTTCACATTTGTAATATATTCATTCCTGTACACTTTTTAAAATTGGCAAACTATACCACATTTGGAAAAATGTAAATATCAAATTATAAAGGCATTTTGATTACATGTATTTGTTCAAGAAATGCAAATCAGCCATGTTTGCATTGAAATACAAACTAACCATATTTATCATATTGCTATGATAAAATATGATAAAAGGGGAAGCAGATTTTTGTAATCATTCCAATACTAGACATACTAGGAGAGGTGAGTTGGAACAAAAGTCTCAAGGTCAGAAGCATCCACAGTGTGTTTGTGTGTGAAGGGTAGGCTAATGATGAAAGCAACTTCAAGCCCCAAGGCCTGCTCCTTTTGTGTGTGCCCTGTGACACAGTGAACATATATGAAAAAGGCATATCTTGTACTGAAATGGCAAGATTGTGCTTTCAACATTTTGAGGAAAACTTTCAATCCTGCAGAAATCCTTTCTGATTAGTACATGGCAGAAAAAAAACAGTATATTTATGCTGTGATTAAATGCAAGAGGAGATGTAACCTCACTCACAGCAACTTGAGAAGAGTAAAATTTTAAACAGAGTGAGGGGGGTGTTGTTTTTTCCTCAGCAAATTGATTCTTTCCACCCAATATTTTTTCCCTGGTCCAAATGGTTCTATGTTGTTACTCCTGGTAATAGAAGCACTGACTAAGATTCCAGTTTTACTTTTCCCCCATACTTTTGAGTTTTGACCCAGTCAAAACATATTTAAAAAGTATTGAATTCATTACATCCTATTGACTGTTACCTATGATCTTCTGGGAGGTTATGCTTTATATAGTTTTTCTTAACATATTGATATTTGAATGGGGAGGGGGGGACTCTTAATTTATTTTATTATTTATCTATGTATTTATTTATTTGTACTGCACCTTTGTTATTTTTTTACAAATCACTCAAGATGGCAAACAAATCCAACACCTTCCTCCTACTATTTTCCCTGCAACAACAACCCTGTGAGGTAGATTGAGTTGAGGGAGAGTGACTGGCCCTAAGTCACCCAGTTGCAGTGGTGGGTTTCTACCAGTTTGCCCCGGTTCGGGCGAACTGGTAGTGGTGGCAGCTGCAGGAGGCTCCGCCCACCCGTCCTGATGTCATGCGTGAACGCTCACAGTTCTGAACCGGTCGCGAAGGTAAGTGGAAACCTCTACTGGCCAGTTGGCTTTCATGGCTAAGACTAGAATTTAAAATCTCCCATTTTCTAGCCTGGTTCCTTAACCACTAGACCAAACTGGGTCTCTATTTAGCTCTTAATATCAAAGCAAGTATCTCTCATCAATATGCTACTGTTAATAACTCATTTATTTTTAATTAGATTTTATTTTATTTTTAGTATCTTAAGGACTGCATTTAAACTTTTTGATTCTTCACTTATCTTATTTTCCTTTGGTTCTTAATTTCCATATTTAATTTCCAAATTAAGAATTACAATTATTAAAATACAATTTAATTGTATAAAAGATTAATCAATTACCATAATAAAGTTGAATCTCAACTTGAAATACAGCCTATTGATTTCCAAAGATGATAGAAACTTTAGAAATGCCTAACAATACTTAAGTGTTCCTCTTTAGCCTGGACTTTTTTTAAAAAAAAGAGTATTTTAAAGAGATGGAGATGGAGGACTATTTGAATAGTTTAGTAGCATCTTTATTGTGTAACTTGGGTTTTAGTTTTATCTTTGATACCTTACATTGGGTATAGTACATGTTTTTTTAGATTTTATCACAAATATCTTTCAAATTTTCACCTCCTCTTTTTTTTAAACAAAAGAAAGACACACTTGAATTTAAGGATAAACACAAATGACTCTCTGGATTCTTGCTACAAAAAATGAGCACAGAAGCCATCTATAATATAAACAAGCAATCAGGGACAGTTTCAAAAGCACTTTGCCAATCCAAGCAGTTACTGTAATTTAGCTGGAACAGCAGAGCTACTGAATCAACTCTTTCTGTGTTTTTCCGGGGCTGGGGGCTGGATAGAATGGCCCACTGAAAAGAAGAGGGGGGAAAAATGGTACCTTTGTATTAAATTGCCCTCTTCCTTTCTACAAATCATTGTTCCATTTACCTTCTGACTTGGCAGCCATTGCACAAAGCATTTTTCTCATCCCTGTTTGTCATCATTGGGCTACCACAGAGAGTTACAGAGGTTACAGCTTTCCCCAATCTGTCCAGCAGATATGTTGAATTATCTGCAGGTAGTCTTTGGGCATGGTGGCTGTGTGTGTGTGTGTGTTTCATACTGATTTATCGGGTAGAATCCAGATTGTAAAAGGGTGTTTACAGATACTCACATGAAAGTAAGTCTGGTTTGAACTCAGTGAAGTATTTTGGTGTGTGTGTTTTTTCCCCTATTTGACATATACAGAATTTTGCTATAAGATTTCCTTAAAGTTTGGATAGAGAAGATTAGGATTTTTTTTCTGAGGGAAAATCTTTCCTTCCTTTCCACCTCTCTCCCTCCCCCTCTGCCCCCCACACACATTGATTACTTTCATTTTCTTTTCTTCCCCCGCCCCTTCCCTTTTTCAAACACAGACATAGGGAAAGAGGAGCAAAAAATGAATAAAATGCCCTGACTCAAAGTCAGCGGAGCTATCGCTCACAAAAGTGTGGGTCCTTTTAATAAACTACATTTTAGTCTAAAAAAGTGTTACCAGTCCCTTCCTGATTTTTGGCTAGCATAGATTAACTTGTTTCTCCTCCTACACTGACTAAAGGGTGCATGTTAACATTTGAAATGGGTCCCTTGGCTAATTAATGTATAAATAATAATAACTACAAAGAATAGTAAAGAATAATAATAATAATATTAATAAAAAAAGAGAAACATGTGTTATCTATCTTTGCAGCAGAAAAGACTCAGTCCTCCAGGGAGTTTTCCTTTGTAGCAGAGTAAACCAAGCAAGTGCCTTGAGGGAAAGTGTGTTTGGAAGCTGTGATTTATTTCAAGAGCATGTCGCTTTATCAAAAGGAAGGAAAGGCCCACTTCAGTGTTAGGAAGAGAGAACCTTAGAAGGCCAAGTTGCTAGAATTCTGAAATTGTAAAGCTAATTAGGAGATATCTCTGAGCATTTGGGATCATTTCTTTTTTGAATAATACCCAATCTTTTAATTCATTTCATTTTTTTAAAAAACTTTGATTTGCCATTTTATTTATCTATCCAATTTCTATTGCATCCCAACTCAGCTAAGTGAGTCTAGGCTGTTTACAAGGTGAAGAGACTAAGAGCGGCTTGCAATAAACAGGCATAAACAACAATAAAAACCTTATTAATAGAGATATAAAAATTGCTTTTCAGTCTGTTTCCCCTTCTTCCATGGGAACATATTAACCCCTCCCCCCTTCAGGCAATCTCATTTCCTCGATCTAATATTTAAATGATTCCAGAATCATAGAATCCTGTAATAAAATCTCCTGTTATTTATCTTTTCTATTATAAATGAAAATGTATATGTTTTCACATGGGGTGCATTACCTCTTATGTCTTAGAGACATTTCAGTCATTATTGCTCCTCCTGAAATTTGCACTTAGTTCTTACATATCTAAAATACAGTGCTTTTAACCACACACTGACCACTCACCAAAGATAGAACTGGACTGCTTTGCTAGAATAAGCTCTGAGTAGTATAGCTGTAGAATGTAACATATGACACATCTCTGATCATTTTTATTTTCAGGAACAATGGAACGCTTGACTTGGATGTCCCACTTCAAGGCTAAATAATAATGGAACTTCCCAGTGATGAAATCCAATTTTTTTTTTACTTCCGGGTTCTGTTGGCGTAGTGTGGCTTGGTGGACATGGCTTGGTGGGTGTGGCTTGGTGGGCATGGCAAGGGAAGGATACTGCAAAATCTCCATTTCTACTCCACTCCAGGGGAAGGATACTGCAAAAACCCCATTCCTTCCCCACTCTAGGCCAGCCAGAGGTGGTATTTGCCAGTTTTCCAAATTTTCCACTGCCGAGAACCTGCTGGATTTCACCCCTGGAACTTCCCTCCTGGCACTGTTAGATTTGAACTGGCACATTTCTGCAGGTCATCCCTAGAAGGTATATCAATAAATCTTTGGAACCCTGAAACTGTAGCTGCCAGATCAACATTTCAAAATTAGAAAAAGTACCCCTCGATGTAATATGGAAGGCTACGCATTATGCAATGTGTTGAAGTGACAGGTGACTCCTTTGATGCCTGTGACCTTTCAAAAGTCATTGGACTACAACTCCCAGGAACTCTAATCATAGGCCATTGGCTGATGAGAGTTACAGTCCAGTAGCATCAGGACTTTATTTTGCCCATCCTCACTTAAAAAAAAAATCTTGGCAGTCGTATATGAATCCTATACAACTATTATGAAGAGAATGGAGAAGAAAGGCATACTTTTTAATTCATAAAATCTCTTTGGTTAAACCATAGAAATCAATCTCTTGAGCCTTATTAAAATAGGAAAAAATAAATATGTATGTTTCTGTTTGAGTATAGTGAGAAAGTAAAAAAAAAATCTTTTAAAATAATGTTAGTTTAGGCCAATCAACTATTGACTGTAATCACAAAAGAATGAGACTCAAATCAAACCTAGAAAAAAAAATGAATCCCATCAAATAAATAGAAATCAGACCTGAAATAGAGGCATAATATAAAAATTCAGAAAAAAATATATTAACAAAAGAAAATAAGTTAATTGATATTAAGAAGCAGATTTAATATAAGGTTTTATCCTACTTGGATTTTAAATATCAAAATATTTTTTCCAATATACCAAATACATTTCCATAATTATTCCACTACTTATTAAGAGATATGAATGATCCTAGTAAAAATATATGTTAAAATATTTACAAATATACTTTATTAGAAAGAAAAGTTGGGGTATGAACTTAGTGAGGCGACCCCTCTAAGAACCTCACAGTTCTGACCTCTAATCTATTTTCAGCTTTAAGTGGTAATTAAAAAAAATCCCTGCTTCAAAATCAACACAGCAGCTTTTAGCATATCATTTTTTCATATCACCCTTGACTTCTCTTTCAAGACAAAATTTATTTTCTTTTTGTAAAGTTTTTTTTTAAAAATCTATTCTAATTAGTTTTATATTCAGTCTTATTTTGACTCCACGGTTACACGCTTTTAGTTTTATATAGCCAACTTGCTTCCTCAGTATCATATTACAATTAATCTTTGATTCATGACTGGTTCCTTTAGTGACCATTCAAAGTTATGATAGACCTCCCCAGGTCTACTTACAACCCACATTCAAATTTATAATGGCCAGGTGGGTCCTCCATGGTCACATGATTTCATGTTGGGCTCTTGGCCACTTACATCTGTTTGTAACATCCAGTGGTCACGTGACCATGATTTATTGCATGTTTGATTGGAATCTGGCCTTTACGTCGTGTTTCTAGTAAAAGCAACAATTGTGGACAATGGATTTATTTAACAAACATGGCGGGTTTTGTAGGACCATAGTATTCATTTAATAACTACCACAAAAAAGTTTGTAAAATCAGGAGCAGTTCTCCGTTTCCTAGTCTGATACCTTAATTGTAGATAAATGCCTACTGAATGCTTGTAGCAACATTAGAAAACTGTTGGTTGGGAATGTAGACTATGTCCATAGTTTTGTATATAGACAATGAGGTGTTGTTGCCCGAGAAGCCTACAATTTAGAGCAGGGTTGTCAAATTCATGTTGTCACCGTGACATTGTATCGGGACTTTTTTCCCCTTGGCTAAACTGGGCATGGGCATGGCCAGCGAGTGACACATCCAGCCTGCAGGCCAGAAGTTTGACAGTCCTGATTTAGAGTAAATATTACTGATTGTATAATATAACAATGACTAAGTGTCTGAAAATTAATGCATAAAATCATTTCACCTGAGAGCAAAAAATTAAGTGAACAGCTAAATTCTAGTGAAAATTTAGAGCAAATCAAATAAGATTCCAAAAATATAAGAAGGAAGAGTTCTGCTGGACTTTGATGTTTAAATAACTGATAGGCCCTGAATTAGCTGTGGATTTCACCTGAACTTTGTTCCTGACAAATACAAGATTAGCTCTGATCTTCTCCAACATGGAAGGCGGGGAGGGGGAGGGGGAAACATATGCTAATAAAATACACATTGTTTTCTTATCATCCTCTAATGAACGACATTATTGAAATGTGTAGGACATGCAGCTACAGCAATTCATGACAGCAGCAATTTGATTCTCGGGGAAGCTGTAAACTGCAGTTTTCTGAGTCTAATGAGGATGGGCAGCTGATCCTGTGAGCTGTTTGGTGCTTATGTGTGAAAGAGAGAGACATTTTTCCTGCTACTAAATATATCAGAATCTCTTGGCTGGCTCAACCAAAATCACCCACTCATTCTGAATCAAATCTGGAATGTCCTTCTCCCCCAGCTGTGTAATCTAATGTTAGCAATACTAAGATTACACTCAGGTAGCATCTGGTTTTGTTTTGCTTACAGTGAACATCCTTTTAAAAAAAGAAAAAGGAAGAATCACATGTCTTCTATTACAAGAGCTTGTGAAAAACCAGCACATGAATTTTAAGCCCACCTGTACCCAAAACTGTAGTAAACAGGTTTCATATTTTGCAACTGTGGCTGTTTCCTCTGGAAAGCTGCCATTAATCATGCTTTTTTCTGATGGATGAAAGCATGTATAATTGGACAGAAAATATCATTAAAACCTACAGCCATTATTTCTGACATCTCTTTCCACGAGACAGTGAATACACAGTAAAAAGCTCAGGATCTTTATTGAGAAGTTTTACCATCTACTTGCTATGGATATAGAAAGTTAAAGCAAGTCTTGAGAAGCCTCCCAGGGGTTGTTTCGTAAGCCATATCAACTTTCCCTTGCCACAGAACACATTATTCTGTTTTGTCTCCAGGTCTGAACCTCACATAAATCCCCAAAGAGACAAGAAACTGCAGAGAAGCTGTCAGTGTGGCAAAATTCCAGCCTTTAAAAAAAAAAATCAAGCTTCTTTGTAAACCCCAGGGAGGTTTCCATCGTTGTAAGAATGCTTTTTCTTCCCTCAGAACTGCACTGCAATCAAGAGGATGGAAGAGGCAAGTTTGTTTGCCTGTTTGCAAAGAAATTGCATCAAAACTCTGTGCAGGCAGCATTCTTAGATGAACTTGTTTCTGTTGCCCTGTCCTCATGGGTCCATTATTGATGAGGCCTCAAAGAGCAGAAATTCGATCATTCAACTCTAGTTCATTGTTGCTGGTGTTTTGCTTTGGTTGTGTTCTCTGCATGAAGGAATTGAAAGTATTTGTCATTATAGTAGGAGTTAGGGAAGCACAGCCACTAAAGATCTCTGCTGAGATGTCTAACTTTAAAAGAGGAATCAACTTTCAAAGGATTACTTTTATACAGTGGTTTCAGCCAGTTCGCACCTATTCAGGGGAACCGTTTGCTAACTTTCTAAGCAGTTCGGAGAACTGGTTGTTGGAAGAAATCTTATTTGGTTTTTTTCCACTTTACAGGGCTAATTCTGTAAGGAAGGCAAGAAGGAAATACTCTGGTGATGTTTCTAGCCTAATCTTTATTGCCTTCCTTACAGAAACTGCCTCACTGGTTAACCCTTATTACATTGTAACAGCTAAGGTAAAGCACCCATCAACGCAAGTGACATTGAGTTGGCTGTGCCCACACGGTCACATGACCACCGAGCCACGCCTACCCAGCTGGTCATTAGGGGAGAGAACCAGTTGTTAAATTATTTGAATCCCACGACTGCTTTTATGGCTTATTGTCAACATTCTCAGCATTTCCCATACCTGAAAAGTACCAGATAGAGGAAAGCTATTGCAGTTCATGATCGCTGAATATACAGTGGCTAACTGCTGTTTTCAGACATTCACATTCTGCTTAGTTGAACTCCACAGAAGATGCTTCACTATAATATTTTGTTGTTGAAATTGTCCTCTCTGACCAAAATTCTTTAAAGGACCCTTATATTTACCTCACATCCTTGATTCAAATAAACAAACTCATCACCAATATTTCTCTCCCAGAATGTTGTATTGATTCAGCCTCTTTTTTCCAGGCTTGGAGGTTTGTATTTAAAAGTCAATGTGCAGCAACATTTGTCAGATAAAATAAGTGTACTGAAGTATGAGTGTACTTCACAAAAGTGAAGTAGCTGGTGCAAAAAAAGAATGTAGAGAAAAATTATTTCTGCTGGGAATGAAGTCTATATGTGACACTAGCTTTAAAAAAAAATCCACCAAAGCATAAATTTCTCATTTACAGTTATAGAGTAGGCATTACAGGTATATCTAAATTGCTTGCTTAGAAAGCATGTTCATGTATAAATGTGATTTGCTACTTTATGCATTTGATATTCAGGGCTCACTTTCAGAATAGGCACATATAGATGCTAACAGAACATTATGCAATAAGGGTATGATTAGTAAGTAAGACACTTGTTGAAGCATAAAATGCATGTCTGGGAACAGGTAAGATACATAGAATTTGATGCTAGCATAACATTTGATGCTAGCAGGGTCTCGATGGAAGCATGGAAGAATGGATGGATGGGAATGTAAGTAGAAGTAAATGGGATGATATCATTTGTTAGTTTTGTAGTACATATTTTCTCCATAAACTCAGGACAGCATATTATTTAGCATTGCCTCCCAGTATTTCTAAAAAAAATCTAATTGGAACAGGTTGAGCTAAGACATAGTGGCTGGACCAAAATCATGAATTATGTTTGCATGGCTGAGGATGGCCTTGAATACCAGGTCTTTGGATTAAATGGGCATGATCTTTGCCCATTGTGTTAGTACTGAATTAAATTTTGGAGGTAAGACACTTCCAATTTTACGCGGGGGAAAACCCGAATAACAAAAGACCCACATACATATATATGGTTTTCGCGGGTGTTTGTATGTAGGTCTTTGGTTATTCGGGTTTTCTCCCATGTAAAATTGGAAGTGTCTTGGCAACGTTTCAACGAAGTCTCATTCGTCATCTTCAGGCTTCAGCTTCGTGCTTCTGGGAGCAATGTGTGATTGCAGCTGTTTCTTCCTTTTTAACTGCTAGTGGGGGTTTAAACTGATTGGGTGGGAGCTTGGCTGTGCTCTGATTGGATGGGGTTTTTTTGGTGCTCTGATTGGGTGTGTGTCTTGTTTGGGTGGGGGCTTGGTTGTGCTCAGATTAGTCTGAGTTGCAGGGGGATTAGAGCTGGTGAGCTGCATTGCTGTTGTTTGGCTTCATGGTCGTGGTCGTGCTACATCTTCATAGTGGGTGTCAGTCTGCTGCATGTATGGATTGGAGGGGTTTGAAATGGCTAATGTTGCAGCTGCAGTCTGGCTTCTGGTCCTTGGTCATGCTCATGATCAGTGTGGGAGCAAATGTGGGAGCATTTGTGGGAGCAAATGTGGGAAATCATATTTGCTCCCAGAAGCACGAAGCTGAAGCCTGAAGATGACGAATGAGACTTCGTCAAAACGTTGCCAAGACACTTCCAATTTTACACGGGAGAAAACCCGAATAACCAAAGACCTACATATATATATACACACACACACACACACACACACACACACACACACACACACACATACATAACTGGATATGTAGAAGTTTTGACAACTACTGTATAACAACTAACAATATAATAAATGAATCATGATGTTAACGTATATCATTTTGCAATGTAGGTTAGTACAAATATTTAAAATGTATCTCTTGGTGACAATCACTTGGCTCAATAGGTAAAGGAAGCTTTTCCAGTATTGGAAAGTAGTATCTTTTAACTGAAATGCAATTTCTCAAGATTCATCAGCCCTGTACACACTAGCCAGCAATTTGTGTTGCTTGCAGTGCAACTTTAAATGAGTCATCTTTTATCAAAACAGTCTGCAGCTAATATTTCATTTGCTCCTTCGGTGCTTTTAGGGGTTTGAATCAGGATAAGAAAGAATACTTGCCATAAATACACATGTTCTAATACTGGAGGCATTAAATCAAGCTTTTGTCTCAAGTTTGTCTCAAGAATTCTGAATGTATTTAATTCTTTGAAGCACGCAAGTCTGAAACTGCTAAGGCTGTAAAGACAGCAAATAAAAAATATCCTTGGGGAAAGAAAGTGAGAAAACGTGGAAGAGCGCACTAAAGCCACAAATATCTATACTTCCATTATCAAGCTTTGGTCCTTCTGGAATTCTACCAAGGCAATTCTCTCTCCTAAACAGTTGCTTTAAAAGATCTGATCTCACAAACCTCGGGGTCAATTTTAGACAAAGAGTGCTGCCTTTGTCCTTTAAAACTAGAATTAGCAATCTATATAATAAAGCCTTGGGGGTAAAGCAAAGTTGTAATAAGTAAGGTTGAACTTGAGTAAAATTCAAGGTATCCCAAAAAATCAGGGTAAATCCCTCAAGTTTGTTAAGATTACATCTGAAGTCAAGATTTTATACCCATACAGAGCTTCAGACACACCTGCTGATTAAAAATCTCACAGATCAATATAGAAATAGGACTGCACAAATGTATGAATGAGCACATGAAAATTACATGGATTAGAAGTGTACTGGTTTACTTCTCTGTATTGGAAAAAAAGACTTTCTGGATTGAGAAACTCAGGAAAGGTGTATGTTGCTCCTTGTACATTACATTTAATTTTCTATTTCCTTTAGGTTCGTGGTTTAATAAGCTTTTCAGATGTGATTCATAGCTATGCAGGAAACAAACACTGTGCAAATGTTCTGCAGAAATCATTGCCTTCACAGCTAGGAAAATAATCATTTTTATGGCTAGTGTACTTCAAGCTTTGTTGTGTACAGTATTTCTTAGCTGATTGGAATATAACTACTACCCCTTGTCTTAATTCCGTGGCTAAAAAAAGCCACCACTGATTGTATGTCACCTTCTCCTTTTTCATCTCGCAGTTATACTTTTCCATAAAGAGGCTGCTTAGTTAAAATCTGTCAATTTCAGACTCCCCTTAATTGGTTGTTGTTTAGCCACCCTGTCATCTGGGCAGCTAAAGTTATGAACAATTTTTTAACCAACAACCCGCTTGCAAAGCTTTTGACATCGCTGTAAGAAATCTGAATCCCAATTAGACTCTATTCTTGTCTCCAGACTCTTCTTATCCCTTGTTCTGTTAGTGCTGCAAACCCTGAAGATCGGATAAGTAAATGGAGATGATTCAGTTCAGGATTCCAAATTACTTACCAACAAGATTATCTGTGGCAAGATGGGGAATACCAAAGGCTGAGAATCTTAGGTTTCATCCCATGTCCAAAGGCCTTTGGGGTAGTTAAGGACTGCAGACTTCATTAAAAACTTCTTTGGCTTGGACACCTTAGAGCAGGGGTCCCCAACCTTAGCAACTTTAAGCCTGATGGACTTTGACTCCCAGAATTCCCCAGCCAACTTTTCTGGGGTATTCTGGGAGTTGAAGTCCATCAGGCTTAAAGTTGCCAAGGTTGGAGACCCTGCCTTAGAGCACATGGAACCAAACAAAAGAGATTTATGAAAAGTTAGAATAAGCCTTTCACAAATTTCCTGGTGTTGATCAAGAGGGTTGATGATCCCAGTAAACACCACTATGCAGACATTTTAGTGTTTGCAGTCTATTCTCGAGTTCAATGCAAACAAGAACTTTATTTGTTCTAGCATCAGTGAAACATTGTATCTAGACATTGTACCTATCTTTTATTGTTTGATACTGATAGCAGACATCTCACAACAAGGCTTTCAAACTTCACAGACAATAATATCTTGTCCTACAAATTACCCAATCTCATTCCTTCCAGATACGTTGGACTACACCTTCTAGAAATCTCAGTTAGTGTTTCAGTGGCTATGACACGATTGTGGTAAGACATCAAATGAAGAAGACAATTTTAGTAGAAATATTGTTGGTTTTGGTAGCTGGTAGTTGTAGATCAAAGGTGAAAAGCTAAATGCCCTTCAGGTATTTTGTATTGTAATTTTCAAATTATAATTATTTGGAATTATAGAATTATTATCTGCTACCTTTAGCGGTGCTAATTGGAACCAATAATAGCTAAAGCCCAAGGCATTTGGAGGATATTAATTGTCCAGCTCTGCTTTAGACAATTCAATAATCCACTCTGTGTGCATTTACTTTTGAATTCTACAAAAGTCATACAGAAATTTAATGTGAGCCATCATCTTGTCAATAAAAAAATATAAACATTTTCCAAACCTGAACTGGGTTATCATATGAAATTGCATGATATGTACAATTATCTTGTTTTTCTTAAAAATCGCCTTTTTGGTGCTGCTTGATTAAAATCACTACTTTCCTTTCCCCCCCACCCCCAAAAAAATCCTTTTCTGTCAGTTTTATTACTACAATATGTCAAGTTTCCAGGTTTCTCATTTAAAACTTATTTTTTCTATGATTTTCTCTCCACTTTCTTTCTTTCTTTCTTTCTTTCCATGTATATTCATTTCTACCAGAACCAATTTTTTTCATATTAGCTTTATTTGGATTATTTCCCCCCAATAACCTCTTCTGATAAACCCATGTTGCCTGCTATCCAACTTCAATTTTATATTTTCCTTAGATAGTTTTAATAAGGATTTTGATTTATGTATTTACTTGATTTCGGTAGCCACCCATCTCAACAAGTTACAATAGTAAAAATTAATACAAACTAAACTTTTAGCTCTAGAAAGAGAAGAAAATAGTTAGTAAAAATAAAAAGTATAAGAAAAAATGTAAGGGAGGGAGGGAGGGAGGAAGGAAGGAAGGAAGGAAGGAAGGAAGGAAGGAAGGAAGGAAGGAAGGAAGGAAGGAAGGAAGGAAGGCTTCCACCCTTTATTATAAGTATAGACAAATTCTGTAACTTTTCATTCCCTATAAGGTTATAAGCAGATATCTCTTCATTTCATACCCCATCCCTTAACTATAAGCAAATCCATAGAACATCAGCTTTTCAATTCTGGGTCAGCAAAAAAATTCATAAAGAGTTACTAGAACTTTACAAAAAATGTCTTAATATTGATGAAATAAATTAACTTTATATTCCTTCCATTTACTTCTAAGACAATTCATATTTAATTCATTCAAATATAGTTATATTGTTGTAGGATTTGATTTCTCTTCATTATCCCATTACAAAGACTTCTTCAAGGGTTTGATAAGCTTCTATATTCAATAAGAAAACTTTTTTCCAAGTCATTTTCTTGGTTTGTCATTTGCATTTCCCCTTTAATTTTAAAAAAATTCAGCCAGTTTCTTTTGCACATTCAATTAAGTTTCCTTTTCAAAATCATTCTCTAGGCCTGTTATTTGTAGGTCTACTTTTGGTACTTTCTTTGTCTTGTCACAAAAAATTTGTTCCACAGCTGTTATTCCCTCTTTAACATCTTTTGGACATAGCCCATCCATAGTGTCAGACTGCATTACTGACATGTTGATATTATAGCTGCTATTTTCTGGCTCCAGTCTGATTGTTTTGTGTCATTTTGTAAGTCCCTAACTATCACCAAAAGCAGGCACATATTTGTCCTCCTTCTACTTAATCCTTTCTAGTGTCCATGGGGTCGCGATTGGTCAGACACGACTTCGCAACTAACAACAACAAAGTATCCATTTTCTATGTAAGATCGTAAATTTGGTTATTTGTGTTATGATCGACAATAACCTAAGGTAGACAAATAAAACTGCTTCCTGTGAAAGCAGATTTATTTTTTGTAGCTAATTTCAAAATACTCCAATAGTCAATTTTCCAAATTTATCTGGACCTTTAATCTATTTATAACTTTCTTAGATCAAAATCTGATTTAGCTTTTTGCTGTTTATTTCAAATTCTTCAAGTTCTTAAGTTTACAATTAATTTTTCTTCTGCTCAGAGTTGAAGCTGAATTCACTGAATTCCACTAAATTTTCAAAGTTGCTGTACCGTGATTGTGAGCAAGGTAGCTAATCCCTTCCAACTCCCGACACTCAGATCCACAGCTGTTCTGTGGCTTCCTTGCAAAGAACAACTGTCAGGTGCACCTGTGGGGCATCGCTCATCCTCTCCATGTCTAAAGCTGTTTCAAAGAATTGGCTTACTCACCACTTTTTCAGTCTTTGCCACAGTTTTTGGCTCCACTTTTGTGGATATATATACACAAAAGTTCGACATGTTTCCCCCAGAAGTTGCAATTTCAGTTTCATTTTTTGTACTTTTTTCCCTTCCTTTTTGGAGGGGGTGGGTTGCCTGCCATGGAAACAAAGAAAGTTGATTGATGATGATGATGATGATGACGACTCAAGTCTAATTACCAATCATGAAAAAAATTGCCCTCTCCAAATTATTTTATTTGGAAGCTTTGCAAAATATTGTATTTTATATGTCAGCTTTTAAGACGTATTTTACGCTGTTGATATATATTAAATAGTTCTTCATAAGTTCAGATCTTCCCATTCTGGTTCACCAATATTGTTTACCATTAATTGTTTCTCAAGGCCAGCAATGTGAGTAATACATTTTGTGCCTTTTCTCTTGGTAAAATGATACTAGAGATTATTTTTAGTGTGTCTATGGTTCTGTCAAAGGGAAAGTTAGGTCTTCTATTCAACACAATTTTCTTGTTTTAATTCCTCTTTGCAAATCATTTGCTAATAATGAAGAAGGGTGTGGGAAGAAAAGACACTACAATGCTGTTATTAATTCTGAAGGGGGGAGTATATATTGGTGAACTACTGTGAAGAAAATTTTAATTCTCCTTCTTCAATTCTCTATGTTATTGCTTTTAATAATTCGTTTATAAATCTTTTACCACATTTCAATTCTCTCTCAATCAATAGTTCTATTCCTGTTCCATAGAGCATATAGTACTCACTAAAAATTAATAGAGGCCCCACATCCTAAAACACTTTGATGTCTTTTTCATTCTTAGTAGACTATGCTTCCATTATTTTATTGAAGTGTTTTCTTATCTATAAACTATAGTGTGTCTTGCTATTTTCTATGTATGAATGAATCCCATTGATACTTTTCTATTTCTGTCCTCTTCTTACATATTCCTGTTTGAAAGCCAACAAGAACATTTCTAGCAATCAGATATTTTCCATTTTTATTTATTCATTGTCAGTTTTCTCTCTACTCACAATATGAGCCAATTCCACTAAAATATTCATGACACATGGAATCGCTTGTAAAACTTGTGTTAGATTGACTATCTATGCAACTTTCTCTAGGTTGGATCTTGGAGTAAAATATGTTTAATACTAAAATATTTTTTGAATACTAAAATATTTCTTCAGCATCCTATGCAAAATTTTATTTTATTTTAAAAGATGTCTTTCCTGCCTTACATCTTAAGTGTTTTAGGAAGCTTCCAATGGTAAATTTACCATTAAAATCATATTTCAAAATTGCAACATCATATGAAACATGAAAATTACATCAGAAAACAGTATATAGCAATAAAAATATTCTAAACATATTAAAGAATTGAAAGAGCAAATAAAAATTATAGACAGAATGCTTTTAGAAAAAAAGTAACCTCTTTACTAGCTTCTGGGAAGTCATTGATTGAATAAAAAAGGGCATTCCTGAAAAAATATTCCAAAGCTTAACCATAATTGAGCAAAACGTTTTTCTTCAGTGGTGAAATCCAAATTTTTTTACTACCGGTTCTGTGGGTGTGGCTTGGTGGGTATGGCTTGGTGGGCGTGGCAGGGGAAGGATACTGCAAAATCCCCATTCCCTCCCCATTCCTGGGGGAAGGATATTGCAAAATCTCCATTCCCACCCCACTCTGGGGCCAGCCAGAGGTGGTATTTGCCAGTTCTCTGAACTACTCAAAATTTCCACTACCGGTTCTCCAGAACCTGCTGGATTTCACCCCTGCTTTTCTCCTAATGTCTTTGAGAAGTTTTTGAAATAAGCAAAAGAATCTCCATCCCAGATCATCTTTCTGAAGAGGCCAGCAGACCGATATAGAAGAAAGTGAGCCTTCAAATAATCAGATCCCAAGACTTGAACTAGATGCAGGGAATTTATGGGCCCAAGAATTTTAGTAAGTCCCAAAACTGCTGAAACCTAGTGCTGTTGTTTGCAAACCCTCTCCCAAACCAGCAACACTTTTGAAGTGAACTTTCAACATGCCATCCCAAATTTGGTGTGGTTCTTAAGCTGACTCAATCATAGTATGAGCCCATTGAGACATGGTATCTCTAGTTTCTATGTCTAGAATTACTGTATATATGGAAATAAATCTGATTTCTATCCAGAGTATTGATGCTTGCTTGTTTATAGCCAATTATAAAACTAAAAAGAGATTTCAGGCAGATAATTTAGGAATGAACATGAAGAACATTTAGGCCTAACTAAGAATTATGTCATGTAAACAAGCTGTTTCAGGAAATACACTTGTTACTAAATATATAGAGAAATATGCTTATTCCCATTATACTACCATTTACAGTAAGTCTCATAACTGCTTCCTTCCAAACTTCCAATGCTATTGGCTATTATTTCTTGTTAACTGATAGGGAGAAAAAAAGAATTATGTTCTGAACTTTCATTTCATCATTCCATGACTGTGAAATCTATGTGTCTCACTGCTTAATTGGGGAAAGATGAATGGCTCTGAGGGGAAAATTGTTCCTCTCCCCAAAACAAAACAGACATTCCAGTTTCCCCAAAGGCCTCTCTGCCTTAACAGGCACATGTGGAAACTCCATACATGCTTAGCAAAAACAGAATTCTTTGAGAAAGATGAATTGAAAGAGAATCCTTCTTTATAGGATTATATGGGTCTTCACCATAGGAATATTTTGATGTTATTGGGTGAAATTCAAGGCTGTTATTTATCTGGGTGTATTTTTTTTTCATTCTTTTAATCCTGTGTATATAAGATAGAATTTTAAGCTGTTCAGAACTGATTCACAATGAGAGTGGCAAGTTAGCCTTAAAAATAAAATATTTTAAAAGGCGAAGGGGATGCCAGAGGAATTACCTCCAAATGACCAAGGGAATGGGGGTGTCAGGGTTCCAAGTAACACCCCCTATGAAAGGAGACTCTGAGGCTAGAAGTTCCTCAAAGTTCCATTTTATTAGAGATGCCATATTGGCACATCCGGGAAAACCTAAATCGGAAAGCTTCCAGGTTTTCCCCACCCAAAAGAAAGTCCAAGTCCCTGCCCCAGCACCCACATGTCCATCACATGGTTCAATCAATGCACATCCCAACTGGAGATGCCTCCCAGTCACACCACTTCAGGTGTAGGGCAGGATGTCCTTGACTCTCAGAGAAAAGAATGTTATTATGGCTATATCTTTCTCCAACTCCATACAATCCCCCCTCTCACAGCACTAAATGTGGCAGCCCTGAAGATCCAAAGTAAAATATGGCTTCCAGGACTAACGGGATTTTTCAAGAGGAGCACCTTTCTCTGCCCACACTCACACACACACTTTTTCTCTTTCTAAAAGGGGCTGTCAACTAGTCTTTCTTATTTAGTTTTGATCCTTTTTCATAGGGCCTTCGGAAAGGAGGAACTTCAGTAATGGACAGCAGGGAATATAGCTATCATCTATTTTATTTTGACTTTATTAGATTATGATGATATATACTTTTTCTGTTATTATTCTAAGTCACCTAGAATATCGTGAGTAGGAGACATATGTATTTTGTAAATAAAATCATCTAACATGCAATATGTCAATATGCAGATGTGCATCCAGAGATATCTCTATGACATAATGCCAAAGAAAAGATATTAGGAGGTATGCAATGTAGATGAGAGCTAGGATGGTGCAGTGGTTAAGGCATCAGGCTATGATTCTAGTCCTGCCTTAGGTACAAAGTTAACTGGATGACCTAGGCAAGTCACTCTCTCAACCCTAGAAAGCCGGCAATTGCAAATCACTTCTGAAAAACTTGGCAAGAAAACTGCAGTCACAAATTGGGCACAATTTAATGGGAAGGGGATACAGCATGGGTACATTTGCCATTTTAGGCGAGCTTATGATGCTGATATGTCTCATATTCAGCTGAAAATTACTGTTTGGTCAATCTTATTTGGAAGAATTGCTCTCAGGAAACTGAAGTTGAACCCTGAAATCATTATATGTCTTCTTTGGAATTCTGACTCATTATAATATATAGTATGGCAGCATTCATGTAGACTATAGTGACATGAATCAGTCTATTCACAATGCCTCTCTTTTATATCTCTTTACCTATACATTCATTGTGTCCTCATTTACACTATACTATAAAATAATTTCCATGAAAATTCAGATTTAACTATTTGGTTTATTTATTTATTTATTTTTTTGTTTACATTTATACCCCGCCCTTCTCCGAAGACTCAGGGCGGCTTACAGTGTATAAGGCAATAGTCTCATTCTATTTGTATATTTTTACAAAGTCAACTTATTGCCCCCCCAACAATCTGGGTCCTCATTTTACCTACCTTATAAAGGATGGAAGGCTGAGTCAACCTTGGGCCGGGCTCGAACCTGCAGTAATTGCAGGCTACTGTGTTCTTAATAACAGGCTTTTACCAGCGTGAGCTAAACCGGCCCTTTATCAACGCATATGCCATCTTAATCACAAAGTCACTCTTCATAGCTTATACAATAGGATTAAAAAATTAAAAAAAATTAACATTGACAAATAAAAATAATGAAACAACAAAATCAACAGCTTTTCTAAATACATTTTCTTTCAAGGTAAAGATACATAGATGCACCCAGACATGGTTAGAGCCAAACATAGAGACAAAACATTTGAAAAAAACAGAATCTACTAGACAACTAATTACTCGTTTTCTTATTAAAGCCAGGAAGTATTCAGTGCACAAAGCATTCTTAGTGAAAATACTTTACAAGAACAGAAAAGGAGCATCTGTGAAGACAAAGATTCAAGGATACTTAAATGTTTAATTCCAAGCATGTGTCCTTGGATGCTTGGAGAAGCTCAAGAAGATAGTTCAATGGGAATTAGTCTGCACAGAATACAGACCTAAGTGTTTGTGAATATCATGAGATGGGTACAGATTTGACATTACTCATAAAGGTTGCTCTAAGGAGACCATATGCTAAATAAATAAATAAGGCAGCTGACAAGAAGAAAGAGTTCCACTATAATTCTAAGGAGCCAAGAGAGGTAATTGAAGCTCTTTCCCACTGAAGCCCTTTGGGGTGATGGATACTCAGTGCCTTCACCTGTGTGAATGAAATCATTTGGTTACTGAAGAAGCTTCTTGGATGAGAAGCAAAACATCTTCAAAGAAAAACCAGAAAGTCCAGTTGCCTCTTGAAAAAGCACCTTTGGGACAACCATGACCTGGATGACTGAGCTTTGCTGGCTGAGGAACTCTGGGAGTTGAAGTCCACAAGTCTTAAAAGAGCCAAGTTTGCAGACCCCTGTCCCAGACAAATCATTTGGTTACCTTCTTTCCCCTTTTCTTAGAGTTTCACTTTGGATATTTGCAGCATTCTGCTTGTGATATGGGAAATGATGTAGTTTTCCCACCCAGTCTTACTTTCCTCAGATGGGAAAGTGGGAGGAGATAAAGGCAAAATCTCAAAACTGAGAACTATTCGCTGTTTCTCCTTCAGCTCCACTGGCAGCTAATGTGAGGAATGAGGTCATTGCTGGGTCCTGCACAGGTTCCTCCATGGACTGAGAATCTCTAATAAGGCTGCCTCCATTTTCCCCAGCATTCTTGCCTGGCTGTGTATTTTACTAACTGCTCCAGATTAATATAGGACTGCAGCTCCAGGATGGTGTGTTCATGAAAAAAAGAATTGGGGGGAGGGAGAAATAGAAAGATAACAAGATATTTACGGGACCGCCTGCTGCTACCGAATACCTCTCACCGACCCGTGCGCTCTCACAGAGAGGGACTCCTCAGAGTGCCGTCGGCGCGACAGTGTCGTCTGGCGACGCCCAGGAGAAGGGCCTTCTCTGTGGGGGCTCCCGCCCTCTGGAACGAACTCCCCCCAGGACTCCGTCAACTTCCGGACCTCCGAACCTTTCGCCGCGAGCTTAAAACTCACTTATTCATCTGCGCTGGACTGGGTTAGTTTTTTTAAATCTATGGGTTTTTAATGGGTTTTTATCCTAAATTTTTAATTTTAGCCAATTTAATAAGTTTTTTAATTGTCTTTTAATTGTATTTATAATGTATTGTGTATTTTTTATCTGGCTGTGAACCGCCCTGAGTCCTTCGGGAGAAGGGCGGTATAAAAATTTAAATAATAAATAAAATAAATAAATAAATAAATAAATAAATAAACAAGAGAGCAGGGTAGGAGATAATGTCAAAAGGCTTGTATGCAATGGTGGGCTGCAACCGGTTTAACAACCGGTTTGGTGTGTGCGCACTTCGCTCACACATATGTGCTTTGTTTGCATGCGCATCTAACACACTTGCACGCACATTCCAAACACAGCAATTTGAAGCTCAGCTGCTTACCTTCTGAGACAGCCCCAGTAAGTAAAACAGCGGAGGCACAGAAATCAGCTGTGCCACGCGAATCAGCTGAGCCAGAAAAAGGAAATATAGGACAGGATAGGGTGGGGGGCAGGGCGTGGAGCCAGCTGATCATTGGACCTACCAGTTCACCCGAACTGGTCTGAACCGACTGAATCCCACCCCTGCTTGTATGAAGAAAAACCTCCCAGATTGAGGAATTTCAATGCTGTTGTTTCAGTGTAGAAATGCCAACATCAATCATGCAAGAGAAACATTTTATCTTGCATTACACTTAGATAAAATAAACACCAATTTATATATAATTATATAAAATAACACCAAGAGCTAAGGCTAAACATTTGAGAATGGTTTAAAATAGTAGAACTCTATCGCTTGTTCAAAAGTTATTAATCATAGTTTCCCAGGTTATATTCCAGAAGAGTTCTTGTAAATTTGATACTTCACAAAAGGAAGAACAAACCAATGGGCTGCACAGTTCAGAAGTGTATTTATATGGAAAGTATATTTTTCTTTATCTGCTCTTATAAGTCTGTTCTATCTTGCTTTTATGTGTTTGTGTGGGATAGCAGTTTTTCCCCCCACAGATTATAGAAAGTAGGGATATCAAAAAAAAGACATAGTTTGCATCATATATTTCACGGGATATTAGATCCATGTGAGTTTTTTTTTCTTTTACAATTAATTTTTAATTATTTATTGATCCAGTCTGAATTAAGTTTCCCTGAAGATATGATAGGAGCAGACTGGTTGAGAACACTCTAAGCAAGATGGACTTTTGAAAAACAAGCCTCCCATAATAATTGGGGTTAACAGCTTCCCACTTATATTAAATTAACTAATACTTTAATGCAATATATGTAATTTAATGTGATTTTAATTCTAATGGTACTGTTGCTTTTTGCATCTGCATTTGTTTTCACATTTGCATATATAATCGTGCAAACAATGCAAGAAAACTTTCAAACTATGGGAAAATGCTGTAAGGGTTGATCTTTAAACCTGATATCTAAAGGCCAGTGGCCTCTATGGATGCCTAGATATAAATGAATTATATGACTCTATCATGCACACAGTTCACTTTTCTACAAGACCATGAAGTACAGTTTTATAAAGCCAAGCTTGCAGATTATAAGATTACTGAAAAGTAAAATGCAATTCTACGAGTCTTTTATTTTACAGATTTGCAAACAGAGCACGCACAGAGGAGCCATCAGTAAAATCAAAGTCATACCATGTCTGAAAATTATGCTGTGTGAATTGGACTTCACACAGCTGAGTATATCAGATATAAAGGAACAGTTATCCCTAAACTTAAGATAGCTGTCTCCCTTAGTTCAGTAAAACAGCCCTTCTTCTTTGATGCTGGAATTTACCTTGTTTTTATTATAAGAGCTGATGTTATTCTCAGGAAACAGTAAAGTGACACGTATGAGTGTTTATAAAAGTTTTTGCTCCTGTGTGTGCTTTGCTTGGTAGGAGATCAATAGAAAAGCAGAAATCTAGGGATGCCATGTGAATCCCCTTTGCATTAAAATGGACCCTAGCAAGATTCCAGAAGCGTAATGTTTCTTCCTCATTTGGTTTCAGTCCTGGAGAAGCTTTTCTATCCTAAGTAGCAGTCATGCAATCAAGGGAGACTTCCTTAAGCTCTATTTAAAAGAGCAGAAGCAAGCAAGTGAAGAGAAAAACAAGAGTACAACCTGCTTGAAGATGCACGAAGAAGAACATAGTTACTCAAGGAGCTTGGAGTTTAATCATCTTGAGAAATAGCACCAGCTGTACTACACAGCTGAATTGCAAACTAGAATTGATATAAAAAATTAGCATTACTTGTGCTGCTTTTAAGTATTAATACAGAGTGGGCCAAGGATTGTTTCCTAAGACTGTTGCATAGACGCAAAAGAGCACTGATATTTCACTTCATACATGCAAACTATTTCTTCAATCAGGATCACGCAGTTCCAAATTGCTTGTTAAACTACAAGAAACAGGTACAAACTATTTGGAGGTGGTACAATGTTTCAGAGATACAGGATGAGTCTTGTCTTTCTCCTCCCTCTTTATTTCCAATCCAAATCAGAGACCTCTCAATTTCTATTAAAAACTTAAATAATCATACAAAATGTATATGCATAAGATCCTGTATCAGAAGGATCTTGACCATGCGGTGTCTAAAAGTGGCTATTTAAATAAGTACAACATGTAGAGGTAGCTATGTTCATCTTTTGCAGCTCCCCACCCAAAAAAAAATATGTAATTACCACACATCTTGAGTGTACATGTACTTCTGAAACTCTGAATTGGTGGGTTGTGGACAACAATAAGTTGATCTGCAAGACAGTCTCTAGATTAAAGACCGTAGACTGAGTAGACCAGTTTAAGCACATCTGTGATACAATTAGGAAAGGGATTGCTGCATGTGACACATGTACAACTAAAGCTACTTTCTCTATGTAGTACTAATAAAAGTATTAAATAAAAACCTTGACTCACTGAAGCACAGGTGTCAAACTCAATCACGTCTCATGACATATTGTGATGGTTTTTGCCTTTGTGGAGCCGGAGTGGTCATGACCTGCACGTGACGCATCCAGGCCGCCGGCCACCAATAGCCATATAGAAGTCAGTATCTATGAACTTCAGTCCTGAGAATATGCTGCTCAGATTTTGGCTCTTTAGCAAGTCACTAAGAAACATATGAATATAGGAAAAATCATTGTATATTTGTTGATATAGATATGGGATAAAATGGATGGGATATAGATATGGGATAAAATAGAAGGGATAAAATGAATAGGCCTGAATTAAGATATGTTTTGCATAATAATAGAGAGATAATTACTGAATAATATAAATCATGAGTGCTTAGTGAACGGTTCAAGACTGGGCAGGGAATAAGACAAAGGTTTTTCATATCCCCTTGTTTGTTTAATATATTTATGGATAAATATTGTGGTTGTGGTAAAGATGTCTTGATTAGGAGTGTAAGTGCATTATAAACAAGCAGTGACATGTTGCTGGATAAAAATCCAAATGTTTTGCTATGAATATTAGAAATACTGCTTGATGAATTTAGAAGTATGAATCTGAAAATTAACATATCAAAGACCAGGATGGTTGTTTGATAAGGAAAATAAAATAGAACGATGGCTCAGTGGGTAGACTGGTATCAGAGGACAATTTTTTTTAGGTTGGTCAAATAGTGCTTCAACTTTAGCCGGTTTAGCTCACGCTGGTAAAGCCTGTTATTAAGAACACAGTAGCCTGCAATTACTGCAGGTTCGAGCCCGGCCCAAAGTTGACTCAGCCTTCCATCCTTTATAAGGTAGGTAAAATGAGGACCCAGATTGTTGGGGGGGCAATAAGTTGACTTTGTAAAAATATACAAATAGAATGAGACTATTGCCTTATACACTGTAAGCCGCCCTGAGTCTTCGGAGAAGGGCGGGGTATAAATGTAAACAAAACAAAACAAAAAAAAACTTCATTTTATTTTCAGCAAAGTTAGAGACCAAAAGAGAGCTGGTCTAGGGAAGAAATGGCTCATCTCATTAGTCAGGCAGATATAAGGACAAATATACATGTGCTTATGAGCAAGAGTAGAAACATAGAATAACAGAGTTGGAAGGGACCTTGGAGGTCTTCTAGTCCAACCCAACACCCCACCCCCCCGTTCAAGCAGGAGACCCTCTACAACTTCAGACAAATGGCAGTCCTGTTTCTACTTAAACACCTCCAGTGATTGGGTACCCATGACTTCTAAAGCAATGTTAAGAAATCTCTCCTCAGTTCTAAGTTGTTACTCTCCTTGGTTAGTCTCCATTTCAGACAAGTGGCTGTCCTGTCTCTTCTTAAACACCTCCAGCGATGGAGCACCCACGACTTCTAAAGGCAAGCCCTTCCCCTGATAGTTTTCAATGTTAAGAAATTTCTACTTAGTTCTAGGTTGCTTCTCTGCTTGGTTAGTTTCCATCTATTTTAAACAGAAGCTGTTTACACACAGGAGAAAGGGGACACTTTCTCACCACTGTGTGGTTCTGACTTTTTCTCATCCTTTGCACGCACCATGGTTTAATAAATTAAAAATGGAAGCATGCATATTTACAGTATCTCCCTCAATATACCTGTTGTATTTGTAAATCTTAGCTTAGCACCATGTGTGAATCAGGGCACTATGGGTTCTGTAACAAAACACAACTAAAAGAAAGCATGACATAGAGTTATAGGTGAACCAAACCAGTGTGACAACTTCAGTTCAGTCCAAATCTCTCAAGAGAAATTCACCACTGCAGGTTGAATTAAAATGGGGAGAAAGTTGAAGGAAGGAAGGATCAGATCACATCCTTTTGTCCAGCGGTGAAATCTGAATTGGTTTACTACTGGTTCACTGGCTGCACATGTGCGCTGTGAACACGCATGCACAGTGTGCACCACGCACCAAAAGCAAGGTGCGGGCGTGCACTGCACGCAAAAAGGAAGTCTGGGGTAAGTAGAAAAGCATGCGGGGTGGGGTGATCAGCTGTGGCGCACAATCTCTTTTTTTACTTCTAAAAGCATATTTTTTACAACCTATTTGGCCGAATAGGTTGTAAAAAAATACTTTTAAAAGTAAAAAAAATGGCTCTGACGATTGCACGGCTCAGCTGCAATCGTCAGAGCCTCATTTTTTACCTTTTAAAAGCATTTTTTAAAAGAAGCAGCAAGCGGGGACACGGGTGACCAGGCATCGGGTGGGCATGGGCAGGGGGGTGGGGCAGGTATTTTTGGCACCGGTTCTCCGAACCACTTGCTGCCATCACTATTGGATCGGCCGAACTGGGACCATTTCACGCCTGCTTTTGTCCCAAAGTTGATGAATCCTTATATATGCATTTAAGTGCACAAGACAAGCTGAGATTGTCCATGTTGCCTTAATAGGGCCTCTGGTGGCTCAACAGACTAATGCAGACTGTTATTAACACAGCTGCTTGCAATTACTGCAAGTTCAAGTCCCACCAGGCCCAAGGTTGACTCAGCCTTCCATCCTTTATAAGGTAGGTAAAATGAGGACCCAGATTGTTGGGGGCAATAAAAGTTGACTTTGTATATAATATACAAATGGAAAAGCAATGAAGACTATTGCTTAACACAATGTAAGCCGCCCTGAGTCTTCAGAGAAGGGCGGGATATGAATTCAAATAAAAATAAAAAAAATATAAGGAGCCCTGGTGGCACAGTGGTTAGAATGCAGTGTTGCAAGCTAACTCTGCCCAGAACCAGAAATTCAATCCTGACCAATTGAAGCTTGACTCAGCCTTTCATCCTTCCAAGATTGATAAAATGAGGAGCCAGATTGGTGGGGCAATATGCTGACATTGTAAACTGCTTAGAGAGGGTTGTAAAACACTGTGAAGCGGTATATAAGTCTAAGTGCTATTGCTATTGCTATTATTAATATGGACTTTCTGAAAACACTACAGTTTTGATAAATGAATATGTACTATAAATGCAAAGTATGCTTGTAGCAAAAATCATTAATATTGTGTAAACCAGGATTAAGTCCAGCTTTTTGTTTGCATATAAGACAGTGGCAAATAGAACATCTGCTCCATAATTTTATGAAAGTGCTTACTATATTAGTTACAAACTTCTTATAATCTATTTGATAGAAAGTATGGCCCAAGTACATTCGTCGACTGAGTTTTCATTATTACAGAAGTTAAAAACAATTGCTACATTTTAAATTTTAGTTTATAAACTTGTGAGACTCTGAGGACTCAACATTCTTTTCCATATTTTAGAATTTTAGCACTAGGTCAAGCATATGCAGGAATGTGCCAAATGCCAGCAGCTTTTACTCTGAATAAACAACTCCTAATTGACAAAGAAAAGAGAAGATATACTTGAAATACAAAGCTCATAAAATTCCTTCAGCATTCAGATTCCATAACTATCTATTCTTACCTAATTTAATCTTGCCTTATATCTCTGAATCACAGCTGAATCACAGGGACTTGCCCCCTAAATCCATTTCTGTGAGGAAGATGGAAAAGGGCATGTTACAGGAATACCTCCTGACTGACTTGAAGGTGCCTCAAAGCTATGAACTTCGCTTGACACCCATAACCCGGTTTGGGATGGGGGACATTGCTACTCGCATCATCCACTATATAGAACGTGAGTGTATCTTTCTCTCCATTACTTGACAGTTTTTGAACCCCCAAAGGCAGGTATTAACTAAAGGAAATGTATTTCTTTTGACAAAGTCTTAATAGACCTGCATTATTCAGAAAAACTTTTTTCCGCTGATCTTCCCCATATATATTGAACAACAAATCTCAAAATTTCCTGGTGGGAAATTGTAAGAGTTATATCTCAACAACTCCAGAGATCAAGGTGATTTTTTAAACATCACATACAATATGTGCTACCCAGAATTTCTTTCAAGTAAACTGGTCTCAGTGTTTGATCACCATCACCAAAGCAGCAGTTAATGCGAAACGTGTCATCAGTTTGCTCCCAACTATTAGGTTACGTGGTGATTTGTATCCATGAATCATTTTTCAGTGGGAAATGAATAAACAATACATAGTTCAATGACCAAATAGCATCTTCGGTAAGTGTATTCAATTTAGAAAGATACCATCAATCAAATCTTTATTATGATCATAGACTACTGAAAGGTACAAGGTCCAGAAGAATTTGTGAGCCTTGACTTTAGTTTCTAATGAATATCAAACTTTTTTCTATCACACATTTTACTGATTTGTTAGTATGGAATATAAAGTTGGGAATTGTTTCATGCTCATACAATGTAGCATTTTAATGGGAAAAAAAGGGGTATCAAATTCTTTAGACATGGAGCTTTCTCCTACATCTTTTCATATAAAATTTAGTCTAATGACATGACGGAAGATACAACCTTTCCCAAATATTGACATCCATTCTTTCAAGTTATCTTAATTCCCACCTAGTTCCATGAAAAAATAGGATTCTTTGATGTTTTCAATCCCATGTAAACCACCCAGAGTTGCTTGATGAGTGGATGGATGGATAAAAAATAAATAAATATAATACATTTCTTATTTCTCAAAAAGAACCCAATTTCTTGTGGCCAGTCTCTGTTGGTGCAATTTTCAAGGTTTAAATTGTAAATTGTCTGCATTCAATCTCAACTTTCAATCTGACCAGAACAGAAGGATACAGGTATTTAATCAGATCAAATCCAGGTACTTGGTTTTTTTCCTCTTCAATCTTTAAATGTGTTCATATAAAAGTATTTTTATAAATCTATTTCTGTTTCCTTTCTCAGCAATCAGCTACCCTAACCCAGTAGGTAAGTGAATATTCCCCCATGCTTTCTTTGTCTTTTTATGTATCCTGCTTCTTAGAATTGAAGTGGAATCTTAATAGTGAAAAACATACTTTGAAACTAAAATTTATTGAAAATCAATGCTTACCACATATAGTAAAATAAATGTAAAACACCTAGAATAATTTTCACTTATACCAAGCCACTATTTGTTTTCTGGATCAATGCCACTTTTATATGATTTGCATTTCCAAAGAATTTTATTCAAGAAGAAATTCTTTTAAATGTATCTAATAAATGAAGTGTTTACCAACAAAGAATCAGCTGAACCAGAGAATACAGCCAGACATAAAGTAAGATGCTTTATGCATATATTATGATGAATGATGTATGTAGTGCCTAAGCTTAGAGGTAGGATTAGTGTTTTTAAACAAAAAGTAACAGGAAATTAATGAAGACAATTTGATCTATTTGTGTTGAGCGCTACTTTATTGCTCAAGCATATTTCAAAGCAATCTTCTCAGACTGGCAGTTTGCCCCCAGAAAGACTAGGTAAGGTTCAACAGTATTCAAGGAGAGTCAGTCCTTGCCTTCTTATGTCTACATAACAATTCCAGACCAGTGGTGGGTTGCTACTGGTTCTACCTGAATCGGCAAACCAGTAGCGGCAATGGCAGGAGGCTCCACCCACCTGCGCAGCACACACACGAGCATGCACGCACGAGCAAACCAGTAGCAACGGGTTTTCAAACCCACTACTGTTCCAGACTAATCCCCACTTGATCCCTCCTCCCGAATGTTACAGCCTCTCTCCAACAACTTGATCATAACAAACTGACCATTAGATGGCAATAAAGAGTCAGTTTCCTTGCCATTTAATGGTTGTTGAGACTGTTACAGCTTTACAGATTACAGTAGCTTTAACTTTTCTGAGGTTACACTCTTCATCCATCAAGTTCCACTGTTGTCTAATGATATTGGCAACACATCTCCAGAGTTCCATCACCTGCTGCTGAATCATTTTAACTAGAGATCTACAAGCAAATCATTTATTTGTACCCACTCTATTTGTTGTGCCGGTGAATATGAATGTAGTTAATCTAAGAGGAGGATGCCATGCAGAATTATCTGAACTTGATCAAGGCTCTGACCCACCACACACAGACCATACCTATAAAGGCTACAGCCTTTAGTGTATTTATCTTGAGATAAACATACAGCTACATAAAGATCAATAGGAAGAGAAGAGTCACAATATTCTAGTCAGGCTTAGTTACTTCCATGAGTCAAGTTCTTGTTTCAGTTGTATGGTTCACTTGCAAAAAAATAAATAAATCCAAAACTGAATCACAGAAAGAAAAGAAAGTTGATGTTGGTGGTATTGCTGTTCTTGTATATATGTAGTTATTTACAGATCTACTTATCATCTAGGAAAGCCAACATTTCCTCTGGTATTTAATGCTAGAATCTCACTCTATTCATAATGTATGTATTGATTTGCCTTGAACTATAAGCTCTCATTATCTTCAAAATGCCATGTCCCCAAGAGTTTTGAATGGACAGAATGATTCTAAAGGAAAATGATTATTTGGGACAGTTCAGAAAACTGTGGAGTTTGGCTGTAGAACTGTGCTCTCCAAATAATGTTAACTCTTTATTATTTAGACAAATAGAAACTAGGCTAGAATAATAATGGGGAATATGGAATAGTCCATTATAAGTTTTGACTTTGAATAATATTTTA
This sequence comes from Ahaetulla prasina, assembly GCF_028640845.1. Lineage (NCBI taxonomy): Eukaryota > Metazoa > Chordata > Lepidosauria > Squamata > Colubridae > Ahaetulla > Ahaetulla prasina. The sequence goes on from NC_080539.1 coordinate 71,450,628, forward strand.
CATATAAAAATTATCTTTGTGTATGAATAATTTAGAAAAACAATACATATTTCTGCTTTGCTGAGGATTCCTTAGTCCTTCAAAAAGTTATAAAATACTTCTTAATATCAAAACTGATATTATCTATCTATCTATCTATCTATCTATCTATCTATCTATCTATCTATCTATCTATCTATCTATCTATCTATCATCTTTATCATACACCCAACAAAGCCAATCATATTCTTGGCTATCCAAGAATCTTTAGTGGCATCTAAAAGATCCTCCTTAAATAAGCCTCTTAAATAAGCAAAAGAGGGTAGTTCATTCCGAGATAGTTTAGTTCCATTGCTGGAGTTTTTTAAGAGATTGGACATTTATATGAAATGTTACAGGGTTTCCTGCTTGAGCAAGGGGTTGGGCTAGAAACCTCCAAGGTCCCTTCCAACTGTGTTATTCTGTTATTATGTTAAGATTTGAATTCAGGGCCTTGGATTCTACTATCACAGAGTAGCCTGCATCAAACTGAAAAACATTTTCCTTTCAAAATGCTTCAGTTTCTCAGTTCCCACAATGTAAATGCTGCTGCTTTTCTCATTAATATGATTGACCCTTCCATTGAGTCCTTTGTGGGAAATGACTTTTAAAAAGTTAACATAATGTGTCTCTGGATTCTGTAATACATAATACCAAGAAATGACTCCATCTTGGAAGACTAGAAACATTTTCTTTCTATCTGTTCATTTCCACCATATTTTTGTAAAACATAGACCTAAGCCAATATGGCGACCATTTTCTCTGCATGTGCCTTTATCTTGTTCTTTTAAACCAGGGGTGTCCAAACTTGGTCCCTTTAAGACTTTTGGACTTCAACTCCCAGAGTCCCTCAGCCAGCAAAGCTGGCTGAGGAACTCTGGGAGTTGAAGTCCAAAAGTCTTAAAGGGACCAAGTTTGGACACCCCTGTTTTAAACCTTTTTTCCCTTAATTTATTTGGCCCATCCATTCACACATTTCAATCTCTCTAAGCTTATAAAACTGTCAGGATTTCTTGTTTGGTTGGTTGGTTTTTGTTTCCCCCTCCTCCCACCGCAAAAAAGTGAAATATTCCTCCTAAAGGACCATTTGTTAAATTTGTATCCTGAGGTGCTCCTGCTAAATACTAAAGTCCTTTTTGAAGGACTTGCTAGTACTGATTATAAAGCTATTCCTTCTGCATCATAGTTTAGTATACTGCAACAAAATGATGAAATACCATCATGCAAATGGTTTGACTTAAGTACTTGAATCAGAGGTCAAGACCCAAGTACGTGATGACCTCACTGAGAGTGTGTTTTTATTTTGGCATCATCATGGTTTGCTATAGACACTGCTGTTGTTAAGGACCCCCAAGATATATTTGCCCATTAAATGGCATGCTAGCAATAATACTATTAAGAGATGATAACAATGATAATGATGCAAATAAGCAGTATTCAACATTTGGGGACTTTTTGTTCATTTTCATTTTCAGGTATCTTACATGTAAATAATTGTATAAAATGACAAAAATAATGCTGTTGCATGTCTGGTGGACCCACATACAGAAAAAAATTCAGTTTGTAGATAGGTGTATGGTTTGAACCTTTTACATTCTTTTATGTGCTATGTTCTTTAACCTTCATGAATGAGCTTGCAGTTGAACTAATTTCAGACCACTTGCTATAAAACACAGATTCTGCAAAAGCAGATGCCAGCCTTAAAATGGAAAACAGCTTGAAGTAAAGGGAAAGTGTACAAATAATCAGTTAAAAGACAAAGGTACCTTGACAAGTGTCTGTGCTTACCTAAACAGCCAACAGACAATAGAAGTTGTCAGCTTTGGCACTGATAAATAAATTGTTTAGCAGAACTGTTGTGGGTATGAATGGGAACTTCCACGTCTTCTCTTCCCTTATAGTAAAAAAGCAAAAATTAAATCCCAGAAATTGTTGGGTTTCAAAGAAGATAGAAAGGGCCATCAGTGGGTGTCCTCTATTTCTGGCCACACAGACAGGACTATTTGTGCTGCTCATTACAGCCTAATGCTTGCATGGTGGGAATGAGTGCTGATCAGGCAGAACCTAAGGTTTTCTCTTGAAAACACAGTTTATTACTTGATAGATATGCCCAAATTTGTTCCATTTCATTGTTGTATCTTTACTTTTCCTTCTGTGCAGAGATAAACTTTTATATTAGTTTCATTTAGCATTGGCAATAAATTCAGTTTAGAATTGAAATCAGTGAAATTAAAGTGGAAGATGCAAATTGAAGTCTTCTAGTTGAGCAAAGCTTCTGGTGAGATTTTTCGTAAGAGAAATAGTGAAGCCGTTTGCCTACAGTGTAGCCTACAGCCCTGGGAATTTCTGGGGAATCCTTATGGAAATATTAACTAGACTTTACCCTACTTAGCTTCTCCAAGAAATTTTCTACTGCCATACATGGACACAAAGCAACTAGTGACAAATTCTGCTTTGTTGAAGGCACTGGAAAGAAGGAAGAGTGCTTTTATCTGATAATGTTCACAAAAATCAACCAATAATGGCAGGGTTTCTTGTAGGAAGTAGGATTATAGCTTATACGCTTAGAAATTCAAAATTAATGCACCATCTACAGCTGAGATTATGCAGTGGGATTGGCTGAAATGAACAAGCCTCCCTCACAACTTTTAAAGCCATTCTGTGCCTTAATCCATATAGCTGCAATTGGAGTTCAACCATCTTCATGCCAATAATGTGTTGGAAGATCTGTTAAAAAGCTCACTTCTGTCCCAGCATCTCAGACCTGGACCTAAAACAGATTGTTTTTATGATTTCTCAGTCTCAGATCTCCTGCATGCATGTTCTGCTTCTTCTCCAGTTACAGATGCTGGGCAGTCCCTAGCACTCAGCATTATAAACTGTGGCTAATTTGGATTAGGATGCTAATTAGAAATGAATGGACCGCGTAGAGAGCACTTAGTCAGGGTTAATTAGCGGCTAAGTGGCCAGCCAAGCTCCCTTTGGCTGCTGTGTTTACTTCACTGGCAGGAATTTCACCAGCCAGCTGAGTTTTCATGTGGTCTTCCAGTGCAAGTGCTCAGCAGAACTTCACCAGTGGCTATCCTTCAGTTCTAATCAATAAATTACTTCAAGCTGGTCCTTCACATTCAGCCCAGAGCCAAGCTGAATGAGCACCCATTTTATTGAGTTTAAAACTAAGTCCTGTTCTAACTTGAGAGAAATGGATGTGGAATAAAATGAAGGAGGCCAAAAACAGGCAGAGAAAGAGGAAACGTGTCTGCTCAATATTCCAAAAAAAGGTCTTGAAACTCATAAACACACAATTTAATGGAGGAAAATGTAATATGCATAGAAGCCCTTCTCCCGGGGTGGGCTGCTGGGGTTCTCAGGGGTTCTGGAGAACCTCTAGCTACGATTCTGTAAAGTTTGAAGAACCCCCAAATCCCACTCCTGGCTGGCCTCGCCCACCCGTCCCCTCCCCTCCCTTCCCAGGAGTCCCTATATAGCCTGTTTTGGATGCAGGTAAGTGCAGGGCACGTGCAGAGCAGAGGTGGGTTTCAGCAGGTTCTGACCAGTTCTGGAGAACTGGTAGCGGAAATTCTGAGTAGTTCAGAGAACCGGTAGTAAAAATTCTGACTGGCCCTGCCCACATCTATTCTCTGCCTCCCAAGTCCCAGCTGATTAGGAGGAAATGGAGATTTTACAGTATCCTTCTCCTACCACGCCCACCAAGCCAAGCCATGCCATGCCTGCCAAGCCACACCCACAGAACTGGTAGTAAAAAAATTTGAAACCCACCACTGGTGCGGAGGATTGGGGAGGGTGAAAAACAGGCCTACCAGACATTTGGGCCAGTTTCCGGCCTCCAGAGGACCTATGGAGCCTGGGGAGGCCGTTTTCATCCTTCCTCCCTCGAGGAAAGTGTCTGGAGCCCATGGAGAGCAAAAATCCCCCCCCCGCCACCATGGTGCAGGAGGCCAACTAGGCCACACCCACCATGGCCACGCTCGCCCAGCAATCGGGCAGAGAACCCCTTGCTAAAATTTGTGAAGCCCATCCCTGTCTTCTCCTCAGTTTTCCATCATTCCCAGGTATTCAGTTTATATAAAGAGATTCTGCCACTCTCCTCCCCACTTCCTAGATCATAAGCATCAGTGAGTATTAAACTACTTGAGACCAGGAAAAAAATTACTAACCTCACTTACAATCATGGTACCCATTTTTTTTAAGACTTCGCATTTGATTGTTTTGCTCTGTATATTTTTTTAAGGCTCTGATCCTTTTATTCAGGGCTATTCTCTTATTGGATTAACTTTCTTTATGCGTTCCATATAAGATCAATTTCCATCTCTTTCCACTACCTTATGTTGGAGTATCAATTAGATTTTTTTCATCCAGTCCTGGATTGATGGGGTATAGCGTATGTAAAGAAATTTGCAAACCGTTATTTTCCTTTCAGATTATGACACCTTAGGGGTCAACATAGGCCACTGGGTTTATTTCTTGAGGTATTTTTGTGCCAACTTCCTGAGAATTATGAAGGTATTATCTGAGAATTCAAAAAAAAAAAAACCAGTATCATATATTAAAGCTTTTTTAAAGAAAAATACTGAAACAATACTCTTAAAATACACTTTCTGGAGTCAGTGGAACCAATCACAGCTCTAAAGGAACATTTTTGGGGTCATCGCTTTTTTTGGTTTAGCAGAAAAGTAAGTCTGTAACAAGTTATTCTCTTTCTTCTGCAGACTTTAATAACGTGGCAGGTTCAGAACAGAACAGAATGACAGGTTCATACAGATAAAATCATGAATACAATTGGCTAGCAACATAGGATTTTTTAAAAAATTAGGTTGGCATTATTACATCAATTAACAGCTAATTTGTCACATTTGTAGCATTTAAAATTCTGGATTGCCTTCAAGAATAACCGTCCATAAGATATGTTGCAATAGCATAGATATGATATAAAAGTAGCCTGGGTAATCATTGTGAAATTATACTGACTGTAGCTAGTATGCTAAATGTGGTTATGCAAATGCCTGTCAATCATCATTCCAACCAAGTTCAGAAATTGTCAGTAAAATAATATGATTAATTTACAAATTAATAGTCTCTAAAATAGCTAAACAAGGAACTTGAAATAGTAGCTTGGGACTACAGCAAAAGATATAAAGGCCAACTTCATTTGTTCCTTCCAGCTATACTGTACTTCACATCCCAATTTTCTTCTTCATATCAATGGAATTTGACATTATCCCAAAGCTGATCGCAAGTTTTATCAGGTTTTTTTTATCTTTTGATTTTGCTCGACTTCCCCCCCCCCCCCAGTTTTGTGTAAGGTTATCCAGCCCTTTTGAGTCCCTTCTAGGATCAATTCCATTCATAAACAGCAAGCGGTCAATGAATATTCAAAATCGGATTAAGTAGCACCAAACATTGAGGAGTGGACTCCAACATAAGTATGCGTGCTTCCTCATAATCTGAGCTGCTAAAAAGCTTGAGTGTTTGGAGGGACATTTTAATATTCTTGGCTTTAGGGAGCCAAAGCTATTGAAAACAAGTTAGTGAATGAACGTGCCTATATGATCATCCTTACATCTATAATTAGTTTGCTAAGTTCATTTATAGATTCATATTGGAAGATATACAGAGGAGCCAAACCTGTGAGGATGCTGGCAACAAGGGCGTGTATGCGTATCCTTGCTTTTTTATTCCTTGTGGGTGAAGACTGAATAGAATATTTTTGTGCATGGCCACCCCAGCATTTTGAAGTGCTTGGAAAATCATTGGGGAAATGTTAAAAAATATCACAACAAATCCACATGTTGTTTAGATCCATCCATCATACGAATATGATCACAGTGTGCTTTGTTAACTCATCTATAAACAGGCAGGACATTTTTCAGTGTATAGATTTTTACACTCTCCCATATTTATTTAAAGCTGAAGAAAAAGGCAGAGCTGTTAATTAGCTTTTGTGACTTCTTGCTGGCTTCAGTTTGTGGATAGGAGATGCAACTTGTTCCATGAATTAGTGTTATTCTCTCAGTGTAGAAGTATCATTATTACAAGGAAGTTATTTTTTTGTCTCCTGTATACTCCACCAGACAAGATCATGTTGGAATGATCTACTTATTAGGCACCTTACCTGCCTACAGGTAACACCTGCCACTTTGAAGATGAGAAGATCTGTGGTTATATTCAGGACACAACAGACAACTTTGATTGGATTCGTCAAAGCAGTCTAACCCATGATCCGAAGCGCACTGCCAACACAGGCCCTACCATGGATTTCAGTGGGACACCTGAAGGTGAGTAAGCCACCAGTTTCCTGATTCAAAGTTTCCTTTTTCTTATTCCTGCCTTCTCTCTGATGTCTGACAAAGGAGAAAGGAATTCCCCATTTCATAAGTACTTACAAAATGGTATTTGTCATCAGTCTCATGCAAATGGCCATCTGCCATCTTTCTACTTATTTTGAACCTACAGCTCCAAATGTCTGTCTAGCACACAACAAACCTCTAGGTCTCTTGAATCCTTGCTGGAAGCTGGAATAACTTTAGCAATTTTTGTTGAGAATGAAACTTTTCAATCCAATTCTTAGTTTTTCCTAAAATCACCCACCAGTTTGACCCTTCCTTCTTCCTACCTGAAATCTTTAATCTTTAATTTGCATGGTTTGCAATTTCGAGAATTTGCTGCTTCTGGATTTTTTCAGATCTTTTCTAAGAACAATTTGTTTACTATATGATATAGTACACTATTTACTATATTACTATAGTTTACTACATTATGCTTCATCTTAAGGTACGATAACAAAATATATAAATATAATAAAATATATAAAACATAGCTTTCTATACACACTCATGTGCACGTACAGACTCTCTTGATCTGTAATAGACATGAGGCAGCCAATTTGCATATTCTTATTCACATTAAATAACCAATTAAAACTCCCACAGCTTTGTTTAGAGAAATCAGGAGAACATTAGGCCTTGTTACTGGCTAATTACTGCTGCCAAATGTCTTTGTTGCATTGATGCATGCATATAGGAAAGAAGCAAGTGGAAAAACAAGTTTAAACATTCTAAAATGTCTGTCTGACTTCTGGAGCACGAGTCCTATAAAGCCTCCAGAACCTTTTCAAGCTTTTCATGCAACTTTTCAGAAAAGGTTATGATATATAAGTGATGATGTAAAGTTGATTTTGGAAACTCAGGCTAGTCAACCTATGTTTCATGGTGATTACAATACATAGAAGCTACTTCTATTCATGTCTTTTACTTTTTATAGGAAAACTTGAAAATTCAAATGCTAGGAATCCCCATCAGAAATGGACAAGATAGTAGAGATTCAAAATGACCAGGGAAAAATTCAGTAGACTTAAAATGGATTGTCTTTGTCTTGTTACAGCTTCCATAAGATCTTGTTGTTATGTTCTGAGTGAACAAGGAATAGATAATGAAGAGAAAGTAGAAAATGCCTATCCAAATTGCATTTCCCAATCAAAGCAAAACACAGCAAAGCATCAATCGAAACACTTTTATGAAGGGAGATTGCAATTTATGAAATCCCCAAAATAGGAAAAATGCACCCTAAAATGTGCGAATTCTGCATGAGGAATATTAAAATTTTGCTGGTAAAAAGTGCATCTATTAAAATATACTCAGGTTTTCATTCTCATTTTTAAAAAGGATGGTATTTTGTTGATGTGGAAATGACAAACAATGATTTAAATCTGGAAAATGAGAGTTTTTAAAAAAAAAAAAACAAATATCGCTATCTTCTGTTCCTAATGGAGACTATGATGTTGAATATATTCCACTTGTTTGAATGTTCCTTAAAAAACAGTTTTGAAGAGGAACAGTAATTCTCTCCCTTGCTTGTGAAACTTCCTAAATGCAACAGGCCAACTCTTGTGTGGCACAGAATACTGGGCTAAATGATTCTCCGGCATGATCAGCATTTTATCATATTCTCCAATATGCATGCATTTTAGGACAAGATTTATGCAAGGGAGACAGTCTTTCTATGGAAGCTTTGCTAGTACAAATTAACATGCAGTACTAGTTGCAAAGCTATGCTCCCAAGAAACATCGGCATCTCCAGAACAGCCTGAAAAGATATTGAGATAACTGAGGTGGGAGAGGATAGTAGGATTAGAACGAAGAGCTGTAGTGTAGAAGAATGGAACTAATATGTGGAGGCCAGTGGTGGGTTTTACCTACCTTTGCTACCAGTTCGCTCGCACGCACACACTCACTATGCTTGCTCACGTGCCACTTCTGTGCATGCGCAGAAGCTTCTGTGCATGCACAGAGCGTATTTGATGACTTCTGGGTGGGTGGGCGAAGCCTCCCGCTGCCGCTACTACCGGTCCTCCTAAACCAGTGCAAACCAGGATCAACCCACCACTGGTGGAGGCCCAATTTCAAATCCATCTTCTGCCATGAAAGCTCACTGGATAATTTGGATCAGTACATTCCACATAAGCTAGCTAGACATCCTGGAGAAAAGGTAGATATAAATAGGTAAATAAGTAAATTAGGTAACCTAAGTCCAAGTTCTGTCACTTTCAGAGAGAAGATGAATCTGAGGCCCAAAATTCTAGTTTAGTGCTGGAGGCTAAGTCAGCTTCTTGCTTTACTTCATACAACTTTTAATACTGTTGACATGAAAAAGGACTGTGGCAATGTGGTTACCTTTCCTACTCTTGGTTGGTCACTCTCTAGGGTACTACATGTTCATTGAAGCCTCTGCACCCCGAGTGAAGGATGACAAAGCTAGATTAATCAGCCCTATGTACAACATGACCGCCAGATTCTGTGTCTCCTTCTATTATCACATGTATGGGAAGCACATTGGTAAGTAACCTTGAAGGACTGCTGCTCATTGGGATGGAGAAAAAACACTCTGAGATTTAGAGGGATTGCCTATTCATTGCAAATTACAGGGAAATAATGCTCTCAAGTGTACGATATGCCAAACTGTTTTACAGGGGTTATTGTCAATTTGGATTGTCGTTTTATTTCTTGGCCCTGGAGTTGTGTTCAGGCAAATAATACTTTGTGTTTTTCTATTTGGAAAGCAACACCAAAGTTGAATCCTGAAGAGAACATCTACATCTCTCTCATGATTCGTGTATGTGTTTCTTTCATCTCTGTTTTTCATCATTTCAAGCTCTAGTGCAGAGCTGAATTGGTGGAATATGTTGAATGGAAAGACAAATTACAGATAGCTGTGTCAGTCTGATACCGTATACGAGCAGCTGTATAAATTGCATCCAGTTTCTAAGCCTTTAGAATAGACTTTATCTATGTGATAGTTGGCCAGATGTTGAATTAAAACTCCAACCATGCCCATTGTGCTGGCTGAGCATTCTGAGGGTTGTGATACATCATATGAGATTCAGAAGGCAGCTTTAGAAGAACATCCTTGCTATTTTTCAGATAAATTTATTTCTGTACAATAAGTGGTAGAAACTTGATTTTGGTGTTTTCAGACTTACAAAGATTGGCAGAGTTTTTACATGTGTATGATTGATAGAGGCGTGGTTAGAGCCAATTTAATTTTCTTTGTCCTCTGCTGCCCAGATCTGTGATATACTTCATCATTTTTGCTTTTCTGATTCCAGCTTCTATAAGAATCCTCCTAAGAATATATTTTCTTATATTAATTGAGATGTTAGATTGGATTGGATTGGATTGGATTGGATTGGATTGGATTGGATTGGATTGGATTGGACAGGACAGGACAGGACAGGACAGGACAATATAGGATAGGATAGGATAGGAGACAATAATTGTTTATTAGGCTATTTGGGGTTTAGTTTGGAGAGAGTGTAAATAGACTCCTTGGGCAAGACAATCCAGATAGCAGTAGGGAATTTCTGATAACCACTGTGCTTTAAAGGGAGTAAACAAGACCCAGAAAATAACAAAAATCATATGCAAATAAGGATTTGTTTTATGAGCCAAAGTCATTTCAAAGGATATCTTTCTCCCTCCCTCTTCACCTCTTGTCTCTGATTGTTAAGATGAAGCTGTACATGGGTAAATGCCACAAAAGTGCCTAATGAGTTTCCATATTCAGTCAAGGAGCAATTGCTAATTTGTCACCTCTTGATTATAATTTCATTAATTTGAATAATAAATGCACTCTTTCAAAAGCCACTAAGTTATTAATCACCTGCTGGACTGAGAAATCAGTAAGTAGTATGTCAACCTACTGATAAACAAGGTTGGTAAACAGAGTTGATGTACATCTTCTGCTATCTAAGCACACGAGATATCACCAAGTAGAAGTTAGTTTTCTGTGCTTTTTTCCCCTTACAGACAAAAAAAGGGGAATCTCTGAATTAAGACTATGATTCTTTGAACTATGAATACCCATGTCTGCCTCATTGAAAGCTAGCCAGGCATGGCAGGCAGAAATCTTGTTCCACATTAGTTCATGAATGCCTTTAGGATGTCTGACACAGGCCTGAGGCAGAATTGTTCTATTTTCCTCCTGTCTGGTAAATTCAGGGCACTTGTTCGTTAATTGTTAAATTTTACCATTAAGTAACCGTCTTGCGTTAATCTCAGAAATAACTTTTATTTCAAGTACTGGAAACAAAAAAACATACCAAGAACAGCTCTTTAAAATTTTCTTTAAGCAAGTTTAGGATGTCTTACATATTATGCACGGTCACTCATGCCCTCGTCACTTCCCGTCTGGATTACTGCAATGCTCTTTACATGGGGCTCCCCTTGAGGAGCACCCGGAGGCTCCAACTGGTACAGAATGCGGCTGCGTGGGGGATTGAGGGAGCCCCCCGTAGTTCCCATGTAACACCTCTCCTGCGCAGGCTGCATTGGTTGCCCGTGGTCTTCCGGGTGCGCTTCAAGGTGTTGGTTATCACCTTTAAAGCGCTCCATGGCATTGGACCGGGATATTTATGGGACCGCCTGCTGCCGACAGTTATCTCCCATTGTCCGGTACATCCAGTGCGCGCTCACAGGGAGGACCTTCTTAGGGTGCTGTCGGCTAGTCAATGTCGGCTGGCGGCCCCCAGGGGAAGAGCGTTCTCTGTGGGGGCCTATGGAATGAGCTGCCGGTGGGACTCCGTCTCCTCCCTGATCTCCGGACCTTTAAACGCGAGCTCAAGACTTTCTTTTTTCACCAAGCGGGGCTGGCCTGATTGATTTTAGTATGGAGGGTTTTAGCGGGTTTTTAATAGGGTTTTAGTTTTTGAAAAAATTTTAGCTAATATTTTACAGCGGTTGAATCAGATTTTTAAACTTGTTATAGTATTTTAATTTGTTTAGGATTTCTATTGTTTTATTGGCTGTACACTGCCCTGAGTCTTCGGAGAAGGGCGGTATAAAAATATGAATAAATTTATTTTTATTTATTTTATTTATTAAATTTTTATACCGCCCTTCTCCCAAAGGACTAAGGGCGGTTTACAGACATAATAAAAAACAACAGCAATATACACATAAAACCATAATTAAAAAACTTATTATACAAATGGCCAAATTAAAACATTTAAAATAAAACCCCAAATTATAGAATGTTAAAACATTAAAACTAATTAAAATCCTATTAAAATCCTATGCCAGTCCTGCGCGAACAAACAAATAGGTCTTGAGCTCTCGGCAGAAAGTCCAAAGGTCCAGCAGTTGCCGAAGTCCAGGGGGAAGTTTGTTCCAAAGGGTGGGAGCCCCCACAGAGAAGGCCCTCCCCCTGGGGGCCGCCAGCCGACATTGCTTGGCGGACAGCACCCTAAGGAGTCCTTCTCTGTGCGAGCGTACAGGTCGGTGGGAGGTATTCGGTAACAGCAGGCGGTCCCGTAAGTACCCTGGCCCTAAGCCATGGAGCACTTTAAAGGTAGTCACCAACACCTTGAAGTGTACCCGAAAGACCACAAGTAGCCAGTGCAGACTGTGCAGGAGAGGTGTTACATGGGAGCAATGTGTGGCTCCCACTATCACCTGCGCAGCCGCATTCTGAACCAACTGAAGCCTCCGGGTACTCTTCAAGGGGAGCCCCATGTAGAGAGCATTACAGTAGTCCAAGCGAGAGGTAACCAGAGCATGAGTGACCGTGCATAAGGCATCCCGGTCAAGGAACAGGCGCAACTGGCGGACCAGGTGAACCTGGTAAAAAGCCCTCCTGGCGACGGTCGTCAAATGATCTTCAAAAGACAACCGTCCATCCAGGAGGACGCCCAAGTTGCGCACCCTTTCCACTGGGGCCAATGATTCACCCCCAACAGTCAGCCGCGGCTGCAGCTGACTGTACCGGGGTGCCGGCATCCACAGCCACTCCGTCTTGGAGGGATTGAGTTTGAGCCTGTTTCTCCCCATCCAGACCCGTACAGCTTCCAAACACCGGGACAGTACTTCGATGGCTTCATTGGGATGGCCTGGGGTGGAAAAGTACAGCTGCGTATCGTCAGCGTACAGTTGGTACCTCACCCCAAAGCCATTGATGATCTCACCCAGCGGCTTCATATAGATGTTGAACAGGAGAGGCAAGAGAATCGACCCCTGCGGCACCCCACATGTAAATAAATAAATAAATAAATAAATAAATAAATAAATAAATAAATAAATAAATAAATAAATAAATAAATAATATTGAAATACAATTTCTTAAAAAATATGACAATGCTGGGTAATCTGGAGGCTATTTGTATTTTTTTTTTAACCCAGACTTTTTGGGATCTTGCAAAGCACTCTGGGCTACTGCCACTGTAATTGGGTGGTGAAATGGCCATTTTTAAGTTTTAAAATCAGAAAATTAGGCTAGGAAGGGAGCACAGGACTTTTGGGAAGTGAACCACTCCCATTTCCATCCTGTTCTACAAACCCTCCCAATTATCCAAAAAACAGCCCCTTAACTTTTTAGTTCCTGTAAGGCCAATTGGGCAGAAGAGTCATGGCTATTAGTCCAAAAATAAAAATTGATGACCTCTGGATTAGGGGAATATCTTAACTATCATCACACCTTCCCTGATTGAAGTATTACTTAGAGGTTCTGGTATTGGTGCAATGAAATGGTTATTATTTTGGACCATTTCAGTGTAATAATATATTTCATTTTGAGTACGATAGCTAAGAAAACCGGAAAAACATTTATGTATCTTTTCACCCATCTAATTCCACCTGTACTATTTTCATCATCTTCCAAACCTCTCTAGAACACGGCTAGTTTTTCCACTGAAGCTTTAGACATTCTACATTTCCCACAAGCAATTCCAAGAATGTCTTAAATTTGCACAAGGTGTTGCATTGTTTTGTTATGATGTTTTGAGATGTCCCTCAGGGTCTTAAAGTTAAATCTTTTTTGAGTCAAGATTGATATTCTGGTTACTTGGATATTTCAGTGTAGTTTTCTTGGCAGCCACAAAGAAGCATTTTTGCCATTGCCTTTCTTAGATGTTTGTTTTTCTACTTCCTAATCTAGCCCACAGTCCAGGGTCTTCTGGTGGCCTTCCATCCAAACTGTTTATTTTTGGGGACCAATCAAGATTGGCTAGGTTTTGCAACCTGCTGTGGCACATGCCAAAGGAAGAGGAAATAAATGATTAAAAATCCCAATATTTAAGCCTGCCTGCCTGCCTTCCCTCTGTTATTTCTGACATCACTTTTGTTTCTGTTTCTAATTATTTTTCTTTAACTTTTGAGCACATCTGGACTAAATCTAAGGTACATTTCTTAGTAAGACAGAATGCTTCAATAAACTGAGTGAGTGTGCCCAAACTGGTGATTGTTTGCTGTGATTGCTTCTCAGCTTCCCTCTTGTTCAGCAATTGGCTGAGGTGATAAGTGCAAAAGAGTTTTTATAGCAGTTTCAACGCTCAAGACATGGCTTCAATTATCATGAGATAAACATAACTCATACTAATTCCGAGTATAAAAATCATGCTTCTTATTATCCCGTAACTCTTTGAACATGTAAATTCTCTGTTTTAAGAGGGAAAAAAAAATACCAGTTCTGAAAATGTGCTAGACACCCCAATGCTTACGGGATTTTGTTGAGCTATAAATCCCATAAGCACTGGTGTAATCCAAAACATCTGGAGGTAACAGTTGCTTTCTCCAGCCTAAAAAGACATCTTTCTCATTCATGAAATGTGATTTTGGCTGCAGGTTTGTAACAAAGATACAATGAAAACGGGGCTGGTTTGCTCAACTCTTTTGAATTATTTTGCCAGTGGCTTCACAACCCAGCCTGGCAAATCACAACATCCTTTTCTCAGATTTATCATTGTGCATATCACCACGCCCCATAATTGGGTGGCTGAATCTCATTGCACAATGGAAGGAGAATGCTGTACAGTCTGACATGTATTTATTTTTTTCTATAACCCTTTTCCCCCCCCCCCACTTTCCTGATTTTCACAGCACAACTCAGAAAGCTAGTTTGCTCTCCACAATTTGACTATAAAATATCCATAGCCATCCAGGCAAATCTTCCCAGAGAGAGTTTCCAGACACTGCTCGTTTATAATGCATATGACGAAAGAGAGATGCAGAATACAAATGGAGCAAATGTAGCCAGAGTATAAAATATTCAGTAACTAATAGAGTAGGGTGGTGTTGAATATCTCTCAGCTGACTAGGCTGTGGGTTCAGGGAGAGCTCTCTGGAGGCCATTCATATTTCTTCTGATTTATTTGGCTGCTGGGCTTTCTGACTCTCCCATGCTTGGGCATACACACAAAAATGCACACCTTCCTTCCTTCCTTCCTTCCTTCCTTCCTTCCTTCCTTCCTTCCTTCCTTCCTTCCTTCCTTTCTTTCCTTCCTTTCTTTCTTTCTTTCTTTCTTTTTCCATATTTTTCTTGTTGTATCTGATTTATAGTTGGCTTCCTCTTGATTTGTACTCCACAGAAGACTTGAAATGTCCCCAAAACCAAAGATAGACCCCTTTTAGCCTCTTAGAACCCATACTGTGTTTTTGTAACTAATACAAGCCAGTTCCCCTTCATGGATTACTGGCTTGTTGTGGCAAAGGGGCTTGCATGGCTCAATGAAACTATGAACTATGTGGTGCAGGGCCACCCAAGATGGACAGCTCATAGCAGAAAGTTCTGACAAAATGTGATCCACTGGAGAAGGAAATGGCAATCCACTCCAGTATCTTTGCCATGAAAACCCCATGGGCAGTACCAAAAGGAAAAAGGATATGATGCCAGAAGATGAGCCACTCAGGTTGGAAGGTATCCAATATGCTACTGGGGAAGAGCAGAGGGCTAGTACTAGTAGCACCAAAAAGAGTGAAGTGACTGGGCCAAAGCCGAAAGGACGCTCAGCTGTGGATGCATCTGGTGGTGAAAGGAAAGTCCGATGCTGTAAAGATTTTTTTTCCATAGGAACCTGGAATGTAAGATCCATGAATCAAGGCAAGCTGGACGTGGTCAAACAAGAGATGACAATATTGAACATCGGCATCTTAGGAATCAGCGAACTAAAATGGACAGGAATGGGTGAATTTAATTCAGATCACCATCAGGTATACTACTGCGGGCAAGAATCCCTCAGAAGAAATGGAGTAGTCTTCATAATCAATAAAAGAGTAGGAAAAGCAATATTGGAATACAATCCCAAAAATGACAGAATGATCTCAGTTCCAATCCAAGGCAAACCATTCAATATCACAGTAATCCAAGTCTATGCCCCAATCATTGGTGCTGAACAGGATGAAATTGACCAGTTCTATGAAGCCCTACAGCACCTTATAGAATTAAAACCCAAAAAATGATGTCCTTATCATCATGGGGGACTGGAATGCTAAAGTAGGAAGCCAAAAGATAAGCAGAATAACAGGCAAGTTTGGCCTTGCAGTACAAAATGAAGCAGGGCACAGGCTGATAGAATTCTGTCAAGATAATATGATGGTCATAGCAAACACACTTTTCCACAACCCAAGAGACGACTCTATACATGGACATCACCAGACGGTCAACACAGAAATCAGATTGACTATGTGCTCTGCAGCCAAAGATGGAGAAGCTCTATATAGTCAGTAAAAACAAGATCAGGAGTTGACTGTGGCTCAGATCATGAGCTTCTTGATGCAAAATTTAGACATAAATTGAAGAAAGTAGGGAAAAGCACTAGGCCGCAGAAGTATGAACTAAATCATATCCCTGATGAATATACAGTAGAGGTGATAAATAGATTTAAGGAATTAGATCTGATAGACAGAGTGCCTGAAGAACTATGGATGGAGGTTTGCAACATTGTACAAGAGGTAGCAACTAAAACCATCCAAAGAAAAAGAAAGGCAAGAAAGCAAAATGGTTGTCTGAGGAAGCTTTGCAAATAGATGAAGAAAGAAGAGAAGCAAAAGGCAAAGGAGAAAGAGAAAGATACACCCAGTTGAATGCAGAATTCCAGAGAATATCTAGAAGAGATAACAATGCATTCTTAAATGAACAGTGAAAAGAAACAGAAGAAAACAATAAAATAGGAAGGACCAGAGATCACTTCAAGAAAATTGGTGATATGAAGGGAATGTTTAATGCAAAGATGGGCATGATAAAGGACCAAAATGGCAGGGACCAGAAGAGATTAAGAAGAGGTGGAAAAATTACACAGAACTATACAAGAATGAGCTTAACATCCCTGATAACCACGATGGAGTGGTCACTGACCTCAAGCCAGACACATCCTAGAAGTGAAGTCAAATGGGCCTTAGGAAATCTGAGCAACAACAAAGCTAGCGGAGGAGACAGTATTCCAGCTGAGCTATTCAAAATCTTAAAAGACAATACAGTAAAAGTGCTACACTCAATTTACCAGCAAATTTGGAAAACTCAAGAGTGGCCACAGGATTGGAAAAGGTCAGTTTACATTTCAATTCCAAAGAAAGACAATGCCAAAGAATGTTCAAACTATCGCACCATTGCACTCATTTCACCTGCTAGTAAGGTTATGCTTAAAATCCTACAAGCTAGGCTCCAGCAATATGTGGATCGAGAACTACCAAAAGTACAGGCAGGATTTTGAACAGGCAGAGGAACTAGAGATCAAATTGCCAACAAAAACATGTACTTCTGCTTCATTGACTATGCTAAAGCCTTTGATTGTGTGGATAACAACAAATTGTGGCAAGTTCTTAAAGAGATGGGAGTACCAGACCATCTTATTTGTCTCTTGAGAAACCTATATGCGGGTCAAGAAACTACATTGAGAACTGGACATGGAACCACTGATTGGTTCAAAATTGGGAAAGGAGTCCGGCAAGGCTGTATACTGTCGCCCTGCCTATTTAACTTCACATCATGAGAAAGGTGGGGCTAGATGAATCAAAAGTTGGAATTAAGATTGCCAGGAGAAATATCAACAATCTCAGATATGCAGATGATACCACTCTAATGGCAGAAAGTAAAGAGGAACTAAAGAGCCTCTTGATGTGGGTGAAGAAGGAGAGTGCAAAAGTTGGCTTGAAACTCAACATTAAGAGTACTAAGATCATGGCATATATCCTTCTCAATTCCGGGCAAATAGATGGGGAAGAAATGGAGGTAGTGATAGATTTTATTTTCCTGGGCTCCAAAATCACCGCTGATGGGGCTACAGCCAAGAAATTAAAAGACGCTTGCTCCTGGGGAGGAAAGCTATGGCAAATCTAGACAGCATTCTAAAAAGCAGAGTTATCATTCTGCCAACAAAAGTGCGGATAGACAAGGCTATGGTTTTCCCAGTTGCAATGTATGGCTGTGAAAGTTGGCCTATAAGGAAGGCTGAGTGCCAAAGAATTGAGGCCTTTGAACTATGGTGCTGGAGAAGACTCCAGCGAGTCCCTTGGACTGCAAGGTGATCAACTGGTCAGTCCTAGAGGAGATCAACCCTGACTGCTCTTTAGAAGGCCAGGTCCTGAAGATGAAACTGAAATACTTTGGCCACCTAATGAGAAGGAAGGACTCACTGGAGAAGAGCCTAATGCTGGGAAAGATTGAGGGCAAAAGAAGAAGAGGATGACAGAGAATGAGATGGCTGGATGGAGTCACTGAAGCAGTAGGCGTGTGCTTAAATGGACTCCAGAGGATGGTAGAGGACAGAAAGGCCTGGAGGAATGTTGTCCATGGGGTCGTGATAGGTCAGACATGACTTCGCAACTAAGAACAAGAAGAAGAAGCCAGTTGTTTATTGAATCCAAAGGAAATTGGTAATAAACCTGAGCAAACCAACCTCTGAAGGGCATTTTGATTGCTGCTATTCCGTATGATTTGATTGCAATAATTCTGTCGGATTACACCTGCCTGCTGAAATATCCCTACTGCTCTCTCATTCAGGCACAATTCAAAGGGTTGGTTTTCTCTTTCTGAGCCTGGCTTAGAATGATGCCAGAACTGGCCTAGTCATTAAGTAGAAAGAAGTGGTGGCTGCTGGGTGAAGCAATCAGTTAATATTGGAAAGCAGGGATGAGCACAGGGCTGCCTAACCTGGCCATCTACAATGGCTTCCTGCCAGTGGTGAAATCCTCCATGGATTGCCACTGGTTCACTGCCTGCGCATGCGCGCTGTGCACCAAATACATGCTGAGCACATGCACGCACAGTGCACATCAAATACACGATTCATGCAGGCATGCACAAAGCGTGCCAAACGTGCACTTCACGTGGAAAAAGAAGCCTTTTCTAAGGTAAATAGAACAGCGAGGGGAGAAACAGCTGTGCTGCGCAATTTAGAGTCGCTAGAAAGCAGGATTTCCTGCTTTCTAGCAAATATAAATCACACGGCACAGCTGATTGTTGGAAATACTAGTAGCTTTTATCACTACCGGTTTTCCCGAACCGGTGCAAACCGGTAGCATTTCACCCCTGCTTTCTGCCCTCAAGAGAATGGACAATAGAGCAATGTTCATTTCCATCGGCTTCCACATGACCACAGGAGAAGAAATTCTCTGTTTTTCTTCATGGCAGACAATGGATAAACTTCAGTTGGTCCTGACACACCCTCAGTACCTATATACATTGCTTGATTCTTCAAGAACCTCATGGTTTCTTAAAATAAATTATTTGTGGTGTTTATTAGGAAAGGATCTTTCTGCCATGGCAACTCAGCACAGAGTTCATAATATTTCAAGCAGGCTAAAATTGATCCATATAGCAATAGCACTTAGACTTATGCATCTTATAGGGCATTTTGCTGTTTACTGTAGCTTTATTGTTTTTGTTCTTTTGGTTATTGATTGCCCTTAATGTTTTCTTTGGGAGAATACTCCCATTGTCTTCAAGCAATTGAGGATGAGATAGAAATGTTTTAATTAATTAAGCAATTAATACATGAGGCACATATAGGAAGCAGCTTGAGAAGGCAAGAGAGCTAACACTGAATAACTGGAGTGAATGAGGAATGCAGTTGGGCATGAAAATTCAGCTTTGTCTGGAGCTCAACTCTGGTGTCAGCTACCTTCTAGCTTCGCATGTGACTGTAGTAGGAATCTATTTAATATTAGCATACTGTATAAAATCTTATTAATGTAGAAAGCAGACATATGATTTTGTAGAAACTGAGAAAAACATTGACTTTATTGGTAGTCTGCTGAAAATGGCCCCATGCAGGATGTGTAAAATGAGTATCTAGTCTCTCTTAATAATTTCAGCATCTCAGAACTTAATGCAAGCACATGCTGATGATCCAGAGGAAAGATAGTATGATTCGAATTCTATACATATTCTAGATAATGGTTAAATTGCATTTGGATGAACAGAATATGCTAAATAAGTCTTGTATGTATTTTTTTTTTCCTGCTCAAATTCTTTAATTCACTTGTTGGATTTGTTTTTGAAAAGTGAGTAATCATAAAGATGCAACAGGACCTAACTGAAGGTTTCAGTAACTTCAGTTAATAAGGAGAAATTTCCTGACAGTTAGAACAATTAATCAGTGGAATGACTTGCCTCCAGAAGTTGTGGGTGTTCCAACATTGGAGGTTTTTAAGAAGAGATTGGACAACCATTTTTCTGAAATGTTGTAGAACTTTCTGTTTGAGCAGGGGGTTGGTCTAGAAGACCTCCAAGATCCCTTCCAACTCTGTTGTTCTGTTATTTTGGTATGTGGTTACATGCCAAACACAGAGATTTATCCGATTGCAAAGAAGACTGCCAATTGTGTGATTCAATTTTTATTGACTTGAGCCTTATAAACAAGTATAGATGGAATGTCTAAGGTCTGTGACTTTCACCTTAATTAGTCTAGTTTATAAAATAATGTTATTAGCCCAAAAGGAACATGACCCTGAGCATAGAACAAACTACCCGAAGAAAGAGAAGATAGGGTGGGGAAGAAGAGTGAATCCAGACAGGTTTCCAGTTTGTTAGTAGCCAAAATCAACCCTAGAAATTTCCGCTCCTCAATAAATATGTGCATGTGACTAATTCTGTGTATAGAAACCTCAGAAATTCATACCCATATGCCTTGAAATCACACTTCTTAAAAGGTCAGAGCTGGAACAAAAAATAAATATTAATTGATGTAAGTGCTACTGCTTCAAATTAATTTCCTGTAAAATTAATAAAACTAATTGACCCCCTGTCTGCAATTACCAACAATGTCCTCTCTTACACACCCACAGAAATGAATAAAGACCCATAAGCACACACTCTGCCTCTCTTCTTCCATCCAAATCAGGAATATGATGAGGAAAGAAGCAAAGGGGGAAATTATAAGGGAAGGAGAGGAGGTGAGGAGAAGAAGAGGATGCAACTGGACAGGGATGGAAAGAGAAGAGTGAAGCAATGCAGGATAGATATTACATATTTAAAATCCAGCAGGCAAACAACTCCAGCTCCAATTTTGAACATTATCCGTGCCTCACAGCAGCAACGTTTGCACATCCCACCCATTCTTTTGTTTTCACAGTGGCATCTGTTCTTTCCAGTAAATTTAAGGAGACTCAGGCACACGTTCATACAATATTCACAGGTAATTATTTGGCAGGGGGAGGAAAGATTCATCTTTCTATTAGACAAAAACAGTGATTATATGAAAACAGGAACAGATCCTGGAGAGAGAAAAAACACATTTTCTTCTATCATCCCCTACTTTTTCATGCAACATTGATCTATTGCATACTTGATTTGTTGAGCTGGTTCAGTGAATATTTCTTATCAGAAGACCATTATATGATGAAATCACAAATAAATTTATTAAACAAATAATAAATAATACAAGTAACATTTCTACAAACAACATATAGCAGCCATTTCTTAAAATTATATGCCTATAAAGCTACTTTTTGGCAAATAAATGCTTACATCCAAAGATACTGCTTCCCTGAGGTATCCTATGTTCTTTGAGTTTAAGCCTGCAGGAAGAGTTTAATCTTTTTGGTTTAATTATAATACAGTGCCAGGTCCAAGGGGCATTTATAAATAATACACATTATTGTTATTATTGCAGTTACAGAAAACCTAATTGAGTAAAAACTCAAATATTGGTTACTGAAAGGCTAAAAAGGAAGAGGAGAGAAATCTATGGGAAGTGGTTTCAGGGAATGTCCAGACACTCATTCTGACTCTACCATAAACTGGATAAGAAATGCCTATAACCTAACTAAATATTTGAGTCTCCTTACAACTGAATCTCCCCCTTCTTTCTCTGAGGTACCCGTGTAACATTTGTAATCATAATAAAGCCATAAATACATACCTTGCAGAATTTGCAGTGGATGCTATATTTTCATCCTATCCACCAGATATAATTTCCATTCCCCTTTTGCACACGCGCACATATACAAAACCCCATGAAACACTCAGAAGCACAACCTGGAGTACTCACCCTATAGGAACCCTCACCATAAATTCACTTCTATATTGTTATCCTTATTCTTTGTTACACACCCGCTATTGTGAACCCAAGCATGGATGTTCCCTCTTCTGCAACTTTTTCCTCTCAGCTGTGCTTTTTCCATTTCCCACCTTCTCCTTCACCATTTCTGAGTGACAGTAAGGAGGCGATATGATGAATTGTAGCAACTGAATCAAGTACTGCCAAAAGTTACAAGGGCAGCAGTTTTGAAATGCTTAGCCATTGCAAGGTAATGATCCCTGCCACATCCCAAATCAATGAAGCTGGCAAACTGTTGCAAACAATTCCCAACCTAGGATTTATTCCCCACATGTTTTTTTTCTTTTCATCAATTGTATCAAATAGAGTTGGCCAGGAGACAGAGTCAGCATCTGAAATCCCTAATTATAAGGCAGGAGGAGCATGTTTGCCTAAGTGCGCGTCTCCACTCAGGAGTGCCAAGGAAGAAAAGAACCTTATTTCCAGCAAGGTGCTTTTCCAAAAGGCAACTGGACTTTTTTTTTCCCTTGAAAACTTTTCATTTCTTATCCAAGAAACTTCTTCAATTTTTCATTTTCAAGGGGGAAAAAAATCAAAGAAAAGCCCAAGTTGCCTTTTGGAAAAGCACCTTTGGGACAACTATGACCTGGATGAATGAGAATCTCCATAAACACTTGTTTCCAGCAGTTGCAGTATTAGATCACTTTAAGGAGCAGGTTAGGGTCGTTGTCACAGAGAAAATCTACCTATGTAGGTGTTAAGTGTCAACACCACATAATGGTACATAATCTATCAACCAGTGATCGGTTGTCCCCGGTTCGGACTGGTTCTATAGAACTGAGAGTAAAACTGGCGGGAGACTCCGCCCACTGACCCAAACATCATCAAAACTCTTCTGCACATGCACAGAAGAGTGCACACGTGAGTAGAGTGAGGGCACATGTGCGGGCATGATGCAAACCGGTAGTAAAGGTAAGTAGAATCCACCCCTGGTATCAACATTATTGTACTATAACCAGGGGCGAAATCCAGCAGGTTCTGGACAGGTTCTGGAGAACCGGTAGTGGAAATTTTGAGTAGTTTGGAGAACTGGCAAATACCACCTCTGGCTGGCCCCAGATTGGGATGGGAATGGAGATTTTGCAATAGCCTTCCCCAAGGAGTGGGGAGGGAATGGGGATTTTGCAGTATCCTTCCCCTGCCACACCCACTAAGCCACACCATGCCCACCAAGCCACACCACGCCCACCAAGCCACGCCCACAGAACCAGTAGTAAAAAAAATTGAATTTCACCACTGACTATAACCAACAATGCAAGGGCACCAGGTGGTGTCTCCAGCAGCAGACATGGTATTGTCCGTATAGGTGGCGGGATATATTAGGACCAGAAACCATTAACTGCCTTCCCCACTTTCCAAAAGCTCCATCCTTTAGGTCTCCTTCAATGCCTTTATTTAAGCATACCTTCCATTATGATTTGGGCACTTGGTTATTGTTATTGTTTCTAGTCCTTGGCATTTGTTTTTAGTACATTTCTCATCATCAGGCTCTTGGGAGGCACTGTTGCTCACATATCACCATAAGCCCCTGGCATTCTATTTGCTTTATTTCTTAGCACCCAGCGCTGGATTTTCTGTGATGTTGGATTTTATAGCATTCAAGCATATTGGATTTTGTGCTATAAGATTCAGAGGGTTTTTTTTTTTTAATATAAAAGAGATATGAATTTTTAATATTGGAACTGCTTGTTGCTGGACAACATGCAGTAAAATCAGGACTTCAAAAATACAATTTTTCAGAGCTGAAATAAAGGGTTTACATTATGGAAAGTGTTTTCCATCCCTTCAGCTGCCTCCCTCCGTCTGTCCTTTTGGCTCTTCAGGGTACCCATTCTTCCAGACACCACAAATACATCAAAGAAAAATATGTGCGTATCAGCCATAATGGAGGTATTATTTCTTATTTTACTGTATTTTTTATTTATGAAATTGGAAAAAGTCTGAAATTATAGGTAGTTTAGTCAACTTACAATAGCATTCACTGTAAGGAAGAAAGGAAACTTTCATCTTGTTTTTTTTCTTCTTGCTGTTGGAAATCACTATCAAGTTTGGGAGTGGCGAAACTGGGAGCCACTTGGTTTGTTTGCAGTTGTCAAATGCCATATGTCCAATTGGCATCTGATACAATTGTACCACATGAACCATATATATGGACAAGTTATATATGATACATATATAATGTGTATGTGTTGTGTATGTATTTATACCATACATGTGCTACAAATGTGCAAATGGTGTGAATTGGGCAATCTATATCACATATAATTGTGGAAATATCGTAATGTACATGACATGACTGTCCCTACTGTCAATTTGCTCAGGTGACCAAATTCACAAACCATTGTTTCATATGTTGTCTGCACAACGAAAAGACCTGTTACTTGATTCCTTGCAGATTCTGATAGGCTTGCAACAGATTGCTGATGCCATATTTTACTCTTGATTACTGAGTTTTAATTTTAAGATAATGAAATAAATGAGGTGATAAATCATAGGAATCATACTATTAACCATAGTAACTTTAAGCTGCAGCCTTTAAACTGCTTCTTAATAATAAATCCCTCTGAACTATATATTTAGGAGTCTATTTGTTAACTAAGTATTTACCTGAAAGCTGTTCCTATCAAAGAGATTAAGAGAACTAATACAACAATCCAAAAGTCTATGGAGATTCTCAGTCATCCAGGTCATGGTTGTCCCAAAGGTGCTTTTTCAGGAGGCAACTGGACTTCCTTGTTTTTTCTTTCTTCTTTGAAGATGTTTCACTTCTCATCCAAGAAGCTTCTGCAAAGAGTATGACCAATTGTCTGCAAGGACCATAAATCTTTCAATTCCTCACCATCCAGTCAGAGCTGAAGAAATGTCTTGGATGAGAAGTGAAACGTCTTCAAAGAAGAAAGAAAAAACAAGAAAGTCCAGTTGCCTCCTGAAAAAGCACTTTGGGGACAACAATCCAAAATATTCAGAATCAATCCTATTGGGTTTATCGAGGTTTGCTCTTAGGATAATAGTGACTTCACTTTTTTCTGGGAAGAAGGTCACGGAAGGGGAGTACAATGGGCCTTATTTGTGAGAGAGTATGCATATGGCTATGCTATAAATTCATTCCAGTTCTACCGCATCTTCCTCAGTAGCTCTTTGTATTCAATGTCTAGAAGCATATTTTAAAACTCTGATATGCCTTATAGTCCTGGCCAAGGAACTTCAATAAGTTTGGACTTGCTCTGGGAAGCCAAATGCAAAAAAAGAAAAAACACACACAAAAAAGTCAGTTCAGCAGACATAAGAAGCAAGCAAAAAAAAACCAAAAACCTAAAAACATGAGCATGTCTGGAAAAGGATTTAACTGGGGCTGTCTGTATGTCATGTTCACTCTGTCAAACCATTCCTTTAATCTTCCTTTCATACCAGCAGGCTGCTTCCTATTAATGGCCAATTCTGTCTACTCTCATTCGATTCATATATTTGCCATATATAATACAAAAGGGGCAACTGTTGGAGAAGTTTAATCATGCTGTTAAAACCTTTTTATTTATTTATACATTTTAAATTAAAGTTTATCCTTGAGAGTGTACTCTTTTTCATTGTTAGGTATTTTAATTTATATTTTTATTATGCTTATCATTTGATACCATATATCAGTTGATACCATCAAGTTTATCACCTGATACCATATTTTCAAGGTATTTTCAGACTGAAAAGAAGTAATCCTAAACACATTTTGGACCTTTTCTAAAAAAACATATTGTTAAGTTCGGGAAGTAACGAGGCTGGAGACCAGGGTAGTGACAACAGCTCTTTAATATAGGGTGAACCCAGCAACAGGCTGGGGGAAAAACCTCTCCTTTTATACAGTTCTGCTGGAGGCTTCGTCCAATCAGCAACGTGCTGATTTCCCGCTCAAATATTTAAAGGCACAACTGTTAATACATAACACTCCTCCCCTCCCAGAAAACACTTGGTCTTATTTACATATTTATTTACATGTTATTTTTCGACGTAGTCACGCAAATAACCTGGGCGTCTCCTAGTTCTTTCTGACCTGCGCGGTTCAGTTCTGGGTGGTGTTTCGAGCTGGTCGGAGGGGCTGTTTTCTCCTCCCAGCTCTTTCTCTGGGCCATCGGGCTCTGGATTATTGGCCGACTCTCTTCTTGGCCCTCCGGCTTTGGATTAATTTTGGGATTGTCCTTGCTGTTTCCCTCGGGGACCTGATGGCGTCGCTGGAACTCTGGGACCTCAGCTAAGTCTTGCGCCTCCCCCGGGTCATTGTCAGCTGTGGATTCAAAGTGGTATTGGTCATTACCTGTCTCTGTTGGTTCGGTTTGGTCAGTTATTCGTTTCCTTAACTGATCTATGTGGCGCCGCCACATTCGGTTGTCTGGTAGCTCTACCACATACGATTTTGGCCCTGTTACTCTTGTTACTTGTCCTGCGAGCCAACTAGGGCCGTCCCCATAGTTTCGGGCCCACACCCGGTCGCCTATGCTCATTTCCTTGTTTTTCTAGCTCCCCTTGTAACCCTCGGGTGTGTAATGGGGTTCAAACGGTCAAGTGGGCACGGAGTTTCGTCCCATTAGCAATTCGGCTGGGCTTTTCCCAGTGGCTGTGCTTGGGGTTCTGTGCTGGACGGCTAGGAAAAGTCTATTTTGTTTGCCAGTCACCTGGCTTGAGCCTGGACAATGCCTCCTTAGCGCTCCGGACGGAACGCTCTGCAAGGCCATTCGACGCAGGGTGGAAAGGTGCAGAGAGGGCATGTCGGATGCCTTCCTCTGCCAGGTACTCTTCAAACTGGGCTGCCGTGGTGGGGCCCATTGTCGGACACCAGAGTGTCCGGCAACCCGTGAGTTGCGAATAGGTGGCGCAGGGTTGCGATTACTGTTTCGGCTGTGGTGGACTTCATAAGTATGATCTCTAACCATTTGGAAAATCGTCCACCACCACTAGGAATGTTTGGCCGTGAAAGGGCCAGCAAAGTCAATGTGGATTCTTGACCAAGGCCCTTGGGGCTTTTCCCATTCTCTGACTGGGGCTGTTGGGGTAGCGGTCTGGACTCTTGGCAAGCTTGGCATTTCCCTACCCTCTCAGCAATCTCTCGTCCATGAGTGGCCACCATACATAGCTTCTAGCTAACCCTTCATCCTTACGATGCCTGGGTGACCTCGTGGAGGAGGTCCAATACCTTGCCCTTAACTTAACAGGAATTATTACACGATCACCCCATAACAGGCACCCCCCTTGAGCCGAGAGCTCATCACGTTTCTTAACAAATTCTTTGAACCGTTCGCCCGGCGCAGCGGGCCACCTCTCTGTACCCAACCGGTACAGTCCTTAACACAATGTCGGTATGATGCCGAGCCACTTCCTTTGATGTGACTGGGCCAGAGTCCAACGAGTCAATAAGGAGGATGGGTGTCCCGGAGTGGGGTCTTGATCGCCCCTGGCAGTGGGCATCGGCTCAAGCGTCTGCATGCCCCACTTCTTTCCCGGTCGATGCTGCAGCTTGTATGAGTAAGCGGCTAAAAATATAGTCCATCGAGTCAAGCGTGGCGAAAGTGCCACAGGCGTTGGCGGTCGCCAGCCAGTAATCCCAGTAACGGTCTGTGGTCAGTCACGATTTCAAAATTCCGCCCAAAGACATACTCATGGAATTTTTTGACCCCTGATACAATGGCCAATGCTTCTTTGTCTAATTGGCTGTAGTTCCTCTCTGGGGAGGACATCGTTCTAGAGTAGAACGCTATAGGGGCTTCTGTGCCGTTTGGAAGTCTATGGCTGAGTACAGCCCCCACCCCATAAGGGGAGGCATCGCAAACCAGCACTAGGGGTAGTGAGTCGTGATATTGGATGAGCAGGCTATCACTTGAGAGCAGGTTCTTTACTGCTTCAAAAGCCCTATTTTCTGACTTTCCCCAAGACCAAACAGTATTTTTTCCTAAGAGCCTATGCAGCGGTTCCGCAACGGTTGCTTTGTTCTTTAAAAAGACCGCGTAAAAATTAACCAATCCCAGGAATGCCTGCAGCTCTGCTTTGTTTTTGGGCGCTGGAGCCTTCCTAATTGCCTTAACCTTGCTCTCAGTAGGGTGAATTCCTTTCTTGTCTATCCGTAGCCCAAGAAATCGACCGATTCGACCCCTATCTGACATTTATTTGTCTTGACTTTTAATCCGCTGTCCGGAAAATGCTCAAGACCTTTCTTAACCGCCTCCCCAATTCCTCCATGTTTTCCCTGAAATTAGGACATCATCAAGTAGGAACTACCCTGGGAGCCCTTGCAGTAGTCGCTCCATCAGGTTTTGGAACAGCCCTGGTGCCACACTAACCCCAAATTGCAATCGGGTGCACTTGAATGCCCCCTGTGCGTCACAATCGTTTGGGCTTCGCTGTGCGGGCGTCTACTGGCAGTTGTTGGTAGGCTTGGGCCAAGTCTAACTTTGCAAAGACTTGCCCTTGCCCCAAGAGTGCAATAAATGTTGCACCACGGAACCGGGTAAGCGCTTTTCTGTAAGGCTTTGTTAAGCGTCGCCTTGTAGTCAGCGCAAATTCTAATTGACCCGTCCGATTTGATGGGGTGACGATTGGCGTCTCCCACTTTGCGTGATCGACTGGCACCAAAACCCCTGATTTATGAGCTTGTCCAGCTCCTTATCAATTTTGGTTTTAGGGCAAAGGACTCTCCTCGCCTTAAGCCTAATGGGGGCTACCTGGGGTCTAAGTTGAAGGAAATAGGGGTCCCCTTGTACTTGCCCAGGCAGTCCTTGAAGACATCTTGAACTCGTTAAAGAGAATGTCTTTCAAATTGCAGTCACTTCTGTAGATGCCAGTCACTCCCATGCCCAGGGCACGAAACCAGTCTAGTCCCAACAGACTGGGCAGAGTTCCTTCGGCGATCGTGATGGGCAGGGTCTTTTGTGAGGGCCGTACTCGACTCGGACGGAGGTGGTCCCTCGAACAGGGATGCGATTCCCTGGTAGTCGTGCACTCGTAGCCGCTGTGCTTGCAGATGGCGCTTGACGGACGGCAGCGACTTCGCCAGGGTGTCCCAGGACATGATGGTGATCGCTGATCCGTGTCTACTTCAAGCCTGCACCGTACTCCCTCGATCTTGGGCTTTGTGAAAATCTTCTTTTCCACTTTGGTTGAGGCGCGCCTATAATGACAGTCGTTTGGTTAGACTTCGCCTTTCTTGTTTGAACCAATCGCGGGCCGCCTTTCCGGTTCCGCTTTGATTGGCCGATTTGAATTTTCGGCGGAAGGTTGGGCGCTCTGCAAACCTGAGCTAAGTGTCCTTTCTTCCCACACCGCCGGCATGTTGCGTCTTTAAACCTGCAGCGTTGGCGCTGATGCTGCCCTCCGCAGCTTCCGCACTCGTCACGGTCCTCAGTGTCGCGTTTCTCGGTCCGGCAGGACCCTTCCTCATCCTCGCCTCACCTTGATTCGGACTGAATCTCCTCCTGGTGTACTGGCGTTGGCTTTGCGCCGCCTTTGGATTGAAGAGGCTTTTGCAGAGTCTCTGCTGCTTTAGTAGACATTTCGTGTGCTCTGGCCTCGTCCAGAGCGGTGGCTAGTGTCAGGTTGCTCCTGGCTAGCAGTCGTCGCCGTAGGCGGATGTCCTTGACCCCTCGGATGAGTTGCTCGAGTAGCACTTCGTCTAAGTCTCGGTATCCGCCGTCCTTGGCCGCTCTTCTTAGCGGCCATGTAGTCACCGATGGCCTCGCCCTCCATCTGTCTACGTTCTCCGAATTCAAACCGCTGCACGTATTTGGACGGCGCCGGTGCGAAATGGTTCTTCAGCAAAGTCTGCAGAGTCGGCCACGATACCGATTGTATCGGCGTTGGCTCTGCCAGGGCTTCCGCAATCTCGATTACCTCCGGCCCGCAATGGCTTAGGAAGTAAGCCCGTTTGCGGTTATCAGGATCCTGTAGTTCGTTGGCTTCTAGAAAGCTTTCAAACGGGTCATATATGTTCCCCATTTCTCCTTGCCGGGTTATACGGTGCGGGTGGCGTGTTTGCCATTTCCGCGTTTCTGCCCTGAGTTTGCTGGGTTCGGAACTAGCGTGCTTCAGCTCGGTTCTGGTTCTCCTTAGCCTCGAGATCCCATCCTCGTCGCCAATGTTAAGTTCGGGAAGTAACGAGGCTGGAGACCAGGGTAGTGACAACAGCTCTTTAATATATGGTGAACCCAGCAACAGGCTGGGGGAAAAACCTCTCCTTTTATACAGTTCTGCTGGAGGCTTCGTCCAATCAGCAACGTGCTGATTTCCCGCTCAAATATTTAAAGGCACAACTGTTAATACATAACACATATAGTGAATTATTCTGTTAAATAAATGCATATACAGTAGAATTGTGCATACTTATTTGAACAAAGCAGTGCTAACATCTGAGTAAAATATCACACAAAGCATGTGGCTGTGACCATCTGATTTGTAAGAACAAATACAACATAAAATGAGATTAGAGAATTCATAACACAGTCAGTCTGTGTGGGACAGTGATTCCTAGTTAATATTTTCAAGCTTCCTGCCTACATAGGGCAAATTAATACTTCATTAGTATTACCGGAGTTAAACATCCTGACTAATATATCTGCAAACAAAAGAGAGGAGATTTGTAAATCTATAGCAGGTCAACTATATTAATTGATATGAATTCCATTTGCTCTGACAGATAAGGACAGCCTATTGTCAGTTAAACTCTAATAACTGTTTTCCCTCTTGTGAAAAACTCATGCAGCAGTAGAAGACCTATTTGGTGCTCAGGTTAAAATCCTTCGGGTTAGGGACCAGCACAAAAGTTTTTCTATTGAAAATGACAGTCAAGAATGTTCTATCATGACAGGTTTCCTGATATACTTACAAAACAGGGGTGTGTGTCCATCATATTTACAACATTATGTAATCAGGTCATAGTTGCACCAGGTGGAAGCCATACCATGATAAGAAAATAAGTCCATCTGTCTGTAGCTGACTCCAGGAGACTTTTTCCCATCTGACTCCTAAGGCCACCATGAAAGCAAACTGAACACATGAGTTTTCTTTCCTGCTCTCTCTCTCCCTCCCTTTGTCTCAGTGTGTCTGCTGTGCTGCTTTGAACCTTATTATGTCAGACAAAGCTAGCAGCTTTGTAACTTTGTCTGACAGTAACTTAGTTGAGGACCACAGTTTTGTTTAAGGAGGTAGAGACATGGACAGAAGTAGGCCTACAGGAGAGGTGAAATCTGTATAGGAGAATAATAGGGAAAATTAAAGTCCTCATGCTGAATGATATCCCTGCAGACTTGGACTATCTGAGCAAAAGTAATGCATGCTGGAGAATTGACACTGTGTAAGTTGCAGTGTCAGGATGTGTCAGATTACCCAGCTAGATATCTCTTGCCCCCTTTCACCTTATGACACAAATATCTCTGGGAATACAAAGTCCCCTTCTGAAGATTATTCTGTCAGTAAATTCAACAGAGGATTGGCTTATCACAGTATATACAGGGCACCCTTTGAATTCAGCAGCTGCAATTAGTTGAGAAGGCAGCATCTAGGCTCAGACTAGAAACAGTTTGTGGAAACAAATTTTGTCAATGCTGAAACATGTTTACGTGCTGCCTGCTGTTTATGGCTACTGTTCGAAATCACGGTTATTTGAATATACCTTAATTGCCTGGGGACCTGGATGCCTGAAGAGGCAATTTTTCACCCATCGTTTGTTGGGGTTTTCACTGGAAACAGATTTGTCACCTAAAGTAAAGCTAAGGAGAGGGATTTTTCTGTGATATCTTTGGAACATTTTATCAAGGGAGGTGTGTTTTATTGTCTTTTTTAGCCGCAGGCAGAGATCAAAAGCTTTTTATTTCCCCTTTTAAAACTTTATTTAAACTTCACCAGAATGGAAGTTTATGTTTCTCTTTTCTGAGGAAGAGACTGTTACTTCTATTGTACTAATTTTAATTTTATCTCTGCTGAGCTCCTTTCTCAGTGTTTCTATTGTCCTTCTATCCCCATTTGCTGTTTCATGTGGTTCTGGGAAGCTTGAGAGATTGAACTGAATGGCAGGGGGAAATGTTAAAAAAAAAACCTAACTAAATTAACATTCTGTCTTGCACACCCTCTCCTCTAAATATCCTGTGTTTTCAGAACTGAGGCAATTCCAGATTTTGCTTTGAGAATATTGAAAAAAATAAACAGCGCTAATGATGTTGTCGGAAGTTTGAGTCATACTTAATTGGCTTGATTTTAGGAAAAGTGGAAATAGTTTAAACAAATGAGTCAGGTTTACAAGAAATGACTACCCACCTTCTAGATTCTCCCCTTCTTATCAATGGCATATGATTCTAAAGGTCACAACTTTCAAAAATCATTTACTTTAGTTCCTGAAGCCTAAATAGTGCTATTTCCAAGTCAAAATACAAAGAATTTCATGGTAAAAGATATGTAAATGTATAACCTAAGTTGTTCAAATAGCACTTCCTTATAGCAGAGGTGTTTTTATTGTCACGTCCACAAGTGCTTTGCTTCCCGAGTTGACTCCTTGTCCTCCATTGCTAATCTCTTCTAACTGCTAACTGCTCTGAGCATACGTGCATCTGGAACAGGCCCTAGCTGTTCTTCCTCCTCACTCATATCAGCCTCCAAAGGCGGCTGCCTCTCTGGTATCTGGGAAATGTCGGACCGCCCTGGTTCTATCTCTGTGTCCGACATAGAGCATCCATCAGAGCCTTCCCCAGACTCCAGCACTGGCCCAAGTTTCTCCCCAACCTCTTCATCGTCTGAGTCTGTCCCCAGTTCCTCTGGCAGCTGGCAGGCCACAACACTCAGCCTGTCTGGGTTAATCAGGAAAAGACATCTTAACAAGTAGAGATTTGCATAACAAACCAGCACACTTTCACAAAGCTTGACGGAAGTTATCATTATATATTTGATCTCCAATATGCAGAAAAAGAGGGGTTAGACCACCCTAGACTATCCTGACCCAAGTAAATTATTAAAAACTGAAGAAAGCTGTCCCAAAGAAACAAACCAGTATTGTACATGCTAACATTGTTTTGCTTTGACAAAGGAATAATTGGTTTATTAATTAGATTACTATCTATGTAATTGGAGCTATCTCATTGTAAGCGCATTGTGTTCAAGAAATAGAATCCTCAGGAAGATTAAAATTAAACTTTATTGAAATGAACTAGGATAACAAAATCTTGCAAGCCTGATGATGCTTCCACCTGCCCTCTCTTTTATATCCCAGTCAGTCAAGGAGGAACCTGTTTATATTGTCTCTTCTCAATACTGCTTTGTTTCCCAAGCTTGTTTCAATTCTCTTTGCTTATATTACAGTTCTTGCCTATTTCCCTCAAGGTTATCTCCTTAATTTTCTGTACTCAGTGAGTAGTTAAAAGAAAAGCACATAAACTTTCTCCATTGAACGAACTGGTTCATCTCTGCAAGTAATATGTACAGTAATGTGTGCATTATACAGGTATATGGAAAAATACTATATTATTTCCACTAGATAAATGGGACAAATTCCCGATATTTCCTGGAGCCTCCTGTGCCCCCATGCTTATTTCATAAGATTTGAGGAGTTTCCCCTGGAACAAAGTTGCAAGATTTGCATGTACATGCATGTAGGAAAAGGGACTGGGAAGCTTAAATAGTATGAACAGAAATCTGCTAAGTGTCTTCGATTGGCTCAATTGCTGTAGCCCAGTTTATAAACAACAACTAACAACACTGTGCATAGCCCATAATCAAATTAATAATTGATAAAGTTGTAGCCCAAATTCAATGCAATGTATAATTAGCTTACTTTAATAGCATTTGCTGCCAGAAAGATAGCCATTATTTGGCCTAGTTTTCAGGGGGAATTAACCACATTAATGGAAAACTTAGGAGCCACTAGTCATATGCATCAAGATTTAGATCAAGATACATCCAACTAAATGGCTGGAGGAGAGATAACTAAGATTGTTGAAGTCTGATGTGTAACTACTATAGAAATAAATTGTTGTTATTTGGGTTTTACTTGGATCCTTAGTTTGCCTTTTATATACTATTTTGTATTTCCTACATATCTTTGATTTTGGTCATTACAATATGGTTTAGTCATAGTAGAAGCCCACAATCTATGATCTCAAATAGTTACAAATAGTCCCCAAGGTCTTAATCATGACTGTCAAAAATGTGCAAAAGTTGTTGACCAAATTTTAATTTTAAGACAATAGATTTTATGAGACGTATGAATGGCAAGTAGTTGCATCAACTACATTTAATTTTAATCAGATTTGAATTAAATAAAATTAGCCTATTCTTTTTTGGAATGCAACCTCCAGCATGGTATTTAAAAGCCAAATACATCATTTGGCTTATGAGAAATGTGCATGCCTACATTAGATTATGGCAATGATGAGATGATAATAAGGAAGACTGGCGTTGTGTTCAGGACTGTAGTTGTTGAATGTAGGTAGCAAGGGAAGGTTTTGATTGTTTGGTCAGCTTACAAGGTGGTCTTGAGAATAAGATAGAATGTCTGACATGACATCAGTCTATGTGATATACCACAGTGGTATCCTAAGGCTTTTCTTAACTCAGGCCAAGGTATCTTTGGTTGCAGGCAAGTAATTTGTGTTGTACTATCTGGCCTTGAAAATATAAGTCGTTTCTGCAAGGGTAAGTAAAGCTGTGATATATTATTTTCCAACCTCTCATTGCAGGGGAAGGAAAAGCTCAGTGGCTTGCAGCTGTTTGCAAATTCACTTAATCCAAACCACTGTTAGTTTTCCTCACTGCTGGATTCTCAATAAAAGTAGACCCATCTGAGAAATATGAAGAAGGTAGCCATTCTCACCATCTACTTACCATACTAAGGGCTTCTATTCAGACAAAGTTACAGGATCAAGGTTTCTCTGCTTTCCTCCCTTCCCTCACAAAATTCAGCTCCCATACCTCTTTCTCTTTCTCCCTCACACACATGGTTGATGTTTTAATTTCTTTACCTATAGTAAAATGCTTTCTGTCTTGTGTAGAGAATGAAGAGTTTTGCAGAGGCCCATTAATATTTCCTGGGTAGCAAAGCCTTTTCTTCTTTTTTTACTTAAGTATTTTCATTGAACTCATCCAGCAATCTCATGGAGCAGTCCTGGAGTTCTGTAAACTAGGTGTTGCTTCTCATACTGAGATTCTGGGACAGGAATGGAGACTTTCCAGGTTTATCTACATTGTAATTTACCAGAATTCCAATTGTATCTTGAGGTCAAGTGTTAGAGCTCATAATTCTTTGGTGGGGGAGGGGGGTATTTCTTCCAAGGCTTATCATAATGAGGCTGTAAAAAAAAAATCTGGACAACTCTACATGGCAGCAAAGAATCATGGTTTCCTATGTCTAGATGGGGAATAATTAACATTCCTTGCTGCTGTTTGCCCAGTGATCTCCTAGGTCTTTAGAGCTACTTTCTGAAAATCCTTGTCTTAAGACAGATGGTCTTCAGTCACATTCAATCTCTGAAATAATGCAGGCAGCAAGAAGATTGTTCCCAAAGTGTGGCTGATCCATATAGTGAACAATTCTCGAATGTTAAGATGGTTGGATGGAGCTACAAGAAGAATCATCTTGAGCATCTCTTCATATGAATGTATTCATATGTATTTGTATCTATGCTACACGCATTCCGTGTAAAGTCCCAGAGTAATGTAGAAAACAACAATAAAAAACAATCTAAATAAACCTACCACAATATAACTAATTATATTTAAAAACCAAAATATGCAACAATTAAACTAAATATGATTTTAAAAAACAATAATAAAATAATAAAGCAAAACCTTAAGCAATTTAAAATACAGTCTAGTCCAGAAGCTGCTGTTATAGCTGGATAAAAAGGCATGCCTTCAGTTGTTCAGTTGTTTTTCTGAAAGAAGACTGAGGGTTTAACAAACATTATATTGGAATGTTGTCACTGAAAAGAATTTGGATTGTCATACAGAATACACATGAAATAATAATTAGACATTCTATATCCTCCTAAAGAAGGACTAGGGGTGACATGATAGCAATGTTCTGATATCTCAGGGGTTGTTACAAAGAAGAGGGAGTCAACCTATTATCCATCTGAGGGCAGGACAAGAAGCAATGGATGGAAACTAATCAAGGAGAGAGGCAGCCTAGTACTAAGGAGAAATTTCCTGACAGAACAATTAACCAATGGAAAAACTTACCTCCAGAAGTTTGAATTCTCCAACACTGGAAGTTTTTAAGAAAAAATTGGACAACCATTTGTCTGAAATGGTATAGGGTTTCCTGCCTGAGCAGGGGGTTGGACTAGAAGACCTCCAAGGTTCCTTCCAACTCTGTTATTCTAAATTCTATATCAAATGTATTCTCATGGTCTCTTCTGTTCAAGATACTGAACACACACATTTAACTTGAAAATTATTCTGTTATTATAGGTCAACTCCAACCCAATAGTCAACATGTCAGTAATATACTGTATATGGGGACCCAGAGAGAAAAAGAGTGTCGAAGCTCACATCACATCCTAAAAATCACTTTTTACATGATCAGAATTAATAAATCAGATTAGATATAGTGCTGCTGCTGCTGCCAGTAAACATCTAGAGGCAAAATGCCAGAAGTGGCCTATTACTCCTTCTATAAATGTCTTATTAAGGTTTTAGACTGCCAAACATTGATTTATATGATTTCAAATCAATCCAAAATACACAGTGAATCCAGAGTTGGCTGTTAAGCAAAGCAATCATATAATCGCTTCACCTCACATCCAGATCAATTTGCTTTGCACAGTAAGATGAGTGGAGTTGGGGTGGGGGGAGAATCACATTTCCACTGAAAAACATTTTAATCACAATAAACAAGCAGCGACCACTTTCTGCATTACCTGTTTGGAGGTAATTTGAATCAATCTTCCTAAAACTACCCTTTTTATACTGTACACATTTGAAGCAAGATTTTCTGAAGAGAGATTGCCATAATTATTCAAATATGCATGGGGCAAAAAAAAATGTTCTCGCAAGGAAGAAGGAGGGAGGAAGGGAGACAGAGAGAGAATTTTCCCAGGGAGATATTAACCAATTGGTGAATTCTGTCTTAATTACAACTGAAAATCTCCATAGATACACTTGGAATACTGCACCCAATTTTGGTCACCATAAAGTAAAAAAGATGTTTGTTTGTTTGTTTGCAAAAGTTTTTTTTCTTTTTTAAAACAAAACAAACAAAACATAAAAACATCTTAAATCCAATTACAGTGTGTTGGTGGGGTGGTTACATATCTTATGTGCACTTTCAACATAAAAATATCCTTAATTCATCTAGTATTACATTATCTTCATCTAGTATCTAATCCTTTAGTTAACCAATGGCTATAGTCTTTCATTCTCTCATTCCATATAAATGTCCACAAATTAATATTATATCTAATAGCATTATTCATTCCATCGTTCTAAATCAATTCAATTTAATATTTCACTTAATAATAGCCTTTCTCAGATCTTTTCTAACATATCCTTCCTTCTAACCATTGATAAAACAAGTCCCATTTCTTATAATATTGCTTATCTTCCTGTTCTTTAATTTCAAATGTCAATTTACTCATTTCTGCACATTTCATTATTTTCCTAATAATGTCATCTTGCAAAGGTAATTTCTCATTTTCCCAATTTTTAGCAAACACAATCCTAGCTGCTGTTATAATAGTCACCATCAGATATCTCAATTCTCTATCGTATATTTCTGGTATGATCCCCAATAAAAAGACTTCTGGCTTAAAATCTATATGTTTTTTAATCATTTTTTCCAACCATGTGTGTATTTTAGTCCAATATCTTCTAGCTTCCATATATGTCCACCACATATGGTAATATGATCCAGGTGTCTGATGGCACTTCCAGCATTTTTCGGATTTGTCCTTGAACATTCTGGCAATTCTTGTCGGGGGTAAGTGCCACCTATAAAACATCCTATACAAACTCTCTTTCTATGCTGTAGACATTGTCATTTTATAATTATGTGTCCATAATTTTTGCCATCCCTCTAAATCAATCCCATGTCCAAAATTCTTCCCCCAGGCAATCATTGTCTCCTTAACTTGTTCTTCTTCTAGTTTAATCTCTAACAAATATCCATACAATTTCCTAATTAAGTTGTCATCAGCACCTGTTAAAATCTTATCAAAACTAGTCAGATTATTATGTAAAAAAGATGTTGAGACTCTAGAAAGAGTACAGAGAGGAACAAAGATGATTAGGGGACTGGAGGCTAAAACGTATGAAGAATGGTTGCTGGAATTGGGTATGTCTAGTTTAATGAAAAGAAGGACTAGGGGGAAATGAGAGCAGTGTTCCAATATCTAAGGGGTTGCCACAAAGAAGAGGGAGTCAAGCTAATTCTCCAAAGTACCTGAAAGCAGGACAAGAAGCAATGGATGGAAACTGATCAAGGAGAGAAGCAATCTAGAATTAAGAAGACATTTTCTAACAGTGAGAACAATTAATCAATGGAACAATTTGGCTGCAGAAGTTGTGAATGCTCCAACACTGGTTTTTAAAAAGAGATTGGACAACCATCTGTCTGAAATGGTATAGGGTCTCCTGTTTAAACTGGAGATTGTGTTAGAAGACCTCCAAGGTCCCTTCCAATTCTGTTATTCTGTACTCTGAATCTGGAATAGTCATATTTTAAATGTCCCAAAGGTGCTTGTTCAAGAGGCAGCTGGACTTTGGTTTTCCTTGAAGATGTTTCACTTCTCATCCAAGAAGCTTCTTCAATTCTGGATGATGAGAAGGAAAATGTCTTCAAGGAAAAACAAAGGAAGTCCAGCAGCCTCTTGAACAAGCATCTTGTTGACAACCATGACCTGGAGGATGAGAAGTTCATAGACATTCCACTCCAAATGTTCTATAGACACAACCTCAGATTTCCACGTGTGTCTTCAAAGAACAACAGTCTGTAGCATTAACTCAGTTATGCACATTGCAAGAAGGGGGTGTTGTTGAAACCAAATTATTTGGATTTAAAAGGCAAGAAAGAAACTTAGAGGAGGGGCAGGTGGCCTTTTTGTAGGGAGAACCACTTTTTAAAAACTGAGTTTTGTTAGGGATCAGGGACTGACATGACTACCAGAAAGGGAGAAAGTTGAATTTGAAGTTGGTGTTGTGACCCAGGCCCAAGTAGGTAGTAGGAAACTCAGTCAGTGAAAAAGCAAACAAACTTTATTACTTCATTCTCAGCGTAGTTCAACTAAATTAAAGCAAATTTCTCCCAACCCAAATTTCTCAGTCCTATCACAAACCTTTGTCCAATTAGGCAAACTGCCAAAGGCCTTTCTTGGCAAACGTTCAGAAGTCACCAATACAAAAAATAAATGTAAGAAGACGAAGCTACCAATGTTGTTTTCCAGCAAAGCCCAAATGCCATTCCTGGTCTTTTTTAAGCCTTATGGGAGTCATCCCTACTCCTGAGTCATCCTCTTTGCTTGAGCTGCTCTTGCCTTCTGGTAGCTCTTCTCATGTGTGCATTAGGTACAGGCTCCTCCTGTTCCTCTGCCTCACTATTATCAGGCTGTGGAGGCTCTGGAGGCCGCACCATACTCCCCAATAGCCCTGGCCCCACCTCTGCCTCTGATTCAGAGCCTTCATCTGAGCCTTCCCCAGTCTCCACGCTCTTCCTCAGCCTACGCTCTTCCTCAGGCTCATCACTGTCCGACTCCATTGCCAGCTCCACAGGCTGCTGGCAGACCACAACATTGGGTTCCCCACCAACACTGTTTGTCCTTTACCACTGACTTTTGGCAGTGCAATTTGGGAATGCTCCAGAGAATGCCAAAAGGGTTTCCAAAGGTTAGATGTAGGCCATGAGTCTCCACCTCTTTATAAGTGTGAGGGTTTGATCATCTTTTATTCAATAGTTGTTTCTAGGGCTTTTCTTTTCTTTTCTGTACTCCCTTGAGTCATCAATGAGACCCTAGATGAAAAATGCTATTTCTAGAAAAATCTCCTAGAGACTGGCCCACCTCGTGAAATGCAAAAAGCAAGCCTCCGGGACTTTTCCTTTTAAAAAGTATATACAAAAGGTGATAGAGCTGCTTTTTTTACAAATAAAAGGAAAGTTACTGCCAGTAATTTCTAGCAACTCAGAGTACATAAGAAATAATATTCCCTGGAGAAGCATATTGCTGGAAAAAGCTAGCTAGGACATTGCAGTACTTTCCTCACATAAAAAAAAAAAAAGCTTTGAAGTCCTGTTTTAAGCAAATGTCACCCTCAAGAGAACAGGGTTTTATTCTAGAGGGATGCACTATTTTATACCCACCGCGTTGTTTTACCACTGCATTTAGCCATCAGGTTGACTTATTTGTGTTCATTAGGCCACCAAACAAGACTATATAGCAAAAGTGACCTGGAGAAAATGCTTCTATGTAATAGAAACTGTTTTATGTGTTGTGAAGGAGCTGGCAGACTGGGCTAGTAGCTGGGCAATTTAGGCAGAATACCAACTAGCATCATTAAAACAATGCACCAAGT
Source organism: Ahaetulla prasina (assembly GCF_028640845.1). Classification (NCBI taxonomy): domain Eukaryota; kingdom Metazoa; phylum Chordata; class Lepidosauria; order Squamata; family Colubridae; genus Ahaetulla; species Ahaetulla prasina. The sequence continues at coordinate 71,491,006 of NC_080539.1, forward strand.
CGATGGGATCATGAGGCAGCTGAGATTCTGCAGTTGTGCCTATTAGACACATGTTGCTTTATGAAGAATCATTAGAGCCAGGAGAAGAGTAAATACATCTTATCGTGGCATAGAGACAAATTGCATTACTAAAAATCTCAGCTTGGAACGGCACAATATTTTTCTTCCTCTGCTACCAAGAGAATTGGCTTTTCCCATCTCTCTCTCCCCCCTCCCCCGCCACCCCCACTTCTCTGCAGACCTGTAACTTGCCACCAGTACTGCATAGCCAAGAACACACGTTTGTTGCTCATTGTTTTTCATTATCATTGATTTAAGTGAGAAAAAGGACCCCATATTTGTTTGTAAGATTATGAAAGGTAATAGATCCTTACTGAGAGCTCTACCTCACTCCTGGGACTTTCTTGCAGGGGGCTTTATGTGAAACCTGTATTTTATCACAAGTTGCATTAGAGCCACCTTTCCTGGAAATACAGTCAGGGAAATGGACAATAAATGGGAATGCAGAAAGTAAGTAGCTGCTATTTGGCCTGTCAGGGTTCTGGTACTTCCGGGGCCAGCATGATGTCAAAAAGTCACATTTCTGCAGTTTTCAGGAAAACATTTCTCCATCTCCAGCTTGTGAGCCTGTTGAAATTAATATTATTTAGGTCACCATAAAGTATTATAGCCCCACTCCAAGGCCGAAAAATGTGACACTCCCAGCTTTCAAGTTTACATTTTAGATGACCAAACACACGAAGGTCAAGGAGAGGGGAGAGAAAAGAACAAGAAAAAAAAGTTCAGGGATCTTTTAAAGTTATACCTAGGATTGCCATAATCTAAACATCCAAGCAGCCGCCGCCTAATTCATGTCTTATGCAAATTAGCCTAATTTGCATTTTAATCCATTTTTAAAATCCCAAGGCAGTTCCCAGAATAAAAATCACAACAGAACACACAACATCAAAAATAAAAGCAAATTAAAATCTCTAATAAATGCAATTAAAAGTTCTGCTTTGTAAATGGAATACCTATCAACTTCCCACTTGGAATTCATTTTAACAGATTTACCCTGGAAATATATAAAGGGCCGCTGACAGTTCCAAATTTTATTTAAAATGCTATGTTATTCTACCCACCAAAACTGTGGTTGCCTTTCTTGATTATATACTTGATTATATACTTTCATGCCTTTGCCCATTCAAGGTCACTTGTTACTCGTCTCTGTGCTCTTTTAGGCTTGGCCTTTCACTATGAACTACTTCCTGTAACAGCAGGGAGCAGCTCTTTGGTAGTACAATCACTGCTGCTATCTCCCTTGTATTGTTCCTATGCTTTCCCATTACACTGTGCTAAATCCTGTGCAAAAATAAAGTAAAATGCCCTTGACTCAGATTTCCCCAAGAGCCATGGATGAGAGATATTCCCATTTTGTCTTTCAAGAAAGAAAATCAAAATGAATATTTACACTTACCAACTCTAGTCAGGTAGAAACCCACCTGGTTGGTTTCTCTGTTTGATTTTCCCAGACTTCAATTGTCCCTGCCCATTACCTGGACCAAGAGGTCAGCTCATTTATCCATCTTAAGTGCTTGAATTCTCTGGAATGGGATTTCTTCCCATTCATGACTTCTCGTCATAAATTACCCTGAAGCAGTTGTGAGCCAAAAGCCCTATTTTTGGAAGCCCTGCCTGCTTAAATATTCTGGAAAAATAGCAGTGTCCTTTATAAGGCTGAGCAATCATTGGCAAATCAGCAAATCAGAACTGCAACTCAGTCTGAAACCATTTCTCTGGTGGGTTCCAAGAGACCATCCACTGATGGTGGCATCACCACAAGGGATGGAGTGTTTTTTCACAATCTGTTTATTTAAGGGAATTGGGAGAAAGGGGACATTTTTAGCCAAACTGTCAATCCCCTACCAGAGTGTGACAGACTTAGCTGAAAGGAATGTAAATTATTCTTAAGTTTAACTGTCCCAATTATTATTTAGCTACAGTATCTCCTTTATTAAATCTTATATCACAAATCATTGTTTGGTAGCACTCTGTTTTACAGGTGGTAGAAAGATTGTTTGGTTGTCATCATTTCCAAGGACTTTAAAACTCTGGAGCGATGCTATCTCAGTGCAGACTTTAATAAGCTAGATGACACCAGCGACTTTATTTAAGGTCATTAGGGCTATGATTTCTAAGAAATTTAAACAATCATACATAATAATAGTGATAATTTTAATAAAACTTGCTTTTATCATAATATATAAGGTTACATTAAATTTGATGTCACATTCCTGGGTCAGGTAATGCTTTAAAGAAGGGAATGACAAAACAAATGACGTTACCAAATGTAGAAAATTCTGCAAAAACCATCATCTCAAATAGATTAACGAAGACTGTGCAAAGTAGGAATGTGCTTTACAATACAAGCCAAAAGAATTATGGGTTTTTTTTTCCATATACCAATTTTTTCAGGCCAGGAATTCTGGGAGGTGTAGCTCCAACATATTTGATGAACATCAGATTAGATGAAAATTATGCTAGAGAACTGGTGGAAGTCAGAAGAGATTAAATTAAGATATGTTGTTGTTACAGGTGATTTTCACCAATATCAAATACAGACCTTAATAGTTAAAATTAAACCTTGAACTGTGAGATGAGTGGCAAATAGATTAGAGAGAGAGAGAGAGAGAGAGAGAGAGAGGCAGGCAGGCAGACTTTATATTTGCATATTGAAAGACAGTGTGTGCTTCTATTTAACTTTATTATCTGTACATAAGTAAATAACTGATGAAAAGGCTTTAAAAAAGAAAGAAAGAAAAGAAAAAGTAAAAGTTTATAACTGAGTCAGAGTTTCCAAGGCATGGTTTTTAATCTACTTTTGGACTCTCTGAGTTTTTCTTGTGTTCTACATTCCAGGGCTTTTGACCATAAACATCTACCTCATCTCTCATCTCAAGTACAACTACATGTCTACCTCTAACTCTCCTAAATATATTACTAAACAACCCAATTGTTGATTTGAGATCAGCTTTGGGATGACTTTGGAACTAGCATTCTTGTCAGGTTGCTCTCATAACTTCTAAATTTAGCCATCTACTTCCTTTCTACCTCTGACCCTGTCTGCAGAATAGAACAATGTGCCACAACTCATGATAGTGAAAAATATAGAGTTATTGATGTTTCTATTTGCCATGCTTCCTTTAACATTACTGGGCTATCCGCAACAGGTTTTAGGTATATCTTCCCATCTAACTAAGTAAGTTTTCTGTTGAATGGAAACTGAAATCAGACCTTTTCATGCATCCCCCTGGGCTACTGTATCTGGTATCACAGCTGGTGCTCTTTTGTATACCAGACACTCTTCTAAAATGCCAGCTCAGGTCTTATAAAGAGGTAGCAGCAGGCACAGCTCTCCCACACATTGATCAATTCCTCACCATTTATTATCGCCATTTGTCTTCTGGTTAATATAGTTATAATAACAATATAAACAAACATATTAAATATTTATATAAAAAGATAAATACCATGTTCATCCCCATATGTGAAAAACGGCAAGAAAACAAATGGCGTCTGGGGATTTCTTCTGTCTTCTTGCCATGGGGAGCTTTGATCCTTTGCAAGTAATTGGCACTGCTGGTCCTTTTCAGTGCAGATGTTTCAAGGAAAAGCCAAATGCATTTTAGTTTGGGAAGAAATGGCCAAACAGGAGAAGAAAAATAGAAGAAGAAAATGAAAAGATGACAAGATGACACTGAGCTAATAAAGACATTGTTCCACTTCTTGAGATCTTTACTGAAAGTCATCACCAAAAAAAAAAAAACCCTACAAAAGAGGGAAGTGCAAATCCTTCAAAAGCAGTACTTCAGAGAAGCAGGGTTAGGGTTAGGCAGTGGTAGGTTGCCCCCGGTTCGGACCGGTTCTATATAACTAGTAGTAAAACCAGCGGGAGGCTCTGCCCACTGACCCAAACGTCATCAAAAGTGATCTGCGCATGCACAGAAGAGCACGCCCGCGGGCACGATGCAAACCGGTAGTAAAGTTAAATAGAACCCACCCCTGGGGTTAGGTATATATTTCCTTATATCGTTAAGGTAGCCACTTCTTTTCCCAAACTTCCATGACTGCTTCTAATGTCACTCTGTTTCTGCATGTGTATAATGTGCCAGCTGAGTTACAGTACATTGGTTCTTTGCGGGAAATGAGATGTGCTTGTGAGAGAGTCCCTCTCCCCCTCACCAATCATCCCTCAACAAAAATACATTATCCAAAGGAAGAGAATTTAGGTGAATCAGGATATTTTTAACTTAATGTATCAAGGGGAGATTCCCCAACAATTTCTCAAGAGCATTCCTTTCATTCCCGCCTGTAGTGTAATCAGGAGCATCACTACTGGAAAAAAATCCAGAGGGATGATTTCCCAGAGAGGTTGAAGACTGCTGGAGAAATTATTCCACAAAGCAAAACACACACACACACACACACAGAGAGAGAGAGAGAGAGAGAGGGAGGGAGGGAGGGAGAGAGAGAGAGAGAGAGAGAGAGAGAGAGAGAGAGAGAGAGAGCTATATCAAAGCTAAAAATGTAAATTTCTCCAAAATTGTCATCTTCAAAGAACATTTTCTTTCATCAAACTGAATAAGAACTAGTTGGGGAAAGAGATCCAGGCAGATCTCTCTGCCTGGCGTAACTCTTACAATCTTACTTAGGGCTTTGACTTCTCTCCATTTAATATTTGAACATTTCAAGCTCTCTCTAAAATGCAGGCTCTGTGTAATATCTGAAACAGGCTTTGAGTTTCAAATATTCTCCCCTTTTAATGAGCGGTTCACAAATAATCATAACATCTCAAGATCACAACCCAATAGACATATGATCTCACCACTGGGGATTTAGTCTCCAGTCTTTTAAAAGTTAGACTACAATATTTCAAATATATTGTCCAAATTTAGACATACCACCTCCTCTTGCTATTCAGATCGATGTGGTTATATATGTATAGTATTCAGAAAAGTAATTTTCCTCATCCTAAGCAACAGAACAGCAGGGCAGAACAGAGTTGTATGTCCCCAGTTTATTTGTCCCATTTATATTCTTCCACTTTAAATGAAAAAGAGGAGCGAGATTAACCAATAAACCATAATTTATTTTTTAAAATGCTCCCTGAGCCTCCAGTCAAGGAAATGACATTTTCTTGATTCTTTTTCTTTCCTTGATTGGTGTAGACATGCAACTTTCTGCAAAAAGATATGCATTGTTTCAGTTTGCTTGGTGGTGAGAATTTCAAAGCGTGCATTTTTTATTTTATTTTATTATTTTTTTGCTTTTCAGATGCTGCTTCACTTCCCTTTGTTCTTTGCCTTCTTCATACAGGCATTAGAATTCATTTTCTGGATAATTTGTTCCACTCCTGGCTGTGCTGCCATATTTTTGCCTGGAAGGCTGTAGTTAGGATGAGTAGATAAGATCAGAACACTGAATGATGCCTGATTTCCTGGCATTTCTTTGCTAAATTGATTATTATCCATGATGTGAGCCAGAAATACTAGGGACACTTGGATGGATAATGAAGGAAATGTAAGTCTCCTCCAGATGTCTTCACAAGTTAATGAGTGCAGTGTCTGGCATTTATCCAGCTTAAAAAAGGGAGGATGCAGAGAGAGTTGTCCATTAAAATTCAATTTCTCTGTTCAAAAGATTTGGTCCAAAATAGTTTTCAGAATTATTTCTTAAAGCTTGAGACCTGAGAGGGATCCTTTTATTGAACAGACCTAGTGCCTCCCATTCAAACTGATGGAAATGGTCTTAGAAGAAGTGTTGCTAACATAAAGTTGTTCTTTTTAAAACTCATCAGAGCTAGCCCAGCAGTCATACTATAGTAGCCAAGTTATGACTTTATTTATTTGTTTGTTCCTTTGGATTTATTTGGCCAACGACTCTAGATGGCTTATATCTAAAAAGTAAAGAAAGGGAAGAAAAATAAACATACATGTCCAAGACAAACAAGCCAATACATTAAAAAAAAAAACCACACACATCAACAATGCCTCAGCAACCACCCTATGCCCAGGCCTGGGAAGAAAGCCACATTTTCACTGATTTGTGGGACAGCTACAGGATCCTCATCAGCACTTCATACTTCTAAACCCCATCCAGTTTATCAACAGCTCTGGTTGCCTTGCCAGTTTAGCCAGATCTCTACCTGATGTCCACTTCCAAATAGGCATCGGATGTTAAAAAAGACTGGATACTGAAAAAAAAAGAAAATAATTGCCTTTTATACCCAGGTTGCCAAGGACCAACTTCTTCTAGTACTGGGAGAACAGATTTCATGCAGATAAATGCATTGCTGAACATAAAGGATGAACAAATTTTTGTTGGCAGTGAATCTGGCTTAACGGCTTGGAAAGATACAAGAGCCCCAGTGCCCCAAGGCAATAGTATAATGTAAGGGCCCTGGTGTACAGGATGAAATTGTGTCAGGAGAAACATGGCAGAGGGGGGCAGGCAGAAGGGAAAGGATTTAAGAAATAGTTTTTTGTATGTATGTTCCCCTACCCAAACAACTGGAGACTGAAATCTAGTAGTTCGGATAGAAAGGGCTCCAAAGCTACAGAAAAGGAGCTTATTTCAAACACCTATTTCTGTGATTCATGAGACAACTTGTTCTGCTTATATGTGTATTTACATATGTGTATGTGCATTTAATTAAGGCAATGTTGGGACAGAGTACAGATCCCTTCACTCTGTTGCTAGCTTGGGGCGAATATAAAATATGTATAAACTCCGATCTCAGCACAAGAAAAGTTATTACATTCATTGTACACCACAACTCAAATACTTGGGTGTTAGCCCACCCTTCTTACAATATCCCCTTGGAGCAGATTAGTATGTTTCTTGATTGATAGAATTAAATATGGCAGTTCCATTTTATTTTATTTTGGTTCTATTAGAGTGTGTAGCCATGAAAATGTGGTCTTCAGTCACATTTTTGTAGTAATACAGAATCTGCCTGCTGTGTAATATTGCTGTCTGTCTCTTCAGAACAGTAATCTGGTGAATAATGTCAAGGAAACATTTTACTTCTTAGCTGTTAGGGATAGTAGTTGGTTCTTGAGTGGAATGATTTAAATTAGGGATGTAAATCGCCAAACCTAAAACTTCTGGTTTAAAGCATATTAATCAGATTTCCTGTTTAAGGAAAAAAATCAGCCTATTCATAATGCACAGCAGGTGAAATCATAACTGGCCATCTCTCCAGTGTCATAGAGCCAAGGTAACCTGTTTCTCCTTCCTTCAAGTTACACTCCTCAGGTGATCAAAATTGACTACATTCTTTGGTTTAACACTAGTAGTTCATTCTACAGATACATGCTTCTATTACCACAGTGAAGTTGAACTATACCTGTGAATGCCCATTCACACACCAACAAACACACATAACATCCTACGTACATAGAATTGAAAATAAATTATATTTTAAGCAGACTTTTTTTCTTTTGTTTAGACTTCTTTCTTTAATCATTAATTTTAGATATTACAAAGACAAGTTGTGACTTGACTCCAGTGATGGCATTTTTCTTAGAGACCAATGGAATGTCTGGATTTTATATGTTTTTTAGCATGTAGTGAATGACTAGTAATTTATAATTGGTCAAAAGTTACATAAAATTTAGAGAGTTAACGAAGAAAGGACAAATAGATTTTCAGGGGAAGCACTGTCTTGTAATAAAAATAAGATTTATCAAAAAAAAATTTGGGCTGCTCAGGGTGGCATGTCTTCCTCTACTTTACCTTCATGAGTAATTCTGTGAGATGGGTTCAACTACAACATCTAATAATCTCATGGCTAGGTGGAGTTTGAAGTTTCAATCTGGGTTTGTCCTGCCATAGGCCAGCCATACTGGCCTATGTTTACCATTAGCAAACAGCAATTGGGCATCCATTTTCTAGAAAGTTCTGTTTCAAGTGCCATTCTCGCTGTCTTCCCTTTACCCTAGTTCCTCCTGATTTCAGGTAGCTTACTTCCAGGAAAGTCTGTATATAAAATTATGAGCTCAGTAACTTAGTAGTATTTGCTTCCTTCCAGCCAGGCTGTGAATCTCTCAAGCAGTATATTCACAACCTTGCAATTGGAAATTGTCTTCTATGCAAAGTTTTGTATAGCTTTGGCCCATCCTAGCACATTTCCCATGGTGATCGTTTGGAAATCAATTAAATAAACATTAATTTCAGAAAACAATATGTGCAGACAAGAGCTTGCTCATTGGAGCTTGCTCTTTGATAAGGTCTGCCAGACCAGAAGCCTATTAAACACATATTTTATTAGCTTTAATGCTCCTTAGATGCCTATTATAGAGGTGTATGCTGCAGGATGATTCTGGGAAAGAATTTCTACAGGGAGTGTTAACTGAACCTGAATTCATGTTCATTGAGTTGGAAGTGGTAATTTAGACCATTGAATCTAACCCTCTGTTTAGTGAAGAGATTTCTACTTATCCTACTTGTGTTTAGTAAGTGTCATGGCCACAGTTCAGTTTAGTTTGGTTTACAAACAGTTCAGTGTCAATTTTCAATACTGCATTTCTTAAAACTATATGAAACAATTTGTTTCCCTCACCCTCCCCATGGTGACAAATGTCTGAAGAATAATTATAACCAAGATTGTCTGGATTGTAATCTAAGACACTAGAACCCCAACCAAATCAGGGATCCTAAAGGACTGCAACCTGTTCATTTCTTTAGATCTTCCTTATCAGCATAAAAAAATGAGGAGAGAATGGAGGCATGCATTACGTGGGATATTACTTATCGAATGAATAAAGAGCACCCAAGTTGGGATAAGATTAACTGGGAATTAACTAGAATTCTTCAGGGAAACAATGCATAAGTCATTTAAATGTATATCTCGACTCCAAGATTGCAATAATGAAAGATATATAGATTGTTAATAGCCCCTACTCACATCTTATGCATTCAGTGAAAGAACCAATGTGCAAGATCTAATAAAGATGCAAATGTCAATTGATCCCTGTGACAAAAGGATTGCTGCAAAGAAGCAGTATGACTCCAGTGTTTCATGCCATTCCCTTATAGGATCCTTAAATCTCCTGGTTCACGTGAGGAATAAGCAACCCACTCAAGCCTTGTCACTCAAAGGAGACAAAGGAAATATGTGGCAGCAAGTACATGTACCCATCAATCCTGCAGGACCTTTCCAGGTAAGCAGATCCTGTAATACCTGCTATTATGTCTTTGATTTAGTATAGCAAACCTTAAGGCAAAGATTGAGTGGTGAATGGTGAAGTGTGCAGCAACACAAGTTCAAGAAAAACAAAATACCTCTTTCTGGCCTCCTATAATAAAGTAGCTTAGGAGGCATGCCTCTCCTGCTCCCCACCCAAACTCATTGCTTCATAATAGGACTTAATACATCAGCACTAATATGTGGCTTGAACAGCTACTTGAGCTTTGTCATTGTTGAATAGGTTCTTACATGGGAAACTGGATATAAGCTGTTGTCAAAAACATCACCCCTTCCTTATGGTAGAAGGGACTATGTGGCTATTATTCCTGATGCAAATCATGACCCAGTCAGGAAGTTATAAGCTCCCACCTGCTCCATAGGAGAGTACTATTTCTGCTTTCATATGAGAAAAAGATGTGAGAAAGGCTGTATCTAAGAGGTACAATACCTCCTCTGCATGCAGAAGTCATAAATGCAATCCTTAACCAGATACAGCTGGAAGAAAGTTCATATCTGGAACTCTAGAAAGCCATTGGCTGGGCAGAGCTAGATTTCATAAGGATAAGGCAGCTTCCCATCCCCAATTCTTATAGTAATGAAAAGTATGCAAGTGATCCTGTACCAAAGTATTTCTATGTAGAATGTTCTTGACTTGAGTCTCAGCTGGTGGGAATGCATGCAAAATAGATGATGTGGTGCTTATTGTTAAGATGACCACCACTCAGCTGCAAGTGTCCATGCTCCAATAAACAGCAACTGGTTGCATGAGGAAACTTGTAGCACAGTGACGCCATATTACTATATATTATCAGAAATGAGAAATGTGGTGGAAACTCAGAACTGTTACTTCTGATTCACTGCAATGTCACATGTCAGCTGTGGAACCATCCATGATAGCAAGTCTCTTCCAATGTACGCAGTGTTATCTGTTAAATAGAAATGTTCAGACCCATACTGTGTTTCTGTAAATGCTATAATCAGTCTTGAAAAATGTGGTGTCATTTATTTATCTGGGCTCCATCCTTGCTTTTGCATGTTCAGTAGCATCTTGACCCATAATTATTTTGGAATAAAATTTTGAGAGCCAACTTGGTCTAGTGGTCCAGCTAGAAACCATGAGACTCTGAGTTCTAGTTCCACTTTAGGCATGAAATCTGGCTGGGTGACTTTGGAACCAGCACTCACTCTCAGCCTACGTCATGGTGACAAGCCAGTTAGTCAATTCTTGTCACTATCAATGGATGAACTCTCTCTTGATGGGGGGGGGAGCCTCTATGGGGGGGGGGCTGGATAGGAGGTAAAGCTATATAGTTAGATAAATCTTACCTCCTATATGTAGATGTGTGTTAAACATTATTATGGAAATTTTGTATAGTTTCATGAAAGATTCTGTGATGGTGTGTTGAATCTATGCAAAATTTAACCACTATGCATTAATTTTCTGAGCTATTTGTGAGCAGTGAGAAACCGTTGCAAATTGTGATTCTGCAAAGATGATTTATAAGTGCTATTCCATCTCTAGGTGGGATTTCAAATGTCTATTTTATTTTGGAAGTATATGAAGCATGTATAAATAGCACAAAAGTTTGTTTACTATTGAGAACTAGACATGTTATGATTGTTCTTTCATTATATAGATGAAAACTCAGTTATGGTCTTTTAAAAGCAGAGTTACGGTTGCAAATTGGCATAGAGATAGAATTTTTGTTCATATAAAGTTGCACAAAAACATATTTACTTAGCATTATCGGGTAAATGAACTCTGTTTATGTTCACATTTTGTGTGAATTATTTGATTTAATATTGGTACCTTGAAATCCAGACTTTAAACTCCCAGACTATAAAGCAAATTCTACCATCTTTTGTTATATCAACAGTGCTGCTTTTCAAAAAAAACAAAATCTTAGCAAACCTGTTCTCAGGGATCTTTTTCAGATCTGTAAATATTGGACAAGTATAAAACTGATATGCATCTGCAAAATAAATAGAACTATATTGAGGAATGAACAGGGCCCTACATATCCATTTATTATTCTGAGCTTTTGTGTGTGTGTGTTAAAATCCAGAGATGTTTATTCCCTAAGAGTTTTATTGCAAATTTTATTCCTGGCATCTTATTTTCTTTGGTGAATGATTTGTTACGCTGCTTGACTGGGCGAGGCTATGAGCATTTGCTTTTTTTTTTTTTACTTAGCACTAAGGTGTTCAGTATACTTTGGGGTGTCATAAAACAATAATCTAGTTACTTGTAAGCCTGTTGCTTATTGCTTGTAGCTCAACTGTTGCTATGTGCTTAATGACAACTGGGATGGGTAACTAATTTGTTACCATTCAGTTGGTATGAGCTTGTTCCAGCTTGTTGACTCACAGCCTAGGGATGGTCTTTCCTTTTGCAGAAGTGTCCCTGAATAGGTTGGACTGGAGAGGGGCATAAAAAGCAATGCTACGGTGCATGTGTGTGTATATGAGAGAGAGAGAGAGAAAGTGAAAAAAGTAAGGTTCTACATTTAGGCAAAACAAAATCTTAGCAAACCTGTTCTCAGGGATCTTTTTCAGATCTGTAAATATTGGACAAGTATAAAACTGATATGCATCTGCAAAATAAATAGAACTATATTGAGGAATGAACAGGGCCCTACATATCCATTTATTATTCTGAGCTTTTGTGTGTGTGTGTTAAAATCCAGAGATGTTTATTCCCTAAGAGTTTTATTGCAAATTTTATTCCTGGCATCTTATTTTCTTTAGTGAATGATTTGTTACGCTGCTTGACTGGGCGAGGCTATGAGCATTTGCTTTTTTTTTTTTTACTTAGCACTAAGGTGTTCAGTATACTTTGGGGTGTCATAAAACAATAATCTAGTTACTTGTAAGCCTGTTGCTTATTGCTTGTAGCTCAACTGTTGCTATGTGCTTAATGACAACTGGGATGGGCAACTAATTTGTTACCATTCAGTTGGTATGAGCTTGTTCCAGCTTGTTGACTCACAGCCTAGGGATGGTCTTTCCTTTTGCAGAAGTGTCCCTGAATAGGTTGGACTGGAGAGGGGCATAAAAAGCAATGCTACAGTGCATGTGTGTGTATGTGAGAGAGAGAGAGAGAAAGTGAAAAAAGTAAGGTTCTACATTTAGGCAAAAAAACCAAAATGCACAGGTACCGTATATGTGGTACTTTGCTCAATAGTAGTACCTGTGAGAGGGATCTTGGAATCCTAGTGGACAACCATTTACATATGAGCCAGCAGTGTGCAGCAGCTGCTAAAAAAGCCAACACAGTTCTGGGCTGCATAAACAGAGGGATAGAATCAAGATCACGTGAAGTGTTAATATCACTTTATAATGCCTTGGTAAGGCCACACTTGGAATACTGCATTCAGTTTTGGTCGCCACGATGTAAAAAAGATGCTGAGACTCTAGAAAGAGTGCAGAGAAGAGCAACAAAGATGATTAGGGGACTGGAGGCTAAAACATATGAAGAATGATTGCAGGAACTGGGTATGTCTAGTTTAATGAAAAGAAGGACTAGGGGAGACATGATAGCAGTGTTCCAATATCTCAGGGGCTGCCACAGAGAAGTGGGAGTTGGGCTGTTCTCCAAAGCACCTGAGGGTAGAACAAGAAGCAATGGGTGGAAACTGATCAAGGAAAGAAGCAACTTAGAACTAAGGAGAAATTTCCTGACAGTTAGAACAATTAATAAGTGGAACGACTTGCCTGCAGAAGTTGTGAATGCTCCAACACTGGAATTTTTTAAGAAAATGTTGTATAACCATCTGACTGAGATGGTGTAGGGTTTCCTGCCTGGCCAGGGGGTTGGACTAGAAGGCCTCCAAGGTCCCTTCCAACTCTGTTGTTATATTATATTATATTAAAGAGAGAGAGAGAGAGAGAGAGAGAGAGATTCATTTTCATTAAAGGGTGTGTCATAAAACTTATATAATCAACATTTTCCTCCCTTCTATCCAGTTCATTTTTTCTTCATCAGGCTATGAGAAGTGAAGAAGAACTGGAACATTTCCAAGTACTTAGTGACTAAAATGTAACACCAGGCTCTACATAACCAATATATCCAAGGGGAAGCCGTTTTGCTGGGGAGAATTATGGCTAAGGCCATATACACGCTTACCTGGCCTTAAGTACCATTTAATTCAGTAGGTCTTCCCTCTAAATAGCTACATATAGGATTGCACTGTGAAAATAGCTGCTAATAACTGAAAGCGATGTAGGGATTCTACTTGAGCATTCCTTTGAAGGATTAATATAGAGAGATACTACACTGCCTCAGAGAATTCCAGACAATGAACTGGAAAATTCACAAAAGAGTGAAACAGAGAGAAAATAGTGTTACATCATATCATATACAATATGTGGCCAGTATGTTTCTAGCCAGGTTCTGTGTAGCCAACTTAATAGCAATCACTGTGTTAGCTAGGGGGAAAATATTGTATTTTCCCAAGAACGGCATATTGATCTCAGAGAGTGGAATATTCTTACAACAGAAATGCTGCTGTACAGGACAGAAAATTGGAAACAAATGTGCATTTATAGTATTCATACACAAACAAAGTCCTTTTTTTATGGAAAACAGAGCAGCTGAGCATGAAAAATGTGCCCTTTGCTTCCTACAGATAAATATACACTCGTGATATCATTGCCACTAGGAATGCTGGAGGAATCTCTTTTCAACCTGAATTGATCTGCCTCTTCTAGAGAAATGTGCAGATCAGAACTTAGCAGTCAAATGGATTTTTTTTCACTTTCCCTTAATATTACACTGCAGTTTTGTGACTCAGAAAAGAAAAATCAAAAAGTATTTAAAGTGTGTATTCGAGGATAAAGGGAATGCATCACACTTGTTTTCTAATGTGCTCAAAGGATACGTACTGAAATAGCGGCAAGCACCAAGGTTGTGTAGATTTTTTTTTTTTTTACAAACCCAGACTTGCAGAATGAGCAAGGAATAGAAGGGAATTACAGATTGACATTTTCAAACGCCCACCCCCACCATACTTGCATTAGGTAAAATAAAAGAGAGCATAGTTGGTTTAGGGGCAAATGAAATTTCGCAGCCTGTATACCCAGATCTCCATCTGGACTTTATTCTGAAAATCTCTCATCACCGTATTCAGCAAATAGGAAGGCAGAAATGCTGAATATCCACTGAGTATGTGAACAGTGTGAGGAGGCTTCGTGCAGGGCTTTATATCATCGGAAGACAGGTAATGGCAGGCTTGTAGTCTTCTCCTGCATAATGGGACATGAATGCAGAGGTTGGCTCTACTCCTGAGGGAATGGGAGGTGGATGGGCCTCTGCCCTTGCTGCCTGTAAAGTGTTGTAACCATGGGAACAGCACGGGTGGCATGGGCTAATGAAGCTGTAACTGTCAAGCTCGGAGAATGAAGGAGCCCCCTGTGATTCCAAAGTCAGGAGTACAGGGGGAGAAGGATAGCTCTGGCCTTCATAGCAGCCCAAGTTACGGAGATTTTAGCACCTAAGCTGATAATACAGTTCATTTTGTCCCTTGATCCGCTCTTGGAACAGCCTCCCTTGTATCAAGGCAGGGACAAAAGGCAAATGAGCAGCAACCCCTTCTTATATGAGAAGTCACTGCTGCCCCAATGGTTTCATCCTATCCTCCAAACCTTAACACCCCTTTACGTTGGCCACAGAGCTGGATTTCATTACAAAATAGAGGTTTTGTAACAGTAATAGATTAACAGAGTTGGAAGGGACCTTGTAGGTCATCTAGTCCCTCCCAAGCAGGAGACCCTACACCATTTCTGACAGATGGCAGTCCAGTCTCTTCTTGAAAGCTTCCAGTGATGATGCTCCCACAAGGTCCCACTCTGTCAAGCTATAGGCATGTGATCTACTGCAGGGGTCTCCAAACTTGGCAACTTTAAGACTTGTGGACTTCAACTCCCAGAATTCTGGGAGTTGAAGTCCACAAATCTTAAAGTTGCCAAGGTTGGAGACCCCTCATCTACTGTATATTACAAAATGAAGCCAGAATGTTTGAACAGAGCAATCTAGCCCTGCAGAGTGGAAGGTTGGGTATTACTAAGCCTTTGCACGTGACACAGTTGCTGTGACTGAAGCCCAAAGAAGCCACTTATTCTGACACCCAATTTACCTTCCCACAACCTCAGGCATGCAGAATTCACTTCTATGTGGGAGAGATGCTGTCTGTCATGGACACTCCCACAGATAGAAAGTAGTGGGTTAGTCTTTTTGAAAAAAGACAGAAGTTGTTGGACCAACTCTGGAAAGGAGTAGGATTTAAGATCAGTCCACACAGTCTTTGTTTAAATCCAGATAATTGAAGCATAGGAAACGTCTGCTTCAACACCCTTCTAGGAAGAGGCCAGGAATTGTATAGCATTTGATTTCTGGTTCTTTGTGTTGTGCTAATTATCTTGTATTTCTCTGTGCAAGGAAGTGAATTCTGTTTGATTTCAATTTTTTTATCCATTCTTCAGAATGGACATGGAGATATTCATTATATATAGTGTTTGTGCACTTTGTAATACTTAATTGCAGTATCTCCCATCTCACAGGGAAAACCTGCGGTTTGTAAGATTAGCACCATCTTCCAATTTCTTTGGAAATGTTCTTGTTTAATTGCCAACTGTATCAGAACAGCTCTACAATTTATCTTTATCCATGTTGACTGTGTTTTAATATATAAAGTTAAAAGGGAGGTTGCATTTTATTGTAACTTTTAAAATAAAGTTTTAATTAAAAATAA
This sequence comes from Ahaetulla prasina, assembly GCF_028640845.1. Lineage (NCBI taxonomy): Eukaryota > Metazoa > Chordata > Lepidosauria > Squamata > Colubridae > Ahaetulla > Ahaetulla prasina. The sequence goes on from NC_080539.1 coordinate 71,506,984, forward strand.
ATTAGAAGGGATAATGAAATAAAAGGACTGAAAGTAAAAAAAGAAGAATACAAACTTCAAGCCTTTACTGATGACTTGGTCTTCATCCTGGAGCAACCGATATCGACAGGACCCAAACTACTATCACAAATAGAAGACTACGGGAAGGTAGCAGGACTCAAAATAAACAGGCTAAAAAAAAAAGACAATAACGAAAAATCTTACAAAATAACAGGAGAAAGAATTAGAAGACAAAATGGGTATGCAAACGACAAAAAAAACAAAAATATCTAGGAATTTGGCTAACAAATAAAGGTTCATCTATCAGAGAAGACAATTATAATAAATTAACACAACAGATAAAGAAAGACTTAGAAATTTGGAGCAAATTACAGCTATCTTTGCTAGGGAAAATAGCATCAATCAAAATGAATGTGTTACCAAGAATATTATTTTTATTCCAAGTAATACCCATAAAATTAGGGAAATTTTTTTAAACACTTCAATAACTTATAGCTAATTATATTTGGCAGGGGAAGAAACCAAGGATTAAAATAAAATCTTTACAAGATAGCAGGGAAAGAGGAGGATTCGGACTCCCAGATTGGGAAACCTATTATAAAGCAACATCATGGATATGGATCAAGGATTGGATAGAATTAAAAAACAAAAGAATTCTAGCATTAGAGGGGTACGATCTACAAAGAGGGTGGCATGCATTTCTGTGGGAGGGAAAAAGTAGACAACATGGATATTTTCAGAGGCATTTAATTAGAGAAGCACTGTTACAGACATGGCAAGGGATAAAAAAGAACCACTATGATAAAATTCCAAAATGGTTATCCACAATGGAGGCCCAAATTTACCCAAACGCATTAGACATTGGTAAAATGAAAAGATACAAAGATTTGTTAAATAATCAAGGGGAATAAAAACAAGACAGGAATTAAAAGAACAGGGTACAGACATCGATTGGTGGCCTTATATGCAAATAAATCCAGATACAAGACTGATTTGATACAATTTGGATTCCAAAAGGAAGCATATGAATTAGGTTTTTTCTTTATTTTTAATTATTGAAATTAAAATATTCAATTAATATGTTGCAATAATAAATGCAATATTGAAATTCTTTTGCTTTTTTGTTTTTCACCTTTTAATTGGCAAAAAAAAAAAAACGTAAGATAGTTTATGGGTGGATATCAGGGGAAATCGTCCTGGGATTAGACAGAGGCACAGGGAACTATTAAGCTTCTGCTCCAGTGCAGAGGCAGGGCCAGGATGTGAAGTTTGAAATGGCTTCCAGGAGGTTGTTTAAAGCCTCCAGCCTTCTACCTTATCGGCTCAGCAACACCTTGCAGACAATTCACTGATAAACTGAAACATTTTTTTTAAAACAAAACAAGGCCTTACAGACAGCCCCAAAGGGTGCAGTTGTCAAAAAGAATTCTAAAAAATAATGTAGAAGGGTAACAAAGAAGAGCTGAATTTTCTTTTCTCATTAAATTTCACCAAGATTCATTAATTGTCCTAAAGTCAGTTTTGTATTTTTCATAGTTTAACAATAACAACAAACAGAATATTGCAGAACAATCTAATAAGAAGAGATCATTTGGGGCAAAAATTCACATCTCTCTCTCTCTTTTGTTTATTTTAAGCTGGTCTAAATTTCTATCTCATCTGGGAGTATGAGAGTCAGTTATCACACCCCATCATGGCCTCTTTGGGGACATTTGGGGACATTTCAAGATTAAAAGTTCAAGGAAACTTGGGGGCAAGGAGACAATGTGTTGAGTGGGATCTAGTGGCCTTTCGGACTGATGGCTTTAGCATCACAGGAAGGCAACCTAATATTCCTTTTGCAGAGTTGAAATTTTTAAATGTTTAAAACCTTTCTAAGTCTGATCTTTTCTTCTCTCAGATCATTTTTGAAGTTGTCCGGGGGACAGGTTCTGAGGGAGATATTGCCATTGATGATGTTACTCTGAAAAAAGGTGATTGTCCAAGAAAGCCAATTGTCCCAAATAAAGGTAATTATACTTGGTGAATTGTATGCATCATTGCATCCCAAATTCAAGGAAAAGTATTGGGAAAGCTATGTATATTAATCAACATGTATGTTTACATATAATAACAATATACTTATAGATAATAAGAATATACTTATTTATAATCAACATATACTTCTTCATATCAAGAGAGAGAAAGAGAGAGAGAGAGAAATAATAATTATCAATAATAATAATTGTATCAAGCTCATTTAATTTATTGTAATGTCCTACCCGACATGGTTCTCAACCACCTAGCTACAGAAAATAATGAAATGTTTATTATTCCTCAGCCTCTTTGATAAATTTTTTACCAAACAAGTTGGAATTTTAGAATCTGCAGACCCAGGAAAATGGTGATTGCAGTAATAGCCTTAACATACAAAACAAGATAATATTATTCAGTAATAATAAGCATAAAAAATTGTGATGATGGATAGATGATGGACCTATTGATTTTTATTATGTAGTCTGAGACAGTGATCTTCCAAAGTTATAAACATATTTTTCCCTGTGTATATTTGTATCAAATTTTCCCACCTATCCTATGCCAAGGGCAACAGAATCAATGTCAGAGAGGAGACTATTCTTCTCATTTTGAGAATTATCCTTAGTCAATATATTTAGGGTTATTTTAAGCAGAACATGATTAGTTTCTTTTGTGAAGTTCTGCTTAATGGAAGAAAGGAAACTATGGGCCATTTATAATAATATGTGTGTAGGATGTTCAGAATTATTCTTTGGCATTTCTGGTTTAATAAAACAAACAAGCAAACAAACAAAAAATCAGGTACCAAATGATAGGAAAGTGATCTTTCTGCATTAATTCCCGGAAAGTCTTTATTCGTTGAAATATGCACTGCTGAGTGATTGAACAAATCACAGGATCATTAATTTGGATGAGGCCATCATATCCAACCTCTGCTCAATGCAGGAATTTCAAATTAAACCATCCCAGAAAAGTGGCTGTCTAATTTCTGTTTGAACACATCTGAAAAGGGGCAGCTATCTCCCTTTCTGGATAATTGCTTCCACTGTCAAACGGAACTAAATGTTAAGAACTCTTTTTCTAATGTTTTACTGGAATGTGACTTCCTGTCAGATCTCATCCTTTATTTTGCGTACTGCACTCTGGAATGAGAGACGACAGATCCTGATGTTTCCCAACGTGACATCTTTTCAGGCGTTTGAAGAGTACAGCCACATCCCCTCCCAAATATATTTTCTCAAGGCAAACGTGCTGTCCATCTTTCTTTATGAGGCTTAGTTTCTAGTCCTCTGATCATCTTTGTAGGCCTCCATTGATCCCGTCCCACTGTTTCTGAATCCTTCTTAAAGTGTGGATGTAGTACAAGTATTATATGACCAAAGGAGAATACAGTTATTATCTAGCCTGTTATGAGGAAGCTTTCTACATTAGTTCATTGACCATTGTCCTTGGACATTATTTTTTATATCTGTTCTACTCTTCAAAGTATGGGTTTGTTTTTATAAAAAATCTGAAAGAGGGACAAAATCTAAAAATATCTGTTTTATTTTGCACGTCTAATATGGCAAAAATATGTTTATGGTAGTGCAGTACAATAGCCTCTAAAACAGAGGTCTCCAGCCTTGGTCCCTTTAAGACTTGTGGACTTCAAATCCTAGAGTTCCTTAGCCAGCAAAGCTGGCTGAGGAACTCTGGGAGTTGAAGTCCACAAGTCTTAAAGGGACCAAGGTTGGAGACCCCTGCTCTAAAACATATTAATTTCTGAAATATTCAGCTTGCACCGTAAAACTAGACATTTAGGATTCTGTGTGTCTTTTCGTTTTCATGTGATTTCAATTTTCAGTACAGGTAGTCCTCAACTTACAACAGTTCATTTAGTGACCGTTCAAACTTACAACGGCACTGAAAAAAACGTGACTTATGACTGTTTTTCACACTTACAACCTTTGTAGCATCCCCATAATTATGTGATCAAGATTTAGATGATTGGTGACTGACTCATACTTATGACCATTGCCGTGTACCAAGATCATGTGACCTTTCGCAACCATGTGACAAGCAAAGTCAATGGGGAAGCCAGATTCACTTAATAACCATCTTACTAACTTATCAGGTGTGGTGATTCACTTAAAAACTGTGGTAAAATGGGGCAAAACTCACTTAACAAATGTCTCGTTTAACAACAATTAGGCCCAATTGTGGTTGTAAGTTGAGGACTACCTGTACATCCAATTCTTTTTTTTTGGTGGGTGTAATCCTGGAATTCTTGAGATTGTCGTTTCATTCCACAGTCATTTGTTTTGCAAACCATTGATCATTTTCATGAGGTAATTTTTCTCTTTCTTTCCCTACAGCAGTTGCCCTTCCAGGAAATTCTGCTGTCACCCAACACACATCTTCTCTCTGTGGGCCACTACTTTTCTTTCTTTATGTGCTGCTCAGATGATAGCAGTGAATGCTCCCGTTGTCTGAGACATTCCTCCTCCTTTCCTACTTGGTCACCCTTTGCTCCTGTATCTCCCCCTCCTCACTGGCACACCAAAGTGTCCATATGTTACCAAAGACTAACATGCATGACTACGCAAAAGGGATCCAGCTAAGAACCTAAGGGATTCCTGGAGGAAGTCATACTGTCTAAAAACAAAATATATATAAATAAAGAAGAGACAAAAACAAACAAATGAAAGAAAGAGGGAGGAAGGAATGGAAAGAAGAAATGGAAGCAAAGAATGAAAGGCAATGCTGAGGACGAAAATGATGTTTAAAAGGATCAGTGGAATGGAGGAAGGCATGTTCCTTTAAGAACAGAGGACAAGACTTCCTCAGGGAAGTAGGAACTTTTGTTTAAAACAAAAACAAAATATATTAAAGCACAAATTTCTACCAGAACTGTTACCTTCTTGGCTGCAGAACCACAGTTTAGAAGACATTCTAGCATACACAGTGCAATCCTTTGGAATCTCTGTGTTAAGACTTCTCCCTTACCGGTTTTGCCTACAACCTGTCTACTGCAGCACCACCTCCTCATACTTCTCCCACTCATCTCTGGTGACCACAGAACCTTGTCCTCATTTGCATGTACTTCTGAGTCTTCATATGCGTTTTTAAGACTCTCATGTATTTACTCGTCCATCTATAAATTTGCCTTGACCCATCCATCCCCAACTTCAGCTCAGCAAAGCAAAGAGACAGACCTCTTGTGGATTATGGAGATGAATGGAGAAATCTAGGGCAAACATAAGCTGCAGGTTCAGCTCTTGACATCCTTCACCTACCCATCTCTTTTCTCCTTTTTCAGGCTGCTCACTTCTCTCCTTTAGTACTTTTTTTTCCTACCATCCCAGAGACAGATTGTCAATACAGCACAGAGACTAAAAGAAAAGGCTTCTTGTTTGAGGACCAAAGTAAAGAAGCTGAGTAGTGACACCGCAGTCAGTTACTATCAAAGCATGAGCTTCAGAAGCCTTAAGGCAAGGATTTCCTCCACCTTTTGTTGTTGTTGTTGTCATTGCTGCTGCTGCTAATTTATCTATTTCCCATTTCCTTTTAGTAATCCAGTCCTTAAAGCCTCACTTCCTTTTTTAACTACAAGGGGAGTCATAAAGATGCACCCTTATAACATCTGAAATTGCAATACTTCCTTGTCAGTAATAGTACCTATTCTTGGCATGTTCTTAATCAAAGATGCTGCTATCATGGTGCTTGATTTGCTATTGAAGGATTGGGTAGCTGTATTGCAGCTGCACAATGAGGTGCAGACAAAATGGAAGCAGAAAATAAAACTGTCCCTACATAAAGGAACCAGGGTAGGCAGCCTGTTATAGTTTTGAAGAAAAATATACAGGGAGTCCTTGTTTAGTGATCACAATTGGGATCAGCAACTTGATTGTTAAGCAAAGTGATCACTAAGTAAAATGGCAACTGTGCTTATAAAGTGACATCAGCTGTGCTTTACAGACCTGTGAAAGTCAAAAATGGGAGGATAGGTCACAAAAGGTACTGTTGTAACTGCAGACTGTTGCTTCATGAGGCAGTCACTAAACGAAGAATACCTGTACTTAGATTTCATTTAGTGCAGAAAGTCAGAGGGAAAAACACCCACTGTTTTCAGGGACACCACATTACCACTGTGAGAGGAATATTTTCTCAGGAAAGCCCAACTTGCACTTGGTAGTCCTGACCCTGCAAGATCATTAAAGCCAACTCTAAATCATTATATAAAGAAGAACCAGTTTATCTAGTAGGGAGACATTACTACAGCAATGACATACTCTGCATACATCTTAATGGGTCCCTAAGATTTCAGGCAGCATAAGTTTTTCCTCCATCCACAGTCTTCCACATCAAGTTGCTACCAGACATGCTGGACTACAGTTCTCATAATCATGGCAACTTTAAGACTTGTGGACTTGTGGAGTTGAAGTTCACAAGTCTTAAGGTTGCCAAGGTTGGAGAGCCCCGCTATAGTGGACTGGCGAAAGATAGAAGCGAGCAAGCAACGTGATGGGGGAATGTCTGGTGATGTTTCTGTAGTTCTGTGTTCTCTGCGTTTACAAATGTATTAATAGGATGAAGGATAATTAATGCTAACCCAGTTTCTGATTTGTATAAAGTTATCTTATTTAATTTTGACCTGATTACACACTTTTTTTTTCATAGAAGGCACAGGTGAGTTTATCATTTCCACCAGCCCAGAGACAGAAAGTTTTGATTATTCATTGCAAAAAAGCTATCTATGAAAAATTTATGTTCTACTTATCTCTTGCTAAAAGGAAAATAGTGGAGAGTGGATTGCAAAAGTGGCCTCCCTTAATAATAACCTCTAAAATCCTTTCCATGATTGGTATTGATGTTTGCCTCTAAAAGGTAGAAATGGCCTCAGTCTTCCTTCAATTTTCAGCTTGTTGAAGTCACCGAGGTCAAGTACCGAGGATGCTCTCATTATCAAACATGTAAACATTAACTTCCACTGACTGTCAGCAGAGGTAGGATCCAGGAGGCCCAACTTGGCCACTGGGAAACTCATCGCAAGTAATGTGGGACAGAGACTTCCCCAGTCTCCAACTTCAAAAATTAGCCTAGCCTACCAATCCCACCATCTCCCCAAGTTGCCTGCAGGCTTAGAACAATAGGTCATTTTTAATGGAAAAGTTCCACTGAATCTGTGCTCTGACAAAGATGGATTCTCTATATAATGGGATGTTCTCTGTCTCTGAGCATTAACTGTGCTGCAAAAAATCATTCCCGTTTGGTCTCTAAAAAGAGAATGTGCTTCTAAAAGGGAAGATGCAACATAATTCTGGGTGCTGATGCTTATTTTGGGCCACCTGTGTGCACTCTCAACAGTGAAGCAGCTCAGTGAAACCTTTACTCATCTTCCTGGGAGTAAGTCTGTTTACTCCCAGGAATGCAGCTATATAGGGCTGCATGATTAAAGGCCATATTGTCTTTTAGTCTAAGCAAGCTAAAAATAATACCGAGTTGCGAGTTAACTTTGAGAATTTAGAGAAGTTTACTGCAAAAGGGGACAGCTGGCGTTTGGAAGATTAGGAGTGAGAGATTGGGGAGGGAAATGAAGAACAAAATGCAGATCCTGAGCTGCTATCTTCCTTCTCTGTCCTATTTCTGTAGCAGCTTCCTGATTTAAGTGTCCATCTGTGTGAGAATTGTAATGGACTAATGAAGTGCCTATTTTTGCAAAGGAGATACACAAAGTTCTCTCTTGGACGGGATGAGCTAGCACTGGCTCAGGTATCTATCAATGAAATATCAGCCTTTCAATCATCAAGAAGTCTCAGGGAGCCTCATTTCCCAATACCTTTCCTGTTTTTATTGCTCTTTTCTTTCTCTGGCATGGAAGGAACAAGTTTCCTTAATGAGGGTTGATGTTTCTGGTGCCTTGTCAGAAGCATGAAGGTTAAAAATAAAAGGTCTCAAGTCATTGTCCAGATTGCCAAGACAAACCATGGAATGAACTGGCATAGCGAAGCTGCTTCACTTATGCAGGAAAATTCCAACCGTGCATAAAGCCCAATGTTAGGATCAGAAGAGCTTGTATTGAGTCGTTTTCCTGGGCTAATTCAGCCCAGGAAACTTCTCAGCATTTCAAAGGAGCAAAATGAAAATATTCTCCAAACAGAGATATATATTATTTTTTTGGTGCTGTGCTTGTTCTTGCTAGTGTTTTTTGCAGAAAGGTGGGGGGGGAACCTTTCAGAGTCGCTTGAAGTAGCGACTAACAGTCTGACACATTCCTTTTCTAATTAGGAACCGGGTAGCAAAAATGCAGGAGACACTGAGGTGGTAGGAAAAATAGGCAGAAAATGCTAACACTTTTCTGGTGAAATCCAAACAGCCACTCGATTGCCACAAACATTTTCTGCCTATCTTTCTGCCTATCCTTCATGTCATCTCAGGGTCTCCTGCATTTTTGCAGCCCTAACTGAGAATAGAATGTTGCATGAGAATAGAGCTTTGTCATGGCATAGCATTATTGTGCAAAGATTTGAGAAGGAAGGAAAGATGGTGGTCCCATTGACCAAAACACCTTGAATACCTCCTCCTTAAAGGTAATCCCATCAAAAATGAGATATATGCTTTACCTGAAAACTAGTGACACCCTTCTTCAGGTTGCAGAGGAAAAACTGATCTCAAGAAAGCACGGGAGGTACCATCTCATATCTAATTGAATATTTCAGTGTAGACCTCAAAAAAGCTTAGGAATCAAATTATTTGTAAATAACCTATTTGTTTATTGTTTATAGCTCAATGTGGTCAGCTCTTCTGTTATTTTGTGGTATGTGTGTATGGATAAATATATATACACATATATGCATACATACATACTTACACATATAAATTGCTCTATTGAAGTGGTACAAATTGTCTAGACATATAACTGATATATATCTAGGCAATGTATATATCTTAAAGGCCTCTTAAAGGAAGTCTGCAGTTGAATGTAGTATTATTTAATAACCCTTCACTATCGTGATACAGTTATTCCATAAGACAGTCTTTACTTTCTCAAAGTAAGATGCATCACTGCTTCTCAGCAATGACTGAAGAAAATGATTGTAAATAACAGATCCATCCATCACAAAAATATCATAGAAACCTACTGTGCTGATGTTTTCAGTGAAGACATATATTGGAGGAGTCAAGAATATAACCCAATTAAATAGAGTATATGTGATATAGGTTAAGGTATATACACATAACATTGCATTGCATTATATTGGCATTCCCAGAATATGCTAAATTAATTAATCCATTTTATGGGTTTGTGCAACAATCCACACAAAGGTCCCAACTTTACATGCTATGTTATGACACAAGCACACACATACAAAAACCACACTTGCCATATTGCTTGCTTGACCCTATTAAATGTGTTGTGTGAACACAGTCTTATACATATGATAGTAACCCACAACACATGCTCCAAAAAGTCAATTCATTAAGATCCATTAGTTCCCTTTAATGGAGACAGTTAAATCTATCCAGGTGCAGAGAATAATTATGAAATATCACTATAACTATTTTTTTTCCTTGTGAGCTTATTATCAAGGACATGTTGAAGGGAGGTGGATGGAACATAAGGACTCATGGGCAGGAAAAATAATATTTTTATTTAGCTTTTCAGCATTGTGGGCCATTTATTACTCATCCCATTAAATTGTTCAAGTTAGGGAATGTATTCTAACCAGAATCATACTCCGTAATACAGATGGAAAACTAATACAAATACAAAATTAATCAAAAGAATACATGTGATTTGTCTAAATATTGCTTGTGAGCTGCTCAGGATTATGCTACATCAGATGGGCAAGCTCTACAAATCCTTTAAATAAATAAATGTATACTGGAAAAGTCATAAGAAATCCTGGTAACATTTCTGAAGGTAGAACTGAATCAAATATAGAGCAAAAGGTAGATATTATTGTATTCCTGTGCATTCTTACTCGGAAATAACTTATTTTAAATTCAGTGGGTTTTATTCTAGGTCAACGATGCACCTTAAAAATATGGTGCATAAATAACAAGGAAAGGGAATATTTAAAAATGTACAGATGCCATTATTCCTGAGATGGTCCAGACAAGAAGACTACTTTCCAGTCTTAATGCCTTGTGCTATATAACACTGAAAGTGAAGATATCTCTAGTGTAGACAGTGCAATCCGATCAGGCTGTAAAAGAGCTGTGCACCTTATACAAGCAAAAAGTTTTGATCCAAGACTGGAATTACTGCACTGGTATTGACCAATATTTGAGAAATAGAATGTCTATTCTCCCAGCCTTTTTCAGCCTGGTTCCTTTGACTCTTCTGTCAGTGACTTCTGGGAGCTGTAGTCCTAATACATCTGGAGCAGAATAGTGTCGTGTCCCACTCCTCCGCTGACGGCCGGGTCAGGGAAATCCGAATCAGGTGTGCCTCTGCAGCTCTGCCAAAGTCCTAGCAAAGTCCTCAAGGCAGGCAGGAGACCAGAAAGTGACTTCAGCAAGATATGTTTAGACTTTGCCTGACTCAGAGAATGCCAGAAAGCAGATCCTTTATATAGGCCATGGGGTGTGGCTCCATGACTCAGCACTTATCCAGGCCTGCCCCTCCCTTCCTTCTGTTGCCTCCGCCTATCAAGTCTTCTGACATGAGGGTCACTCCAGTCGGCAGCTGTTGGTAATAAACCTTCCTCAGGCTCACATGCTGTGGAGGAGGGGGAGGGGTCTGGTTGCTCCGTTTGCCTGGGCATGGAGCCAGAGCTGGGGGCTGGAGGTATTTCTTCTTCTTCAGCCTGTCTGGGCATGGAACCAGGGCTGGGGGCTGGAGGTATTTCTTCTTCCGTGTTCGGAAGCAGATAAGAAGACCCCGGCTGAGGTGAGATTGGACGAGACACAACAAATAGGTTAGAGAAACTGGCATTTGTAAGAGAATTGTTAAAAACTATCCTACCATTGCTTAAGCTTCCCAACGTAATATTTAACCTAGTCAGATGATGACGATGATGATCCTAAAAGAAAGAAAATACTAAAATATTGTATTGGCTTTTGCTTCCACTAACATTTCTCTTCTCTGCTAAACTCTGGTTTTAAGCAGCTGGATTCTTCTTATCTTTGAAACCCTCTGCACAGACTGCTTCTCAGCTCCCACATGCACAGCACAGTCTTCAGCTAAGGTCAGGACTCGCATTCTCCATGCAGGAGCTGCCAATCTTTGAAGTGCTGTCTTAATTTTCTGTGTTTTTCATTTGCCCTGATTGACCTTGGATGATGCTTAATAAATGAGCAAGACATTTACTGAGAAAGATTGCCCATAGTGCCTTGAAAAATTGCATTTTAATGAGGATCAATTTATACTCCATAGTAATAAACTGCAGCCTAGAGACAGTGGTTATCACTGGACTGTCAACATTAGGTTGCTTGGCATCCTTAGAGGAAGGCAAGCATGTTTGAGTAGTCTTCAGCTTTACATTAAGGAGAGAACTGCATCAAATCAAGAGTTTTCAAATGAGCACAGCTGGGTTATGAGAAGCTAGGTAACTAGGTAGTAGCCCTTCTCCTTGATTCACTATAATATGGGCTACAACAAGGGTGTCAAACCTCACAGCATCACAGCAGCGTCACGGGATGTATCACAACTTTTTCCCCCTTCGCCAAATTGGGCGTGGGCATGGCCAGCACATAACACATCCAGCCTTTGGGCTGAGAGTTTGACACCCCTGGGCTACAACAACCCAGCAAAATGAAATGGAAATTAAGCAGTAAGGATTGGGACTGAAAGATCCTTGATCTCAGTATCTTTTGAATGTCTTACAAAAGAAGAATGATTTTCCCCTGGGCAGAAAGGCAGAAGAACAATCAGCTAAACAATAAGACAAGAGAAGATTCCAAATGTTTGCCAGATGATTTGATGAGCCTATTGAAAAGAGATTATTGTTATGGGTCCAGCTTGAAGCCACCTTCATTTTAGTCAACCATCATCTCATTTTGCCTTTTTGTTGGGTTTTACTATAGCCAGTGCCAGCCCACTGATTAGGCTCAAGAGTTACCAATCTCATATTGCACTGTTCAGATGCCATATTCAAGTGAAACCAGTTGTTTCATCCTGTTCTTTAGAAGCTCTGACTGCAGCTTATTTATACCTATAACCTGCTAAATGTGCAAGTCTGTAGAACTTTCAGGCAAAAGCATCCCTGTTTAATTTTTTACAAAGCCAATATGTCATTCTCCCCAGGATCCATATTAAAATAAGAAATGCAAATAAAATGTAGAAGAATATCTTCTTGTCCCCTTTCCATATCTGTTAGTGGCATTTGTTAGTCCAAACATTTATTTTCCTATTTATTAGATAACATCTTTCTACATTTCAGCCAACCACATATAAACAGAGTTCTTCAGCCCGTGTATTATATGCCAGTGAATTAAATTGTACCATAAACACAAATGTGCATAGGTTCATACAGTTTAGGAAAACTGTCTTAAGCATTGTCTTGTTGATTGACCTTTTATCATGCAGAGCATTAGAAGGAATGACCTTTGAATCTTAATGTCATTCTGTAAAATGACAATGGAAGAGAAATGAATGTTTTTCAAGAGATTTACTTTTTGTGAGTTTAGTAATAATAATAATAATAATAATAATAATAATATTTTAATTTGTATACCGCCCTTCTCCCGAAGGACTCAGGGCGGTGAACAGGCAGATAAAATATAAATACACACAATAATTAAAAACATCCCTTAAAAAACTAATTTAAATGCCCAAAATGTTAAAAAATGTACTCCCCCGTAAAATCACAAAATTTTAAAAACCCATCCAATAAAAATAAAAATCAGGCTAGCCCAGCTAGTCACCGAACTTGGGCAGGGTAAGGTGATTCACTTTAGCAAGAGAGTTGGGAGTACTGTTATCCATTCTTTATCTCATGTTTGGAAAATTTGCCATTGATTCCCTTAAAATCAGAAGTGGTCTAAAATTTCTATATATCTAGTAAATCATGCAGGGTTTATTTCTTGCAAGCAAAGAAACCCAATAAAAACTTGAAAATACATGAACAATTTCACTTTTCCCAGGAAATGTTTCTCCCTATTCATTGAATTCAGTTACTTTACCTTGTCACACAACTTTTAATAACACAGTTGAAAGGCCTGCGGTTATAGCTAGAAGCTGAACTTGTCTACCAGAAGAATCCCCACTGCTTTGAAATATTTTCTTGTTGCTTTTACATTTGGTTCATAAACATGGATGGTGTTACATGTACGTGCTTACATTTACTGAGAACTTTAGCTGGATGGGCTGTCATTGAAATTGTAGCAAACATGGACGTTGTCTCTTACGTCTAGGCAGTACCACAAAATATAATGGGAAATTTCAAAAATCAATAAATTAATATTAATATTTTTATAACCATGCCTACAAAATAGCTGATTTCAAGTATCTGATCTGTTGAAAGTTGATCAGGAGAGCAGAGACTTTCATTTACTACTCTAAGTTGGAGAAGAACATCTGACAGACACCTGACACTCCATTCATTAACATAGCCTAAAGTTAGGAGGTAGATAATTCATATATTAAGCCAAACAATTATTAATGTTAGACTAACATTAGTTAATGACAGAAGGATTCAGAGCTTATATTTTCCGCAAAGATGTCTAACCTCCCCCCCTTTAAATTTCTTCTACAGTGTTGATTTGATGAACAATGTAGGCAACAAAGAGGCTGAGAGAAAAGAGCACCCCCATGTATGTTTCTGGAAGCAAAACTCTTATACAACTTTATTCTGTCTTTTACAGACTCCAAAGCCAAAGCAGTATTTGACTGATGACTAAGTTCAGCCACCCGTAAAGATGCGTGGAATTCTAGGTGGGAGTTGGTTGATTCATTGAAATCAACTACAGGGATTGTTTGTCAGTTTTTCCTTAGATAGCCATCAATATTCCTAGACAGCACTGAAGTCCTATCAATTAGAGCAGCGCCCCCCCCCCAATGTTTGGGCACCATATACCAGTTCCATGGAGAAAGGTTTTTCCATGAACCAGAGGGGGTGTGATTTTGTGTGCTGCCTGCATCCTGCAGATGGGGCTTCGCTTGTTTGCTTGGCCCAGTTGCTGGAATGCCACGGCCCACTGCCGGTCCGAGGGGTGTGTGGACCCTTAAATAAGAGAATGCATACAGAGGTGGGTTTCAGCAGGTTCTGACCAGTTCTGGAGAACCAGTAGCGGAAATTTTGAGTAGTTCAGAGAACCAGTAGTAAAAACTCTGACTGACCCCACCCCCATCTATTCTCTGCCTCCTGAGTCCCAGCTTATTGGGAGGAAATGGGGATTTTGCAGTAACTTTCCCCTGGAGTGGGGAGGGAATGGAGATTTTACAGTATCCTTCCCCTGCCATGCCCACCAAGCCACACCCACCAAGCCATGCCACGCCCACCAAGCCACACCCACAGAACCAATAGTAAAAAAATTTGAAACTCACCACTGGATGCATAATGTTTACTTTAGTCACAAGGTGCCCTAGTTGCCTAAGAGTTGACAACTCTTCTAATTATATCAGTCAAATAATATTTGGTCTATGTTATTGAGACTTAGACTGTAATGTATTATTCTAAAAATTCAACCCTCCTTCAAGTGGAACTCGACTCATGAATACATCCGTGTAGTTTTCTTACAACAGTACAGAAGTGTTTTCCCATTGCTTTATCTAGGATGCTATTTCAATGTTCACTCTAACCTATAGCCCAGAAATTTTCTGGTTGCCCTCCACCCAAATGCCAAACAAATTCAACCTCTTAGTCTTTGCAGATCAGTCAAAGTTGACTAGGTGATGCCAACTACTATTAATCCATCGAATAGTAGTTAAAACTATAGGGAATGTTTTCCTTTTAAAACTCCATTCTGAGAGAACAAAAAGAGGTGGAGGATTTTTGTGTGTGTGTGTATTATTTGCAGAGTGCGCCAGGAACCCTTGCATAAACTAATTTTTGTGCAGACTATATTGTGTGTCACACAAACGTCAACATGGTGGCTTTCATTCTTGTGCCCCTTCCAGATTTTCATAAGTCAGGGTTTACATTACTCGGGGACTCCCTGTAGTATAAATGGCTTTCCTAGCCCCATGGGACTTGAGCAGCAGAAATTGTGTAGCTGTAATTCACCTTGGTGGAAGTAATTTTCTCCAATTTACAAATGTAAAATTATGCAGAAAATTTCATTGAGTTTATATATAGCTAACTGCTTCCCCCTCTCCTTTTTCTTTCTTTTTTTTTAATTTCACCTTTTAAATTTAAAGTTCTTCAGAGTACTTGCTTTTGTGCATTTTATGTATGGGGCTTATTTAGTATAAGCCTTACGTTCATTTTGTATAAGCTTTGTGTGTTCAAAAATGTCCTTAAGGTTATAACATGGATGTTTCACTTTGGTAAATACCTTTACTGCTTTTTAGTTCATTATTTATCTCACTAGATGGCTCAAATCACACTTAAGCCCTGTGTTTTAACATGTGTGCAAATGTTGTTTTTGGAGACATTTAGCAATTTTGCTGTTGAGAAGTTTTGGGGAAAGCCAGTCAATGGAACATGCTATAAATTAGATAAATCATGTGATATTGGGTATGATGTGTGTTTCCTTAAGCTCCATGGTTTAAAACACATGTTTTTAAAGATTTAATATGGCTCTTCATAACTGAACAAATAGAGAAGACATGTAAATAAAAGGCTCCATTGCCCCCTGCTGGCTGGATGCAGAACGGGTAAAACATGTAACCTAGGAGTTCATCTCACGGTGAAACTACATATTATATCTAAACATATGTAAGGGGAAAAAAACGTTGTGATTTATTTCTTTACCCAAAAAAAAATTCACAAGGATTTTTTTAAAAGAAATAACTATTTTAGATACAAATTCAGAAAGTAAAGGGTCTAACAGACAAATGGCATCAAGTTGAGAGTGGCTTGTCTAAAACCATTTGAGAAAGAGCTGCAGTGGGAAACCAACAACCCAACAAAGCTTTGACCACATTGCTTGCTTTGTTAGCTCAAAAGCTGCCCCTTCCTAATTCCCCTTAATTAAGAAATAAATGGGCTTTTGTTGTATTCTTGCAGGTAATTTCAATCTCACTTACTTTAGACAATGAGTGTTATTTGTAATGGTGAGGCAAAACTGCTTTTACAGGACAGGAGGCTCTTACTAACAGTTGTGAGGTCTCTTCATTAATAGGAAACCTCCAGTCAGCAAGTGCAAGCAACAGCGGTAACCTGATCAGCTTTAGAGAACAAATCTTTGCGTATATATGTGAATACACCCAAATTATTCAACTTCCATCATTCCCTTATTTCTTTTCCCAATCAAAAAATAATCAGTGAAACAAAAGTTCCAAGTATTACAATAATTTCCTCCCCAAATCTGATAACCTATTTGTGAGATAATATAGATTAGTGATTGGACAGGAAGGGAATCCAACCTTACGATTGCTTGGGAGGAGACTTCTACAAGAATGCCAATAGTTTAATATTAACATTATAGGTATATTGAATTATAGAATAGCTTCCACTAAATGCCCTCAGATAAAAATATGATATTGGGAGGCATTGTGCTAAATTATGATATATACCAGTGACAGCCTGCATACATCAAAGCACTTGAAATTCATGTTTGCCATTCTTAAACAATCCAATTTTCAGTTTTGAATCTTGTGGTATACACATTGTGACTAGGTACTATATAAGCTGTATAAGATGAGAACTCATTTTTGAAGTAGGAAAAAAAATTACTAACATGAGTATTAGAAATCTGATAAGATAAAGCTGAAACATATGTGACCTCTTATGTAATTTATAAAAGTCAGATATATCTTTCTAAAGTCCATACTGGGAATTGGAAAGCTAAACACATTTGAAATTGAATGTTTATGTACTGATAAAGAAATGTCAGTACCTACACTATTTTTATTAGTAAAAATTACCTAGTGAACCTTGCATTTTCTGTTCTCTATCATCACCAAGTCACCACCCAGTTGTAATCTTTTTTTTTTTTTTTTTAAAAGCCTCATACTTACATTATTGTATTTCCAAACCTCCTTTGGCCAGACAGGTTAGGATGGAACAACGTGAGCATCTGCTATCTAACCTTTCAAGAGGGAAGTGGGATACAGCTGATATTGTGTCTTTCCCATTTTCCACAAATTAATTGTCTGGGGCAGAGCAGAAAATGCAAAAAAAAAAAAAAAAAAGGTAGCCCGCCTGTTCCAATGCATCACTTTCATAGTCTTCAAACCTTCTTAATATAGCTTATAATTAAAAAGAATAACACTCAGGAGGGGTAATAATAGAATCATTGTTCTGTAACATGCCGTGTTTGGATTTCTACCTTGCCACAAGCTGTTTATAGTTGAGCTAAGTAATCCATGTGCAAAAAAATGTTAATAACAACATCTAAAATTGCCTTCTTTAAGATAAATTTGTGTTACAAAATTGCACAAGATTAAAAAAACTGCTGTACGGTTAAGGAGGAGGACGGAATCTGCTTTCAAGCCCGATTTCATGTGCTTGTATTTACAGTTTATAGTTGTTAGTTCCTAATGTAAGAGGAAGCAGTTGGTTATTACAAAGTGAAAAGCAGAATTGTTATACATTCTGGTCTTCAAAGTTAAATAATTAAGACCAGATAATTAGCAGGTTACTAGAACCAATTTAATTTTTTAATTTAATTTAATTTAATTTAATTTAAGGGACACAGTGGCGCAGTGGCTAAGATGCTGAGCTTGTCGATCGAAACGTTGGCAGTTCAGCGGTTCGAATCCCTAGTGCCGTGTAAAGGAGTGAATTCCCGTTACTTGTCCCAGCTTCTGCCAACCTAGCAGTTCGAAAGCACGTAAAAAATGCAAGTAGAAAAATAGGGACTACCTTTGGTGGGAAGGTAACAGCATTCCGTGCGCCTTTGGCGTTAGGTCATGCCGGCCATCTTGCAGACGTCTTCAGACAGCGCTGGCTCTTCCACTCTTCCAATGAGCACCGCCCCCTAGAGTCAGGAACAACTAGCACATATGTACGAGAAAAACCTTTACCTTTACCTTAGAACTAGTTTACCGTTTTGGTTCAGGGACCTGAAAGCCAGAGCTCATGGGTTGCTACAAAAAGACTGTGGCTGAACAGAGAGCGCAAGATGGTGTCTGATGCTCTTCTCATTAAGATCATGAAAAGAAATTGGACAATTCTAGTTCCAATATCTGCCTGTAGTTTCATCTTCATTTTGTGTACCTTCTTTGCTTCTCATGAAGCTTCTCATCATTATCATTGTCGTTGTCATCATCGTGCAGCGATAGAAAGTATCTAATTAAAATAATAAAAGCACAGAATATGAAGGGACTAAAAGATTGTTTGAAACAAGGTGAGTTGTTTTATAAGCTTCCCCATCATACATACTCAGACCATTGTTGTGTTCCCTGAAAATACCAACATGGACTATTTTATTCCAATAAAGCTGCAGTATTTGAAAGTTCATGTGTGTTTCTGCTGCTTCTCTCAACAAGTTAAAATTTAATATAGCAAACTCCAAGAACCAATTATGAGGACCAGGATGACAAAGGAGGCCTAAATGTATAACCAACAGTATAAGGAACTTTTAAGGACAGCGAACAGAATCTCATATAGTTGCTTCCCCTCCCCCACCTCAAATCTCCCAATACGCAAGCAATGCTTTGTTCATAACCCTGTGGAATTGTCCACCACTGTGTTCTAAGAATTGGTAATATCTTCTTTTTCTTTATTGGCCTGAAAGCCATTTCTATGAATGATAACCAGTTCAAAAACTCACCTGGATGCTCCATTACACTGTTCTTTGCTTTCACTTATCTAGGTATGCATCCAGCGGTGAAATGTAAAATTTGTTACTACCGGTTCTGTGGGTGTGGTAATGTGACTGGGTGGGTGTGGCCATTTTTTCTGCAACCTCTTCAGGCTTTTAAAAGGTTCAGATGATCCCAGCTGAGCCACGTAATCATCAGAAGCGCTTTTTTTTACTTTTAAAAGCATTTTTTTTCGGACAAAGAAAAAATGCTTTTAAAAATTAAAAAAAAAAAACCTCTGATGATTGCATGGCTCAGCTGGGCATGGGGGGCAGCAATAATTTTTGCTACCGGTTCTCCAAACCACCCGCCAACATCGCTACCAGATTGGGTGATCCAGTCCGAACCGGGAGCATTTTACCCCTGTATGCATCATGTTCTTTTAGAATTCAGACAGAATGAAAGCCAAGACCATCTCCGTTATATACAGACTGCAAGAAACAGCTATTTCATTATTGTATCAGCCCTTGATGAACAATGTCTATAAAGTTCAATAAGACATATTCAGATAGTAAACAGGTTGTTTTATCAAGTTTGAATAAACACACCATTTTTTTTTACCGTAGTATTGTCACTATAATTTAGCCACCCCCATACTAATGGTTTCTAAAATTGCTCAGAATCTACTGGATTAGGCAGCTATAACAAACTTAAATAAATACTATCTTTGCTAGCATATTGCCTGAAGATTATAGGAGTAATATATTGGAGAGCACATGGTTAGGGGAAAGTTGTTCTAATTCATTCCTTTCTTTCTAATATACATAGTGATCTCTTATCCATATTTTCTCCTATCAGGCAGCTTTCTTATTTTTGGCCTTTCTAATGGAAATATATATTTTAAAAAGCAAGACGGAACAGCAAAAATAAAACAATATGTTCCAAGTTACCATATTTCAATAATCCTAAAAGACAGTGAAAAATATGCTAAATAATGATAGCAAGCTCATTTTCCTGACAATGGAATCTTACTGGTTATAAAGTTGGCAGGCTTTGGGAAAATCAAGAGCTTGCTGAACTTGTGAATGAAGATAGGACATGTTCAACAGACCACAAAATATTGACAGGTAAGACCTAGAGAATGTTTACAGCATGCTGGACGAGAGCATGGCTGACTGGAATGCTGAGTAGGAGCACATTCCACTGCAACATTTTGTTTGAGGCCCCATTTACACTTGAAAGTTTAAAAGAGCAGTAAATAGGCCTGTACCTTAAAAAGTATATTCAGGTAACAAGTGAAAAGGGGTCACACCAAAAACCATGCACCAAAATCAGGTGAAGTTTGGACCAAGAAAGTTTTCCTTGGTGAATTGTCTCATACAGCATCATTATAGAAAAGGCCTTGCATTCTTGAGAACAGAGAAACACAAACAAGAGAAGAAAACAGTTTTAAGAACCATATGGATGGGAACAATTGTCTATTTTAGCAATGGCTTGCAAAATGGCATTCTTCAAGATCTAAGCTCAATTTAAAAGAAGGTACAACAAAGCCATCAGACAGACAGAGGGAGGGAGGGAGGGAGGGAGGGAGAGAAAGAAAGATCTGAACATAAAACTACCCTATATTTCAAATACTCTGACTCTTTCGTTTTATAAGCCCAAGAGAGGAAAATCAAGTGACTGGGACAGAG
This sequence comes from Ahaetulla prasina, assembly GCF_028640845.1. Lineage (NCBI taxonomy): Eukaryota > Metazoa > Chordata > Lepidosauria > Squamata > Colubridae > Ahaetulla > Ahaetulla prasina. Next base: position 71,527,468 of record NC_080539.1, read on the forward strand.
GAAGAAGATTTATGAGCTGTGAGATAGCATCACGTTTTGAAGAGTCAGAATAAACTAACAAAAATAGACAGAAAAAAATAAATAAATAGCCTATGATTTCAATTTTTTATGAGGGAAAAGATACAGGACTAGGGTTTATATTTGATTTTGCCACCCTCGTCCCACATTTATTTTTCAAGGTCATAAAAGCATGAAACAACCAGCAGCCTGTTCTCTCAGGGAGCCAACTCGATGCTTCTGAAAAGTTTGCAAGGAGAACAGCATCCTCCCATTTGGGTTCCCCAGCAACTGATGCTAGGAGCCACTCTACCACTGACACTGGTGATAATACAGCATTAGGACTGGTAGCTACTGATAACCTTATCATCCACAAATGTATGTAACCCCTACATTTGTCACATCTTGACACTGTCCTTTCCTGGAGCAACAACCTGCAGTGCACCAAGTTCTGTGCCTCATTCCCTCACTCAATGCTGTAATAATTCCTGAAGGCTACGCACAGTGGGAAGGAATTTTGCCATCTCACATTCACATGTAACACTAGATTTCCTCTTTGTGTTATTGGATCCAGTAAATGGTCACTTTTGTAAAAAAAAAACCACGCATGTACAATCTTGCCAGAGTAATAACAAATATGAATAGTGCAAAAATTGTACTAAAATATCCTGGAAAACAAAGTCCAAACTTCCCTTTGTTGCTTCCCGACTTCTCCTGAAAAAGAAACCTCTGAAGGGAAACCCAAAGGTGCTTTTTCAGGAGGCAACTGGACTTTCTTATTTTTAATGTTTAAGACATGTTGCTGTCAGAGCTGAAGAAGCTTCTTGGATGAGAAGCAAAATGTCTTCAAAAGAAAAAACAAGAAAGTCCAGTTCCCTCCTTTGGGACAACCATGACCTGGATGACTGAGAATCTCTATAGACTCTGAAGGAAAATAATATGCAGTTAGTATACAGACCCTAGAATCCTTAGATACTTATTAGCAATTATAATGTCACTAGAGATCCTTCCTGCCTTTTAGCTGCAGTCAAATCTGCCCTTGCCACTATAATTTTCACAATGGCCACCATGTTGCATGATATTAAGTCTTGGTGGGTAATAAAATGACAGTTTGATAATAAACAGAACCAGTGAAAATGAATGAAACCTATTTAAGACTCACTACATGTCATTTTGTTGAATGGAAAATATTTCTGAAATCTGGAGCTAGATCTGTTATCATCCAAGAATCTCTCTCAGCTCTCCAGTAGTGTCCTGTGTTCATTTTTCCAGCGTATCCAGACAAATTTCCTTTAATAAAGCCGCTTCTGACAAAACGTGACTTATTTAAGGTAGCCATCAGTGAGCATCAGATGTTGATAGGGAACTTCAGAGCGTCATCTATCATCCCATAAAGGAGGAGAACTAAGTGGTATAGTTTATATACATGGTGAAAGGTGACCATAAGCCTAATGAGGCATGAAATGGGAAATGCTGCTTTAGAGTTTGTCTGACAAATTTTGATCAAGAATCCTGACTCTCCACAGGGATGGCAGGAAGCAGCCATGGCTCTTGGAGTGCATAAAGGGGGAACAGGGGGAAAAAAACACCACCTCGTACCTCATTTCAGCAGGCTTCAGCATAATAATCGAAAATTAGGAAATGTGAACACAAGCCTTGAATTCCATTAGTGTTTCAGTAGGTAGATTTATAAGAGAAAAAAAAATCAGAGTATGAAAACATATTTGGAGAAGTAAATCTCTCAGAATCAGTAAGATAAGGCAGGTTTAATGTGATGCTGATAAAGATGAACCTACAAAGGAAGGACTCGCCCTCTGACTCACCTTTCCCCCCAATTGGGACTACAGAGCTATGGTGAAACAGTGGTTAGAATATAGTATTGCAGGCTAATTCTGCTGACTGCCAGGAGTTCAATCCTGACCGGCTCAAGGTTGACTCAGCCTTTCATCCTTCTGAGATTGGTAAAATGAAGACCCAAATTGTTGGGGGCAATACGCTGACTCTGTAAACCATTTAGAGAGGGCTTCTAAAGCAGGGGTCTCCAACCTTGGTCCCTTTAAGACTTGTGGACTTCAACTCCCAGAGTCCCTCAGCCAGCAAAGCTGGCTGAGGAACTCTGGGAATTGAAGTCTACAAGTCTTAAAGGGACCAAGGTTGGAGACCCCTGTTCTAAAGCACTGTGAAGTGGTATATAAGTTTACATGCTATTGCTACAGAACAGAGTGACTTCTCTAGTATGTCTACTATCCCCTCCCTCCCACCCCAGCTAACTTGAATTTTTTCTTTCTATTAATTAAAAGAAGAAATAAATAAATACAAATGCAGTTTAAGCCCAGCCGCTGATAATTAGTTTGCAATGCCTTTAGCTATCAGAGATGTGTTTCTAGATTACAATTCTTCAAGGTATAAAGTGGTACCAAAATTTCTATTTCAAATAGTAAAGTATTTGCTTTATTAGAAAACAAACAACAATCAAGAGAAACACGGATGGGCCACAGATCTTAGAGAAAAAGAAGTGGATTCAAAGAGTAAATGTAAACCAAAAATCAATAGGCAAGCTCATTCCAAATGGAGACTGAGCCTAATGGAAAAAAATGGTTGTGAAAGGAATCAACCTCAGACAATGGTTTGAGCATATCCAATATTTTTGGAAAAAAGAAAAATAAGTAATACACTTAGTCTTCACTTAAGCCTGATTGTGATTAATTATTTATTTCTGGAATCTTGAAGGTCTTCATTCCATCCTGAAGCAAGCATCTTTTCTCTCCATAGAACCAATTTATTTTTTTTCTAAGAGAAGGCTTAGACAAAAGTATGGAGAAAAACTCCCTGGCTACTTACTTTCAAGAAGGAGGTTGTTCATAAGGAACATAGACAAATGACCCTCCTGAGTTTCCCTAGAGCATAGCTGGCTGGAGAATTCTGGAGTTGAAGTCCACAAGTCTTAAAGCTGCCAAGTTTGAGGACCTCTGCCCTAGAGGCAAAACTATTAGACTACCATGACTTGTGAGTATCTTCTGACTTTCTGAGGATTTATCTGGATAGATATGTCCATTTCAATACACAGCCCTTCCCTTCCAATCTTGTAAAAGGGAAATGTGGCACATAATATAATGACCTAAGCAGTGGTGGGTTGCCCCCAGTTTGGACCGGTTCACAAGAACCGGTAGTAAAACCAGTGGGAGGCTCCGTCCACCAACCCAGATGTCATCAGGAAGCTTCTGCAGAAGTGTGCGCGAGAGATAGAGAGAGCAAAGCAAGCAAGCGCATGCGTTCCCACTGAGAACCGGTAGTAAAGATAAGTAGAACCCATCCCTGAAAAAGGAATTAGAAAATGAAAATGCCTAAAACGTGGGGGAAAGCCAACAAAATGGGCACACAAGGACTAGCAAGACAATAACAACAATAAGAACTTCAAGTAACTGCCTTAAGAAGTTCAATAAAAGAAAATCTCTCTGTGAGAAACACCATCCCATATGGCACCATATGGCATTTACCCAAAGCCCAAGCATTAAATTGAGGGGGGGAAACCAAATAGATAAAATCAACCACAATCTCATGAGTTGAAATCTAGGTTAGCCAAATATCAGGAGATGATATTATCTATTATTCATACTACTCTGCTTTCAGTGATGTTCTTGCTGAACAATGGCTTTAGCCACAATATCACAAAGCTATTCAGGGAACAGGCAATAATTCCAGATACTAGATGAGTTTCTGGAAAGCAGAATGTATGTAAAAGAAAGGCAAAGTTAACCATCTCTGGATTAGATAATTCTGGAATATTAAACCAAGTAGATGTACATAGCACTGGAGAAAGCAATTATGTTTGCAAGAATTAGTGGCAAAAAGAAACCAAGCCATCAACGAACACAGTGGCTGGACATCTTCAAATGTGACACCATTCAGAGCATCAAACAACTCAAAGAAATAGTGCAAGATGAGAAGAAGTGGCAATACCTGGCCCATAGACTCACCAAGAATCAGACATGACTGAATGCATAACATCATCATCTGTTCATAAATAAAACAGATACCAGAATAAAACGGAAACTTTGATGTACTCTGATGTCTAAACTTGCTTACATAGAGATATAGAAGAAGGTAGAAGAATGTCTCTATGACCAATATAACTACTTTTGTACTCCAAACCCAAAATATTATTTCCCAGTGGAAAGATCGAAGCCAACTTTCTTCCAGATGCTTACATGAGACTTTTGATGTACTGTACAAAACCACAGAATTAAGGAGTAGTTCAAGACATTTTCCATCCTTATAAATATAACTTCCTGAGGGGTTACTCTTACCCTGCAAGAAACCAGAATGAAATCTAAATCAAAAGTAGAATTTAACATGCAGATTTACACTGCCTATAAGGAAGTAGGCAAGAGGCAAGCACTCAAGAGGCAACATGTAGATGTTTAAGTAATAAATGTTGATTTAGAGGAAGTTACTGGGCAGCAACATCTTAAGAAAAATTGCCTTGTGTCCTGCTTCTTGGCTTCACATAAGCAGATGGTTGACCACTGTGGGAAAGAAGATGCTGGACAAAATATGCCTTTGGTTTGATCCAAATGGATTCCTCTTATGAATATACAAAATATGCTTTGCTTATTAGAAAAAAAAATTATTCTTAGTAAAGGAAAATAAAAACTGCTTTCTGGGACAAGGAATGCAATTTGCGATGGCTATTTTCTCATCAATGCATTCATTTCCAGCAGTTTTTGATCTCTAATTTAAGTGTATCTTTTTTTGCATGCACTATAACAAGACAGGCCAGCACCTTCACCAGAGAATCTTAACAAGCAGATTCTTTTTGTGCTGGACATTCTACAGCTATGTTGAGCTGCTTCTCCTGAAGCCCAATGGTAGAAGTCCCTAGTTTCCTATCAAGTTTGGCAGGTAGATGCAGCCCATTGCTCCCATCAGCGGCTCCAAAAAAGGTCTCTGCCAAAAGAGACTTGTTTTGCTAGCCTTCCGAAGATCGATTAGGCCACAATAGTTCACAAGAGCCTCCAAGTGTTTCTCCATTTCTTAGACAGATGTCAATTGCCATCGCAGCAAGAATTCTGCATAACTCAAGCAACCACTGACATTTCCCAAAGAAGACACCTGGCATTTTTCACACAGGAACTATTAATATTTATGCTACATCTGTGGCTCAGTGCACGACCTTGGCAAATGCGATAGCGAGGGAAGAAAAGGAAAGAGATTCTGGTGATAAATATGCACCTGTGTAACTCAATATTGTTTGGCGCACCACACATACTTAGATACCATTCTGGTGTCTGCTGCAGAGAGGTTACACTGGTATCACTATTTTAAGCTTGAAATATGGACGGAACATTGATAAGAGAGAATGACCTTCAAATCACAACTCGCAATCTGCTTCTAAGCAGATATGCATGTGATGAACAGATAACCGTACTGGCTTCCCTGATTTATGGAAAGACTACAAATGTAATGTTTATAAAATATGCCAAGCTCTTATAACAAATGATATAAACATATTAGTCACTTAAGTGTCATAAAGTTGGGGTCATCTTCATGGTGTTTTCTGGAGAATTTTCAGTCGGACAGGATAGAAGAAAGACCTGCTCATGAATGTTAAGCCATCCACAGGTTGTTTAATAGCTAGCCAAAGGTTGACGATGGCAGATCTGTTGGGGCATTACCAGCTTCTATAGAGCAATAAGCTGAAAAGGCTTCCAAAATACATCAAGGTTGGCTCACTAAATTTTGGAGTAGTGGAGTTATAAACATTAACATGTAAGGAGCTCTTTTAAGAATATTAAGTATAAATTATCAGCTGCCAAATACAGCCACAAGGTGTAACATGTTGCATATTAACATACTAAAAAATACCGCAATACATCCTGATTACCTTAAAAGTCTAAAAACAGGATATTTTCAATTCACAATTTCTCAAAAGCCTATGTTCTTTAAATATTCTTTAACCACACAAGATTTCTTTATGTATAAAGAAATGAATGAGTCAGTTTTTGTTTTGAGTGTAGATAAAGGCTGATAACCAAATTCTCCCTCCCTCCCTCCCTCCCTCTCCCTCTCTCTTTCCTGGCAGCATCTTCACCTACACATCAAGGTTGATAACATCTTTCCTAGCAAAAAGAAATGGAGATGGAAGAAGAATTGTCTTTATTTATTTAGTCATTTTTAAAGCCAGTTACGGAAAACTAGAAGACAGTCAGCATGATAGAGGAACTGGGTAATTTTGTCCAAAATTTAACACATTAGCTTTGCCTCAAGCACCGTATACTGATAGTAAATCCATTCATAGATGCTTTGAGATCACAAATGGCTGAGTTGTAGGGGATCCTACAAGGTTTTTAGCTGTATTCCAAATATCATTACAATGCAAATTAACTTGTTAGACTCATCTCTACTAGAAGCCCCCTTCAAGGCCATCTTTTCCTACATCTGTTTCATCAATGTCCTTTCCATGCCCACCCAGCACTGTTCCAATGAACATGTCCTGCAAAAATTACAAACAAATGCATCACTTTTGATTACACTTTAAAAAACTTTCTTCTAGGGCAGATATGAATGCCTGCTGGTCCAATTTTTATTTATTTTTTACTTCTTCCTATTATGAGTACTGAAAATAGGCAGCCAAATTTTTCTAATTTTCAGGTAGGAAATATACAAAAAATATAAGGTAGATCCTACAATCAGCTTAACACAGTTTAAAAAGCAAAGAACCCAGGAGGTTTTTCCTTCATAAAGGAAAAAGAATTACCCCAATCTTTGTTGTATTAGTGCTTTGCACAGTACGGCCTTCAGGCTACTAAAATGTTAAGCCTGTTCCCCCATCAGCCCTTTCTAGAATCAACGTTGCCTTGGCCCTTGCTGTAGTCCCTTGCTGTTCTTTCTATCCTGCTGACATTCCAGACTATCAAGCAACTTTGCTTGGTTGCCAAATTCAGGAGTTTGAAATCTCTCTCTTTTTGCTTTGCAATAGCTGACAGCAGAGTCATAAAAATGAAAGATTCTTAAAATAACATGCAGCACTACTGAGAGATTGCGCAACTTCATTGGCCATCGCCCGTCCCTTGCAATGCTCCTTACAGCCAGACCAGCCTCGTCAGCCTTCCTCGGGACTGTCTCCATGATTTATGGTGTTAATAACCCACTCTTAAATCTAGCCATTCCCCTGGGGCTCATAAGCAGCCGCTTACATCGTGTGTTGCATTCCAGTGGAGCTCAGCTTCAGATCCCCAGTCCGACCCATTTCCCTTCACAGAAACTGTCTCCATAGACATAGACAGGAGATGCTTCACATTGTTTGACTTTATGGCATGTGAATGAATGATGAGGGCTCCATTCACTTCTAGGATGCATTTAGAGGTGAATGCGCATCCATCTAAAACTGGAAGTTGGATAGCATCAGTGCTCTCCACTGCATTTCTTTTCAAGTCACCAAAGTGACAAAGAAAGTATAGATTCACTTCACATAAAGTGCAGGCAGGAATTAGTTAACAGGAACTGAAAATGAATGGGATTAATTTTCCCATTTCACCGAGCTGTTAATCTGGAGTATAGGAGAAGCAGAAATGTTGTAATCTCATTTTATTAACTTTGAGAAAGTTTATTCTGGCAAATTGGCATAACCAGGTTCTGCCAAGATATAAATGAACTTACTAGCATTTGCAAGGTTTTCTTATTTGAAACTTTGCAGGGCAAACTGAGGAGGTATCCCAGCCCCCCCCCCCCCAATTATGAACTGTCAAAATGTTAGCTAATCACTGTGCCAAGCTATCAGGGTCATTTCTGATCTATGGCTTTGTAGATAATTATTGCCCTTCAGGGAGAGCTGCATCAAACTTTCAATTTCAAACTTTACTTAGCACTACTTTCCTATGATTGCAATGAATTAAAATACTTTTTTTTTTGTTTACATTTATATCCCGCCCTTCTCCGAAGATTCAGGGCGGCTTACAGTGTGTAAGGCAATAGTCTCATTCTATTTGTATATTTACAAAGTCAACTTAGTTCCACTTCTCGTTGCCAAAAATCCCAAAGCAGTTTACAAATCAATAAAAAGAATAGCTCAAAATAATGCCTTGAAAACAAATGTTAGGAGAGAATTAATAGCTGAAGAAGTCAAATCTAAAAAGGTGGTTGTGGGTTATTTTAATATATCAGCACTAAAATTTCAAGTATTACGGTGAGGTCATTCCATAGGATAGCTGCCATAGTAGAGAAGCAATATGTTGTAGTTATGTGCCATTTCTGAGTGTTAAGGGTCCATAAAGATGAAAAGGAGACAATTGCTTTTGGCATCTGAGACAGGGGTAAAATGCTCCCGGTTCGGACCGGCTCGCGCGATCCAATAGCGATGGTGGCTGCTGGTTTGGAGGACCGCTAGCAAAAATCCCTGGTCCCACCCCCCTGCCTCTGCTGAGCCGCACCATCAGCAGAGGGTGTTTTTTTTACTTTTAAAAGCCAGCTTTTCTTCAGCCGAAACATGCCTTTAAAAGTAAAAAAAAAGCCTTTGAGGATCCAACCCCTCAGCTGAGATCGGCAGAGCCTTTAAACTTAAAAAAAAAAGTAAAGTCTCCTCTGGAGATCTCACCTGAGTTCCTCATCAGCAGAACCTTACTTGTACTCTTACTTGTAGAAAACATGTTTTCTACAGGTAAGAGTAAAGATTCTAAGGCACTTACCTGATTACTGATGAACGCATGGCTCTTTTTCCAGCCCGAAAGCCCCAGTTTCACTTTCAGCCAGACAGAATCAATTGCTTAGCTAATCTATTTCTTCAGTGATCAATTAATGCTGGCTGGCTTTGCTGGCTGAGGAACTCTGGGAACTGAAGTCCACAATAAAATAAAATAAAATAAAATAAAATAAAATAAAATAATAAAATAAAATAAAATATTTGTGCAGCTTTCTGCGATTTGGTGTGTTTCTGTAGTGTTTCATTCTAAGTACACAAACACACAAAATTTCAGAAAGCTGTATGTGGCATTTTGTGTGTGTGTGTGTGTGTGTTGTGTTGTGTGTGTATAAAGTGTGAAAGTTGGTTTTTGAGCTTTTTGTGGCTGTGTGAAGTGTGAAGTGCAGCTGCTTTTACATAGAATAGAAGAATAGAATAGAACTTTTTTTGGCCAAGTGTGACTGGACACACAAGGAATTTGTCTTGGTGCATATGCTCTCAGTGTGCATAAAAGAAAAGGTACCTTCATCAAGGTACAACATTTACAACACAATTGATGGTCAATATATCAATATAAATCATAAGGATTGCCAGCAACAAAGTTACAGTCATACAGTCATAAGTGGAAGGAGATTGGTGATGGGAACGATGAGAAGATTAATAGTAGTGCAGATTTAGTAAATAGTCTGACAGTGTTGAGGGAATTATTTGTTTAGCAGAGTGATGGCCTTCGGGAAAAAACTGTTCTTGTGTCTAGTTGTTCTGGTGTGCAGTGCTCTATAGCATCGTTTTGAGGGTAGGAGTTGAAACAGTTTATGTCCAGAATGTGAGGGATCTGTAAATATTTTCACGGCCCTCTTCTTGATCCGTGCAGTATACAGGTCCTCAATGGAAGGCAGGTTGGTAGCAATTATTTTTTCTGCAGTTCTAATTATCCACTGAAGTCTGTGTCTTTCTTGTTGGGTTGCAGAACCAAACCAGACAGTTTATAGAGGTGCAAATGACAGACTCAATAATTCCTCTGTAGAACTGAATCAGCAGCTCCATGGGCAGTTTGAGCTTACTGAGTTGGCGCAGAAAGAACATTCTTTGTTGTCCTTTTTTGATGATGTTTTTGATGTTACATTGTGTGTGAGTCAGTTGTGTTGTTTTGTGTTGTGTGTATGTAAAGTGTGAAAGTTGGTTTTTGGTACCTCTTATTGTTTTTTATACTTTTTTTATTATTTTTATTATTTATTGTTATTGGCCACGCCCAACAAGTCATCTGACCACCAAGCCACGCCACCAATTAAGCCATGCCCACAGAACCGGTAGGGAAAATTTTTAGATTTCACCCCTGATCTGAGAGATAGGAAAACCTACTAGTACAGACAAGCAAGCTATTGTTTTCAGTTCCATAATGTTTGTTTCATAGAACTGTAGAAAATAAGTATTAAAGGTGACCTTGGAGTTCATCCAGACCAGCCACCTACCTTGTGCAGGTATCCATTATTACTGCATCTCTAGCAAATGACCATCCATCTTCTGTTTAAACTCCTCCAGCGAAGAAGAGTCCCAAGGCAGCCTGTTCCATTTTTGAACAACTCTATTAGGATTTTTTTTTCTTGATGTCCAGTTGAAATCATTTCCGGGTAATAATAACTCATTACCTCTTGGTGTAGAAAGCCAATTTGATATAGTGGTTGAGGCATCTGGCTAGAAACTAGGAGACCCCAAATTCTAGTCCCACTTTAGATACAAAGCCAGTGCTCTCTCTCTCGCTCTCTCCCTCCCTCTCTCCCTCCCTCTTCCCCTCTCTCTTTGCCTTAGGACAAAGACAGTGGCAAGCCACTTTTAAAAATTTTGGGGGACTAGTCCAGGCAGCCTCTAAGAGTCAACACTGATTCAAACAGACAAAAAAAATTGTTCTAGAACAACATCAAACCATGCTGCCCCATCTTCTACATGATAGCCCTTCCGATACCTGCAGACAACTATCATATTTCATCACAACTTTCTCCAGACTCAGCATACCCCAATTTTTCCACTGCTCCTAATAAATTTTACTTCGAGGATCATTATCAGTTTGGTTGCTCTCCTGTGGACATTCTCCAGGTTTGCCAAGGTCCTTCCTAAAATGTGATGCAATCACTGAGTGAAATGGTCTAGGGCTATGCAAAATGAAGAGGGATAATGTCTCTCTTGATCCTAGGTTTCTGCTTATGCCTGAAATTGTATTTGCTTTTTTGGCAGTTGAACTGTTTTGGCAGTTGAACTGTTGGTTTTTCAGCTTGTGGTCCATAGCATTCCATTGTCCAGCTTTTCCTTTTCTCCCTTCTGATTCTTCCATCCAGGCTAATTTATGAAACTGACTAAGAGGAGCTAAGTACACCACCTACAAAATCTATTCTGAAGACCAAGAGCAGGAATGGTATGAAGAGCAGTCTCGAAATCCAAATTTTTTTTACTACCGGTTCTGTGGGCATGGCTTGGTGGGCATGGCATGGGAAGGATACTGCAAAATCCCCATTCCCTCCCCACTCCTGGGGGAAGGGTATTGCAAAATCTCCATTCCCACCCCACTCTTGGGAGAAGGATATTGCAAAATCTCCATTCCCACCCCACTCCTGGGAGAAGGATATTGCAAAATCTCCATTCCCACCCCATTCTGGGGCCAGCCAGAGGTGGCATTACTGGTTTTCCAAACTACCCAAAATTTCTGCTACCGGTTCTCCAGAACCTGTCAGAACCTGCTGGATTTCACCCTGATGAAGGGCTAGAATTAGTGCCATTGTACTACTATATTCTTCATAAAATTATGCTCCATTGTGAAATGTTACATGTAGATTGCCACAAATAAGTCCAGAGTTATTCAGATCAGTTTTGAGAGACATGCAAGCTAATGGAGCTCCCAATCAAAAATAATAATAACAAAACAAAAAAAGGGGGGATGGGAATCCAACAGGTGCCATGTGAACAGCCCCACATTTTTTCTTGCAAATCTTTGTAACCAAGCTATCTCTAGAAATATACAAGTGGCTGCTTTTTCTGTGGGGTCAGAAACCTAAAGATTTCAATTTAGAATCCATAGTGTAAGTGCAATCATAGATTTCCTAAGTAAGCAAGGGAGGCGGAGAAAACCAGATATTCTTGAAGACCTCGTGTTATTGTTGCAAATATAATGTAATTCCAACATTATTACTCAAATGATCTTTCAAAAGGTTACCAGCTGTTCCTGAGTAGATTAGGAGGTCAGCACCTCCAAATGATAGTAAATGAAATTTGTGGCCTCCAATTACAAAACGTTCTCTTTTTTAGATAGCACAATTGCCAAGAGCAATAGCAGCCACTCTAAACTCAAAGTTTGATGTAGGCATCACTTGTAAGACAATGGCTCTGTTATTACTCTAATAATAACTCAACCTGGTTGAATCATTCAGAAGTCTTTGTGATTCAGAAATTAGTTCTTGAATTACATTTTAATCACGTTCATTTATCTGGGGTTTTTTAAAACACATGTTGAAGATGAGAGAAAATGCCAATAAACAATTTAAGTCCCACAGGGCCTTGGTCTTAGTTGTATCTGTTTCAAATCAGAGGTTTCCTGCATCTCTTCTCTTTTCATTAGAGAGGGATGAAGACAATGCTATTTGCACCAGCTTTCTGAATGGTACGTTTTCTATCACTATATTACTAGACTGCAGTCCTATATGGGCACCTTAATTCCATAAAAGCTGATTTATGTTAATCATGATGCTCCTGAATTTTGAAGTCTGCATTTGGAGGTTGATTGCTTCTGTATATAACACAATAGAAAATATCATTGATATTGCTGTATTGATTCCTAGAGATGCAAAATGGGAAATTATATTACTATTTAGGCTGATAGATAATTGCACTTTACAAAAAAATCAACATAGCAAAAGAGATAAACATTCTTTAAAAGAAAAATTAGAACAGGAACAAGCAATATAATGTATCCATTAATCTAGGTTGATAATTAGAACATGCCTCCCTCTAAGAATGGATTTCAAAATATTCTTCAGGAAAAAAATCACTGAAGCAGTTTTTTTTAAACTGAACACAATGCATTTAGGGGTTCTGTTTAATGACCGTTTAAAATGTGGTGACTTTGTTTTTATCAGAGTTAAAGGCAGCTAATTTTCCTGAAGTGAAAGTCATGGTCCACAACAATTCTCTGTAAATGACTAGATTTAAGTTCACCACTATGTGCATAGTTACTACTGCAGGAAATATTGATTAGATAAATTCATGGAGGAAGATAACTCCACCAGAAGCCTTCCTCGTGGGAGTATTATATTATCTCCAGCTGCACTACAGTCAACGTGCTCCCTCAGGACCAGTTGCTGAGAAAGCCAACTGGGAAAATAGTATGGCATGTATATTAGCCTTCTGATATTCCCAAAACTCTGCTAAGTCACTCTTAGGAAGAGAATTTGGCTCTTTAGAGGTCTGATCAAGAGATCTGTTTTGATATTATTTTGCAATCTTCAATTGCCTGATACATACACTGTACTGGCTAATTAATATCTGCTTTTAAAAAGTCTTGCCTACTCATTTAAAGCAATAGAGTGATATTCATCATTTTATTTTATTTAGCTATTAATTTTTTATGCTGTCCATGTCCCCTATAAGGTGATTCTGGGAAGCATGTATGTCACTATCAAGTGGTAGCCTGATTTAGGACTCAAGCCATTATAGGCAAGATCACCTCCAATTATCACAGCAATGAAGCTTTGGGGAAGTCATTGTGCATCTATCTATGAGTCAAGTACAGAACTATCTAAGGGGGAAAACCAAAACATACACATATGAATCAGTCTCTCATGATAAAGATGCATTTTAAAATGCATTTAAAGCCTACTATTTTCTTAAATAAGTTGCTGGAGGGGCAATGCATATGGTCCTCCAAATACATCCATCAGCCACAGCAAATGAGCATCTTTAAGCAGCTCACAACTTAACTCATAAATTACATTTTACAATGAATGAGATTATCTTCGTTAAAATGTTACCAGCTATTTTGGAAACGCCTCTTCCTGTTCTTCATTGGGTGCTTACATGTCAACGATTCTTGAGGAACCACAAGGCGAGCTTTATTTGTTACCTAGTTTGGGTAATCAAATGTCTGCAAGAAACCAAACAAGCTCAGAAAGCACTAAGAACCCATCATTTCAACCATGAGCCACTAATATTCTCCTTTATTGGTACCAGTTTTATCTATCTATCTATCTATCTATCTATCTATCTATCTATCTATCTATCTATCATACTTCCACCTCTCACAATACTAGACAACACAGTACCAACAGTAGAAACCTTTAAATTTCTAGGTTCTATCATATCGCAAATTCTAAAATGGACAGCTAACATCAAAAACATCATCAAGAAAGGACAACAAAGAATGTTCTTTCTGTGCCAACTCAGTAAGCTCAAACTGCCCAAGGAGCTGCTGATTCAGTTCTACAGAGGAATTATTGAGTCTGTCATTCGCACCTCTATAAACTGTCTGGTTTGGTTCTGCAACCCAACAAGAAAGACACTGACTTCAGAGGATAATTAGAACTGCAGAAAAAATAATTGCTACCAACCTGCCTTCCATTGAGGACCTGTATACTGCACGAATCAAGAAGAGGGCTGTGAAAATATTTACAGATCCCTCACATCCAGGACATAAACTGTTTCAACTCCTACCCTCAAAACGTGCTATAGAGCACTGCACACCAGAACAACTAGACACAAGAACAGTTTTTTCCCGAAGGCCATCACTCTGCTAAACAAATAATTCCATCAACACTGTCAAACTATTTACTGAATCTGCACTACTATTAATCTTCTCATAGTTCCCATCACCAATCTCTTTCCATTTATGACTGTATGACTATAACTTGTTGCTGGCAATCCTTATGATTTATATTGATATATTGACCATCAATTGTGTTGTAAATGTTGTACCTTGATGAACGTATCTTTTCTTTTATGTACACTAAGAGCATATGCACAAAGACAAATTCCTTGTGTGTCCAATCACACTTGACCAATAAAAAATTCTATTCTATTCTATTCTATTCTATTCTATTTATCTATATTTATTTATTTTTAGTTCTCTGCCCTGCCTCACATAAATATATAAAAAGATGTCTATGGAGATTCTCAGTCATCCAGGTCATGGATGTCCCATGCTTTTTCAAGAGGCAACTGGACTCTCTGTTTTTTTGTTTTTGTTTTGTTTTTTTATTTTTTTTTATTTGAATTTATATCCCGCCCTTCTCTGAAGACTCAGGGCGGCTTACACTGTGTTAAGCAATAGTCTTCATCCATTTGTATATTATATACAAAGTCAACTTTTATTGCCCCCAACAATCTGGGTCCTCATTTTACCTACCTTATAAAGGATGGAAGGCTGAGTCAACCTTGGGCCTGGTGGAGCTTGAACCTGCAGTAATTGCAAGCAGCTGTGTTAATAACAGACAGACCTAGTCTGCTGAGCCACCAGAGGCCCTTTCTTTGAAGACATTTCACTTCTCATTCAAGAAGCTTCTTCACCTCTAGAGAAGCAAAACATCTTCAAAGAAAAACTAGAAAGTCCAGCTGTCCCTTGGAAAAGGACCTTTGGAATATAGAAGGATGGTGGTGATGCTGCTGAATTTCACGGTGCAATTCCTCTTGTCTGGTCCATTCCAGAAATAAAAATCTCCCATGTCCCTGCTAAGAACCAGGAAGTATAAATGATAGAAAGGAAGTATGGATGGAACTTTTTGTCCAATTCAAAGTGCAGCCAAATGAGATAATGATGCAGAGATAATTGATTCTCAGCAATATGCCCAATGAATACCAGAGCAATAAATCCCATTTCAATTGCTGATTTTTTTTCTTGACTCTTTCACAGCTTAAATAGTCAATCTGTTGCATGTCTGACTTACTCCATGAACTTTGGGAGGGATGTTGACCTATCAAGGAGACAGTTAGTGGAAACCTTGGTGTCCTCTAAATCTTTTCCAGTGAGAGATATCTTCTGTTTTCAAATATATCTTCTATATCTATGCTGAAAGAAAAGAGCTCAATTTAGAATCCATCCCAGTAATGGTCACATGTATAGCAACAAGCACAATGGGAAAACAATGATTATACTGTTGCTAAATTTTTCGAGTGTGACTCTGAAGCTTTCCCAAAGATTTATGTTATGAAGCTAGGCAAGATGTTAGATTTTGTCATATGATGATCTATATCTACAAATCTAGCTCCTGGAAAAAAACACCATACTAATTATCTGTATTCAAATGTTCCTGTCTGCAAATCAGCCAGGTAAGAGCACTTTAATAACCTGAAAACAAAACAATATCAGAACCCCAAGAACACATCACAGTTGTCAGTGGCACAATTCTGAGAATTGTTTTTCCATCAGCAATAAAGCAGAAGGAATCTCTAGTTCCACTCCTCAAAATCTCCCCTTGAACAGCCCAGCTTCAGCCATTTTGCTACCAGATTTCAGCATTATAGTTTGAGATATTCGAAGAAAAACTTCTCAAGAATGGAAATTTATTTATTTATTTATTTATTAGATTTCTAGACCCATTTCTAAATGGGAGCAACTTGCTACTCCCATCTTGATCTTTAAACACTTGGGGGGAGGGGGATTAAAATTAGCCCCTCTTTTTAATATGATGTCACCTCTCCACTGATGTCACTATAGCGGGGATGAAATTCAGCAGGTTCTGACAGGTTCTGGAGAACCGGTAGCAGAAATTTTGAGTAGTTCAGAGAACCGGCAAATGCCACCTCTGGCTGGCCCCAGATTGGGGTGGGATTTTGCAGTATCCTTCCCTCAGGAATGGGGTGGGAATGGGGATTTTGCAGTATCCTTCCCTCAGGAATGGGGTGGGAATGGAGATTTTGCAGTATCCTTCTCCTGCCATGCCCACAGAACTGGTGGGGAAAATTTTTGCATTTCACCCCTGCACTGTAGCCTTCCACCTACTCAGGGAAGTGTCCTGCAGCCTCATCCCTGGGGAAGTTGTCCATCTTTGCCCAAAGTGCTGTCTCGGGGAAGCAGTGTGCAGCTAAGCACAAATGCATTCAGTTCAATGCATCCTCTGAGATAAATTACTGTCCTCATGTCACAGATGCAGGCGAGGAAATAGCAATCTGCTTATGATATAGGCTCCATATCTTTATTCCAATTTATTTTTCAAGTCAGCTTCATCTTCTCCATCCCAAAAATGCATTTTTAAATAAAACATTTGACAACTGGCTCAGCTTTCATTTGATCCTTTCTACATTCCACTTTGTGGAATAGTGAATATGAATGCAAAAGTGTGTCAGATCAAACACACTTATTTCAATGGAGGCGGGAGGAGGGACTTCCACACATGGCCAATACAGTGTTGTGTAATCACCTCTGCATCTAGGGAGATTGGCCACCATTCTCTGGGTTTGACAGATGAACCCATTTATTCCCAGCTTGGCTGAGGCACATTCAAAACTACAGAAAAACAAATCTTTTCTTCACAATGCCATGGCTCTGTAGAGTTCATGAAGAGCTCATCTCCCCACTTGTGGGAACTCTTGTTCCCCCAGATTCCTTGGCCTCTAGGTTCCGGCTTCTTCACAAAAGATGTTATTATTCATTATTTACTTACTTAGTTGCAAACAACCAGATTAAATGTGCATAATACGAAGTAAAAGATCTCTGGGAGGGCAATGCAAGCCCCCCCCCTTTTATTTTTCTTTTATTTTCCATTTGCATGAGGAGAATGAGGGGATTTTGGTCCTTTGAGTCTTATGTTTGTTTCAGGGTGGAGGGGTGATTAAAATATATCTTATGCTCTTTGTTAGCATTTTCAGTCAGTCAAAAATAAAGTTATTCATGGATCATCTTTAAATTGCTTTTGAAGGTCTGTGCAGAGGCAATGATAGTAGTGTGGAAATAATTGGAGAACTGAGAAACCCAGGTTCAGATTCCTAAAACACTCACACTAATTCCAAGGAGGCACGGATTAACAATTTAATTCTGATTGGGAACTCTTCAGATGTGGGTAGCCAGATGTTATTCTGTAGATTTCAAACCCTCTACAGGAAATCAATCTCACAGATCTTTGCCTTTATACAGTACACCAGCTTTAAGAGCAATTCAGGTCCTGGCACTCAAGAGATGTAGGAAGGAATAACTTAAAAAGTGCAATCAGAATGATGTATATAGAGTCCGCCTTCTCTGAAATTCTCAGACCAAAGAGATAGAGACGTTATATAGAGATATCAAATATTTTTTTTCCTGCAACTACTGAGCACCAGGAATTAGACAGCTGCTAAAGCTAATGCACTGTATATAATCATCTGAAGTGCAAAGGTCTGTGAGGTTAATTCCCAGTTAGAGATTTGGACCTCGTAGAATAACATCTGGCTTCTAATCTCTGAAGAGTTCCAATAAGGATGAAGCTAGACATGTGGTATCTCCTGATGGTCATTGTAATTGAAAACACCACACGAGACATACGCTGTGTAAAACAGAGAAATTCCCTCACTCTTTAAAATGAGGGGTGGAATCATGTACAGTAGTGGTCAAAATTGTAGAAAGCTTTTGGGAAAAGTATATTTTTGAGGTTTGATGGCTAATAAAACCACTTTTTTGTTTTTTGGGAGTTTCAAGATAATCATATTCCACTGCGGAATGGCCTGGGAATAGCCCAGACCTTAACCCAATTGAAAATCTATGGAGCCAACTAAAGAAATTTGTTAGTCAAAAGCAACCCAGCAATAAAATCCAGTTAATCGTTCAATCTTGGTTTCACATTATAACAACTGCTGATCTAAAAGACTTGGTTCACTCCATGGGAAGACGTTGTAAGGCCATAATTCATGCTAAAGATTACCCAACTAAGTATTAACTGATGTGACAATTTTGTATATCTTGATTTTTCTATGGTGATAATTTTTGTATATCTCGTTTTTTCTACATGTTTCACTTTTCTTTATACTGTAACTGCTATTCTAATAGCAAATCCTTCATAAAAGTTATTGCACTACATTCTTGAATAAATTATCTTTCCATTGATATATAATTTTATGGTATTACTCCAAAAAAAAAGTGGTGTTATTAGCTAGTTTTAGAAAATACACTTTTCCCAAAAGGTTTCCACAATTTTGGCCACTACTGTAAGATGCTATATCCAAGGCCATAGCATAATTTCTGTATTCTCCCTGCTCTGGAATTTAAATGAAAGTGGACTGTATAAATCATTCTAACAGTATTTCAAATATTCACTATTTTTCAGCATAGTCTGCCTGACAAGATTGTTGTGAAAAGTGAGAGGGTAAATCATTTTGAGTACTTTGGTTTTTTAATGAAAGCTGTGTCGCATTTATCATAAATATATAACAATGGTTTGGTACAAGATTACCTCTTATTTAGAAAAGATCAGCCATTATCAAACGGATTTGCTGATAATTATATAGAGAGTCACTGAGTATGGGCAATGCACTGGAATTATCCAGAAACAGAAAAATGAAGAACATACCATAAAAGGGGAAGAAATAGCTATCTGGCTACTAAAAAGTCCCTTTTATCCTCATATCTAACTAATTTCATGTGGCTATTTCCTGATTATTTCCCAACCCTGCACTCAGGTTTCCTTTCTCTAACCAATTTGGTCCCACCACAGTTATTCATAATGAAATCTCCCATCAGGCCATTGAAATCACTGGATGATTATTATTTGAATTTTAACGCCTCCAAATGCAAGTTATTATAAACTCTTCACCAATGAGGAAAAAAATGTTTGTTTGGTTTACTCTAATTTTATTAGACATTAGATCTAATTAAAAGTTCCAGTGTGTGGCAAAAGCATTTTTAATTGCTACAAGATGAGAACATTTGAATTGAGTATTTGAAGAGAAAGTACAGTTAATTAGGCTGGCATACTTGAGGTACTATTTCTACCTATTATTCCGAGGTATGTGGTGGGGGGGAGAACTCTGCAATTTCTAAGCAGTACTTATTTCAGCCATAGCTTTAAAACAATTTGTTCCAATTTAAAAATAATTTAACTTTACTTTCTTCATTGCCTGAAGATTGCAGATGAAAATCCTTAGAATGGCAGTTCTAAAAAGGAATGCAAACTTGTGTTTTCCTACAGTGAGGCAAACTTCCCACACATCAGCATGGAGACATCTTTTGCCTAGCAAAAAAGAAAGGCGCTGTACCTTCTCCGTAAACTATGAACATTTTTTAAAGTCTATAAAACAATCACCGTTAATCTGAAAGAGTACATAAACCTCAATATGCTATATATTTATTTGGAGACATCAATGTTCATGACAGTTAAGGGTCTAAAACAAGTCAAATTTTCTTTCTTCGGCACTTAAAGAGCCTGAAATCTAAGAGCAGAAAGAACAAAAGAAGGAAGGCAGAACCGGGAAGGAAGGAGGGGAGCAAAGCTACAAATTTCTTAAAGATTAAGAAGATGCATTATGGAATTATGAACATGGTGTAGTCATAAAAGTGCTACAAACTTCTTAGTTGTTTCTGCTGCTTCAGATTAAATTGACTATCCACCAGGTTTGGAATGTTTTCAGTTCAATGATTTATGGTTGATGTAGTGTTAACACTGGACTGTTATTGTTATTGTTGTTGTTATTGATTGCAAAGTTGTGTCCAACCCATCGCAACCCCATGGACAACGTTCCTCCAGGCCTTCCTGTCCTCTACCATTCTCAGGAGTCTATTTAAGCACACGCCCACTGCTTCAGTGACTCCATCCAGCTACCTCATTCTTTGTCGTCCCTTTCTTCATTTGCCCTCAATCTTTCCCAGCATTAGGGTCTTCTCCAGCTATACATTGCATACTACTAACCAGAGCATATAAAACATTTGCTAGACCAATTCTAGAATACAGCTCGCCTGTTTGGAACCCTCACCACATCTCTGACATCAATACAATTGAATGTGTCCAGAAATATTTTACAAGAAGAGTTCTCCATTCCTCTGAAAACAATAAAATACCTTATCCCACCAGACTTGAAATCCTAGGCTTAGAAAACTTGGAACTCCGTCGCCTTCGACAAGACCTAAGTTTAACTCACAGAATCATCTATTGTAATGTCCTTCCTGTCAAAGACTACTTCAGCTTTAATTGCAATAATACTAGAGCAACTAATAGATTTAAACTTAATGTCAACCGCTTTAATCTAGATTGCAGAAAATATGACTTCTGTAACAGAATCATCAGTGCTTGGAATACTTTACCTGACTCTGTGGTCTCTTCTCATAATCCTAAAAGCTTTAACCAAAAACTTTCTACTATTGACCTCACCCCATTCCTAAGAGGACCATAAGGGGCGTGCATAAGCGCACAAACGTGCCTACGGTTCCTGTCCTATTGTTTTCTTTCTTCTTCCTATATATATATATGCTTATACCTCCTTATATTTACTCATATATGTGTTTATATACTATATAATCTTTTTGTATGATACCTACATATATTGTTGTGACAAAAATAAATAAATAAATTAAATAAATAAACTAGAAAAACCATATCCTTGACTATATGCTTTTTTTGTTGGAAGGGTGATGTCTCTGCTTTTTAGTACACTGTTGAGATTTGCCATAGTTTTTCACCTCAGGAGCAAGCATCTTTTAATTTCTTGGCTGTAGTCCCCATCTGTGGCGATCTTCGAGCCCAGGAAAATAAAATCTGTCACTACCTCCATTTCTTCCCCATCTATTTGCCAGGAATCGAGAGGGCCGGATGCCATGATCTTAGTTTTCTTAAAGTTCAGTTTCAAGCCAACTTTTGCACTCTCCTCCGTCACCTGCATCAGGAGGCTGTTTAGTTCCTCTTCACTTTCTGCCATTAGAGTCGTATCATCTGCATATCTGAGGTTGTTGATATTTCTCCCGGCAATCTTAATTCCAATTTTTGATTCATCTAGTCCCGCCTTTCTCATGATGTGCTCTGCATATAAGTTAAATAGACAGGGTGATAGTATACAGCCTTGCCAGACTCCTTTCCCAATTTTGAACCAATCAGTGGTTCCGTGTCCAGTTCTCACTGTTGCTTCTTGACCCGCATACAGGTTTCTCAAGAGACAAATGAGATGGTCTGGTACTCCCATCTCTTTAAGAACTTGCCACAATTTGTTGTGATCCACACAATCAAAGGCTTCAGCATAGTCAATGAAGCAGAAGTAGATGTTTTTCTGGAACTCCCTAGCTTTCTCCATGATCCAGCGTATGTTGGCAATTTGATCTCTAGTTCCTCTGCCTCTTTGAAATCCTGCCTGTACTTCTGGTAGTTCTCGCTCCACATACTGCTGGAGCCTAGCTTGTAGGATTTTAAGCATAACCTTACTAGCATGTGAAATGAGTGCAATGGTGTGATAGTTTGAACATTCTTTGGCATTGCCTTTCTTTGGAATTGGAATGTAAACTGACCTTTTCCAATCCTGTGGCCACTGTTGAGTTTTCCAAATTTGCTGGCAAATTGAGTGCAGCACTTTTACTGCATTGTCTTTTAAGATTTTGAATAGCTCAGCTGGAATACTGTCTCCTCCAGTAGCTTTGTTGTTGCTCAGATTTCCTAAGGACTATTGAACTTCACATTCTAGGATGTCTGGTTCAAGGTCAGTGACCAACCCATCGTGGTTATCAGGGATGTTAAACTCATTCTTGTATAGTTCGTCTGTGTAATTTTGCAACCTCTTCTTAATCTCTTCTGCCTCTGTTAGGTCCCTGCCACTTTGGTCCTTTATCATGCCCATCTTCCCTTCATATCACCAATTTTCTTGAAGAGATCTCTGGTCCTCCCTATTCTATTCTATTGTTTTCTTCTGTTTCTTTGTACTGTTCATTTAAGAATGCATTCTTATCTCTTCTAGATATTCTCTGGAATTCTGCATTCAGCTGAGTGTATCTTTCTCTTTCTCTCTTGCCTTTCACTTCCCTTCCTTTTTCAGCTATTTGCAAAGCTTCCTCAGACAACCATTTTGCTTTCTTGGCTTTCTTTTTCTTTGGGATGGTTTTAGTTGCTACCACTTGTACAATGTTGTGAATCTCCATCCATCATTCTTCAGGCACTCTGTCTATCAGATCTAATTCCTTAAATCTATTTGTTTCCTCTACTGTATATTCATCAGGGATATGATATAGTTCATACCTGAGTGGCCTAGTGCTTCTTTATCTAATTGGCTGTAGTTCCTCTCTGGGGAGGACATCGTTCTAGAGTAAAAGCTATAGGGGCTTCTGTGCCGTTTGGAGTCTATGGCTGAGTACAGCCCCCACCCCATAAGGAGGCATAAACCAACACTAGGGTAATGAGTTGTGATATTGGATGAGCAGGCTATCACTTGAGAGCAGGTTCTTTACTGCTTCAAAAGCCCTATTTTCTGACTTTCCCAAGACCAAACAGTATTTTTCCTAAGAGCCTATGCAGCGGTTCCATAGCAGTTGCTTTGTTCTTTAAAAAGACCGCGTAAAAATTCACCAATCCAGGAATGCCTGCAGCTCTGCTTTGTTTTTGGGCGCTGGAGCCTTCCTAATTGCCTTAACCTTGCTCTCAGTGGGTGAATTCCTTTCTTGTCTATCCGTAGCCCAAGAAATGATTCGACCCTATCTGGCATTTGTTTGCCTTGACTTTTAATCCGCTGTCCGGAAAATGCCCAAAACCTTTCTTAACGCTCCCCAATTCCTCCATGTTTTCCCTGAAATTAGGACATCATCAAGTAGGGAACTACCCTGGGAGCCCCTGCAGTAGTCGTTCCATTAGGTTTTGGAACAACCCTGGTGCCACACTGACCCCAAATTGCAATCGGTGCACTTGAAGGCCCCCTGTGCGTTACAATCGTTTGGGCTTGCTGTCGGGCGTCTACGGGCAGTTGTTGGTAGGCTTGGGCCAAGTCTAACTTTGCAAAGACTTGCCCTTGCCCCAAAGAGTGCAATAAGTGTTGCACCACGGAACCGGTAAGCGCTTTTCTGTAAGGCTTTGTTAAGCCGCCTTGTAGTCAGCGCAAATTCTAATTGACCCGTCCGACTTTATTGGGGTGACGATTGGCGCCTCCCACTTTGCGTGATCGACTGGCACCAAAATCCCTGATTTATGAGCTTGTCCAGCTCCTTATCGATTTTGGTTTTAGGGCAAAGGACTCTCCTCGCCTTAAGCCTAATGGGGCTACCTGGGGTCTAAGTTGAAGGAAATAGGGGTCCCTTGTACTTGCCCAGGCAGTCCTTGAAGACATCTTCGAACTCGTTAAAGAGAATGTCTTTCAGGTTACAGTCACTTCTGTAGATGCCAGTCACTCCCATGCCCAGGGCACGAAACCAGTCTAGTCCCAACAGACTGGGCAGAGTTCCTTCGACGATCGTGATGGGCAGGGTCTTCTTGTGTGGACCGTACTCGACTCGGACGGAGGTGGTCCTCGAACAGGGATGCGATTCCCTGGTAGTCGTGGACTCGTAGCCGTTGTGCTTGCAGGTGGCGCCGCGACGGACGGCAGCGACTTCGCCAAAGTGTCCCAGGACATGATGGTGATCGCTGATCCCGTGTCTACTTCAAGCCGGCACCGACTCTCTATTTTTGGCTTGGTGAAGATCTTCTTCTCCACTTTGGTCGAGGCGCGCCTATGACCACAGTTGTTTGGTTGAATCCGCCTTTTTGTTTGAGCCAATCGCGGTCGCCTTGCCGATTCCGCCTGATTGGCCGATTTGAATTTTCGGCGGGAAGGTTGGGCGCTCGACAAACTTGAGCTAGGTGCCCTTTCTTCCCACACCGCCGACATGTCGCGCTTTAAACTTGCAGCGTTGGCGCTGGTGTTGACCCCCGCAGCTTCCGTGATTCGCCTCGGTCCCCTTTGTCGCGCTTCTCGGCAGACCCTTCCTCATCTTCACCGTCGGATTCGGTCTGAACCTCCTCCTGGTGCACCGGAGTTGCCTTCGCGCTCGCCTTTTGTGGGACCGGCTTCTGCAGTGTCTCTGCCGCTTGGGAGGACATTTCATGTGCTCTGGGTTCGTCCAGAGCGTTGGCCAGTGTTAGGGTGGTCTTTGCTAGCAGCCGCCGCAAACGGATGTCTTTGACCTCGGATGAGTTGCTCGAGGAGCACCTCGCCCAGGTCACGGTATCCGCAGTCCTTGGACGCCTTCTTAGGGCGGCCATGTAGTCACCGATGGATTCGCCCATCTGCCTTCGCTCTCCGAATTCAACCCGCCGCACGTATTTGGACGGCGTTGGTGCGAAGTGGTTTTTTAGTAAAGTCTGTAAAGTTGGCCACGACACCGACTGCAACGGCGTTGGCTCTGCCAGGGCTTCCGCGATATCAATGACCTCCGGACCACAGTGGCTTAGGAAATAAGCGCTTTTCGGTTATCTGGAACTCCTGCAGTTCGTTGGCTTCTAGAAAGCTTTCAAACGGGTCATATCGTTCCCATTTCTCTTAGCCTTGGTCAACGGTGCGGGCGGAGTGTAACTGGCCATCTCCGCTTTTCTGCCCTGGATTTGCTGGGTTCGGGTCTATCGTGCTTCAGCTCGGTTCTGGTTCTCCTCAGCCTCGATATCCCACCCTCGTCGCCAATGTTAAGTTCTGGAAGTAACGAGGCTGGAGACCAGGGTAGTGACAACAGCTCTTTAATATAGGGTGAACCCAGCAACAGGCTGGGGGAAAAACCTCTCCTTTTATACAGTTCTGCTGGAGGCTTCGTCCAATCAGCAGCGTGCTGATTTCCCGCTCAAATATTTAAAGGTACAAACATGAATACATAACACTTAGAATGGCAGTTCTAAAAAGGAATGCAAACTTGTGTTTTCCTACAGTGAGGCAAACTTCCCACACATCAGCATGGAGACATCTTTTGCCTAGCAAAAAAGAAAGGCGCTGTACCTTCTCCGTAAACTATGAACATTTTTTAAAGTCTATAAAACAATCACCGTTAATCTGAAAGAGTACATAAACCTCAATATGCTATATATTTATTTGGAGACATCAATGTTCATGACAGTTAAGGGTCTAAAACAAGTCAAATTTTCTTTCTTCGGCACTTAAAGAGCCTGAAATCTAAGAGCAGAAAGAACAAAAGAAGGAAGGCAGAACCGGGAAGGAAGGAGGGGAGCAAAGCTACAAATTTCTTAAAGATTAAGAAGATGCATTATGGAATTATGAACATGGTGTAGTCATAAAGTGCTACAAACTTCTTAGTTGTTTCTGCTGCTTCAGATTAAATTGACTATCCACCAGGTTTGGAATGTTTTCAGTTCAATGATTTATGGTTGATGTAGTGTTAACACTGGACTGTTATTGTTATTGTTGTTGTTATTGATTGCAAAGTTGTGTCCAACCCATCGCAACCCCATGGACAACGTTCCTCCAGGCCTTCCTGTCCTCTACCATTCTCTGGAGTCTATTTAAGCACACGCCCACTGCTTCAGTGACTCCATCCAGCTACCTCATTCTTTGTCGTCCCTTTCTTCATTTGCCCTCAATCTTTCCCAGCATTAGGGTCTTCTCCAGCTATACATTGCATACTACTAACCAGAGCATATAAAACATTTGCTAGACCAATTCTAAAATACAGCTCGCCTGTTTGGAACCCTCACCACATCTCTGACATCAATACAATTGAATGTGTCCAGAAATATTTTACAAGAAGAGTTCTCCATTCCTATGAAAACAATAAAATACCTTATCCCACCAGACTTGAAATCCTAGGCTTAGAAAACTTGGAACTCCGTCGCCTTCGACAAGACCTAAGTTTAACTCACAGAATCATCTATTGTAATGTCCTTCCTGTCAAAGACTACTTCAGCTTTAATTGCAATAATACTAGAGCAACTAATAGATTTAAACTTAATGTCAACCGCTTTAATCTAGATTGCAGAAAATATGACTTCTGTAACAGAATCATCAATGCTTGGAATACTTCACCTGACTCTGTGGTCTCTTCTCATAATCCTAAAAGCTTTAACCAAAAACTTTCTATTATTGACCTCAGCCCATTCCTAAGAGGACCATATATGGCGTGTTAAGCGCATAAACGTTTCACGGTTCCTGTCCTATTGTTTTTCTTTTCTTCTTCCTATATATATATATATGCTTATACCTCCTTATATTTACTCATATATGTGTTTATATACTATATAATCTTTTTGTATGATACCTACATATATTGTTGTGACAAAAATAAATAAATAAATTAAATAAATAAACTAGAAAAACCATAGCCTTGACTATATGCGCTTTTGTTGACAAGGTGATGTCTCTGCTTTTTAGTACGCTGTCTAGATTTGCCATAGCTTTCCTCCCCAGGAGCAAGCGTCTTTTAATTTCTTGGCTGCAGTCCCCATCTGAGGTGATCTTGGAGCCCAGGAAAATAAAATCTGTCACTACCTCCATTTCTTCCCCATCTATTTGCCAGGAATTGACAGGGCTAGATGCCATGATCTTAGTTTTCTTAATGTTGAGTTTCAAGCCAACTTTTGCATTCTCCTCCTTCACCTGCATCAAGAGGCTCTTTAGTTCCTCTTCACTTGCTGCCATTAGAGTGGTATCATAGCCTATCTGAGGTTGTTGATTTCTCCCAGCAATCTTAATTCCAACTTTTGATTCATCTAGCCCTGGTTTTCTCATTATGTGCTCTCCATATAAGTTAAATAGGCAGGGCAACAGTATACAGCCTTGCCAGACTCCTTTCCCAATTTTGAACCAATCAGTGGTTCCATATCCAGTTCTCACTGTTGCTTCTTGACCCGCATATAGTTTCTCAAGAGACAAATAAGATGGTCTGGTACTCCCATCTCTTTAAGAACTTGCCACAGTTTGTTGTTATCCACAAAATCAAAGGCTTTAGCATAGTCAATGAAGCAAAAGTACATGTTTTTGTTGGCAATTTGATCTCTAGTTTCTCTACCTGTTCAAAATCCTGCCTGTACTTTTGGTAGTTCTCGATCCACATACTGCTGGAGCCTAGCTTGTAGGATTTTAAGCATAACCTTACTAGCATGTGAAATGAGTGCAATGGTGTGATAGTTTGAACATTCTTTGGCATTGTCTTTCTTTGGAATTGGAATGTAAACTGACCTTTTCCAATCCTGTGGCCACTGTTGAGTTTTCCAAATTTGCTGGAAAATTGAGTGTAGCACTTTTACTGCATTGTCTTTTAAAATTTTGAATAGCTCAGCTGGAATACTGTCTCCTCCGCTAGCTTTGTTGTTGCTCAGATTTCCTAAGGCCCATTTGACTTCACTTCTAGGATGTGTCTGGCTTGAGGTCAGTGACCACTCCATCGTGGTTATCAGGGATGTTAAGCTCATTCTTGTATAGTTCTGTGTAATTTTTCCACCTCTTCTTAATCTCTTCTGCCTCTGTTAGGTCCCTGCCACTTTGGTCCTTTATCACGCCCATCTTCCCTTCATATCACCAATTTTCTTGAAGAGATCTCTGGTCCTCCCTATTCTATTCTATTGTTTTCTTCTGTTTGAAGATATGGCGGAGGCAGGGGGCCGTATCGTTCTTTGGGAGCACGTGGTCGATGTTTAAAGGCGATCACGTGCTCCGGCCCCCCAGTCCCTACTCGTTCCCCGGATGGTCAAGATCCTCAGAGCTCGGGCCTACGGCTGATGCTCTGCAATGCCCGGTCCGTGGTTAATAAGGCTCCCCTGATTTGCGATTTGATTCAGGGGGAGTCCGCGGACCTTATGGGCATTACAGAGACCTGGTTGGGCACAGAAGGGGGTGTCCCCCTGGTAGAACTGTGCCCGCCGGGTTTCTGTGCATTCCATCAGCCGAGGGCCCAGGGTAGGGGTGGCGGGGTGGCGGTTGTGATTAGAGAGAGTCTGGAGCCAAGGGAGTCCACTGTTCCTCAGATAGCTGGCTGTGAATCCTCCTTGTGAAGTGGGGCCATCGAATCAGATGGGGTTGTTGATCACGTACCTGGCTCCTTGCTGCGTGACTACAGCCCTACCTGAGCTACTGGAGGTGCTTGCTGGCGTGGCGGTTGAGATCCCCAGACTTTGGTCTTGGGAGATTTCAACTTGCCATCGGCAGCTTGTCATCAACAGTGGTTCAGGAGTTCCAGGCCTCCATGACGGCCTTGGACCTGATTCAAGTAACTGATGGCCCTACACATCGGGGAGGCACGCTAGACTTGATTTTTATCTCTGGTCAGTGGGTTAATGATCTGGAATTAGGAGATATAGTGAAAGAACCATTGTCATGGTCGGATCATTTTCTCCTTCGCCTAGACTTTCGAACTGCTGCTCACCACCGCAGGGAGACGGAGCCGATGCGTTGGTTCCGTCCCAGGCGCCTGATGGACCCGGAGAGGTTTCTGACGGAGCTTGGGCCGTTTCCTGAGGATCTTACCCACGGCACGACTGAAGAACTAGTTGCGGCTTGGGATCGGGCGCGGCTGGGGCTTTGGACCGTGTCAGGCCTTTTTGGCCTCTGACCCGGCGCAGAGATCTCAATTGGCTCCCTGGTTCTCCGGGAGCTGAGAGATGAAATGCCGGAGAAGACGCCTAGAGTGTTTGAGGTCCAGCAGGTCCGAGGCTGATCGGACACTAGTGAGGTCCTTTACCAGGACTTACCTAGTGGCAATGAGGAGGCGAAATGTCTACGTTCCACCCTCATTGCATCGGCAGATAACCGCCCGCCGCCCTGTTCGGGTGACCCGTTCCTCCTTCAACAGAGGCGGGATGACCCCTTGCAGGGTCGAGCCGAGGAGTTTAACGGTTATCTATACGATAAAATCGTTCAGCTTCGTGATGGTTTGGACCATGATTGCGATGATTCAGCTGAGGTGACAGAGACTCGTCTTGTTGAGGTTATTTGGGATGAGTTTGATTCTGTGGCTCCCGAGGACGTGGACAGGTTGCTGGGGAGGTTGCATGCGACCACGTGTTTACTGGACCCGTGTCCTTCCTGGTTAGTACTGGCTGCTCAGGAAGTGACACGAGGCTGGTTCCAGGGGATTATAAATGCTTCTTTAGCTGAAGGGGTTTTCCCCGCCACCTTGAAGGAGGCGGTGGTGAGACCTCTCCTGAAGAAACCTTCCCTGGACCCAGCTATTTTGGGAAATTATCGTCCAGTCTCCAACCTTCAGCGAAGGTTGTAGAGAGTGTGGTTGCATGGCAGCTTCCCCAGCACCTGGAGGAAGCTGTCTATCTAGACCCGTTCCAGTCCGGCTTCCGGCCCGGTTATAGCACGGAGACGGCTTTGGTCGCAGGATGACCTCTGAGGGCCAGGGACAGGGGCTGTTCCTCTGCCTTGGTCCTATTAGATCTTTCAGTGGCTTTTGATACCATCGACCATGGTATCCTGCTGCGCCGGTTGGAGGGATTGGGAGTGGAGGCACCGTTTATCGGTGGTTCTCCTCCTATCTCTGACCGTCGCAGTCGGTGTTGACAGGGGGCAGAGGTCCCCGAGGGCCTCACTTGTGGGTACCCCAGGGTCGATTCTCTCGCCTACCCTGTTCAACATCTACATGAAGCCGCTGGGTGAGGTCATCAGTGTTTCGGGTGAGTTATCATCTGTACGCTGATGACACTCAGCTGTACTTTTCCACCCCGGACCACCCCAACGAAGCGGTCAAGTGCTGTCCCGGTGCCTGGAAGCCGTACGGGTCTGGATGGGGAGAAACAGACTCAAGCTCAATCCTCCAAGACGGAGTGGCTGTGATTCCGGCACGGTACAGTCAGCTGCATCCGCAGCTGACTGTTGAGCAGTTAGTGGCCCCAAAGGAGGTGGTTCGCAACTTGCCCTCCTGGATGGCGGCTGTCCTTGAGGAACATCTGGCAGCCGTCACCAGGAGGGCTTTTACCAAGTTCGCTTGGTTCGCCAGTTGCGCCCTTCCTTGACCGGGATGCCTTATGCACGGTCACCACGCCTGGTTACGCCCTCGGCTGGATTATTGCAATGCTCTACATGGGCTGCCTTGAGGTGCACCCGGAGGCTGCAGTTAGTCCAGAATGCAGCTGGCAGTGGTAATGGGAGCGCTCGAGGCTCCCACGTAACACCTCTGCTCCGTGTTTGCACTGGCTTCCTGTGGTCTTCGGGTGCGCTTCAAGATCCTGGTTACCACCTTTAAAGCGCCCATGGCTTAGGACCCGGTACTTACGAGACCGCCTGCTGTTACCAGATGCCTCCCATCGACCAGACGCCTCACAGAGAGGGCTTCTCAGGTGCCGTCCGCCAAACAATGTCGGCTGGCGGCCCCAGGGTAGGGCCTTCTGTGGGAGCACGACGCCTGGAACGAACTCCCCCCTGGCTTACGTCAAGTTCCTGATCTTCGGACCTTCCGTCGTGAGCTAAAAACATACTTATTTATTCAAGCAGGACTGGCATAAATAGTGATTTTAAATTGGGGTTTTAGAGATTTTAAACATTTGTAAATTTTTAAAATTTTTAAATTATCGGCCATTTATTAATAGTTTCTTTTAATTTCTTTTAATTGTATATACTCTGTATTTTAGTTCGGCTGTACACCGCCCTGAGTCCTTCGGGAGAAGGGCGGTATAAAAATCTAATAAAACTAAACTAAACTGTTTCTTTGTACTGTTCATTTAAGAATGCATTCTTATCTCTTCTAGATATTCTCTGGAATTCTGCATTCAGCTGAGTGTATCTTTCTCTTTCTCTCTTGCCTTTCACTTCCCTTCCTTTTTCAGCTATTTGCAAAGCTTCCTCAGACAACCATTTTGCTTTCTTGGCTTTCTTTTTCTTTGGGATGGTTTTAGTTGCTACCACTTGTACAATGTTGTGAATCTCCATCCATCGTTCTTCAGGCACTCTGTCTATCAGATCTAATTCCTTAAATCTATTTGTTTCCTCTACTGTATATTCATCAGGGATATGATATAGTTCATACCTGAGTGGCCTAGTGCTTTTCCCTACTTTCTTCAATTTATGTCTAAATTTTGCAACAAGAAGCTCATGATCTGAGCCACAGTCAGCTCCTGGTCTCGTTTTTACTGACTGTATAGAGCTTCTCCATCTTTGGCTGCAGAGCACAAATCTGATTTCTGTGTTGACCGTCTGGTGATGTCCATGTGTAGAGTCATCTCTTGGGTTGTTGGAAAAGTGTGTTTGCTATGACCATCATATTATCTTGACAGAATTCTATCAGCCTGTGCCCTGCTTCCTTTTGTACTGCAAGGCCAAACTTGCCTGTTATTCCGCTTATCTTTTGGCTTCCTACTTTAGCATTCCAATCTCCCATGATGATAAGGACATCGTTTTATGGTGTTAATTCTATAAGGTACTGTAGGGCTTCGTAGAACCAGTCAATTTCATCTTCTTCAGCACCAGAGGTTGGGGCATAGACTTGGATTACTGTGATATTGAATGGTTTGCCTTGGATTCGAACTGAGATCATTCTGTCATTTTGGGGACTATATCCCAGTATTGCTTTTCCTACTCTTTTATTGATTATGAAGCCTACTCCATTTCATCTGAGGGATTCTTGCCCGCAATACTATACCTGATGGTCACCTGAATTAAATTCACCCATTCCTGTCCATTTTAGTTCGCTGATTCCTAAGATGCTGATGTTCAGTCTTGTCATCTCTTGTTTGAGCACGTCCAGCTTGCCTTGATTCATGGATCTTACATTCCAGGTTCCTATGGAGAAAAAATCTTTATAGCATCAGATTTTCCTTTCACCACCAGATGCATCCACAGCTGAGCGTCCTTTCAGCTTTGGCCCAGTCGCTTCACTCTTTCTGGCACTAATAATACTAGCCCTCTGCTCTTCCCCAGTAGCATATTGGACACCTTCCAACCTGAGGGGCTCATCTTCTGGCATCATATCTTTTTTTTTCCTTTTGGTACTGGGGTTTTCATGGCAAAGATACTGGAGTGGGTTGCCATTTCCTTCTCCAGTGGATCATGTTTTGGGTTTGGCCAAATCTTCGCAGAAGTAGTATTTCCAACTGTACAGTTGCTCCAACTCTGGCAGCAAGTACAGCATTTTGAAGGATCAAAAGATTATGCTTTGGATTGTCGTATTCTGATTTTGTTTGGATTTTACTATTTTCAGGCTCAATGTAGAGAAATGGCCTTTGGAGCATTTGTATAGTAATGACACCTTTCCTGAGAAGAGGAATATTGCCTAAGTATGCATTACTTTGATTGGAATGCCTGGGTATGATAAGGCAGCAGTCAATTACTAAGAGCAGAGTCCCATACATAAAGAATCAGGTGGCTTTCATCCATTCTCCCTCTTGCCATGCCTCATTTCTTCTGGGTTATATTCACTTTGGTGTCATCACTAAGTGCTACGAGCAAGTGGTTGTGTTTTGCTGAGGGCCTAATACTATTAGATAGCCTAATTCAGGTTTACATCCATATTAATCTAAGTAGCATATTATGGAGATACAGGAAGCAATGTAATTAGAATTAGTCCATGCCGCTTTTCAGTGGGAAACTCTGGATCCTGAAAAGTCTGGTATTTATCATGAAAAATGAGGTGGAACAATGAGGTATAATATCAGGGGATTTAAGCAATAGTGGGCAGATTGGAGTGTCTGTCTGAAACTCTCTTTCACTCTTTCACACATGAGGATAAAATATTCAATTGTGTTTGTAATTCAAGTGTAAAACCTACACTGGGCAGAATGCTCATTTGCATTACAAATGCCTCTCCTTCAGTTTTTCTTCCGCATGAAAAATTATCAGCCATTAACATAAATAGCACAAGAGAGGCTGAAAAGCAATTTAAGCCTTGTGTATGTGAAGTATTCTGTATTTCAAATAATCAGTAGATGGCAATTGCTGGGCCAAGATAAGGATTCTGCTGCAGCCAAAGTTGATGGCTGCCCTCCTTCAGAAGAAATCTTGCAGATAGGCAAAGATTCTTCTACAACAGGCAGTTTACTATTTGCAATGCTACATCAGAAAGGTGTTTCAGAGTGGATGTTCTGTCCAAAAGCCAACGCTCACTTTGATTCCAGGGCCAAGTCAAGGGTTAGTTTACCAAATTTACCATCAAAATAAAATAGGGGAAGGAGAAACCTGAGGCCGATAAGTTAAAGTCATTCTAGTATGAAGACCTATCAATAAGTTGCCAAACTTGCCTGTTATTCCAGTTATCTTTTGGCTTCCTACTTTAGCATTCCAATCTCCCATGATGATAAGGAAATCATTTTTTGGTGTTAATTCTATAAGGTGCTGTAGGGCTTCATAGAACCAGTCAATTTCATCCTCTTCAGCACCAATGGTTGGGGCATAGACTTGGATTACTGTGATACTGAATGGTTTGCCTTGGATTCAAACTGAGATCATTCTGTCATGTTGGGGATTGTATCCCATTATTGCTTTTCCTACTCTTTTATTGATTACGAAGGCAACTCTATTTCTTCTGAGGGATTCTTGCCCATAATGGTATACCTGATGGTCATCTGAATTAAATTCACCCAATCCTGTCCATTTTAGTTCGCTGATTCCTAAGATGCTGATGTTCAGTCTTGTCATCTCTTGTTTGACTACGTCCAGCTTGCTTTGATTCATGGATCTTACATTCCAGGTTCCTATGGAGAGAAAATCTTTACAGCATCGGACTTTCCATTCAACATGATGCATCCACAGGTGAATGTCCTTTCAGCTTTGGTCCAATCGCTTCACTCTTTCTGGAACTACTAGTACTAGCCCTCTGCTCTTCCCCAGTTGCATATTGGACACCTTCCAACCTGAGGGGCTCATCTTCTGGCATCATATCTTTTTTCCTTTTGGTATTGTTCAAGGGGTTTTCATGGCAAAGATACTGCAGTGGGTTGCCATTTCCTCCTCCAATGGATCACGTTTTGGGTTTGGCCAAATCTTCGCAGAAGTAGTATTTCCAACTGTACAGTTGCTCCAACTCTGGCAGCAAGTACAGCATTTTGAAGGATCAAAAGATTATGCTTTGGATTGTCGTATTCTGATTTTGTTTGGATTTTACTATTTTCAGGCTCAATGTAGAGAAATGGCCTTTGGAGCATTTGTATAGTAATGACACCTTTCCTGAGAAGAGGAATATTGCCTAAGTATGCATTACTTTGATTGGAATGCCTGGGTATGATAAGGCAGCAGTCAATTACTAAGAGCAGAGTCCCATACATAAAGAATCAGGTGGCTTTCATCCATTCTCCCTCTTGCCATGCCTCATTTCTTCTGGGTTATATTCACTTTGGTGTCATCACTAAGTGCTACGAGCAAGTGGTTGTGTTTTGCTGAGGGCCTAATACTATTAGATAGCCTAATTCAGGTTTACATCCATATTAATCTAAGTAGCATATTATGGAGATACAGGAAGCAATGTAATTAGAATTAGTCCATGCCGCTTTTCAGTGGGAAACTCTGGATCCTGAAAAGTCTGGTATTTATCATGAAAAATGAGGTGGAACAATGAGGTATAATATCAGGGGATTTAAGCAATAGTGGGCAGATTGGAGTGTCTGTCTGAAACTCTCTTTCACTCTTTCACACATGAGGATAAAATATTCAATTGTGTTTGTAATTCAAGTGTAAAGCCTACACTGGGCAGAATGCTCATTTGCATTACAAATGCCTCTCCTTCAGTTTTTCTTCCGCATGAAAAATTATCAGCCATTAACATAAATAGCACAAGAGAGGCTGAAAAGCAATTTAAGCCTTGTGTATGTGAAGTATTCTGTATTTCAAATAATCAGTAGATGGCAATTGCTGGGCCAAGATAAGGATTCTGCTGCAGCCAAAGTTGATGGCTGCCCTCCTTCAGAAGAAATCTTGCAGATAGGCAAAGATTCTTTTACAACAGGCAGTTTACTATTTGCAATGCTACATCAGAAAGGTGTTTCAGAGTGGATGTTCTGTCCAAAAGCCAACGCTCACTTTGATTCCAGGGCCAAGTCAAGGGTTAGTTTACCAAATTTACCATCAAAATAAAATAGGGGAAGGAGAAACCTGAGGCCGATAAGTTAAAGTCATTCTAGTATGAAGACCTATCAATAAGTTGCCTAATTTTGACAACTTTATCTGCTGATTATACTGAAGGCCCCAAGTAGGGCTTTTGTTCATGCCTCCCACACAGGGGTAAAATGCTCCTGGTTCTGACAGTCTCTCACGAACTGGTAGCAATCGTGGCTGGTGGTTCTGCAATCTGGTAGCAATGGTGGAGCAAAGCTCTGCCCACCCACGCAGGAGTCATTACTTCCTGGTTTCAACCAGGAAGTAATGTGGTTTTTTTACCTTCTATGCATGCACAGAAGGTCTGCATGTGCCTGTGACGTGCACACGCGTGGTAAGTGCACTTCCGAGCCGGTAAGGAAGGTAAGTAGATTTCACCCCTGCTCCCTGCTTATGTTGTAATGAACATAATCCACAGGATCAGAAAGGTCAACAATCAAGAGTGGACCTCAATAAGCAGTTTAATGATCTGCACCAAGATCTTCATTAAGCGGATTAAACTTCTATTATCCAGCACTCGGAACAGCCTGTCCTCTTTCTCCAGTGGCTCTTTGCCCTTTTCCAGTTGGCATTGCTTGGCTTGATCATTCAAATTATTTCTCCCTTTCCCTCTCCGCCTCTTTGTCAGAAGAAAACATAGCAAAACCTTTGACAAATACAGCAACTTTGATTTGTTGCCAGTCAGCTGTTGACAATGTTAAGATGAAGCCCTTAAGGAGCTTCTCTGGTCAGATTCCTCCTGCCTGTCTTGGGAACTCTGCCAAGCATTTCATTTACTTCTTCCAGGTTTATGTTAATGCTCCTTCCTCTGGTTCCCATCAGGTCTCTGTATTTCATGCCTGCCATTTCTTGCCTCCAGACAAGACATGACCAGGAAAAAAAGAAAAAAGAAAGAGCCAGGACAGTTCAGGTTAAGTCACTCAGTGCCACTGAAATCCACTCAGTCCTTTCCTCTGAATCACTTTAAAGGCATTGCGAACAGCACCATGCTGAATGTGTAGCTAACTAGATACTCGGATCAATACATTTCACATGGAGCTATTTTACAAGGTGCCCATTCATTTTGCAAAACTTCTCCTGCCTGTATTTTCCCTTCACAACAGGTCTAAAGCATTCCTGTTTTACAGAGGCAGAGTATGGGAAAATGATTTGCCCAGAATGCAGATTTAGGCCACAAATGTATATCCTGTCCCAGATCGGGGATTACAAGGGATGGTATTCCTTGAAATGACAACATTATGTATGACTTGATAGGACTGAAAACAAGCAAAGAAAGGCATGCATTTGTCATGGACAGGAAATATTCATAGCCTTAAACATAAAAAAAAATGATTGTTGTGGAATCCTTGTTGTTCTCTGAGCTTGGTTGTTTACTCACATACCTTTCATTACTAGTAAGTGTGAGGTTCGCTCCCTATTTATATACAGTAGCTTATACTTCCAATGTTGGTGGGATGTGTGATTTTCTCCTTAGTAGTTCCTTAATTAGGGTATTGTTTTCTGCTTGATTATTTGTCTGATGAAAATCCTTGATTATATAACTATTGATTGTTGGAGATAATGTGTTGTCGTCTTATTGTTTCCTTCTTAGTTTTTTTTTATTGGTTTTTTTTAATGGTATGTAAATATGGTTTATCTCTATGTGCGTATTGATGGCTGATTTGTCTAAATGCTAGGATTCAAGGAATTCCCTAGTATTTTTGAATTTAGTTTGGTCCAGAATGCTCAGTTTCCCAGCTGAAACTATGTTGAGCCAGTCTATGTTATGAGTTTAAGATGTTTTCATTGTGCCTTCTAATTGCTAGTTTATGTTCATGGATGCGCTCTGCTAGTCTTCTGCCTGTCTGTCCTATAGATCGGCTATCTAATTGATTTTTGATTAAAACAAATTGGAAGACAAGAAGATAATATTTTAGACAAATGTTACAAGAGATAATTGATGGTCATGCTTCAAGGCATAGAATTATTACTAAGGGAAATCAGAATAGTATTCCCCCTCCATGTATTACTTATCTGCATTTTCCCATTTATAAATCTATAGACACTTCATCAGAGTAAAGGAAAAACAGATGTGTGTCCTATAACATATGGTCTGTTACATTTCTGTGAGGAAGAAAAAATCCAGTCATACCTAGCTTCTAAACTTTGATTTATTGCCATTACTATTAAATCTGCTTTTAACCTATGTAACAGATTTAATAATACTCTCTTTGATAATCTCTTGTCATTTTGGCAATCATATTCATGCTATAATAATTACCTAGGAATCGGTAAGTAACTGGAACTGTCCATCAATGAATAGTAAAGCCAGATTTGTAATTCATCCATTACAACCAGAGATGCTAGTTCTTCAATAGTATTTCAAGTGAATAACTGAGGTGTGTCCTTGTTCTTGATATAATGATCTCCTATATACCACAGCAGTGACAATTATACTGCTGAGGTCCATCCAGTTTTCTTAACAACATTTTCAGAAGTAATTTTCCATTGCCTTCTTCCTAGGGCTGAGGTGACCTGGCTCAAAGTCACCTAGCCTGACTTTTTGCTTAAAGTGGGACCAGAACTCATGTTCTCCTGGTTACTAGCCCAGCGGCCTGACCATAATAACAAACTGGCTCTCAAGCAGTGGTGAAATCCATTTTTTTTTTACTACTGGTTCAGTGGGCGTGGCTCGGTGGACATGGTGTAGCTTGGGGGGCGTGGCAGGGGAAGGATACTGCAAAATCCCCATTCCCTCCCCACTCCAGGAGAAGGTTATTGCAAAATCTCCATTCCCACCCCACTCTGGGGCCAGCCAGAGGTGAAATTTGCTGGTTCTCCAAACTACTCAAAATTTCTGCTACCGGTTCTCCAAACTGCTTAAAATTTTCGCTACAGGTTCTCCAAAACCTGTCAGAACCTTCTGGATTTCACCCCAGCTCTCAAGGCATAATTATTAAGGACTAAAAATAAATGAGCATAGGATTATGCTGTAAATCACTGTCAAGCCAATTTTAATTGTCAAAATCAATAGTATTTTCTTAGATAAGGCCATTTCTCTTGGGGCATTGTTCTATGCTTTTTCTGAATTGACCTCTCTATTCCCCCCACTTTTTTTTTTTTTTTTTGGCTTCCACTCCAAATCAGCTTTTCGAGCATTAAAATGGTAAAGATTCCCCCGAGCCAAGCTGTTCCTTGTTACTACAGGTTATTAAAAAGGTTTTGCTTCAAAAAATCTTTTGCCGTCTTCCCTATTTTCCCTGTTCTCCCTCAGCTTCATAAGAGAATCACATCACTGCTCCGTGCTATCCTGGGGGAGGCAGGGGCAATACGCAAGCTATTACACTCTCCCACAACTGGAGGAGCTTTGCAAACTGTTAGCTTTTTTTTTTTATCCAATATCTGCTTGTAACTGAAAGTGTCAGTGAACAGGTTGAATGCTTACAAAGGCTTTGTAATGTGTTCTGTGGCTGCCTTCAAAGCAGTTCAATTTGTTTGCTTTTCCCCAGAATCTTTGACATTCAGCAGCAAGGACCTGGATGGTGAGATCTGGTTGTAACCTAAGGAGGAGAACAGCTATTAACTTGCAGTCTGCAGACTGATCACCCGTCATCCCAGAGGCCCTTAACATACAATACAGTTGTACTAATGCTGTGAGATTGCCAGAGCCACAGATCTGCTATGCGTGCCAGGTCCCTACTAGCCCCACACTCTTCGATCTTTATGACTCTAAGCGAGCAAGCTTTTAAAATGTCACCAAATCATCATCCAACTAAATCAAGACACTCTAGCAAACCTAGAACACAATGTAAACACGTTTGCCCTTCATATTTATTTCTTTGCTGAAAGGAATATTAAGAATAGAATAGAATAGAATAGAATAGAATAGAATAGAATAGAATAGAATAGAATAGAATAGAATAGAATAGAATAGAATTTATTGGCCAAGTGTGATTGGACACTCAAGGAATTTGTTTTGGTGCATATGCTCTCAGTGTACATAAAAGAAAAAGAAAAAAAACTTTCATCAAAGGTACAACATTTACAACACAAATGATGGTCATAGGTTGCAATTTAACTCTTAATGATAGCAACAAAAAGTTACAGTCATACAGTCATAAGAGGAAAGAGATTAGTGATGAAAACGATGAGAAGATTAATAGTAGTGTAGATTTAGTAAATAGTTTGATAGTGTTGAGGGAATTATTTGTTTAAAAGACTGATGGCCTTCGGGGAAAAACTGTTCTTGTGTCTACTTGTTCTCGTCTGCAATGCTCTATAGCATCGTTTTGATGGTAGGAGTTGAAACAGTTTATGTCCAGGATGTGAGGGATCTGTCAATATTTTCACAGCCCTCTTAGAATAGAATAGAATAGAATAGAATAGAATAGAATAGAATAGAATAGAATAGAATAGAATAGAATAGAATAGAATAGAATAGAATAGAATTTTTTATTGGCCAAGTGTGATTGGACACACAAGGAATTTGTCTTGGTGCATATGCTCTCTGTACATAAAAGAAAAGATACCTTCATCAAGCTACAACATTTACAACACAAATGATGGTCAATATATCAATATAAATCATAAAGATTATCAGCAACAAAGTTACAGTCATACAATCATAAGTGGAAATAGATTGGTGATGGGAACGATGAGAAGATTAATAGTAGTGCAGATTTAGTAAATAGTTTGATAGTGTTGAGGAAATTATTATTTTAGCAGAGTGATGGCCTTCGGGAAAAACCTGTTCTTGTGTCTAGTTGTTATGGTGTGCAGTGCTCTATAGCGTCGTTTTGAGGGTAGGAGTTGAAACAGTTTATGTCCAGGATGTGAGGGATCTGTAAATATTTTCACGGCCCTCTTCTTGATTCATGCAGTATACAGGTCCTCAATGGAAGGCAGGTTGGTAGCAATTATTTTTTCTGCAGTTCTAGTTATCCTCTGAAGTCTGTGTTTGTTTTGTTGGGTTGCAGAACCAAACCAGACAGTTATAGAGGTGCAAATGACAGACTCAATAATTCCTCTGTAGAACTGGATCAATAGCTCCTTGGGCAGTTTGAGCTTTCTGAGTTGGTGCAGAAAGAACATTCTTTGTTGTCCTTTTTTGATGATGTTTTTGATGTTAACTGTCCATTTTAGATCTCGTGATATGATAGAACCTAGAACACTGTTGATACTGTGTTGTCAAGTATTGTCAAGTATTGTGAGAGGTGGAAGTATGGAAGGGTTTCTCCTAAAGTCTACCACCATTTCTACAGTTTTGAGTGTGTTCAGTTCCAGATTGTTACGGTCGCACCACAAGGCTAGTCGTTCAACCTCACGTCTATATGCGGATTCGTCATTGTTTCGAATGAGACCAATCACTGTTGTGTTATCTGCGAACTTCAGTAGTTTAACAGATGGATCGTTGGAGATGCAGTAATTGGTATACAGAGAGAAGAGAAGTGGGGAGAGCACACAGCCTTGGGGGGGCCCTATGCTAATTGTACAGGTATCTGAAGTGATCCCGCTTAACTTTACCTGCTGCTTCCTGTTTGTTAGAAGCTTGTGATCCACTTACAAGTCTGTTCAGGTACTTGTAGCTGGTTTAGCTTAGTTAGAAGAGTGTCTGGAATGATGGTATTGAATGCTGAACTAAAGTCTACAAAGAGGAGAAGGAGTTATCTTGTCTGGGCCTGGAGCTTTTCCTGGCTTTTGTCTGTGAAATAGGTCCTGCACTGCCTTTTCTGTGATCACTAGAGGTTGTGAACCCAATGGGATTGGGTCAGTTGTAGGAGGCTTGACTGTTGTTGGTGTGTCTGAGATGGGGGTTATGGAGATAGGTGGCTGTAGTTTCCTTTCAGACCTGCAGTAAAACACGTTCAGGTCATCTGCCAGTTGTTGATTTCCTTCAGCCTGGGAGGGAGGTTTGTCATAGCCCGTGATATTTTTAAGAGTTTTCCACATGTTTGCTGGTTCATTTGCTGAAAACTGATTCTTTAGCTTTTCAGAGTAGCTTCTTTTTGCTGCTCTGATCTCCCTTGTTGGTACATTTCTGGCCTGATTGTACAGCATTTTATCACCTTTCCTGTAGGCTTCCTCTTTGGAATGACGTAGCTGCTTAAGTTTAGGTGAACCAAGGTTTGTTGTTACTGTATATTTGCAAGTTCTTTGTTGGTACACATAGAAGTTGTCATATGATGTTACAGTATCTGTGAGTTCATCCAGGTCTGCAGAGGTATCTTCAAAAATGTTCCAATCAGTGCAGTCAAAGCAGGCCTGCAGCTTTAATTTTGACTCCTCCGTCCAGACCTTTACTGATTTAATTGTTGGTTTTGTGGTTTTAAGTCTTTGCCTGTAAGCAGGTACAAGGTGAATCATGCAATGATCAGAGTGTCCTACAGCTGCGCATGGTAAAGACCGATAAGCATCTTTTAGTGTTGTGTAGCAATGGTCTAATGTATTATTGCCTCTAGTGGGACAATTGACATGCTGAAAGTATTTTGGTAGCTCTTTCCTTAAGTTTGCTTTGTTTAGATATCCCAGAATAATGGCCAGTGAATCAGGGTATTTGACTTCAGCCTCCATGATTTGGTCAGCTAGAGTTCGTAATGCCTTGTTTACACAGGCTTGAGGTGGTACATAAACAGCAATTAGAAGAAATGAGGAAAATTCACAAGGCAAATAGTATAGTTTGCAGTTGATAATTAAAGTCTCTAAATTGTTGTCGCAGAATTTGTAAATTACAGGTAAATCTTGACACCAGCTGATATTCATATATAGGCATAAACGTCCACCCTTCATTTTACCAGATGCTTCTGAAATTTCAGATTTGTATAATCTGAAAACCTGGAATATGCAGGCTACTATCTTCAATTGATTCATTTAATCAGGTTTCAGAGAAGCATAGGACTGCTGAGTTGCGAAAATCAGAATAGTATTTGTTTAAGAGGAGTATTTCATCCATCTTATTTGCAAGTAAACGGAGATTTGTTAGGAAAATTGAAGGCAGAGGGGTTTTATTTCCTTTCTTTTTTAATTTGTTTAAGATCCCAGCCCGATTACCTCTTTTCTGTTTGCGCCGCCGCCATTTCGTTTTTTTAGTAATCCATGGCTCCGAGGGAATTGCCTCTTCCTTTGTTCTTCCAGTCTCATCCACATTTGTAAAAATGGGGGGGGGGGTTGAGATCACAGAAAGCTGTTCCTTAAAGAAATGTTGCTTAATTCTTAGTAAATGATCTCGTGAGTAGGAGATCCGTTGTGAGTTGCAGAGAACAATTAGAAATATTAAAATTAGAATAGAATAGAATAGAATAGAATAGAATAGAATAGAATAGAATAGAATAGAATAGAATAGAATAGAATAGAATAGAATAGAAATTTTTTATTGGCCAAGTGTGATTGGACACACAAGGAATTTGTCTTGATGCATATGCTCTCAGTGTACATAAAAGAAAAGATACCTTCATCAAGGTACAACATTTACAACACAAATGATGGTCAAGATATCAATATAAATCATAAGGATTACCAGCAACAAAGTTACAGAGATTGGTGATGGGAACGATGAGAAGATTAATAGTAGTGTAGATTTAGTAAATAGTTTGACAGTGTTGAGGGAATTATTTGTTTAGCAGAATGATGGCCTTCGGGAAAAAACTGTTCTTGTGTCTAGTTGTTCTGGTGTGCAGTGCTCTATAGCGTCATTTTGAGGGTAGGAGTTGAAACAGTTTATGTCCAGGATGTGAGGGATCTGTAAATATTTGAATTCAAATTCAAATAAATATTTGAATTTGAAAAGATTTGAATGGCCAATTTAAGTATTTCATTTAAAAAAAGGTGATTTGGGAATATAATGTCAGCAAAGAGGGGATTTGCAAAAGAAGTACAATAAACTGGAGGGGCATCCATGGGATGTGGTTTTAAAAAAGACAAGATAATGGCTGCAGTGGTAAAATCAGAACTCTGCCTGTTATTTATATCTGTTCCAAGTGTTACACATTAAAAAAATAACCAGAGATGCTATCATACCATAATGGCCTATCATTCTGAGTTTTTCTTTAATCATCATTCATTGGCCATTCCTGATAGACAGGAGCCAATGCTTCCCCTTTTTTTATTTGTTTCTCTCTAGAAGCATGTTTTCTAGAATATCACTATTCCCACAAATGCTACTTCACTGTTACAATCTTATTTAGTTTGTACTGTGTTTTTTTGTTTTTTTTTAGCATTTTTGTCCTTCAAGTTATTGTGGACCACCCATAATCGCATTACTCAAATTGGGTGGCCATATAAAGGTTTTAGATAAATAAATAAGCTTAGCCACACAACCAACTCTTCTTTTTTTCCTTGAGAGGTGAGGGGCAAAATGATGTGATCAGACTGTTCCTTATGCCTAAAAAATTTGTACAATAGAGACTTCTTGATCTGAGACCAAGCTT
Organism: Ahaetulla prasina; assembly: GCF_028640845.1. NCBI lineage: Eukaryota > Metazoa > Chordata > Lepidosauria > Squamata > Colubridae > Ahaetulla > Ahaetulla prasina. Next base: position 71,571,445 of record NC_080539.1, read on the forward strand.
GAAGCACTGTATCACATTTAGCATCTCTATGAATCACACAAATTACACATCTAATTAGGAAACGTCAAATTAAAAATAAGTAATTAACATGACCAGAAAATCTTGCCAGGACCATGGCAGATTATGTAAACTACTTTCTATGAATTTTAAAACAGCTCCTGTTAATTTCACAGTGGAAAGAATATTGTTTCTAAGTGCTACAGTAAAGATGGTGAAAGAGTTCAGCAGTTCATGCTGAAACAACTTACAGCCCAATTTTAAATTGAAGTCTAACTTCATTTTTGCACTCCCTAAATTCTGCTACTCTTTTCCATTGCCCTATGGTTCATTGCTAACCATAAATATAGCTCATCCTGCTTCAGATGTCCAAGCAATATGTGTCTATCAGAAAGAATGTGCATCCTTAGAGTGGGGCCAATGGAAGATCACAGCTGTTTCCTTGCAAAGTGTAGATCATTTCACACAATTACAATGTGAAGGAGAACAATCTCACTATAGCAACTATAATGCTCCAGGGGTGCTGAGTTACAGTTCACATGTGTTCAACTACAATCCCCATAATTCTAAGGAATCATGGCCTTACAAGAATTGTAATCCACACTGAAGAAATCTCTTTAGAGGTAAATATTAACCAAGTTATGAAAATCAGTGACAAAAACTATATGAATGTGTATTATTCATACACAGTCTATTATTAATGTAAGAATCTAAGGAGGGACACAACATTACTATTTCAGCAGGCTAGTCTGACACCAACTGAGAAAATTCTATTAAATTCCAGTAGTTAAAAGCCACAGGGCAATAATTAACACAGAATATGTATGAATAAAAGACAATAGTGAGTGACACTGATTTGTAAAGGAAATATTTATTTATATGTGAGTTTTAATATTTCATTTCTCAGGACTCCCACAGTGATTCACCAAACAATACAAAATATGGAACAAAAAAAAACCCTAATATGGTCACTTCAGTAAAAGAATTATGGAAAGTAGCAGAATTATGAAATTATGGAAATTTTCAGCAAGTTTCAGCAAAAGTTCAAATTTCTAAGAGGACTTTTAAAGCCCATACAGTAAGCCTTTAGCCAAGGTTTAAAAAAACATTGGATAGTCCTTCCAAAATCAAGGGATATAACTAAGGTCTTCTTCATGAACAATACCTGGCTTATCTCCTAAGAGATAACTATGCAAAGGCAAAGTGATTTTTATTACTTTGCTAGATCTATGAGAAAAGGGCTATTATATTTATATATGCTTGTTGACCAGGAGATTGGCAGTCTGAGACCTAAGTACTCCATGATGGATGAACTCCTATTCCTGCACAAGCTCCTGACAATCTAGTAGTTCAAAATATGCAGTTACAAGTAGATAACTAGGCACCACTTTGGTGAGAAGGTAACAACATTCTGTGCATCTCAGCCAGGGATGGGTTCTACTTACCTTTACTACTGGTTCGCAATGGGGCCGCACACACGCATGCGCAGAAGTGCTCCTGATGATGTCCATGTCAATGGGCAGAGCCTCCTTCTTGCAAACCAGTCTGAACCGGGAGCAACCCACCACTGACCTCAGCGTATAGTCATACTGGACACATAACCACAAAAGCATCTTCAGACAATTCTGGCTCCCTTGTCTAGGAAATGGAGATGAGCACCAACTCCTAGAGTTGGACATAACTGGATAGGGGAAACATATACATATACATATTTAATGGTAATCATTTAATGAGGAATTTGAACTGAACTCAAAAAGAAATCAGATTATTTTGTAGCTGCTTAAAGATTGGAGATATGCTTTATGTACCTTAGATACAACGGCAGACCTATGCATAATATTTTGTAAAAAATCAAAACATGGAGATTAGAACAGCAGTCTCCAACAACAGTAGAGCTCATGTAGGCTGCTATGGTTTAGAAATGATTTTGAAAATAAAGGTAGTGAAATTTTCAGTCCCCAAAGCAGCATGTATGTGGAATGAAGGACAGGATTTAAATCAAGATGGTTATTTCTTTCCAGCTATTAAGAGAAGGGGGAAGCAAACTTCAACTGTAACTCTGCCTTTAACCTTGAGGAATATGAGTGATTGTCCTTGCATATCCTCTTCAATACAATTGTATTCCTGGCAAATTACCAAATAGCTGTAGCCTGTTATAGCCTACAAGCTACAATAATGGGATTTCTGCTGTGGAGCATGGTATTCAAGGTTACTCATTCTCATATGTTCTCCTTCCCAGTAGATCAGTTGGTTTGTTTGTTAGCTTGTTTGTTTTATTAATCAAATTTCTACACCGTCCACCTCACAGTCTAAGTGACAGAACAGTTTAGAAGTTAAAAAAAACCAAACACCATTAAACCTTTACAAAATATAACCAAGGTGAAGAGACAGAGAGAGTGCCTTCAAGCTACCAACTACCTGTAGGGTTGTGTAAAATTCTTGGATCCCTGGGTTAGTTAACAATCTTCCAGAAGGCCAAAACAGTGGGAGCCAACCTCATCTCAAGGGCCCAGATGTTCCATAGGTTGGGGACAACAGCACATAAGGCTCCCCTCTTAAACCTAATTAGTCAGCATTCTTTAACCAACAGAATTCATAATATAATCTTCCCAGGTGACTTGATGGGATGGGTCAATGTAATTGAGACAAGACAGTCTCTCGGATAATCTTCTGGCCTGAGCTATGAAGGGCTTTAAAGATCATAACTAACATTTTGAATTGGACCTGGAAAAGCACCAGCACTCAATGAAACTCACTCAGTAGAGATATTCTATGTGCAGCTGTAAGTGCAGAAGCAGGTTGTTCCCCATTCAGACCCTTCCAACCTGCAAGCACCCTGAAAGAACGTTCATAGTATCACTTAATTCACCTGGAATGGGGATATTCAATCAGATATCATGCACACACTGATACTTGATCCCATAATGATGTATGATCTCATTCAGCGGCTTCATGCAGGTTTCCAACAGTTCACCATAGATGTGAGTGGTAAATTGACAAGAGTCCTATCAAGCTGGAGAAAAGGTTATTAGAGAAAAGTTATTTTTATGCATTCTGTTCCTCAGATCCAATATCTCAAGTTTGAGGCCTGGTACCTAGAACTAAACCTTGATGATTCAAATGAAATCCTAGAACTGGGAAGAGAAGGAAAGAGTCATTCTAAAACACAGATTTTGGGTATCTTTCAGTCCACAGGTCCATCCTGTCCAACATGGGAGGTAATCTCAACTAAAGGAAAGGTGGGGGGGGGGAATTGCAGGACCAGCAAAGGAGACTGAAGAAACGGTGTTAAAAGCTACTTATTGCCCATAGGCTTCAGATTGCCCATCAACTTCATTAAAATAAATCATTGATCTCATCAGTGAGATCAGAACAAGTTTTGTTTTCTTTGTTTTAGTTTTACTTTATTGGCTTTCAATCTATTATTTTTTAAAAAACCATCAGTTCAACTAATCTAACAGAAAGGAGATATGGGGTTGTATTTCTTTCATAGATTAGTAATAAATTGTGTTTTCAAGGAGTCTTGACTCCTGGTAATCATGTGGAAAAGTCCCTGCGGTTTTCTTGGCAACATTTTTGGAAGTTCTTTGCCATTATTTTCTTTTCAGTATTGGGAGAGTGTGACTGGCCCAAAGTCACCCAGCTGGTTTCACTCCTAAAATGGGACTAGAACTCAGACTCCCAGTTTCTAGTCTGATGCTTTAACCACCATAGCAACTGATTTTTACATTAATACTTTACCTTAAAATTTCCAGCTAATTTCATCCAGTGATTTCATATAGATCAAGAAAAAGGAAGTCAAAATTAGAATGCTGGCAAACACAAGTCCCAGGGCAAAGCAAGAACCACTAAATGATCCTTTCTGAAATTATCAGAGAAAGGTGGTTATTTTCAGAAAGGATCATTTATCAGAGAAAAAAATGGATCACATTTTTTCCAATTTTCATTTCAGACAAATAGAATAGAATAGAGTAGAGTAGAATAGAATAGAATAGAATAGAATAGAATAGAATAGAATAGAATAGAATAGAATAGAATAGAATAGAATAGAATAGAATAGAATAGAATAGAATAGAATAGAATTTTTTATTGGCCAAGTGTGATTGGACACACAAAGAATTTGTCTTGGTGCATATGCTCTCAGTGTACATAAAAGAAAAGATACGTTCATCAAGGTACAACATTTACAATTGTAACAACATTTACAACATTTACATTGTATGTTATGATAAGACACTTTTTGAATGTACCTCTCAAAATTTTGAAAAGTAGTTCCATCCTGAAATAGTTTTATGGTCTTGGAGCAGACAGTCTCACATTCCCTAATGATAAAATCATAGTTTAGTGGGCAACAGAGTTGAAGAAATCAGTTTTTTCTACACAGATTTCATTAAGAACAATCCTGAATCAAGAATAGAATAGAATAGAATAGAATAGAATAGAATAGAATAGAATAGAATAGAATAGAATAGAATAGAATAGAATTTTTATTGGCCAAGTGTGATTGGACACACAAGGAATTTGTCTTGGTGCATATGCTCTCAGTGTGCATAAAAGAAAAGATACCTTCATCAAGGTACAACATTTACAACACAATTGATGGTCAATATATCAATATAAATCATAAGGATTGCCAGCAACAAGTTATAGTCATACAATCATAAATGGAAAGAGATTGGTGATGGGAACTCTGAGAAGATTAATAGTAGTGCAGATTCAGTAAATAGTTTGACAGTGTTGATGGAATTATTTGTTTAGCAGAGTGATGGCCTTCGGGAAAAAACTGTTCTTGTGTCTAGTTGTTCTGGTGTGCAGTGCTCTATAGCGTCGTTTTGAGGGTAGTAGTTGAAACAGTTTATGTTCAGGATGCGAGGGGTCTGTAAATATTTTCACGGCCCTCTTCTTGATTCGTGCAATATACAGGTCCTCAATGGAAGGCAGGTTGGTAGCAATTATTTTTTTCTGCAGTTCTAATTATCCTCTGAAGTCTGTGTCTTTCTTGTTGGGTTGCAGAACCGAACCAGACAGTTATAGAGGTGCAAATGACAGACTCAATAATTCCTCTGTAGAACTGAATCAGCAGCTCCTTGGGCAGTTTGAGCTTACTGAGTTGGCGCAGAAAGAACATTCTTTGTTGTCCTTTTTTAATGATGTTTTTGATGTTAGCTGTCCATTTGAGATCTTGCGATATGATAGAACCTAGAAATTTGAAGGTTTCTACTGTTGATACTGTGTTGTCAAGTATTGTGAGAGGTGGAAGTATGGAAGGGTTTCTCCTAAAGTCTACCACCATTTCTACGGTTTTGAGTGTGTTCAGTTCCAGATTGTTTTGGTTGCACCACAAGGCTAGTCGTTCGACCTCTCGTCTATATGCGGATAGAAGTACTAAGGATACTTTATATTTGATTTCCACACTAAGCAGGAGGCTGGATTCAATTATCTAACTGACCACTCCCAATTCCATGATCTTATGAGTATAGCTAATACATACTTGATTTTTGATCTTCAGCTTTTACCATTCCTTGATCACATTCAAGTGGAGATCCATTCAGAGTATAATAAATGACATCAAGCATATCTACATTTTTTTAAAAAAAATAAAATCAATTATATTTTAACCTTCAATCCCAGGTCCAAAATAGCATTGCCAGAAGAGGTCTAATTTCAGGTCTAATTTTGCTGAATCTTCAGAGGTGATTTCTAGAGCACTAGCTATTTGGGGTATCTCTGCAGCATTCTAAAATAAAGCTCTTAATAGACCACACAAGAAAACAAAGAGATGCCAGAACCAAAACTGGAATAAATATCTAACAACATAATTCAACAATGGTGGTTGTTGTTTTTTAAAAAAAATACTTTTAGCTTAAAGCCAAAAGAAAAATAATGTATGACTCTAAAATTTGCATATCATGTTCTGTAATTTACCCCAGATAAAGCCTGTAATTACACTTATTTTATAAAAAACTGTACTTAACAATATATTCCCCAAAGTGCAAAACTGGTCATATTAATAAACAAATGGTTCTGCCAAATCTATTCTTGCCAAATATCACTTATCAAAATCTAGTAAAATAGCCTCTTGGCTGGATAGATACTCAGGATCGTTCAGTGTCAATTAATTTATTTTCAACACTCTTTGTAATTGCAGACAAGGGTGGCTAATTTCACACATACTGAATGTGATTGCTGTACTAGCAAATAGAGACTTGAAGGGGTAATGGGATATCGCAATCCAAACAGCATTGATTGAACGTTTACCAATACATCAAGCAATGGAGAGTTCATGTATTCAAATTCCAGCTGCTCCATAAACTTCTATTCTCCTCTGTGCAACAAGTCAGTCCACCTTGCCAATTAAGCAGTTAAGTCCTCACTGACCTGTTTTTCCTGTCCATTCTAGGTGTTCGGTGATTCGTTGCTTGATTATCTTTTCCAGAATCTTCCCCGGTATTGAGGTCAGGCTGATAGGTCTTTAGCTTCCTGGATCTCTTTTTTTTCCTTTTTTGAAGATGGGAACTACATCAGCTCTTTTCCAGTCCTCTGGCAGCTCCCCTGTGCTCCAGAATCTTTGAAAGATATAGTTCAGTGGTTCTGAGATCTCGTCTGCCAGTTTCTTCAGAACCTTGGGGTGTAATCCATCCGGTCCTGGTGATTTGAATTCGTCTAGGGTAGACAGGTGTTCACTTACCATTTTCTTCCCTATTTTAACTTGTGTTCCTAATCTGTTGTTTGTGGTACTGTTTTTGATAGGTTGGATTGTTTTTTCCTTTTGTGTAAAGACAGATGCAAAAAATGAGTTAAGTAGATCTGCTTTCTCCCTGTTGCTTGTCATCTTCTTGCCACTTTCTCCCAGCAATGGGCCAATTGTTTCCTTGACCTTTTTCTTGTTTTTAACATGTTGGAAGAAGTTTTTTTGTTATTTTTTACTTTTGTCGCTAGCCTTTGTTCATTGTGAGCCTTAGCTTTCCTCACTTCATCTTTACAGGCTCAGGCTATTTGCTGATATTCTGCCTTAGTTATTTGCCCCTCTTTCCACTTTTTATACTTGTCCTTTTTATACTTGTCCTGTATACTGTTTATACTTGTCCTGTATACTTGTCCTGTATACTGTTGTATATTTATTTATTTGTCACAACAGTATATATAAGCATAAGCATGAAATAACTATATGATATATAAGCATAAATATAATCATAAGTATGTAATAACTATATGAAATTGGATACAATCAAAGGGAACATTAGGACAGGAACGGTAGGCACGTTGGTGCTCTTATGCACGCCCCTTACAGACCTCTTAGGAATGGGGTGAGGTCAATAGTAGATAGTTTTTGGTTAAAGCTTTGGGGATTTTGGGAAAAAACAACAGACTCTGGTAGTGCATTCCAGGCATTAACAATTCTGTTACTGAAGTCATATTTTCTGCAATCAACATTGGAGCGGTTCACATTAAGCTTAAATCTATTGTGTGCTCATGTATTGTTGTGATTGAAGCTGAAGTAGTCTTCAACAGGAAGGACATTGTAATAGATGATTCTATGAGTTAAACTCAGGTCATGTCGAAGGCGGCAGAGTTCTAAATTTTCTAAACCCAGGATTTCAAGTCTGGTGGCATAAGGTATTTTGTTGTGATCAGAGGACTGGAGAATTCTTCTTGTAAAATATTTCTGGACACGCTCAATTGTATTAATGTCCGAAATGAGATATGGGTTCCAGACCATATAACCATAACATTGCATTTATCTCATCCAGCGGTGAGTTTCGCATATACTTACCACTGGTTCGCCCCACACACCCACCTTCCACACATGCACCCGGCCTTCTGTGCATGAGCTTTGCTCGCATATGCACCTTCCGCCCAGCCTCAAAAATGTGGCTAAATAGGACGACATTCGCATTCGGCCAAACCGGTACAAATCATCTGGATACCACCTCTGATCTCATCCCCAGCTCATGAGCAACACAAGCCTTAAGTTTTCTGCAGGTATGTCAACATTTATCTACCTTGAAGTAGATAAAATTTGTTGGAATTTGACAGGTATTATCTTGAAGGGATGACAGTTGATCGCAATGCCTTGAAACCATGCCGTTAGAGGTAGGGACAGCTATGGCAATAGGAACTGGCAATCATTTGCCTCCAGGATGGGTGGGTAGAGCTTTCTGAGCAACGGGGAAAGGTCTATAGGTAAGGCACCATCAAAAACATTTTTATACGTGTTTTATTTTCAGACAGGGCCATCTAGCTGCCTATCTCAGTGCAACATTTTTCCAGTCAGCAAGGAAGTGATGCTATTTTTTTCCCCTCATTATGCTGCTAAATGCCACCTGTAGCATGCAGCTTCTAATTAGAGAAGTCTCCAGAGAATTCATTGGCTTCTTTCTTTAATGGAATAGCACTATTAATATGTCAATATCCAGATGATATATGTAATGGGTCATATTGAAATCAATCAATAGGCATTCTTTCATTTCCACAAACCCCCTGCTTAATAGAGGGAAATGCTATTGCCCTAGTCTACAAATGTCATCATTATTTTGCTTTTCATCCCACTTATGGCTTAGGAATGAGCCCATTAATATTCTATTTGCTTTCACTTGTCTCAGCTATGGTTTATCTGTATGTATGACAGACACGCTGTATGTTTGCCAATTTCTTTCCAAGAACAGATACTGGGGCCATTTTATAAAAAAGGAATCTTTCATATATTTATTACAGCTGTGCAAAATCATTCAAAGGGGTGTTTGACAAAGTGCCACCCAGAATCTTTTGGAGTGGGTAGTCATAAGACATTTAATAAACTAAATAAAGTGAGCAAAGGCTTCTCTAAAATCACTGTTTGAGTTGTTGAAGTGCCTTATCCTCTCAAGGGCTTGTCATGGCTATTTTGCTTTGATGGACTCACTGTCTGTGTGATCATTCAGTGATGTTGGGAGGCACTCAAAGTGACTAAATGCCAAGCCTTTGAGAAGATGTGGCACTAACACTCAAGCTTTGGAGCCATTGGGGGTTTTTCAGAGCTCTGTCAATGTTTTGAATTTAGTTTCCTTGGATTCTTTCTTGTATTTTTGTTGCTTTTACTTTTCTTGCTTCTTTAATGATTAATTCATTTGCTATTATCCACACGGACTAGAAACATAATTGTTTAATTATAAGAAATAACAAATATAAACAAATCACAGGTGCAGAGTGAGCACTCAGGTTTTCCACATTGAGATAGAGGAAAACACAAGGCAAAGGAAATTTTGTGGAAGGTAAACAAAGAAAAAGTGAAGGTAAAACCAAGTGTCTCGCATTTGGCTCTTTCTTTATTATTTTCTTTAGAGTATAGTATGAAACTATCACCAGCCTCAGAGTTCTTTTCAAATACACCTCCAGAAAATCCAGATGATAGCAGTTTGTGCTTTTTGAACTATACTTGAGCTCTCTTTTTTCATGATTAAACCTATACCTTCAACTTCCTGAATATATTCATTGCTTCCATTTCACAAGATTAGACATCCTTCATTCTAATCCATTAGTCCCTTCTCCTTTACTTGAGTTTCGCAGACACAGAGCACATATGGACTATGTGCATACTTCTTAAAAAAACTTTCCATTAATATAGCAGAACCCCTAAGTATTATCTTTGATAAAGCTTTCACTACCAGTTCTCTTCCCAAATTTTGGTCACTAGCCACAGTCATCTCTATCTTCAAAAAAGGAGACCCCAGCTTAGTCGAAAACTACAGACCGATCTCCCTTTGCTGTGTCACCTGCAAAGTCATGGAATCTATCATCAACCAATCCATTACCTCACACTTAGAAACTAACAACCTACTCTCCAACAAACAATTTGGTTTCAGGAAAAAATTATCATGTAACTTACAACTTCTCCACTGCAAAAACATATGGACTTCAAATCTCGATCAAGGCAAATCAATAGATGCAATCTACATAGACTTCTGCAAAGCTTTTGACTCAGTAGTACACGATAAACTTCTCCTAAAACTAACATCCTATGGCATCTCAGGACCCCTCCACAAATGGATATCTGCTTTTCTGTCTAACAGACAACAAGTGGTCAAAATTGGCAATGCTTTATCAAATCCTGTTCCTGTCAAGAGTGGCGTTCCTCAAGGCAGCGTCCTTGGACCAACACTCTTTATACTATACATTAATGATAATTGTGTTCTCTTTGCTGATGATGTCAAACTATTTAACACCACAGACAATACTTCTATCATTCAAAATGACCTTGATCATCTATCCGCTTGGTCTAAAAATTGGCAGCTCCAAATTTCAACCAGCAAATGCTCAGTCTTACATATAGGAAAAAAGAACCCAAAAACTAAATATATACTAGATGGACATTACCTTACAGACGACCCCCATCCTGTCAAAGACCTTGGAGTTTTCATGTCAAATGATCTAAGTGCCAAAGCCCACTGTAACTACATAGCAAAAAAAGCTCTAAGAATTGTAAACCTAATTTTGCATAGCTTCTTTTCCAAAAACACCACACTACTAACCAGAGCATATAAAACATTTGCAAGACCAATTCTAGAATAGAGCTCGCCAGTTTGGAGCCCTCACCACATCTCTGACATCAATACAATTGAACGTGTCCAGAAATATTTTACAAGAAGAGTTCTCCATTCCTCTGAAAACAACAAAATACCTTATGCCACCAGACTTGAAATCCTAGGCTTAGAAAACTTGGAACTCGCCTTCAACAAGACGTAAGTTTAACTCACAGAATCATCTATTGTAATGTCCTTCCTGTCAAAGACTACTTCAGCTTTAATTGCAATAATACAAGGGCAACCAATAGATTTAAACTTAATGTTAACCGCTTTAATCTAGATTGCAGAAAATATGACTTCTGTAACAGAATTATCAGTGCTTGGAATACTTTACCTGACTCTGTGGTCTCTTCCCATAATCCCAAAAGTTTTATCCAAAAACTTTCCACTATTGACCTCACCCCATTCCTAAGAGGACCATAAGGGGCGTGCATAAGCGCACAAACGTGCCTACCGTTCCTGTCCTATTGTTTTATATATCTATATATATATGTTTATTTACTATATAATCTTTTTGTATGATATCTACATATATTGTTGTGACAAAATAAATAAATAAATAAATAAATAAATATTTGTATTTTGTTTTCAATTTTATTCATTAATTCATGCTTATTATTATTTACCCATCTTCCATTCTAAGTCTCAATTTTCAATTTGCTATTGCAGGAGAGGGCAAAAGATATGAACTGCTGCTTGTTCAATCAAAGCATTCTCATAAAGTTTTCAGTAATACAGGTAGTCCTTGTTTAATGACAGCCTCATTCAGCAACTGTTTGCAGTTAACAACTAACTGCAGAAAAACTAACTTCGCAATCTATTCTTGCATTTATGACATTTGCCAGTCTGTAAAGCAAAGGAAAGCTGAAATAAGATCGTAAGCAGAGTTCACTTAGTGACTATTTCTTTTAGCAACCGAGTTGCCAGTTCCCGCTGTATTTGCTAAATGGCGAGTCCTGGTATATAGAAGATATAGACTAGATTATTAACTTTAATCATTCCTGTGCCACATGCAGCATTCCCTCCTAGCCATAATGATCATACCAAGTTGCAGATCTTTTTTGACCAATGCCATAAGCACAAGCAAAACTAAGTTTCACTGCAAAGATATGTACACAAACTAGGGTTTCTACTCTATGGATTCCCCTACAAGTCTGCATCCTACTAGCTTAAATGTTCAATTTTCCCTTCTGAAAGCATATAGCAATAACAAATAGCACTTAGACTTATATACCATTTTACAGTGCTTTACAGCTCTCTCTAAGCGGTTTTCAGAGTCAGCATATTGCCCTCAACAATTTTGGGTCCTCATTTTACCCATCTTGGAAGGAAGGAAGGCTAAGTCAACCGTAAGCCTGGTGAGATTCGAACTGCCAAATTGCAGGCAGCCAGCAGGGAGCAGAAGTAGCCTGCAGTACTGCAATCCAACCACTGTGCCACCACGCCTCATATTATTCTGATTGGATTGAAGCAGCTCACATTGCAGTCCTTGGGTGACAAATTCTTCTTCACCTATAAACTGTGTCGGAAGTATCACCTCCAACAGAAGAAATGAAAGACTTCAGTGTGTCCCTCTACTGCTTTTTATGAAAGCCCAAATCTAAATTGCATGAAATTCTAGCAGAAAGAAAGGATGAGATTTCTTTATTTGCTTTTCCGTTTAGGCTTTTGTGGACCAACCAACACCCCCCACCATGTCTGAACACTTAAGGAGGAGCAATTGAATCTAGATGTGTGATAACATCATATGAAATTGCCCCATTGGTTTTCTATCTATTACTTTGCACTCCAGTACACGTGCCTCAAAACATTTTGTAATTTGATTCCTATCAAGCATGCAAAAATTTAAAGAGCTACATACAAATAGAAATTTGTTATTGGTCAGCCTCCTTGCTGTCAGAAGTTTTGGGCCCAAAGGAAGCCACAAATAATACTAATAAGTCCTGGTAAGAAGTGCTAAACTCATTATATTTAATCTCTCAATTATGCTAATGACTTAATATTTGGAGATTGGGACTGGAACCATGACTTTGCTGATTTTCAAGCAGCTCTGCAGTGAACAGTTTAGTAATAAATCTTAAAAGGATAGGAGGAAGTTGAAGTTCAGGGAAAGCTACAGAGAAATAATTACTTTTGCTTACATAATTGAAACTTAAACAGAGGTTAGTAACAGTAGCATCATTGTTCAAATCAATTTCTATTAGAAAGCGTGCACAACTTTTTGCGGTAGACCCAAGAAGAAAACACAGAACAAGATTGCTTATGAAAGAATTGTTAAGCTGTACGCCAATGTCATTTTTTAAAAAGTAAGATTACTTCCAAAGAAATATGTATTTGTTGCAGTAATAACACCATAAATAGCTTCATTTAAAAAGATAGCTATGTTTGTTTCAGCAGAATCAAGTGCGAGCAAAAGGACAACATGAAAACCTAACAAATACATTATATATAGTTATCAGACGTCCCGCTTTTGGCAGGACAGTCCCGCTTTTTAATAATTTGTTCCGCATCCTGCAGCAATTCCAAAGTCCCAATTTTTTTTTTGTTTCACTCCCATTCTGAAAATGGGAAGCAGCAACGCAAGAGGAGGAGGTGGAGAAGGGGGAGTGGCAGAGAAGGGGGCGCGAGAGGGAGGAGAGACACCGCTTGACTTCACCCGAGAGGAAGAGAAGAACCGAGAGGAGAGCCGAGCCTGCCTGGAAGAGTGGAGAAGCAGCAGCCGCTCCTCCTCCTTCAGGCAGATGGCAAGACTCAGCACGCATGCGCAGCCCCTCCCCCATCAATGGTGTCCCGCTTTGCCATCGCTGAAATCTGGTCACTTTAACATTATAGTATAAACTTTGATGGTTTAGAACAGAGATTGAAGAAGCTAATTTGGATTCTACTGTAGATTTTTAAGTAGCTTGGTAATATTTCTTACCTATTTTACACAGCAAGCAACAATGATCATTGAAGAAATGAAGAAAGATTGGATTGGGGAAACATATCAACCAACACTGGGATCAATTCATAAGATTTGATCTATTTCTAAGATGTTTTCTTTTCTGTCAAGTTCCAGTAAGCAGATCTCAGGTTCTCAAAATTTTGAGTATCAACCTTGCTAGATGAAATATCTGTGAACTGAAGACTATGAATGGGTAGAACCCAAAGTTAAAGCAAGAGGATAGCTTTCTTGCTGTTATTTGGAGCAAAATGGTTTACAACAAAAATATATTTTGTTCCTACTATTGTTAAATAGAAATTCTTTCTAATCTACTCCAAATCTCTCAGAGGTCCAACACTAAATCCATTTGTTTGGATTTCTGGTCCTCCTTGCTATGGATCTTTCCATACAATCATCAATTCAGGCTTTTAATTATTAGGCACGTAAATTTCTTTTAAATAATAATAATAAAAAGATAAAACAACAGAGCTAATCTTAGATTCTTCTTTCCTTATAAACCTGATCCTCTCTCTTCCTTCTGGGACCATCATTTCTCCAAACTAATTAAACACTGACATTTCTGAAGCACAAAGGTATTTTATTACAAAACTTTATATAATCCAACTGGCCTGATTTTTCATTTTAGCATCATTTTTTTTAAAAAGAAAAACAAAAAAGCAGAACTTTAAATTTATAACAGCTCTTTGCATTGCAGAGCTTCTTCTCTAGAAGCTATAAATGTGCAGGCAATTAGTGAGGAAAAAAGAGAATCAGAAAATAAACTCTCTTTTCAAAGAGGCTTCCTACGTTATTACATTTGAATCGATTCTCCAGTACAAGATGTATGCATATAGGATCGGTTTTGAATGCCACACATGTTCACAAATCCCATGGCTTTGCTGGAAAATATAACTGAATGAGTGAATCAATATTCCCATGGTTGTACTTCCATATATCTTGCAAGGAACTGCTATGATTCCATCAAGAATCTCTACTTTAATTGAGAACTTTAAAATCCGAGGCCAGTATGTACCAGGGAGCTAGCTGTTCCTTTGGCAGTTCTTGTGTAGGTGATGTGCAACTGTAGTCTATGCAATTAGTAAAACAATAAGCTTCTAGACAGGACAAGAACAATCTGACCTTCAAGTGGGGCACAGAAAATCCAAACACATCATACTGTCTACTGCTCATAATGCAATATGTACTTTTTGTTCCCATAACTGTGGCTTCAGCTAAGCAACTTGCTTTCAGGGACCCTGAACCAGAGTTTTCATACCCTGTTTGAAAGTTCCCTATTTCACTATAGTGATTGGTTCCACACTGAGCCATTAACAGACAGCCTTCTATAGCAGGGGTCTCCAACCTTGGTCCCTTTAAGACTTGTGGACTTCAACTCTCAGAGTCCCAGCAAAGCTGGCTGAGGAACTCTGGGAGTTGAAGTCCAGAAGTTTTAAAGGGACCAAGGTTGGAGACCCCTGCTTTAGAAAGAAATTGTGGGCTGAAGCTGCAGCTGACAACCGTGGTGGAATGAAGGGTCGGGGAGTATATTGGCTCTTTATTGTCTGGACAAGGAGAGGACTTGAGATTTCCCACAAGTTGCTTCAGACAGTTGCTTCTCATGAGGAGATCACAAATTAATGATATCCAGTGGGTTTAGAGCTCTGGGAGATGATGGAATAACTTTGTTGCTCAAACTGTGGTTCGAAGGACACTGCGTTTACATACTTCCTATTCTAATAGGTTTAGCAATTGCTTGTTAATTGGTTTTCAGCTACCATATTAGGAACCCAGGTGTTTTACAGGTGAGTTTTCTTCAATCCTTAGCAAAAAAAAAAAAAAGGATTTATCTACCAGTTTAAGAACTTGAAAACATTTTCTATAAAATAAACAGCAAAAAAGGAGATTAAAGTTTTGATTTTGGAAAGTTACAAATAGACTAGGGTTCCAGATAAATTTGAAATAAGATATTGGAATTAGTTATCATCCCATTTCCCATGGGAAAATGCTTTTGTTTTGACTTTTTTTTTAAAAAAAATAGACTTTAAAAATTGGACACTAGAGGGAACTAAAGAATATAATGAAAGAACACTTAAACTCAATTTACAATTACAGAATGAAGCAAAATATTTTAACATTGGAAATATTGGAAGGATATTTATGAACAACAGACTCAGAAGTTAATTTTAAAAGATTACCTCTATAGATAGACTATGTTTAAAAGATTAATGGAAGATCAAAAAGTTCTACCTGATGATCAAGACTGAGTTGAACGTTGATTTAAAAATGATGGACTACAAGAATGAGATGGAGAAAAACACTGGACATACAAAAGAAGCCAGCTGATGTTTTAATAATTAAAAGGGACATACAAATAACAGACCAACAGAGTGATCCGGATATATTAGATTTACAAAAAGGCTTTTCAAAGTTTTCAAGAATTTTGTGAGAAGGAAAAAATGAAAAGAAATCAAGTTCAGCAACATTATTTGAAGGGACTAAAGATCAAGATAGTTAGAGGTAAACAGAAGGAATATAAAGATGGTTTATTTAATTAAGATTAAAATAGATAGGTTATTATCTCGGGTATCCCTTACTGGACTTTTGCTAACATCAGGACTGAACTGATGAAGCTTTAAGGATTTATTTATATAAAATATGAGATGCAAGAAGAAATAATTTGTTGTATTTTAGAGATGATGTTACTAAAACTGTACTTATGATGAATGGAGAAATCACTTCTTTATATATTTCCTTTTTTTCTTCACTATGTTTTTCCCTTTCCCTTTTAATTTTAATTTTTTATTTTGCAGTAGTTTTTACTGTTATAATTATAAACTTTAGTAAAATTACTATTAAAAAGAATCCAAAGTTATTTAACCATTTTCTATCCAAATTATATACAACATATCATTGTTCGACATTAATGCTTGCATACAGTACCTGGCTATTGTGGCAAAGCAATCATTTTTAGCCCATTTCATAGACAAAGGACGTCTTTCCAACTCTAGAGATCAGCAGTTCAGGACCTTCTACT
The DNA here is from genome assembly GCF_028640845.1 of Ahaetulla prasina. Lineage (NCBI taxonomy): Eukaryota > Metazoa > Chordata > Lepidosauria > Squamata > Colubridae > Ahaetulla > Ahaetulla prasina. The sequence goes on from NC_080539.1 coordinate 71,587,961, forward strand.
TGCTCCTCAGAAAGCTTTTGTAGACATCATGAGCTACACTGATTAAGGAGTCCTCTGTGCATTCTAATCCACCTATTTATGCTCTCCAATTACAAACACAGCTTGACCCAGCAGGCACCTGCATGCTATTTATTTGAAAGTTTCCCTTAATCCCCTTTCTTCCCTAGTTAAAACATCAGAAATGAGATTTCTCATTTAATCATCTGCAATAAGCAGTCACTGAAGGTGGTGGCAGCTCCTCAGCCTGTCACAATTTCAAAATATAATTCAGATATTTTTCAAACCAGCAAACAATAGCTGGGCACAGAATTAAAATGTTTGCAGAGTTTGCTGGGTGGAAAATGGCTGCATAGAGTGGCAGGTGGTGTTGGGATGAAAGAAAGAACTAAACAGCTGAGGACCCTTCATCTCCACCCACTTGTCTGCCTGGAACCAATACGTTGTCCTGCCAAGGAAAGGACCTTATAAATGCAGTTGTCAAACAAAGAGAGAAAAAAATGAAAAAGAATCTTTGGCTTTGATGGAAATACAAAAAGTGATTTATTTATTTATTTAAGCAAGCACTCCTCAGGTTTTATTGTGTTGCGCTAAGGCATCCGGACAAATTCATAGAATAAAAGTGCTGCAAGAGACCATTGAATCAATCCTGGAAACAAAATTAAAGCATCTCAAACAGATGTCGGTTAATTGGCTTTATATCACATCCAGGAAAGTGGAGCTCACCAATTTTTTTGTTAATTTCTCCCAGTGGCAAATCGCTCTTACCAATAGAAAGTTTCTTCTCCTATTCATTTGAAATCTTCAGTCCTGTCTCCTAACTCCATTATTCCATAGGCTTCTACCCTGTCATTTCTTGGCCTCACTTTGCTTTCCAAAGCTAAATCTTTCCCATCCTTCATTCCCATTACTGAATTTCTAACTGTTTATCCTTATTGCCTCTCTCTGAATCTGTTCAACTTTGTCAGAATCCTTTGTTCAATGTGGGGCCTAGGATAGAGTAGAACAATGTTTTGCTTTCCCTTGGAAGCTATAATTGTGTCAATGAAAACTGAAATTGCATTTCCCATTTTTATATACTGCTGACTCATATTTAATCTATATTAAACTACTGACTACTATTTCAAGATATTTTTTTCCACAGGTACTGTTTCTAAGCCAAATAACTGCCATTCTTTACCTTTGATTTGTTTCCCAGATTTCCTAAAACTGCTGCATTTCAAAATATTCTGTTATTTTCAGCGCATTTCTCTGATAAAGATTATTTTAATGTTAATTTTCTCTTCCTGGTATTGACTATTCTGCTCATTTTTCGTGAGTAGAATGTGAGAAGATACAGTGCTTCAAATACGATAAGCATCGCCTTCACTGTATAATTCAAATCATTAATAAAAATGTTGAAAAACACAGATCCAGGACTGAAATTTGTGGCACCTTATTCAATATCTCTGTTCAGTTTGATAAGGAACTAATTTGAATGCTCTTTGCATCAAATGTTACATTACTTAGTATTTGCAAGGAGTTGTTCTCTATTTAACTGGTTACAAAATTCTACATTTTATTGTTGTTGTTTTGCCTGTTTATCAATCCACTCGACCCACACTTACATATTTTGTTAATCAGAATGTCGAAAATTACCTTGTAAATGTTTTGCTAAAATCAAGATATATCACTTATCATTCCCCCAAAACTATCAAGAAAGTCATCTGCTTAAAAAATGAGCTAACATTAATGTGGCAAAATTTGTTTGGGACAAAACCATGTTGACTTTTGATAATTACTTCATGTTTTTCAATGTGATTATGCATTAATTTATCATCTATTTGAAAATCTACCCATGTTTTGCTATCAAAACTATTTGGTCTGTAATTTAATTAATCTTTCTTTCTCTAGTGTTTGAAGATATGGATAACTCGTGCCCTGTTACAGTCATCTGGCACTTTTCAAAGATAGTGAATAAAGGTCCAATAGACCATCACCAAGTTCTTCAATATTACGGCATGCAGTTATATCCTCTGTTCTATCCTCTGTAATTAATTCCAGCCAGTTGTTAATACTTTTGCCCTCCTCCATGGTCTCCTATAGATCCCATCCTCTGAGAGCTAGTATAGATTTATAGATTTGCATTTATATAGTCACTTGGTATTACCTCCTTGCTGAGAATTAGGATGATTTATTAACAAGCAAAATACAAATACAAATGTTGTGAGCCAGAGAGATCTTCTTGGAGATTCAGAAGCCATTAGGGTATTATAACAAGTATTGAAGCATAACTTAAGCCCATAGGGGTGGGAAAATATTAGAAAAAGACTCAGACTGGGTCCTCACCACCAATTCACAGGGCTTTAGGTGGAAGGAGGGGGAAAACATAGGCAAACTTGAAATATTCTATTTTAAGGAAGCATTTAAATAGGGTGGTTCAGTGGTTAGAATGCAGTACTGTAGGCTACTTTTGCTGACTGCGGCTGCCTGCAGTTTGGCAGTTCTAGTCTCAAACTTAGCCTTCCATCCTTCCAAGGTCAGTAAAATGAGGACCCAGATTGTTTGGGACAATATGCTGACTCTGTAAACCACTTAGAGAGGGCTTCTAAAGCACTGTGAAACAGTTTATAAGTCTACGTGCTATTGCTATTTTGTTATTGAAAATTAATAAGGGTAGTCATTAACATGAAAACTATCAAGGTAATCCAGGTCCATTGTAAATGTTAAGACACTGGAAGTTGGAATTTAAGTAATCTACTTTCATGTTTTCTCCATTTATATGAAAATATAAATATAACATAAATTTACATATAAATGCAGTCTTCAGACTAACTGCAGAGTTATTAGCTATCATGTCAGCCAGAATACATATAAAAACATTTCAAATAAAGCCCAAATTTAAGTATATTAGTTGTGTATGAATTCACTAGCTTTCCTTAAGCACTTATTATCAACTTCTCCCACTATTTGTCATATATATATATATATACATACATACATACGCAGGAGAAAACCCGAATAACCAAAGATCGACCTACCTACCTACCTACCTACATACATACATACATACATTCGCATTGCAGTCATGACAGTAAACTTTCTCATAGCAATTGGTTAAACTGGTGAGTTGGGTGGAACGTTTATGCACATTCTTTAATAGATAAAAATGAGAGAAGATAAAGCTTAGCTTCCATTAAAAGAAGAAAGAAACTTTTTGGTTTAAAATATCGAATCCCAGAGGATCAATTGTGTTAATCTGCTGCAGGAGCAAAAAAGCAACAAGGGCGCCATTTATTACTGCATAAACTTTCATGAGCTAGAACCCATTTTATCACATACCAGAGGGAGAAAGGTCAGCATTTGCATTTTAAGAGAACAATATCTGTAGTCGGACATTAATAACATTTCTTTTCTTATGTGATTCTTTTTGTATGTGATTGCACAATTATAGTTTTGACAGCATTGTGTAGTGAATCATGTTGCAAAATACATAAGTTTATGTACATGTTTGTGAGGTGGGTGGGTTGTTGTTGTTTTTTTTTTGGGGGGGGGTTGTATCTAGTTCTTGGACTTCAGCTAACATAGGAATACATGTGACAAGTGACAAAGAACCAAGAAAAGGAAAAAGTGTTGTTTTCTATATCCGGCTTTAAAAATCATGACAATTCTGGTTTTGCCAGTCAATTATAGACCTGTAACAATACATTATTAAAAACTACAATGCTCCTTGTCTTCCCAAATTGGTTTAGCATTTTATATATTTCTAATACAACAACTTAAATTGCCCTAAGCGCAAACCTCCTTTCAAAAAATGGAATTTAAGTAAGTTTAGTAAGCACTTGGCTGAATACATCTCTTACAAAGTTTGCTATGTTTACTATAGTTTGTATAACATGCAATTTTGATATGTCATATATAACGGTAGACTGCATATACGATAAATCCTATATAACATAAATATTTGATCACAATCTCTAAAATAAATGAAGTACCTCCTTTCTAATTAAAATGTCTAATTCAGTAAAAGGTTCTAAATTACCCTCCAAACGTAATCTTTTTCACCGCTTGCAGGTATTTTTATGCCAGGGAATAGAATGCCTGGAAGTTAGCATCACAAACACAAAGCAGACCACTTAGGGTGACCTGGTGGTTCAGCCAGCTTCACAGAAGGTGAGGTCCTTATTAAGACATTCATAAACTACCGGGGAAAAAGAAAAAAGGGGGGAAGGAAAGCGGGCTGCTAGCAAAGGTGAGTTAAAGAGATGACCCAACAAGTCTAGCCGTTACAAAGCTGCTTGATAGGTATACAATGTCAGGTCACTATGTATTTAATACATATCATAGAAGGAAGAATTTTGCCGATTGAGATTTGACCTTTTATGGGATTTTATGACAGGTCTCTGCCACCTTTTGGCCATGCTGCATTAAAAATTTCTGTCTGGCAGAAACAAATGGAACTGCGCCGTCCTCTAAAAATATCTTGACTAGGCAAAGACTCACAACTCACATCAAACAAGGACCCATAAATGTAACCAACCTATTTTTAATGACAATCAATGGATTTGATGAATGGTTAATAGATCTGCCAATCAAAAACACTCTCTCTCTTCCCAATTTATATTAATTTATATTAATTTATGTCAAGAGATCAAACAGCAGCGCACAACAAAAAGCAGATTACAGATTCATGATAACAGCACTATATAAAAATAGAGAAGAACTTGGACAAAAGATTACACAGTCCAGATCCTGAAAGAAATATAAGAAAGAAATAGATAGTTTTGCACAGGGATTCCAGGAATACTACTTCATTGTTCTAGGGCAGTGATGGTGAACCTTTTTGGCACCGAGTGCTGAAACCAGAATGTGCATGCAAATGCGCGTGTGCGCACCAGGGCACCAGAAACCCATGCATGCGCTGCCTACATGATCTTCAGGTTTCTGGTGTGTGCATGCACATTGGCTAGCTGGTCTTTGCACGTGCTGGAGTACCAGAAACCCAAAGACCAGGTGGCCAGCATGCGCATGCGCATGCACACCGGCCAGCTGGTCTTTTGGTTATGGGCACTCCAGTGCTTGTGAAGACCAGCTGGCTGGTGCACATGCACGCAACAGAAACTAAAAGAGCAGCTAGCAACCTCGTGCATGTCCACAGAGAGGGCTCTGCATGCCACTTCTGGCACACGTGCAATAAGTTCGCCATCATGGTTCTAGGGTATAATGACAGAATCTTGAAGGCACAAAATAAAACTGACATTGGACTTATTTTCAATTGCTTTCTATCCTTGGACTGGATAATCTCTTGACCTTCCTAATTATTCAGACCTTCTTCAAGGTTAGCTCTAAATTCATTTACAGAAGAAACCCAGAATCATGTCCCTCTCTATCACACTTGTTGTGCAAAGCTCATGGTCCCATTTCTTACTTATTTTGCATGCTGGTCCCAAATTAACAAAATTGTTTGTTCTTTGCTTGTTGGTGTGTCCTCTGGGATTTCCAGGAAAGTAATGAAGTTTTTCTGAATTGCAATGGCTCTTAGAATTGCTCTTACGCATATCTGTAGTGCCAGTGTAGGTAAGTATTGATAGACACATTGCAAAAACAAGTGAAACCAGTTATTTCATAAATGTTGCCTTGTTTCTTTGTTTAAAAATTAACCAATGACTCTGCTGTCCTATATCATGCCATCATCTCAGAAAATAAAGAGGAGGAAAGAAAATAAATCCTGAACCAGAGAGAATTTAATGGTGGCCCAAGACAAAAACATCCCGCATCTACCAAAATTTGTTGGATTTTGCTTAACTTCAGAGGACAAATAGGTAATAAGGAAAAAAAAAAACCACCCACAATTAAGAAGGTATTTCCATTCTTTCCATTCCATTCCTTTCCATTCAAGCTCTTTGTTCTATAAAACAATTAGGCAGAAGTAACAGCCAAAGGCCTCATTTTGTCCCACTCCCGTCTATCTCCATAAGCATTTTATTTCTTCAGATTGCAGTATAATGGAGGAGAAACTGTTCTGTTTGTGGAACAGGGATACCACAGGAAAATCCCTAGCTGAAACATCAGCCTATTCTGGCTAGCAGTATAGAACTACTCTTGCATCAGAAACAAAAGGTGGAAAGCCACTGTGCAGCTTGCCATTCTATTGTAGCACAATTCACAATTTGTTTATCTTAACAAAGACTACAGAGCAACTGCAAATAGTACTATTTTTTTTATTATTTCATGCTACAGGGCATTTTTATCAGAAGGAGAAGGACTTTAAAATATCTTCTAATTAAGAAATGAATTTGCCTTGGGAGAGCAATTACGCTGAATCTGTCCCTCACTTACTGAAGTTCATGCTACAGAACTGTAACAATCTTTCAGTGTTCCAGCAATTAAGCCATACAGTACCCTTTGCTCCCAACTCACTGGAAGGATTTTACTAAAAAACCCCCTTAGCACCCTCCAGTGCCTGTGATGAAAGGAAAAACAGTGAAAAGCAAGCTCCCATCCCCAAGTGACAATAAAATAATGCATAAACAAGAAGCAGGCCTGCAGCGTATATTCTAATTTTCAGCTTCTTTCTTTCAGCGGCAGGATGATGTACAGGTTATATTCGTTGCCTCTGAACTCAACCCAAAATCTGTTTAAAACATCAAAACTAATAGTTGAAACCAGGCACTTATGAGAAAATCAAAATAGCCACATAATTCAGGACAAGAAAATGAGCTGGTTCAAAGCTTAAATGGAGCTGTGCACTCTGTGGAAGTGCAAAAAATAAAACATGGGATCAATACAGAAAAAGCCAAAAAGATCTCGTATGAAAGACAAGTAATTATTCTAGCTAAGTCTTTCGTTGAAATTCTGTAGGTGCCAGATTAGAACAAAACAAATCAAATTAAGAAAAAGGTACATTTAGAATGCCGATATTCTAACAGTTCAACCAACCAGATTTTAATCATGTTCCTTAAACCATGGCAACTTGATTTGCAAAAAGCACTAACAACACTAATCCGTGTACTGGGAGACATCTGGTAACCCTAGCACTAACGGTGGAAAAATTCACCCCATTTTCTGTGGCATGGAGGCTGGGGATTCAACTGAAGATACCTTCTACACAAAGCCACCTTGTTATCCAAGTGTTTTATATACTTGTTACGGTAAGTACACAGTCATGAGATGGCTTAGCACGTAATACTAGCCAACTTCTGAGAAACATCTGACATTAAAGGTTAATATTCTGAAAAATCGCAAGAAAACCTCAGTGGAGGGAGAACTTCACGTTTTATTGCCAATGGGAAACGACTCTATTACATATATTATCTGAAATAAAAAACAATCCCAAGAATTCAGAAGCAAGTCTCAAATGGAATTATTTCCAAGTAATTATGTATGGAGTGCACTTAATAAAAAGGCCTTGATGTAATCCAGCCTGTCTTTCAAAGTTAGAATTAACCTACAACTATGGGTTATTTCTTGGATGTTGTGAAGACTGTGCTCCAATGATTATTTAACGGGGGAGAATTCTCAGCAGTAAACTCTTTTATTTTTCAAGTAAGTATTCATAGATCTGATGTGTGGATTTCCTCTCAGGGGAGTTTCCCAGGTATTCTTGACTATTTTTAGCATTATAGATATTTCTCATTTGGCAGTTATAATGGGACCAGCACCTTGATTATAAAGCAAAACAGTCGCTAAGCGGAACCACAACTGTGCTTGTAGGGCATTACCGTTTTATATTATGACTGCAGAGGTCATAAATGTGAGGATTTGTCATAAAGTTACTTTTACATCACCCTTGTAATTGCAAACCCTCCTTAAACAAGACAGTTGCTAAATGGGGATTTCTGTATGATGTGAAATACAGTAGTGTACTTGTCAGGCATGTGAAGCTGAAAACATTTCCCACTGAGCTACTCTATTTATAAGGAAGTAGGATACTAATTTCTAAAATATCAGCTGTCAAGAATTACTTACTGGTTGAACCAAGAAAGGAACCTATACTCTTGTTAGCTAATACTGACAGGAACATTATAGAAAAGATACCTTATTTTGTGCTTATGGCGACAAACATGCACCAAATGTCAGATCAGCAAAAAAGGTAGATCACTTCAGGTACAATACACTCTCGATTTATAAGCTGTTTTATTCTCTACTTGATACTTGAAAATTGCTATGATCTATAGTTTAAATAAATAAAGGTGCCCTGCACATTCATCAGCAGCCAACACTGCAATGCAGCTGAGCAGAAAAAGCAGAAAAAAGGGGCCCAGGCAAAACAAAAGCTGAGGTGACAAGCAAAGCATAGACGCTAATGTCTGCTTGGCTTGAAACGATGGTTGCAAAAGCCTTAGGGGCTCTTCAGGCTCCATCAACTTTGGAGTCTCGGTGACAGTCAATCATGCCTTGATTAGCATGAGACTGGACTTTGCCAATGAGCTCTAAGCATGGTTGCTTTGGGAGTGACTGAAAAGTGCAGCTGGCACAAAATTCAGCAGGCCCACCAGTGCAGATTAACATCTGTTTTAAGATTGCTACACTGAGATTTCCAGGGGCAATTTAAGTTGCTGGTCATTACCTTTAAGCCCTACAGCACAACATAAGGATATATGAAGTAACAACTTGCTAGGATCCAATTTCCACCCACCCACCCACAAATCTCATTGTCAAGAGACCTGCTGACAGTCTACCCTTCTTGTGTACCTTGGGTATGAACAAGAAGATAGGCCCTCTGGATAGTAGCCCCCCCCCCAACTTTTATGGAACTTTCTCCCCACAAAAAAAAATCTAATCCCACCCACTGGTTTTTGGAAATGAAAACAGTGAAAATAATCATCTTTGTGGCCTCATCTGATTTTGAATTATATCTAAATATGTGTTGTTGGATTATTATTGTTTTCTTTTGTAAGTACAACATACATAATACTACATGTAACCTGTTTTCCCCACAATAACAAACCTGTGAATGGATTGAGCTGAGAGAGAGAGAGTGACTGGCCCAAAGTTACCCAGTCAGGTTTTATTCTGTTGAATTTTGCCAACTGCGTTGAGTTAAAAGTAATGTTCATATACATATACATATACATATACATATACATATACATATACATATACATATACATATACATATACATATACATATACATATACATATACATCAGGGGTGAAATCCAGCAGGTTCAGGCGAACCGGTAGCAGAAATTTCGAGCAGTTCAAAGAACCGGCAGCAGAAATTTTGAGTAGTTTGGAGAACTGGCAAATACCGCCTCTGGCTGGCCCCAGAGTGGGGTGGGAATGGAGATTTTGCAATATCCTTCCCCCAGGAGTGGGGAGGGAATGAGGATTTTGCAGTATCCTTCCCCTGGAGTGGGGTGGGAATGGAGATTCTGCAGTATCCTTCCCCAGCCATGCTCACCAAGCCACATCACACCCACCAAGCCACGCCCACAGAACCGTTAGTAAAAAAATTTGGATTTCATAACTGATATACATATACATATTGTGTGTGTGTGTGTATGAATTTCTCAGTCTGTAACTTTGGTTTCATTTGAAATGTCCTTTCTTTAAGACAAATCAACAGATTAAAGTATAACCAGTTACTATTAGGGAATTTTTAACAAAATATTGGACTGAACTTCTCCAACCCTAGATGATCTGCTTTCTACAACTCTTTACCACACACTCGTTTCCTTATTTCTTGTTTTTCAATAAAAGATAAGAATATTCAGATTCAAATTTCGTTTATGAATGACATTTTGTTTCAGCACAAGGCTTCATGTTTTTTTAGTGACTCTATTTCTAAATATATTCAACCAATACCTGGATACATCAAGCTCCAGGTTGCAATCTCATAGCATGCTTCCTTTTCATTTTTATGGAACACAATGAGGACATCCTTTCCACTCTAGTAAAATGGTACAAGTCTTAGATGTTTTTCAATATGGCAATCAGTCAAGCCACCTATCCGGTCCTGCATCTGCAATTCTTACCTTAATGTTAGTTCAACCATAATACTGTAGCAAAGTAAAGGAACTTGATCAAGCCAATTATCCCAAGTGAGGGGACTTGTGGGAAGTCAATCAAAGGTCACCTTCTATGTCCTTCTGTACACCACTATCCTTTAAATCAGGGGTCTCCAACCTTGGCAACTTTAGACTTGTGGACTTCAACTTCCAGAATCCCTCAGCCAGCAAAGCTGGCTGAGGAGTTCTGGGAGTTGAAGTCCACAAGTCTTAAAGTTGCCAAGGTTGGAGACCCCTGATTTAAATCCTTCACCTAATTATGGTGAACATCAAGTCTAAAAGGAGTTTGAATGTTTTCAAAGCCCTGAGTGAATTCCTTCTCTTCAGATGTGGGTACCTTGAACAAATTCAGAGTTTATTGACTGCCCAGAATTATTTAACTGATAGCTGACTTTGCAGTTTTGCCATGACTCTTCTGATTTAAGACTACAGTTTTCACTGTATCATGCTATCTCTTACAAATGCTATCCAAAGACATTTTAGGAGAATGGGACTTGAATTTAATTAAAAGCCATTTTTATTTCTACTTTAGGAAGAAAGCTCTTCTTCTGCAACTCAATGACTAATAGGCATCTTTCCTAATCTTTTTGCTCTTTTTTATTGTTTCCCCCTGCCATCCCACCCCTTGTTATGGAAAAGCAGAAAAAGTCTTGATTTGCAAGAGACTGAAATCAACAGCTCTCTTTCTGCTTAATAAGAGATTTTCTGTTGAAGATGTATAGAATGTTCTTTTTTCTTTACCACTGGAAGTTTTTAAAAAGTCTTTGGGGCATTTTCTTTTACTTTTTCTTCTAGGTTTCACAATTTATTCCTATACACTCATCATTGCCTATGGCATGTTAAAAAGTACAAAAGGGCCAATGCGTGCCGCAAAAAAAATCTTACGAACTAAACATCAACATAGAAGAAATATCTGAGACACCTGTTCAATGGCTGCACAGTATAACAGATAGGATGGTGGGGATGGCCCTTGCATGGATTGAATAGACTGCAACAATGGGAAAATCTTTTCCTCCATTTTCATCAGGTCACCTCATCAACAAAAGAAGGTGTCACTCAGGTGACATGATCAGCAAAGTATTTATGAAGCTTTTTTTCTGAGAGATAAGTTCAAAAGGAGAAGAAGGAGAAGGAGAAGATCTAATTTCAGAAGCTCATTGCAGTGTAATTATCAGATGGCAATAGTAGGCTCTGGTGCTTGCTAATTAAGGCTGCATTTCTTTATGACTAGTTATTCCAAGTTGTCATTTGACAGACTGGAGAAAGGGGGAATGTACGCATAAAGTTGTTTTTAATTACATTTGGTATGCTAATTTCTGATATAAAATAAATATTTACCAGGAGCAATATTTCTTCATTTCACGCTGGCTGCACCATAGTGTTTATCAAGGGTTACAGACAGGCAGCTATTGCCCAGCCCTCTCTTCCAGTACCCTTGCAGCTTTCAAAACAGGACAACACAATTTGGAGCATTAGGAAAGCGAAGAACCATAAGGGAGCTACAAAGAGGAAGTAGAATGAAGGCCGCTTTCATCTAGCAACTCGATGCCTCGTGGGATCTTTCTAATTACATTCATTGATCTGAAATGGAGCAGCAAATGCATCTTTCACTTCCCAAAGTAAAGTGCATCATATCCAAGGCTAATCAAGTTATTTGGACAATTGAAGCAACAAATTTCACTAAGTAATACAAATACAATCATAATAAATAACATAATGGACCATTTTGTGTCCTTGAAATAACGTTGCCTGAGATCATGACCTACTCATCCCCTCGGCTTAGAATTGCAGTGGCATAAGAGACACTGATGGGATTTAGTTGACTAAAGTCTAATTAAAGCTTTTGCCAGTAACTATAATATTACTTCTTCAAGGATAATAATACTTTCTGGACTTTCTCGTTTCCATTGAAGGTTTCAGACACTGATATAGTTTGGTATATTTATTTATTTCATTATCTCCCCTTCATTATTTTGATAAATACGTCAAGGTAGTGAACATATCCAATACACCTTCCTCCATCTATTTTCTCCACAAAAACAACCTTGTGAGTTGGTTTGGGCTAAGAGAGAATGATTGCCTAAGCCAGCGGTTCTCAACCTGTGGGTCGGGACCCCCTTGGGGGTCGAATGACGATTTGCCAGGGGTCGCCTAAGACCATCAGAAATATGGGAAGTATACTTGCGAGTCGAAGAATCGTGTCCCAATGGTTGACTCCATAAGCCAGCTGCAGGCTCTTCAAATCGCTAGCCGAATTCGGCTTCAGGTGCAATGAATTTAAAAAGAGAGAAATCTTTGCTCTGATGTCTCCCTCTCAAGCCAGCTGCAATCACTCCCAATCGCTAGCCTAATCTGGCTTCAGGTGCAATAAACTTAATACGGGAGGAGTCTCCACTTTAATGCCTCCGTCCTCAAGGCAATCGCAAGCGGTTCAGATCGCTAGCCAATACGGCTTCAGGCGCGATAAATTTAAAATGAAAATAATTTTATGGTTGGGGTCGCCACATCGTGGGGAATTGTATTAAAGGGGTCACCACATCGTGGGGAATTGTATTAAAGGGGTCGCAGCACTATAAAGGTTGAGAACCACTGGCCTAAGCTGTCCTGCTTACCCCAAAAGTGCTTTTTCAAGAGACCACTGGACTTTCTTTGTTTTTCCTTGAAGACATTTCGCTTCTCATCCAAGGAGCTTCTTGGATGAGAAATGAAACATCTTTAAGGAAAAACAAAGAAAATCCAATGGCCTCTTTGGGGCAACCATGATCTGGATGATTAAGAATCTCCATAGTCTTGCATGCCTAATATACATGGATGGTGAAGATTTCAACTTGGATGATTTGTTCTGTCCATTTCCTCATCTCTTCTGAAAGTTAGAGAAATCTATCTAAAAATCCACTAGGTGATCTGCCAAAATAGAACCTACAAAAACATAGACAGGCATGGAATTTAAAGTCCACTGGAATATATCACACACAGAAAGATTGCATTTGGACCAAGTGCATGTAAGTATACATATCAGAGAAAGATTCAGACAAGAATTGTGTCCAGTTCTTCGACAATATTAATTTCAAAAACAAAAAGTTTGCGTAGATTTTTTTTTAATTTCAGAAAACACAGAAGTTGATCAAACAGAATAACAATTGGATGCATGCTATACTGATTTAGATTGGATAGGAATGGTATATATAGCTACTGCCTTTCTGTCCTCAACTTTACTTGTACCCATTTCCTCTCAGGCCCAGCATGACTATTAAGTCACAGTGTCCTAGAATTAAGATATTGAAAAGAATCTTAGAGGTTATGAATTCAATACTATGCTCATATTACTCTGAAAAGATGGCTTGTAGAAGACTTCTGAAACTTAGAATAGCAGTTGTATACAATGCTGAACTAAAGACTCTTGAAGAATTTGATAGAATAGAATAGAATAGAATTCTAAATATACAAATAGAATAAGACTATTGCCTTACACACTGTAAGCCGCCCTGAGTCTTCGGAGAAGGGTGGGATATAAATGTAAAAAAAAAAGAATAGAATAGAATAGAATAGAATAGAATAGAATAGAATTGAATTGAATTCTTTATTGGCCAAGTGTGATTGGACACACAAGGAATTTGTCTTGGTTTATACACTCTTGGTGTACATAAAAAAAAAGATACATTTGTCAAGAATCATAAGGTACAACAGTGAATGATAATCATAGAGAACAAATAGAAGAATCCTGATTTTAAAAAACCTTATTTTGGTACTCAGAGATATACTTTATCTGAATACGAAAGCTGCATTTTGAGTTAACTAAAGTTTGACACATTGTGTGAATTAATATAATGCTTTCTAAAGCTATTCTTGCTGCAAATTTTCCTGTGGCAAAGAATTCCACAGGGAATAGAGAAAATGTGAAAAAGAAATGTGCTGTTGATAATCAATGGAATCATTCAACTCAATACTACAGAGCACATAGATAATTAGAAAGCTTTCTACAACAGATGGAATGATCAATATATAGAAACTTGGCACTGTGTGAAACTCAACCACAGTAATTTTATATATTTTCTTTTTCATCCTCTTAAACAAAAAATGTTCAGAGAATGAAAGTCTTGCATTAGCAGATACCAATAAAAAACCTGATACAGCTTTACTGTTGAAAATGTTCTTTCTGTCTTTCAGTGGAACATTGTATAAATGTATAGTGAAAGCCTAAATGGAGAAAAAAAATTGTCATGCCAAAAACCCTAACATTCTTTAAGGGTTTTTCACATATGAGATTTAATTTGGTGTCTAGATATGTATTTCACACTCCCATTAAATTCCACTTCCTATTCTTTCCAGCTTCTGATTTTCTAACAGCCTTTAGGAATTATTTTAATGCTGCTTCTTTTTTTAAGTTTTTTTATTTTATAGACAAACATTTAGTACAGCAGTCATTTCTTCCGTGAGACATCTCGGTGTTTTTTCTTCATGGCTCCATCTTTTCGTTGTTTCTTCTTTCTTCACTTCAGTTTAATCTATTACCATTTTTTCACAAATACAATATTCTAATTATACCATTTTCTACATAATTAACCATTTTTTATCTATATCTTTTTTCTAACCAATTCCTTATACCTAACAATGTTTCGAAAATTAAAAATATTTGGATGTATTAAAGCTTCCATTGTTGATAACCATGTTGGAATTTTCATATAGTATTTGTCTCTAACCTTCTCCCATACCAATAGCAATGCATTTCTTATATAAGTCTATGAAAGTACGCATGTATCTTACTTCTCCCATACCATAAAAAAGCATGCCATCCCAGTTGCAAGTCATGTCCTTCCAAAGTTAATAGTCTTGTATTCCTTAATTCCACCCATTCCTTCATCCAAAGCTACTGCCTAATAATATAGTTCCCAGTTCGGCAGTCCAAATCCTCCCCTTAACCTCATGTCTTGTAACATCTTTATACTTATTCTAGCTTTTTTCCTTTGCCCTATAAATTTTCTTGTTATCTTATTAAGATGTTGAAAGTAAGTTTTTTTCAAGTTTTATTAGTACTGTCTGGAATAGATATAATAGTCTTGGTAATACATTCATCTTTATAATTGCTATCCTTCCCATAAGTGAAAGTTGCAGGTTTTTCCATTTCTCCAAATCTTTCTCAATTTGTTCTTTTAGTTTATAATAATTGTCTTCTTTTATCGTTACACATCTTGATGTTAAATGTATTCCTAGGTATTTTACTTTTTTCACCACTTGAATGTCCAATTTCTCTTTTATCTCTCTTTTCTGTTTTTGTCATGTTTTTCACCAATATTTTTGTTTTTTCTTTGTTTATTTTTAAGCCAGATACTCTTCCATAGTCTTCTATTTGTTCTAATAGTTTAGGACCCAATGTAAGTGGTTCTTATAAAATAAATACTAAGTCATCGGCAAAAACTTGCAATTTGTATTCTTCTTTTTAAATTTTCATCCCTTTTATATTTTCATTTTGTCTGGTATTCCTGTTTAAAACTTCTAAAGTCAAAATGAATAGCAATGGAGATAGCAGACAACCTTGCCTTGTACTTTTCCCGATTTTAACATTTCCTATTCCGTATTTTAATACTTCTTAAAGTAATTTCAGTAACCTTTCTTAATATGCTAAATTACATAGGACTGTTTCTGAAACACAAAAAGCAATACAGTAGATGAATGGTTATGAAGCTTACATGGATTAGAATCTACATTTGATATAGTTAATGCAGTCACCTAGTGGTCACTCAGATTTGTGCAAACCAGATACAGCAGTCAGAGAACAAAGCTAATCTAAGCAGAAAGAGAAAAGAGTCTGATATTTAGATCAGAATTTTCCAAATGAAAAAGCTCTCTCGTACCCAGGTTCTTTCTTGTTCTAAATGCATTTTTAGAAATGGATTATATAATATGCCTTTAAGCCTCCGTACTATGAAGTGAGACCTCTTCAGTCCTCCTTATTAAATATACTTAGGAGCGGCATTAAAAGATAATATTACATTCTATTTTATAACATTCCTTCACAGATTTATTTCACTGCACGAGAATTGAGCCAAGCCATCTCTCTGTCTCTCATTTTCAGGATATTTGCACTACTGAGGCAGGCAATTTAGGCATCTCTTTTAATAGGGTGTTCCCTTGACATCCTACAAGTGTTGCATATTGACTCTAAACAACTATTGCCATCCCCGATTGCTAACATACTTCATTAGCCATTAGGTCAGCTCTTGAATTGCTTTCATTGTAAAACTAAAGCCATTTCTGTTTCTATGAATAAAACGGGGAGGGAGAGAAAGAGCACAGATAAGCCCTTATAGCTGCAAGCTATTTTGGTGAAACCTCTATTTCAAAGGCAAAACTAGAAAATTAGTAACTGCCCAGTGAGCATAAAGCTGTTGTTTTCAAGCAGAAAGAGGGAAATGTGATACATCTATTTACTGTGGATTAAGAAAAAAGGTTGCAGCATTCTTCTACCATATTGGTGCATAAAAGTATACAGCTGCCTCGTTTTAAGGGAAGGATGGCTTTCATTTGTGCTTTTGGTGAGAGCACAAATGTGTAAGATCCCGAGCTCTATGCTTCTGAGCTATCACCCAGAGTTATATCTTTTCATAAGTGAGGACTCCCTATTATCTTGGTGTTCCTAAGGGGACTCTGGGGGGCCATTGCCCATCCTTGAGTTGACAGAAAACTGTAGTGGCAGGAAATTTGCTGTGGCCTTTATAGCTTCCATTTCAAGTCAGCTGACTTCCCTCCAGGGCAGGGGAAAGGGAGTCAAAGTATAACTGTTTTTATATATCTTGGGAAAGGCCTTGGATGGTGCTGGAATAACAATAAAAATGTATATGTAAGTACAGCGTATGTATGTGTATGTATAAATATATAAATGTACTACTGGACGCCCGTGCTTTGCTACAAAACTATGTAATCGGGGGTAATAAATTGACACTTAAAGCCTGAAACTTAATGTAGAATGTGTAACTCCGTAGCATCAGAGCGTGTTAATATAAGGCAACTGGTAGTTGGAACAGAGGGGAAGGGAGAGTAGAGTGTTCCAACCTGCAGGACGGATGAGTCACACACTGGCCACGCCCATGCCTGGTTTAGCGAAAGGGTAGCATCAGAGCATGTTAATATAAGGCAACTGACAGTTGGAACAGAGTTCTTTTCACGTGGGGAGGGGGAATAAAATGTCTAACTAACCCCTTAGCATCAGAGCGTGTGAATATAACACTGTATATGAAATACCAATGATCTGATGGTCATTTTAAAAAATCCTTTCTTAGTGAGCATCTATAAGCCAGGAAGAACCAAATTTCAAGTTTGTAGGCTTTACCGTTCTGGAGATTTCATGATGAGTGAGGTGTCTGTCTCTCTCTCTCTCTGTGTGTGTGTGTGTGTGTGTGTGTGTGTGTGTGTGTGTGTGTGTACACATGCCACCCAACTCTGGGTATTTTACAATTGTTAAAATATTTAAAAATAAAGAACAGTGCAAAAACCACACAATCAGCACCAGCAAAAGAAGAATAATGGCAAAGAGAACAAACCCAGAGGGAAGTAGGAAGGAAGAAAGGGGCATCAGTCACCCTCTCCAAAAGCCTGGATGAAGAATTGGGTCTTTAAGGCTCCCCAAAATGCCACTAGAGTGGAAGACATTTGAATTTGGAGGGGGGAGTCTTGTTCCAGAGAACAGGAGCTACCATAGAGTAGCAGAGATCCCAACAGAGGACATTATTTAATCAATGGAACCCAGAGCAGGCCAACCCTGCCAAATTGAAAACTGAGGAAGAGATTACTTTAACACCAGAACAGCTAAGGATGATGGATAGTCTGGGTTCAAGATGAAGAGGTCATCATGGCAGAACAAAAGATGTTGCCAGGCGGGCATGATTATCAGCAAAGTGAGGCAACCAACCTAAAATTTATCAGAGAACCTGAAGAACCCCATTCTTTGAATTCAGATTTCATGTCTGGATTTGGTTCTAATATTATCAGCCTTTTCATCTTATCACCCCAGCCCCCCCCCCTTTTTTTTTGGTGGAAAATATTCACCTAATAAGAGTTAGGGATTGAGCTTCTAGCCTAGCTTCCTGATTCCAGTACCAGTCAGCCAGTTGCTTCTGGAAACTTCACAAACAGCATACCTGAGCCAGGATTCTCTCCCATCGCAGGCGTTATTTATATTGCTTCTGAATATGGAAATCCTCTCAGCTATCATAACTGACAGGTGAGATATTTTATCCTGACCTTTTTTAAAAAGTTACCAACTGGTCATCTACAGATCTTGGGAGTACTACAAGAGAAGGAACTGTACAAGAATACTAGGAAATAGTACATGATTCTTTCATTGCTTAGAAAGATGTGTTAACTGATTTAAACAAATATAAATTTGTGGATTCCAGCTTGGAACCTTTTCAGAGTTTCACAGTTTGTCAATAAACGTGAGATCGTGATATAAAGAAAATGCTTAGGCAAAGGAACTCTATCCTTCCCCCCCCTTTGGAACCCTCCTCCTTCCCAGTCTTAAGGAAACTGGAGAAACCAACTAAAAGTTGTGGCTCATCCCATGTGACTGCAGTAGAAGGGAAAGCTCACTATTTGGGTACCCTGTCCAAGATTTGTCTGCTTAACATTAGGGGATTCCCCCCTGTCATCATACATAATAATCTTTTGGTAACATTTTTAGGGGATACTGGAGGGCTGTAGCAGGGGTGAAATGCTCCCGGTTCGGACCAGATTGGCCGAGTCGGTAGCGATGGCGGCGGGTGGTTCTGAGAACCGGTAGCAAAAATCCCTGCCCACCCCCAATGCCCAACTGAGCCACGCGATCGTCAGAGCCTCTTTTTTTTTTACTTTTAAAAGCATTTTTTTACAACTTCTTTGGCCAAAGAGTTTGTAAAAAAATGCTTTTAAAAGGTAAAAAAAGGCTCTGATGATCACAGCTGAACTGTGCTGTGCACGCTGTTCTTCTTACCCTATGCCTCCTTTGGGCATGCACTGCACACGCGCACACCTTGCATTTGGTGCGTGGTGTGCATGCGCAGCCAGCGAACTGGTAGTAAACCAGTACAGATTTCACCACTGTTCTGTAGGCAGTGGTGGGATTCCAAAAAATTTACTACTGTACTACTGGTTCTGTCGGTGTGGCTTGGTGGGCATGGCATGGCTTGGTGGGCGTGGCAGGGGAAGGATACTGTAAAATCTCCATTTCCTCCCAATCAGCTGGGACTCGGGAGGCAGAGAATAGATGGGGTGGGGCCAGTCAGAGGTGGTATTTACCGGTTCTCCAAACTACTCAAAATTTCCGCTACCGGTTCTCCAGAACTGGTCAGAACCTGCTGAATACCACCTCTGGCTATAGGGGGTAAGAGAGGAGAGAAAGATCCTTTGTATACACTGAGTTCCACTCCATGAGTACATGCATTGCATGCAGATGCTCACAAGTTGATCCGTGAGACCTCAATGTGTTTTTCTTAAAAATGTGATGTGCTAGACTAGGGGTGTCAAACTCGCAGCCTCATATTGTCATCATGTGACGTATCAGGACTTTTCCCCCCTTGGCTAAACCAGGGATGGGTATGGCTAGCACATGATGCATCCGATCCAGTCGTCATGCTGCAAGTTTGACACCCCTGTGCTGGAGACCCCCAGGGAGATGCTACCTCTTGGCAGACATAATACTGGGCTACATGGACAAATAATCCAACCTGATAGAAAAGAGTTTTCTATCTACTTGCACTGATCATACAGGATGCATTTTTTTCTAATTATACCAGATGCTTTAGATTTTCTTAAAAGCTGGGTGTTTTATAACTTCATCTCTATTATCTTGACTGGGATTTGACTCTGGCACTAAAAGCTATAATTCTGTTCATTATAAGCAGCCAATTCTTCTACCTCTATGGAAATAAGAAATACAAGATGGACGGTCCCAAATTTCTTGCTCATTGCCTTTTACCTGACTTCTTATGGAAGGAGCAAAGAAATTCCCAAGCTGAATTTATAAACCTGCATTCAGGATTCCTACACATTTTTAATGGCCCTTTGGTTTGCATGCAGTAAAAAGAGCTAACTGCTACAACAGCATTCCTCTGTAAAACTATCACTGGTTTTAATTTACTGCTGTTTGGCTACTTAATTTCATCATGGTTCACTGCTTTTTGTTTGCTTTTATATCTTCTAATTTGCTCTATAGGACTCCTACATAGAAGGCTCACCTTGTGCCTATTTTCTTGTTTTATTTTAATTTTAATTTTTAATTTTAATTTTATGGTATATTTCTTTTGTCAAGGTGTTAAAATGTATTTTAAATTGCAAAAGGGGGGCCAAGTGAACCTCCAAATTATTAATCTATATATTTATTTATCAATCAATCAATCACATTTATGTAACTCACAAAAAGAGATTCTGGATGGCATATAACAATCAGTAAAAACAATAAATATATAAAAAACAATCATAAAAATAAAAAGAAATCATATTAACATAAAAGCACTATAAAGTTTAAAATGTACAAAAAATTAAATTTAAAATACATATACATATAGATATACACACATACATAGAGTATATATGGTGCAGTATATTGAAGAAAGAAAGGAAGGAAGGAAGGAAGGAAGGAAGGAAGGAAGGAAGGAAGGAAGGAAGGAAGGAAGGAAGGAAGGAAGAAAGAAAGAAAGAAAGAAAGAAAGAAAGAAAGAAAGAAAGAAAGAAAGAAAGAAAGAAAGAAAATAACCGTAGTATACGGTAGTATACAAATATTTTTGCATTCCTCAATCTGATTCCTTCGACTGTAACTTCCAGAATCCTGATACAAAAACATTGAATGAATCCTGCTTTAACACATTCCTTTACAACAAGAATGTAAACTGAATACTTTGGTTTGGTTAAACTTATTAAATAAAAATAAAATGAAATAGACCCAAGTGGAAGCATGATATAACACTTTCCCTAAAGTTCTTTTCCCTTTAAATCTACAGACGGAAATATTTATTTATTTATTTATTTATTTATTTATTTATTTATTTATTTATTTATTTATTAGATTTCTAGACCGCCCTTCTCCCGAAGGACTCAGGGCAGTGTACAGCCAAAATAAAACATAAACCATATACAATTAAAAAATGAATTAAGAAACTTATTATACAGATGGCCGAGAAATTAAAATATTTAAAAATCTAAAAACCCCAATTTAAAACATAAATAGAATTTAAAATTTAAAAAACTAGACAAGTTTTTAAAAAAAGCCTTAAGCCAGCGAATGAACAGATGTGTTTTCAATTCGCGGCGAAAGGTCCGAAGGTCAGGTATTTGGCATAAACCAGGAGGAAGCTCGTTCCAGAGAGTAGGAGCCCCCACAGAGAAGGATCTTCCCCTGGGGGCCGCCAGCCGACATTGTTTGGCGGACGGCACCCTGAGAAGTCCCTCTCTGTGTGAGCGTACGGGTCGGTGGGAGGCATGAGGTAACAGCAGGCGGTCCCGTAAGTATTCAGATTATATTATAATTCATAATAAATTATAAATTCATGATAGAGCTGATTTTCAGGGGATAAATTTACTGCTTTGAAGGTGATAAGAGTTCTGTATCAAAGCAACAGCTATAATCAGGGCAGAGATCAAATAATTCCATTATTCTTGAGGCCAATTCTCATAAACAAGTAGAATCAGTAAAGGTGCTACAGCTACAATCTGCCTAACAACCAATAATTAGTTTGAGTGTTTTAATATGTTCAGTTGGTCTCAGAAAAATTATTCATATAAATGAACCTACTTTCAACATGATGCCCTGGTTTTAGTTTATTATGCAAATGTTCACAACCATGCAAATAAATAAGATCATCCATATCTGACTACAAGACAGTAATCTGAACAAAAGCAACAATATTAAGTGGACAGCATAAGCACAAAAAAAATAGAAAATTGGTAGAAATGTGCTATGTTGTCAGCAAAACTGTGTTAAAAATAGATTATGCATAGCCTGCTCACATCTGGAAAAATATTTTAGAATACTTTTTTCCATATTCTAAAAGCCACAGCCTAGTGTAAGAATCAGACTTCCACATAATCGTCTATGGAGACTATCAGTCATCCAGGTCATAGTTGTCCCAAAGATGCTTTTTCATGAGGCAACTGAGCTTCCTTGTTTTCCTTTGAAGACATTTTTCACTTCTCATCCAAGAAGCTTCTTCAAGCTGAAGAAGCTTCTTGGCTGAGAACCGAAACGTCTTCAAAGTGAAACAAAAAAGTCAAGTTGCCTCTTGAAAAAAGCACCTTTGGGACTTCCACATAATCATTACCAGGTAAATTTACAAATATATATATGTATGGTACTGTGTATCAAAAGCACATACCTAGGATAGAAGGCTAATAATCAGAATCTCTCCTGAAAATACATAATGTTCTGTTGTAATTGTCCTGTAGCACAAAGATTACGGGCAGTTTATAACAAATAAATATAGAGAAATCTAACCCTTTGCTACCATTCAATGCTCATTTGGATTACTGTAGCCCCACTTGCAATACTACTACTATAATGCAACGCAGTGCTTATCTTATTTACACTAGCATCATAGCAGCCCTTTATACTCTGAGTACATTATTATTTGGGAGTGAATTCCAAAAATTGCCCAGCAACACATGCCCATTCAGTAACAGCAGAAATGTCAGCAACCAAGTCAAACCAGTAATACCTTCAGCTTCTTAAGATCAACGTAAGAGATGCCAGAGGCATGTACAGAGCACATAGGACTTAGTCTGTGATAAGCAACATAAGATTTCCCTCAGGAAAGTAACCCAGGAATGGGGGTGATCTGATTCACTTCATGAGAATGAAAAGCCATCCCATTTCCCTTGTTGAAGCCATTTAAGGCAGCGGTCCCCATCCTTTCTGGCACCAGGGACAGAAATGGAAGTTTCTGGGAGGGGGAATTAAGTTTCACGTGCAACCTAGATCCCATGCATGCACAGATGAACGTTGCTCACTCACCCGCCAGTTGCACGGCCTGGTTTGTGGCCCAGGGGTTGGGGAACCCTGCTTTAAGGGGTCCCAAACAGGTTTAACCCTTCAGCCTTCCTATACATGCTGAATACTGAGTTTCAAAGCTTGGTAACTTTAAGAATGGTTGCCAGGGTTTGGCCAATACCAAATAGCAATGCTATAGAGAAGAATGTTTTCTTGTCCTAGTCCTATAAAAGCCTTTGACGCTTTTATGCTGGCACTTGGCCTTCAACCACTAACTAGCAGCGCCAGGAAAGGCAACCTCTTGTGCCTATATTCTCATTCTTCTAGCACTTGGCAAAGTCTTTTTATATCTGCTAGGCTTTTAATATCAATAAACATTCCTATTGGATATCTTAATTTTAGTTAATCCAAGATGCATTTTAGTTACTAAAGAAGTCCTTGGTCCTCTCTGAGCTTAGTTCTTTTCTTTCAGATGTTTCATTGCCAAAATAGGTAACATCATCAGTGCAATAAACATCATCAGTAAGCAGCAGCCCAATCACTGACACTGACAGGACGAACACTGACAGGACAAGCCACTAGCATATAAAATAAACCCCATTCCCTGCTAGCACTAATGATGTTACCTAGTTTGGTAATGAAACATAAGCAAGAAAACAGGCAAGCTTAGAGAACACTAAGGTCCCCACAGTTCAACCCTGAACTACAAATATTCTCTTCTATCAATAAATCCATCTAGTTATTACTGAGCTATCAAGATGGGTGCATAGTTAGTACCGCTAAAGTATTGTTTTCCCAGCTTGGCAACTTTCAGATGTGTGGACTTCAGTTCTCAGAATTTCTCAGCCAGAATGCTGGAAGCTGAAGTTCGTACATCTTAAAGTTGTCAAGCTGGAGAAATATCACACTAAAATTTGAAAACACACCCTAATAAGCAAACAAAAAACAAAAAACCTCCTGAATTTTTTATTCCAGATTCCCTTTTTTGCTTCCCAAAGCAGTTGATTCATGAACCCCATTCTCACATTTGAGTTGTAACCTCCTTCCCCCAAAGGTGGCTGGAGAAGTTTCCCTGCCTTTATTCAAAGTGGTGACCAGCAGGTGACTCTGATGCCACTGTGGCAACATGGCTAAGAACAATGCAGAGATGCATGCCTTTCTAATGTCTAATCCTTTTCCCTTTCATCTGAACAAAGAGCTGTATTAACAGTTCCTACACAGAAAGGAAAGTACATAAGAAGATCGTTTATATTTAGCTGGCAGGGTGGAAGGCCAGGTGGTATGCTAATTGACTCAGAGAAACAATAAGCTAAATAACAAGCAAGAAAGGTTAAAATTAAGACTTGATGCTAATGTCAAAATAGCTTTTTTTTTTAAAAAAATGGTGTATTTGTTTAATATGCACTGTTTTGTTTTTGTGGAGACACTTATATAGGTCTTGAAAATGCAGGTTGTTAATATGATAAATTCCCTATCTTTTAATCCAGGGGTCTTCAAACTTGGCCACTTTTAAGACTTGTGGACTTCAACTCCCAGAATTCTGGGAGTTGAAGTCCACAAATCTTAAAGTGGCCAAGTTTGGAGAGCCCTAATCTAAACCTTTCTCTCATGATTGCTGTTGACATTGTCCTTGTGTTTCTCTACGCACCTTTCCTAGAAGAAAAAAGCCAGAAACCAGTGCTACTGGCTAGGATTTGAGGTTCAAATATCCTTTGCTAGAAGTTTCTAGATCAAATCAAAGGTATATCCAGTCTCTTCTACTGTAGCCAAGCATAGTAGCCAGCCTTAAGGGAAGCCCATGAGCAGGAAAGAGGGGAAATAAGAATTCTTTGATTCCTCTCCGCCATCATAATGCTATAGCAGAGTTCAAAGAGTTCATTCGGCCCTCAACTACAAACTGTTCAAGGATCAAAATCCTTAGGGGTTTTCTTTTTGGGCGGGGAGAGACTCCTGGCAATTGCCTGCACTTCTCTTGGCAAGATTTCAGAAGCAGTTTGCCATTGCCTGCTTCCCAGATCTGAGGGAGAGTGAGTGACCCAATATTACCCAGCTGGCTTTGTGACTAAGACATGACCAAAACTCACAGTTTTCCTGCTTTTTAGTCTTAACCAGTAATTATACTGGCTTTCAAATGGCTATCTAGCCTCTGCTTAAATATATCCAGTGAAGAGAAACTCACAAACTTATCTAAGTCAGGGGTCTCCAACCTTGGTCCCTTTAAGACTTGTGGACTTCAACTCCCAGAGTTCCTCAGCCAGCTTTGCTGGCTGAGGGATTCTGGGAATTGAAGTCCACAAGTCTTAAAGGGACCAAGGTTGGAGACCCCTGATGTAAGTAATAAATAACTCTCTTGCATGCTGTTACTTCTAGTTCTTTTTTCCTAGCAGTCAATCACAATCTGTACTCCCATAATTTGGATCAATCAGTTAGTGTCCTACCATTCAAGGGTCACGGTGAACAGCTCTTGACCTTCTTCTGTGTGACATCTTGTCAAGTATTTCAGGAATACTATTATATCTCTTTCGGTTTTCTCTTGTCAAGTCTAGATAGTCCTTGAGGGTTTTTTTTGTTTTGTTTTGTTTTCTCTTTTCATGAGACTTAACTCTGATTATCATCATTGCTCTTCTCTGCATCTGTTCCAGTTTGTTTGAATCCTTCTTAAAATGTGGTGCCTGGAACAGAGCATAATACTTAAGATAAGGCTGACTAACACAAAATAGTGGAAGCATTGCTTCCTATGACTGCATCCTATTGATTAAGAAGTATCAAATTGCATTGGAATAACACTGTATTTGCCTTTTTTACAGACACATATTACACTATTAATATGTAATATGTGACTAGTAATATGGGACACAGTTCAGTAGTTCAAATCCCTAGTGCTGTGTAACTGGGTGAGCTCCCGTTAATTGTCCCAACTTCTGCCAACCTAGCAGTTCGAAAGCATGTAAAAAATGCAAGTAGAAAAATAGGGACCACCTTTGGTGGGAAGGTAACAGCGCATTTGGCATTTAGTCATGCTGGCCACATGACCACGGAGACGTCCCTAACCCTAATCAGTTAACATTCCCTCTGCACCTTCATGCCAGTCAGTACTAAAAATGTGGGAGTGCTCAATTCCTTCTGCAGTTTCAGGCTAGAAACTGGGAGACTGTGAGTTCTAGTCCCACTTTAGGCACAAAGCCAGCATGGTGATCTTGGGTTACTCTCTCAGCCAGTGGTGAAATCCAGCAGGTTCTGACAGGTTTGGGAGAACAGGTAGCGGAAATTTTTAGCAATTTGGAGAACCGGTAGCAGAAATTTTGAATAGTTCGATGAACTGGCAAATACCACCTCTGGCTTGCCCCAGAGTGGGGTGGGAATGGAGATTTTGCAATATCCTTCCCCCTGGAGTGGGGAGGGAATGGAGATTTTGCAGTATCCTTCCCCTGTCATGCCCACCAAGTTACGCCCACAGAACCGGTAGTAAAAAAAAAATGGATTTCACCACTGCTCCCAGCCCTATGAAGGAAGCAACGGCCGACCATTTACAAACATCCATGTCAAGAAAGGTGCAGGGACATGTTCAAATAATCACAAGGAATAAGACTGACATGAAAGTGAGGGGGGGACACTAGGGCAGGGGTCTCCAACCTTGGTCCCTTTAAGACTTGTGAACTTTAACTCCCAGAGTCCCTCAGCCAGCAAAGCTGGCTGAGGAACTCTGGGAGTTGAAGTCCACAAGTCTTAAAGGGACCAAGGCTGGAGACCCCTGCACTAGGGGTAGGGTAGAGAATGAATGAGTACAGATCATTTTGATAAGATAGTGTTGCTAAGCCACAACCTTATTCACCTCACTCCGTAGGTTCTCGTACCCAACACAATAAAGCCTATTCCATTTCTAAAGAGAAAGCTCAAATCCTAAGAGAAACGCTCCCATTGTCCCTTTCAGAAACAATATTGGATAATTTTTAACCAACTGAAAGAACAGCAACACCAGTCTGAAGAAATTTGCTGTTGATCTGTTAGGAATGACAATAAGAAGGGCTGCTGCTTTAATCAACAGCCCCAGCGCTACAGGGAGGCTCTTCCAATTTGCTGTAGGCTGACAGCTTACACAGCTGTTTCACTCAGGCGGGGCAGAATGAAATCTAATTCCTTCTCTAGCAGCCCCTGCAGGAGTGATGATGAGGAACTGCCAAGGGAAGGAGGACAAGAATCACCTGGGTGGCCTAATGACAGGGACCAATCAAATTCTTCACCCTGCAGGATGCAGAGAGTTGAGAGATGATATGCTCCACAGCATTTCCATGAGTTTCCTCCTATCCACCCATTTCCTTGAGAAGCGTACTGTTAGCAACCCATTCCACAGAACAAGAAGGCTCTCAGTCAGATTTCCTGCTCTCTGCTAGGAAACTGTTGTTTAAAGCCAATAAAAGTAGATAACACCTTTGATTAGAAGAAGTCTGCAAACAGGATATAGGCTCAGGTGATAAGCAATTGAGAGGGTCAGGAACATGGGCAAGGCCTGTCTTTATACAGGACAGAACAAAAGAAAGATGGCTTCATACATTTTGGTTTTGCCTGTAACTTACGGTATATTTGTAAATTGTCTAGTGAGAGGATAGATTAAATAAACAAACAAACAAACAAACTGTTTCATATCCACTTGGAAATGTCACTTTTTGTGCCAATATATTAAAGATAATGTAAGTTGCATAGGCAAGCATATCCAACGTTGGTCATTCACGAAGGTCTCTACCAGTGGTGGGTTTCAAAAACTTTTACTACCAGTTCTTGGGTGTGGCTTTGTGGGTGTGGCATGGCTTTGTGGGCGTGGCAGGGGAAGAATACTGCAAAATCCCCATTTCCTCCCGATCATCTGGGACTTGGGAGGCAGAGAATAAACGGGGGTGGGGCCAGTCAGAATTTTTACTACCGGTTCTCCGAACTACTCAAAATTTACGCTACCAGTTCTCCAGAATTGGTCAGAACCTGTTGAAACTACCTTTGGTCTCTATGTGACAGGAGTGGGCAACCAGAATTTATTGGCTGAATGCAAGCCTCAAACTCTTATTTCCAGCCTTCAAAATCCTGCGCAACTGTGCCACTAAAATTTGAAGACAAAATACTGAGAACTGGGGGTGGGGTTTCTCTCCCACCAATTTTTGGCAGGACATGATACCTCCAGTAAGCTTAATACACCTCTAAGTGTGTGTGGTGGGGGGGAGACATTCTTCAATTCATCCTAAAATGGAGAAAGCAGTGCCCAAATGGCTGACCAGTGCTGCCTGCAGTGACCTCGTTATCTCACCAAGCAAAGGGTAAGGGGACGAAAAAGAGCTTTCAGTTCTTGTTATCTGGCAATGCCCTGGAAAAGAATAGCACAATATGACTGCCCTTTCCAACTCAAGGATTCCCTCCCCAGAGCTCCCTTCCCCCATCGCCTTCTGCCACAAAACCAGATGAACAAGCAGGTGTTCTCCATTTGCTGCAAATTACTTGTGTTATTTATTAGATGTTATTATGGGATTATTAAAGGAAAGCTTGGCTCTTTTTACATCCTGTTTTTAAAATTTAAAAGAGTGTGTATATTCATTCACTTGCACACCTCATTTTCTATGCAGCCCAATACACATAGTAATATTTTCTCCTAACAGGCAGAAGAGACAATTTTCATATAGAGAAGCTTACATCTTTGCATCTAAGTAGATAAAGTCAAAGCAGGGAAATGCCTTTTTCTCCCTCCGCTCTGAACTAAATATTCATGTGCAACGTCAGACGCCTATCTATCTACTGCAAACTATAAAGTGCAAGATCTAATGATGCACACCCACACAAACATAAATGTAGCTGTCTATATGTGCATATGTACATTGGTGTGGGTGTGGAGAGAAAGGGGGAAGGAGGGAAGAAGAGAAAGAGAGAGAGAATTAGTTACGGATACGGATATGGATCTATATAGCTGCCTAGCATATAATTCCCTTGCAGGATAAGCAACATTATGCATTGCTCAGGAAAGGAATAAGAAATAGGAAATCAAGTAAGTTAAATGCAACAGATAAGAAAAATGGAAATAAAACCTAGCTTTCTCTAGCTGACACCAGCTCTATTCATTCTACCTTTCCATGCCTTTCTGTCTTTGAAACCCGTACTTGTTCCAACTACTTATCATCAGTTAAATTTAACAAAGGGGCAACACAGAAAGAGAAGCAGGGTTACAACCAGTATGGTGAGCTGGAGAAGGTCTTGGACTGAGATTAGGAAGCTCCAGGTTTCAAGTCACTCTCAGCCATAAAAGACCAGATTGATTTTGGGCCAGTCGCTCCCTTTTTCTTTTTGTCCAGTCTTCTTCAGAGGATAGAATAGAATAGAATAGAATAGAATAGAATAGAATAGAATAGAATTTTTATTGGCCAAGCGTGATTGGACACACAAGGAATTTGTCTTTGTGCATATGCTCTCAGTGTACATAAAAGAAAAGATACCTTCATCAAGGTACAATACTTACAACACTTAATGATAGTCATAGGCTACAAATAAGCAATCAGGAAACAATATCAGTATATATCGTAAGGATACAAGCAACAAAGTTACAGTCATGAGTGGAAGGAGATGGGTGATGGGAACGATGAGAAGATTAATGTGCAGATTTAGTAAATAGTGTGATAGTGTTGAGGGAATTATTTGTTTAGCAGAGTGATGGCGTTCAGGAAAAAACTGTTCTGGTGTCTAGTTGTTCTGGTGTGCAGTGCTCTATAGCATTGTTTTGAGGGTAAGAGTTGAAACAGTTATGTCCAGGATGCGAGGGGTCTGTAAATATTTTCACAGACCTCTTTTTGACTCGCGCAGTATACAGGTCCTCAGTGGAAGGCAGGTTGGTAGCCATTGTTTTTTCTGCAGTTCTAATGATCCTCTGAAGCCTGTGTCTATCTTGTTGGGTTGCAGAACCAAACCAAACAGTTATAGAGGTGCAGATGACAGACCCAATAATTCCTCAGCAGCTCCTTGGGCAGTTTGAGCTTTCTGAGCAGTCTTCCTCAGAGGATTGTTGTTGTGGGCAAAAGACAGAAGATGGAACACTGTGTTTGCCATCTTGGGTTCCTGAATGAAAAATGGCATATAAATCAAATCAACCCATTCTTTGTTTAATTAAATGGGAAATAAGATATAATGGTTCAAGTGGTTAGTTGTGCTTTATTTTACTTCCACAATGGTGAGGGGCAGCAGATTAATTGTGGGCATCAGTGGGAAATATTTGGGCAGTTGGAACCCCTTTCCACATAATTCTGGTTTTAATGTTTGTAGTTTCTTTGCAAAGGCCTTGCTACATCTAATTTCTGTTGCTGGAAACTGAGAAACTCAGCAATTTATTAGAAAATGTCAGTGCGGCAATCCTGCAGGAGGTTCTAAATGTTGTAAATGTTGTACCTTGATGAACATATCTTTTCTTTTATGCACACTGAGAGCATATGCACCAAGACAAATTCCTTGTGTGTCCAATCACACTTGGCCAATAAAAATTCAATTCTATTCTATTCTATTCTATTCTATTCTATTCAATTCTAGAGATAATAACGAAAAAGGGATACATGAGGCCATGTAGCTGAGAGAATCAGGACTCTCATCAAAGTTCTAATATATTGCTAGATTTAGAGCTCATAGCAGAAAGAGCAATGCTTTTTCTCTTGGAAAATTGTAAAGTCCAGGGGGATTTGTGGGGAAAATGCAAGGGACTAGGGAGTTATTTTGAGAAGTGGGACTATCACAATTGCACTATAAGTGAAAGGATAAGACAGCGAAGGTTAAGTCCACATTGGGGGGAATCTTAGCAAAATGCTCCCTGCTGCCACAGTCATTGGTGAGAAAAGTATTTTAAAAAATCAAGGGTAGACCCAACCCTGTAACTGAAGCTACTTGCATGTAACATGAGCAATGAGCCCACCATCAAGGAACTGAATGACTACAGACCAGTTGCTTTAACATCTGTAGTCATGAAAACCTTTGAAAGGCTAGTGCTTTCCTACCTGAAAACCATCACAGATCCGCTGTTAGACCCCTTGCAATTTGCATACCGAGCAAATAGATCAACAGATGATGCTGTTAATATGGCTCTGCACTACATCCTACAACATCTTGAGTCTCCAAAGACCTATGCAAGGGTCCTTTTTGTAGACTTTAGTTCAGCATTCAATACCATCATTCCAGACATTCTTCTAACTAAGCTAAACCAGCTACAGGTACCGGAACAGACTTGTAAGTGGATCACAAGCTTCCTAACAAACAGGAAGCAGCAGGTGAAGCTAAGCAAGATCACATCAAATACCTGTACAATTAGCACAGGGGCCCCCCAAGGCTGTGTGCTCTCCCCACTTCTCTTCTCTCTGTATACCAATGACTGCATCTCCAATGATCCATCTGTTAAGCTACTGAAGTTCGCAGATGACACAACAGTGATTGGTCTCATTCGAGACAATGACGAATCCGCATATAGACGAGAGGTCGAACGACTAGCCTTGTGGTGCAACCAAAACAATCTGGAACTGAACACACTCAAAACCGTAGAAATGGTGGTAGACTTTAGGAAAACCCTTCCATACTTCCACCTCTCACAATACTTGACAACACAGTATCAACAGTAGAAACCTTCAAATTTCTGGGTTCTATCATATCGCAAGATCTCAAATGGACAGCTAACATCAAAACATCATTAAAAAGGACAACAAAGAATGTTCTTTCTGTGCCAACTCAGTAAGCTCAAAATGCCCAAGGAGCTGCTGATCCAATTCTACAGAGGAATTATTGAGTCTGTCATTTGCACCTCTATAACTGTCTGGTTCGGTTCTGCAACCCAACAAGAAAAACACAGACTTCAGAGGCTTATTAGAACTGCAGAAAAATAATTGCTACCAACCTGCCTTCCATTGAGGACCTGTATACTGCACGAATCAAGAAGAGGGCCGTGAAAATATTTGCAGATCCCTCATCCTGGACATAAACTGTTTCAACTCCTACCTCAAAACGACGCTATAGAGCACTGCACACCAGAACAACTAGACACAAGAACAGTTTTTCCCAAGGCCATCACTCTGCTAAACAAATAATTCCCTCAACACTGTCAGACTATTTACTGAATCTGCACTACTATTAATCGTTTCATAGTTCCCATCACCAATCTCTTTCCACTTATGACTGTATGACTATAACTTGTTGCTGGCAATCCTTATGATTTACATTGATATATTGATCATCAATTGTGTTGTAAATGTTGTACCTTGATGAACGTATCTTTTCTTTTATGTACACTGAGAGCATATGCACCAAGACAAATTCCTTGTGTGTCCAATCACACTTGGCCAATAAAAATTCTATTCTATTCTATTCTATTCTATTCTATTCTATTCTATTCTATTCTATTCTATTCTATTCAATGCAGATATTAAAATGGGCTTTGATCACACTCTTGCATCCCCTCTAGACGTTTTTTATGACTCTTCTGAAAGATGCCCCTGCTTGTTCTTTGGGGCTGTTCCTCTATCTGAATTTCTGCACCATATCAAAATAATGCAATATTACAGCACTGTCAAAAATTAAAATAATCACTTACTACATTAGCACTAGATATAACACGGCAGTGAGGTGGGGGAAATAGATGAGTCCTACCACCATTCTGAAGTCACAGCAATTCCCTTAGTTATCATTGTGGATGACCCACCTTTCCTTCAACATAAGAGACTTTTTATCTATGATTGAATGCAGGCTTCATAAAAGCAGACATAGAGACTGCCTAGATACACAGTCTGGGATAAGGGTTTCATTAGGAGACCAACATTCTTACCTTGTGGAAAGATTAAGCATACAGATCATATTTAAATGCTGGCAGTCAGCCATTCCTTGATTAGTGTTACAACTTTGTAGTATGCGTCATGATGAGAAGATGAGGGACATTTCCATCACTATTGGGTCCTTGTTGGATCATTCTATGGTCATTCTGAGGTTTTTGATAGAGGAACTAGTTAAGATGGTTTGTCCCAATGAATCATATTGGTTTCCAGTGAGTATGTGTATGGAGGAATGCAGAAATAACCAGAAGGAATGTAACCATTAAGGAAGGAGAAACATCATTCAGGGAAAGAGGAAAGCATGAGGGAAAAATGCTCAAAATAATCCTGCCTTGATTATGTTTGATATCACAGAGAGCAAAGAGAGAAACTCTGTCAGCTCCACAAGATTCTGGTATTATAATCTACAAAAATAAAGCAGCACACATGTAATCCTTAGAGTGTTTGTTTCCTGGGGTGTCTAGTTTGATGGGATGACACTTGGGGAGTTATACAACAATCACATGGACAACTCCACAGGGTTTCATGCTGACTATTTGAATTCTGAATTAACAAGAATGCCCCTCCCTTTTAATCCAGGGCTGCTTTTTGGTTTTCTAAGGAACTTTTATCTCCCGGGAGAGAAAATTAGAGAGGAAATACCTAGAGTGACAG
Organism: Ahaetulla prasina; assembly: GCF_028640845.1. Classification (NCBI taxonomy): domain Eukaryota; kingdom Metazoa; phylum Chordata; class Lepidosauria; order Squamata; family Colubridae; genus Ahaetulla; species Ahaetulla prasina. Next base: position 71,621,377 of record NC_080539.1, read on the forward strand.
TTATGAAAAATAAGGAGTGAATTTGACTGCTTACGGGTAGGTACTTATGTCTGAGCCTACACTATGGCAATAAAGCAGTGAAACATCAGTACTTTTCTGCCCTCATTGCTTCTTTGAAATGCCATCCAGCTACTCTGTTCAGAGGGAAGAGAAGGGATTGGCAGGCAGGAAGACTTCCCTGCAGGGTGCTGTGACCTTTTTGTGAAGCATTTTAAAGATAAAATCATTCATAGTCACCCAGAACTTGACACTTCTTATGCAGAGTCTGATGCGATGACTGGAGTGACATCCTGGCTGATTATCTTAGATTTGTTTGATCTTGTGGACATTAAGGAAGTGGACAAGGTCATTGGCTGCACCAGCGTTGCCACTTACGAGATGAAGCCCTGCCCTTCCTGAATTATTCAGACCACCAGGGAGAAGACTGGATTAGAGAGGTTCCAAATGCCTCTAAAAGAAGGTGGGACCTCATGCCTTAAACCTGGCAAATTTAGACAATTTCCACCCCATCTCCGTCTCTCCCTTTTGAGGGCAAGTCCTGGAGGAAGCGGTTGGAGTTCAGTAGCAGAAGATCCAAGAAGAAGTGGATTATCTGGATCTTTGTAAGTCTGAGTTCTTCCCTTGGCAGAGGCAGACTGCAATGTGTTTTCAATAAAGGAATAGAAACCTGTAATGACTTTTTGGCCACTTCGGTGACTTTTGATATCATTGATCCTCTGCACTCCCTGCAAGGCCTGGAAATTAGAAGGATTGTTTTACAATGGTTCTGCCCTGTCCTAACTGGATGGTCATTCAATAGGGAAAAGGAATCAGAATCATGGCCAATCTGATGTAGAGTGCCTCAGGCTTAAGTTAACAGGTCTGTGAATCTGCTGGGAATAGTCAACCATCAGTCCAGAGTAAAAAAAAATTCATATATATTCAGTTGTACATCTCAATTTTGGGCTGAACGGGAGAGCCCTCATGCCTGAAAGCTAGATTGATCTAAACAGATTTAGATTGATCTAAACAGATTTAGTTTTTAATCCCTCTAAGGCATCGCTATTATAAAGAAGCAAGTCCATGCTCTATGGGTTCTCTTAGACCCATAGCTCCAGCTGTGCTACTGCTATTATGTGTTTGAATGGTTATAAGTAGTGGTGGGATTCAGCCAGTTCACTCCACTTCGGGAGAACCGGTTGTTAACTTTCTGAGCAGTTTGGCAAACTGGTTGTTGGAAGAAATCATTAGGGCAGAGAACTGATTGTTAAATTACTTGAATTCCACCATTGGTTATAAGCCATTCTGAATCATGATTAGGGTAGCATAGAAATAGATGATAGATGATAGACAGACAGACAGACAGACAGACAGGAGAGAGAGAGAGAGATATGATGGATGATAGATGATAGGCAGACAGATGATAGAGAGATGGAGACATACCTATTACGCTACATATTTATTCCCTAAAGCAGACTTCTCCAACCTTATGCCCTCCAAATGCATTGGGCTTCAGTTCTTATTACAACTTGATTCATATTGGCTAAATTGACACGGGACCTGAAATCTCAAAACATCCGGAGGGTGCCACATTGGGAAAGCTGGTAAAAAACAAGAAAACATCTGCCATAAAGCTCCCCTTTTTTGTGCCCTGCCGGAAATCTTTCCTCACTGGAGCCCAAAACCAGATGGCTATTCAGTTAAGTGAGCAGCTCCCTGTGATGAAAATGGCCCATTGTGGTTTCAGTCTTAATCTTTGATCACCTTAGTATTATTTAGTCCCATTTCTAAAAGAGAACAGCCTACGCTTACAGACAGCCTTCCTACATATACACTGGAGCCCAAAGGCATTTGTAAGTAATAAAAGTGCTGCAGCGACTTTATTTGATTCATTTTTGATAAGCGCAGGCTGAGTGCTCACCTAACTAACCTAGATTGGAAAATTTATGGGGGAACAGAGAGGGTGGAAGGAACAGGAAGCAGAGAAAGATGTCAGCAGTTAGACATAGAAATAAAGTAAGAAAAAGAGAGAGAGAGAAATGGAGGGGGGGAGAGAGAGAGAGAGCTCTTACATTACACATTTGTTATAAAGCAGTCTTATCCAACCTTGTGCTTTTCAATTGGCTTTCCAGTTGGACTTTAGTTCTTATAATTAACTTGCAACTTGATTCATATTGGCTGAATGCTGACATGGGATCTGAAATCCCAAAACATCTGGATGGGACCAGGTTGGAAAAGCTGGCATAAAAGAAGAAAGCACAAGAAAAGGAGAAAACCACCGAATGAAATGGCTACAGCGTGCCCCTCCATGGATTCAGAACAGAGGGTCAAGAGATCTCAAACCTGAAACGAATCCTTTTCCTATCTCAAGAGCAAGATAGCTTGTTAGCCACCTCCCTCCACTTTCCGATCCCACCCAGGAAAAAAAATATGGCAGTTTTATGATCTTAAGAACTTGAAGGTATTGAAAATAAGATAAGAGCAGAGCTTTAAAGCTGCTAGTGGCTTAGAAACGCATTCACACATTTTTAGTATGCTACAAGAGTCTGTAAAATATGAGGCTGATCTTTCTGTTTGGCTTAGGTTTTAACTGGCTTTGTATGGGTTATGATTTTATGTTGTAATAATTTGATACCTTTAAGGTTTTCATAAAGGTGTGGAAATCATGGAGCATAAACAACAACAAAGGCATGAAGGAATACAAGAGGTTGGAAAAGACTATAGGAAGAACACTGAGGCCTAAGCAGAGCACCAGCAGAATTGTTACAGCTGCCGAAAGATCAAAAGCTTATAGTTATTATCCATGAAATGCCTTGTATACGCTGAGAGTCCACAGCAAGTATCTTTTATGTACCAAGCAGACAATCTAACTAGAAACTACCCTGCCAACCAGAAATAAATGTCACACCATTAAGTGACAAAGCTTGCCAGCAGCTTAAATTTGAGTGATACACAACTCAGAAACAAATGTTTTCATAAAAGTCATCCTTGGTCTACTGAATTTTTATTCCAGGTGTTGAGTGCTAAAATGAACTAGGTTATTCCCATCCTAATTGGGAGTTCAATAGACGGAAGAACAAAAACAGAGAAGGGCATTCATGTAAATGAACCTTTTGCATTTATTCTTCATAATGTTCTAAGTGGGCTTTGTAAATGTACAGTGCACTATGGCACTCCCCTTAATGCAGGATGGCTACAAAAAACATTGACCCTCGTTTCTGAACATGTTTGTCTATGTCTGTGTCTGTGTTCTGTCTTTGTCTCTGTGTGCATCTCTGGGTGTTGGTGTGTGTTTTACTGGCAAGCCAATTAAATTGACCTCTTTGGTGCAAAAACTCCAAACTTCTTGTATGAGTTCTTCTGTTTCTCTGTCTTATATTACAAGGAGAGACCAAAGGGTCTGTAACACATTCCACAGCTGCTCCTTCTGTGACCAAACCCACTGACTTTGCTAAAGGATAAAAACAGACAGAGAACATTTTTGTTATGACAAGAGCTCAAATGGCAAGATGTCAGAAAGTCCAACTGAATTGTGATACCTCCCCAGATAAAATAGGAGAAAGAGAATGGAAATGAAGGCATATGCAAGCAGGAGCTGGAAACAGTGGGAAGGAAAGGTTAATGTAGGCAAGAGGACAGTGAATTGAATGGATGGCACAATCAAACCTGGCAATTATCTAATCCTCGCTGACCATCTCAGTGTGCAAAGAGCTCATCTGAAAACTATCCTGAATAAAACATGGCACAGTATAAGGGGAGCTCTCAAGGATGTTAGATCATACATTAAAAAGCTGAAAATAGTTAAAGTAGAATAAGAGCAAGACTGAAAGGAAAAATGTGGCAGACATGCCTGGATTAGTGGCCTACTCAAGTGCATCAGGTTGGCCAGATTGCACAGTCTGGCCCTCGGTCTGGAAAAAAAATGTAATTCTAAAGCCCAGAAAGACAGACCATAAATAAAACTTAATGAGGTTGGCACTTGTAGAGGATGAGTTGATGAACCATTGGGATTTGGAAAGTAGGCTGCTAGTTGACATCACAGTGATCTAGTCTATGAATTCAGCATTATTGATCCAGAGAGAGAGAGAGAGAGAGAGAGAGAGAGAGAGAGAGAGAGAGAGAGAAGGAGAGAGAGAGCGAGCACCAGTTTGGTCTAATGGTGAAGCAACAGGCTAGAGACTGTGAGTTCTAAGCCACCTTTGACCTGAAGCCAGCTAAGTAACTTTGGGCCTGTCTAGTGGTGAAATTAAAAGAAAATTACTACCGGTACTGTGGCCGTGGCTTGGTGGGTGTGCTGTGGCTTGGTGGGCATGGCAGGGGAAGAATACTGCAAAATCCCCATTCCCACCCCACTCTGGGGCCAGCCAAAGGTGGTATTTGCCAGTTCTCCAAACTGCTCAAAATTTCCGCTACCGGTTCTCCGAACTACTCAAAATTTCCGCTACCGGTTCTCCAGAACCTGTCAGAACCTGCTGGATTTCACCCCTGGGCCTGTCCCCCTCTCCCTGTCCTAGGAAAGAGGCAACAGCAAACTGCTTCCAAAGTCTTGCTAAGAAAAATGCAAGGTACAAGTAGTCACCAGGAGTCAACACTCAAAGGCACCAAAAACCGGTATCCCTGTTTAGGAAGTTAGCACCCACCCCTTTCCTAGAAGAATGAAATATTTTAGGAAATATTAAAAAGGCAGAATATTATATTTTCCTGGATGAGAAATGGAGAAACATGTTTTAAAGACAAAGCAGCTCCCTGCAGCTTCTTGCTTCCCTCCACCTTTGTCAATGGGCCAGAGGCAGAAACTCATCCCCCCCTCCACCTTCATCAATGGACCATCACCTACAACACAATAGGACCCATCTAACAACAGAAACTCACCACATGGTAAGACTCAAGCAAGCTTGAGAGACAACCTACAAAGTTAGCTAAGACCACTAGAACACCTGGGAGTTTGACAACCAATCAGGATACATTTCTTATACAGGAACAGGAAATACTTAGGTGGAGTCCAACAGAGGGTATAAACTCAGGCACTCTCAGCATTTTCCGTTCTTCTTTTTTCCTCTCTTTGGTTCACCTGACACCTTGAAGCATGTGATCGCCTTTTCTGTTCAGGAACTCAAGCCATGTGATCCTATCCACCATTAAACCATCTTTCCAAGCAGTCTCCATGTTTCCAGTGTCTTTTTCCCCATTTGGAACTAAACCCAGAAGGATATTTTTTCCAACACCTGAAAATAAGAGTTGTCCCTGTTCATTTTTTGGAATATTCCCTTAAACATGCCAAAACCTGGAATGTTCTTCATGCTGATGGAAGTTGCACATTCCTGCACAAATTCAGAGTGGCATTCACATTTCCCCACACACCCTACTCCACTTCCACATTCTATTTAGAAGGGTCCAAATTTTTTTTAAAAAAAACATCCTTTTATCTGAAGAATTTGGTTTTAACTGCCAACCCCCAGGAGAAAACATCCCTTTGGGAGAACACTGCGTTCACAGAGTTAAAGATTTTAGCATGAAGTCATAAACTCTTAGATTCAAATTAAAATAAAATGTATTATACCGAGGCTTGTCACATAATTTTTCCAATTATGTCTCAATTTAGCTCAATTACTTTCCCATTAGTATTCGGTGATTCTTTTTTAATTGAAGCTCCATGTTATTGTCTCTTTGACTTCCTTCTGCCATGTGATTCTCTAAGGAGCATCAGACTCCAGCTCCTGGGAAAAATGAAAATATTTCTGAAATATCTACAACAGCACAGCAAGAGGAAAATGTTAACATTCCAAAAACAATTTTAAAGATTTGGAAGTCTGTGGAATAGATTCATGGCCAGATTTTGCCATTTGTGAGGCATTGAATAAACTGCAGAATTACACATGGAGTCTTTACTAGTTCTACCAATGGTGTTTTCTTTTAAACTTTCAGAGGCAAACTAGGTAGCATACCAATTATGCATTATTCCCTTCTGAATCTGGGTTTTGATTAGGTTCTTCAGAACTACCCTCTGGCTTCTTGTGTTGTTATAGTATTGTATCCTTGGTGTCTAACATATCAACCAGCCTCTTGTGTTTTTTATCCTCCTTTGTGTCCACAGACATCATCTCTGCCCTTTGGCTAGTCTGCATTTTGTTTACTGCTTGTAGAAAAAATAAACTGCTTGACAATGTACTGTAATGTTTCATGTATGCTGTAAAATAAGGAACATAAGACATACATAAGATATGGATATACTGTTCATGTGGAAGGAGAAAATCAGGGAGTTGGTTTCAACGTTTCCAAGGCTCCTATTGTGCAACCTTGCCATGTGAATCGATCAAGCTTTTATAATCTTAGTTTATGGTTACAGACTAGAATGAAAAATTAAAACATTAAAATAAAATAGAACAGAAGAGGACAAGACAGTATATTACGGTTAGTGGTGAGATCATCAATGGGCAGCCAATGTCTGCCTAATTTTACAGACAGTATAGCAGAATTTAACTATGTTCAAAGAAACTGCATCATACTGATCTGACAGTTAACAGCTGTACATAAAAGAGATCAGAATTTCCGGAATATTTTGTCAGCTCGGGAGTTATAAAATGAGTCTGTGAATTCGTATAGAACATATAATACAACAGAACATGAGCTGTGATTTCAATGGCTCCTTGTCCATAGGGACACAATCTCAACTCATATGGGACTTTTTTGTATTGTAATGTTCTCCCAACAGAACTACTGTGGGGAGAGCATTACAATGTGCTGGAGTTAATACTATCTGAAGCTTAGAAAAAGTATATAACTATCTCACTTTCTTGTGAAGAAGGGTGATTGCTCAAGAAAACATTCCTGGGCCCTGTTGGACTTCTTAGCCTTTAATGCATTGTTTACATGTATTAAATGCAAGCTCACAGCCCATCAGTAGGAACATTTCCTTGGAGAAGCCAAAATGTTAGAGAATTTATGAAATAGTCCTAACCCATATTGATTTACAATTATCTTCCATAAGGATTGGAGGCATAGATGATAAGCACAGCTTTGGAGATGATGCTTCTTCCAGGTCCTACAATATGACAGTGCTTTGTAGCTGGAAACTTTGTTGTTAGTCACAAACTTGTGTCCAACCCATCGTGACCCCATGACAACGTTCCTCCAGGCCTTCCTGTCCTCTACCATCCCCCAGAGTCCATTTAAGCTCATGCCGACTGCTTCAGTGACTCCACCCAGCCACCTCATTCTCTGTCATCCCCTTCTTTTGCCCTCAATTGTTCCCAGCATTAGGCTCTTCTCCAGTGGGTCCTTCCCTGCCAATTCTACCAGATCTTACTGGCCATGCAGAACCTATGCAATTTTCTTGGTGATAATATGAAAGTTGCAAGTCATTGCCTTCTTTGGGGATGTTCTATGAAGTTTCTAGTTTAGCCTATAGTCCTTAAATTCCCTGGAGGTTTCTCATCCAAGTAGTAATTAGGTCTGGCTTTTCTTAAAGCAGACGAAGTCAGCCAGATGATGTCCTCACCTCACAAAGAAAGCCACTTTATACTATATCCATTGTTCTTCCAAATTAATCCTGCATGTGCTGAATGTTATTACATTGTATGTACTGCATACACACAGATTGGTATGAAAAGCTTTCCTGCCCTGGAAAGGAGGCTTAAACCTGGCATTGTCCCAGTGGTGAAATCCAATTTTTTTTACTACTGGTTCTGTGGCATGGCTTGGTGAGCGTAGTGTGGCTTGGTGGACATGGCAGGGGAAGGATACTGCAAAATCCCCATTTCCTCCCCACTCCTGGGGGAAGGATATTGTAAAATCTCCATTCCCATCCCACTCTGGGGCCAGCCAGAGATGGTATTTGACAGTTCTCCAAGCTACTCAAAATTTCCACTGCCGGTTCTCCGAACTACTCAAAATTTCTGCTACTTCTCCAGAACCTGTCAGAACCTGCTGGATTTCACCCCTGCATTGTCCCTACACAAACTATGCAGGAAAACTATGTATACTGTTTTGAGTTCCTAAATGAATGGCTGAATAAACATCTAATAATAAATTATTTAAAAATAAATAAAACCTATCGCAAAGCAGTGCTTTATATCTAGGCTTCCCATATTAACATGGTGGTTAGTTAAACAATGTCATTTTCTGCATGAACCAGCAAGGGTGCATTAAAAAAAACCAATAAATAGTTGAAGATATGCTACTAATTATCCAGACACATTTTCAAATTCTTTGTGAGCTTGATGCATTATGTTCAATTAATTAACATATATTTATAACGTTTCAACACAAGGAATGTGTGTGTGTTTTTTTACTAATCTAGTGGAAATGTACCCTTAAATGTGTTATTGGGTATTCATTGGAATATTTCCAGCACCATATGTTTAGTCTTCCTATTCTTATGGAATACAACTCAGAACCATTTTGTCTATGTAAAAGGTGAACTCATATCTTCACCCGCAGAAGACTAACATATACTGATGTGATTTATAATCCATCCATCACAGATTGTCAATATTTTATCCATTTATTACCATCTCCTCAAACTATTCATCCCAGTGTTCATTGTTTCCTTTGCAAGTTCCATTTGTTATCACCATAACAACCTTCTAGAAGGACAAGTGGGAAAACAATGACCTTGGCAGGGTTGGTCCTATCATTAGGTAAATGAAGGAAGCAGCTTTAGGAGCAAATTCTGAGGGGGGATAGACGGTAATAGAGAGTTGGAGGAGAGACCCGTGTCTGCCTTCTACACTAAAACATTGAGTTTTCCTCAGATGCAAGAGAGGATGATGTCCCTTGGCCTGTGTTCAAATAATGTTGATGATGATACAACTCTTCCATGATAGTCCTAAGTGCAACCGTTTCTCTTTCTAACAGACACATATTTGCAAATGTATCATGTATTTAAATTTCGTGTCAATGGGGATCTTATATAGTATTAGAAAGTATGATGTGACATTTCTCAAGAAACCACTTCAAGTAGGAACATGATGAAGGCAAAAAAATAAATAAATCCTAGTATTATAGTTTCCTCTGTTCTAGTGGAGAGGCCTTTCTGTTTAGACAAAAATGCAACTCAAATTTTGCCTACAACAAAGCCACTAGTGAATTGCAGGTTCAAATTGTGCAACGCCAGCCATACTAAATGCAAAACTTTCTCTTGGGCAAGAAGAAATTCCACCCACCTCACTTGTCCTAATCAAGTTAGAAAAGCTTTGAACTTTAAAAAAAAAAAAAGGAAGCCAATTTCAGGGTAACGAATGCTGATAACCAAAGTTAGGGAATTGCTTGCCTTAACTTTTGATTAGAAGTTACAGTGCCAGACGAATGCAGCAGATCTGAGGAAACCAAGAAGACTCTTCTGCTTCAGGAATTCAGTTGCTCTGTAAAGGGCAGGTAAATGTTTCAGGCAGACTGCAACAAGGTCTTTAGTTTGATGTTTGTGTGCAAGTAAAAATCTTTATTGGTTCTGGTAATTTATTGTCTCTGGTGTATATTCTATCTATCTGAGCTTAGTTATTATAGGTTAAATGCCTCTTGGGATCTCCAAAGGACAGATCCAACATAGCTTGAGTTCCATCCCAAGATTTTATTCTTGTTATTGCTTTTTTCGAGAATTTTTACGAGAGGTGCTGTTTGTGATATTAGCAGTGCAGTATTTTTATTTTATCCACCATTTATTGGTTGTACTTATGACTAGCAAAAGTTTAAAAGATATATTTACACTCATAAAAAAAAGTCATTTTATTTATCACAGGTGAGTTTGATCTACCTCCCAAGAGTGGGGAGACTGATTTTCCCAGTGACAGAGTTTGTGCCTCAAATGTGGTGCTATAGAATTTATTTCAGGTTTAACCCCCATCTTTTGTATTTGCTTGTAAGCGTACGTAGGCCATGGAAGTCTTCACACCCATGTGCATGCATACACAGGCTCAGACACACCACATACCTGGATTAAGGAGGAGGGCAACAGGCAAAGCTATTGCCTGAATCAGCTATACCAACAAGACCTAAAACATGCAAAATTTGGAGAATTTCTGGGAGAGCAGCAGCATTGCGATAGTTATCTGCAGGTTCTGTCCTACTGCTTCATGAGCAGGGTTACCAAACATCTGGCTACACGAAAACATATCCATTGTCCAACAGAAATCTTAAAATCAAATACTGTAAGGTTTTTTTGAGTGTTGTTTTTTGAAGGGGACTGTTTCCACCACAGTAGTCATTCAAACTTTAATCTATCATGACATCCATATCCATACCCATATGGTTTTTCACTGTAAATTTTTATTGCAGATGCCAAGGAAGTTTCTCCCATTTTGTCCTCCTTTCCAATTGTCCATGTCCTCCTTTGTCTGTTCCGGAATCTGGTAACAAAGGTACAAATCAGTCAAGATCTGATTTGAATTCACAATTTACTGGTGGTAAAGTTCTGGTTAAATATGTGATTCAGGATTCAAAGGCAACATTTAATTAATGGTTTAAGCAGATTTGCGATTCAGTTCAAGAAAATATTTGACCTTAGATTATAATGGGAAAGAATCAAAATATATTCAGGTGCTTCACCTGAGTGGAATGAAATAGCAAGGATGACAGACTCTTTAGAAACAGCATTTCAAATAGCCTCAGGGATTTAACTCCAATTATCTTTTTTTTAAAAAAATATTCCCTCCAGTATCATTTTTAAGAAGAAGATAGCAGGGATGAGCATGGCATGGTAATCTCCAAACTGTCCTGCGAAAAAGCCTATCCAGAAGTTGCTGAATTGTATGTATGTAGAAATGATCTTGGGAGACAGGATGGTGAGCTGCAGACAAGAAAACTGGTATGTGGAAGATATTTCAGCCCATGGAAGGAGGGAGGGCTTGGGAAGATTTCAGGAGGGACCTTCCAGGGAATAAAAAGAAAGGATGGGAGAAATACTTTTTAGCCTTGCAAGATTTTGTTGATGTAACAATAAAAAATAGAGCTAGTACTCGTGATTGTTGTTTTCTGCATTACATCTCAGGGCTAACATGTTATTTTAAACATCAAAACTCTCACAAGTTATTCAAAAGTTCTTACAAAACAAAACAGAATAGAATAGAATAGAATAGAATAGAATAGAATAGAATAGAATAGAATAGAATGAAAGAGCTGGAAGAGTCCTTAGAGGTCTTCTAGTCCAGCCCCCTACTCAAGCAGGAGAACCTATACTATTTCAAATAAGTGACTGTCTAGACCCATGATGGTGAACCTATGGCACATATGCCACAGGTGGCATGCAGCACCCTCTCTGTGGGCACACAAGACGTCACCCCAGTTCAGCTCCACGTGCATGCACGAGCTCCTCCTGCTGGCCAGCTGGGTGTCTGCTACGCATGTGGGGGGGGCAGGGCACACGTGGGGGCGTGCATGCATGCTCTGGGGGTGGAGCACATGTGGGGGGCCACACATACATGTGCAGGGGGCATGTGCGGGGTCCCCGCATGCGCATTGCATTTGGGGGGTTTGGGCGCATGCGCATGCTTTGGCCACTCAGTCCGGAAAAGGTTAGCCATCACTGGTTTAGATTCTTCTTAAAAACATCCAGTGATGGAGTGTCCACAATTTCTAGAGGCAAGCTGTTCCACTGGTTAATTGTCCTCACAAAATCTGTCAGGCCACTCATTTTTCTGAGATGATAGGATTTTAGCATGGTTGGACTTTTCTTGGAATAATCCGTTGTGTGCTGCTTGTTCAACAATGTTTTTAAAAAAAGTCTGAGAAGCTTACTATCACTATAGGCTATATAATACTATATGTTATAAAGAAATAGAAGGTACATACATACACAACAAGCCAAATGTCTCAGACACACTTAAGCAATGAAAACTGAGTCTCCTTTTCTCTCCTCCTCTAAGCCAACTTCTCTAAATATAAGGTCTAATCAAAGAATGGAAGAATCTATCACAAGCACTGTGATAGGCAGGCTTTGCAGAAGGAGTAAATACTTATTAACCAGCTCCTCATTAGTATTAGGGAGTATTAGTATTAGGGAGCCCATCACTCCACTTCTCAATTTTGTCTCTACGGGTGAGAAAAGCAGCAACCCTATTTGAAGCTCTGTAAAGCCAAGAAGTGCATCAAATCTTGAAACTCTTTTTTTCCTAATTTTTCCAAGCATCAAAACCAAATTTAATGTTTAGAAGAGATTGGAAGATTTGATTTGAAAATTCAATTCGAAGTGGTGATTCAGTCAAATCCAGTTACCCATTCAAGGCTTCAAACTATCCTATTCTTTGTCTATGGAGATTCTCAGCCATCATGATTTTCACAAAGCTGCTTTTCCTAAAAGCAAGTGGACTTTCTTTGTTTTTTCCTTCAAGATCTTTCACTTCTCATCCAAGAAGCTTTCTTCAGTTCTGATTGAAAGTGGTGATGGGGGGAATGGAAGTTCAATAAGACATGATGAACCAGACTTTGGGTTAGCATGTTATGCAAACATAACCTAACTCTATGGACAAACTCTCTGGCTTCCTCTTATTTTCTCTGTTTCTCCTCTATCCCTAGTCTATGCATTGTCTAAACAAGCCTCAATATTAAGATTCCTGTGCATTCTCTTGAGATAGGATGGAACAATAAAAATGCAGTGATAACTTTATTCCAGTCAATTCACAAAGACTGCCTGGACAAGCCCCTGCAGTTATCTTGGCAAGGATTTTCAGAAGTGATTTGCCATTGCCTCCTTCCTAGGACTGAGAGATAGGGAGTAGTGCAGGGGTGTCCAAACTTGGTCCCTTTAAGACTTTTGGACTTCAACTCCCAGAGTCCCTCAGCCAGCAAAGCTGGCTGAGGAACTCTGGGAGTTGAAGTCCAAAAGTCTTAAAGGGACCAAGTTTGGACACCCCTGGAGTAGTGCAAGGTCACCCAGCTGGTTTTGAGCCTAAGACAGAACTAGAACTCAGAGACTCCCAGTTTCTAGCCTGACGCTTTAATCAAAAGAAAGTGTGTGTTTTACCCTTGTTCATTACTCCAATTCATTCCTTTTGGAGTTTAACAGTGAAAAGGATCTGTTTCACAATTTGCTTTGGCTTCACCCCTAACTGCAGGTTAATTAAGAAACTAGCCTTACACTGTGGAATCCCAGCATTTAATGAATCAAAGGTTAATAGCTCTGATTGTAATGTTAATTGACATATTTACCACTCATGAGCTTATCACACAATAGTTAGTTGGATGAATGATTTGGGGCATGGGGTCAAAGCTCTTTTCCTTTCTGATATATTAAGCCTGTTTTCATACTGAGAAGCTACTGAGTGGTCGGAACTACTGTCAGTTAATAGTGCCATAACAATTTAAAAATCAGCAGCCATGATGAGATGAGAAGAGACTCATTTGTATAGACAACAAAATATTAGAATCTGATTCAGGCATTAAGTAGAAATTCCTTGATTGGATATCTCAAGATTTAGCATTTGAAGTGAGATATGTTCCACAATGCTGAAGGTCTCTAAGCAAGAATCATCCCATAGAATTGTTATGCTTCTGATTTTGGATTTTATAGAGTTCAGGAAAATTTCTACTGTCCTGTCTATGTATTTTGAAATAACCCTTCCTTGCTAATCAAACTCAGATCTCTTAGAACAGGGGTCTGCAAACTTGGCTCTTTTAAGACTTGTGGACTTCAACTCCCAGAGTTCCTCAGCCAGCAAAGCTTCTGGGAGTTGAAGTCCACAAGTCTTAAAAGAGCCAAGTTTGCAGACCCGTCTTAGAACACTTATCTAGAACTTAGCACTCCAATTCAGAACATATTCGCCCTTACTTCTAGTTGACTTTAGATCTTTGCTGAAACAATGAAAGTTTGTTACTTAGTACTTAGGAGTTATTTCCATATATAGTTTCCTATGTATAGTTTGGAATAAATATTTCTAGGTTTAAATATACTCTTTTTGTCTGTTCTTGCAGAATGTCTCTATTACTAAACAGCCAAATCACACAGTTTCTACCTACAGTTAACTATCATGGATTACTAATGCTCACCTTAAATTCAAACTATGCATTGTGGACTCCCAGTTGTGGCCTCTAAGCCTCTTCATTGAATTGAATTTTAATTCAAACTACAGTTTTTTTAAAAAAGGTACTCTTTCTCATCTGGGGTGGCATGGTGGTTCAGTGATTAAGACATTAGGTTTCTTGGCTGAAAAGATGGTAGCCCTGTGGTTTGAGACCTCAGTGCCACAGGAGAGGGTAAATTCCCATCCTTGTCCCAGGTCCTGCCAACCTAATAGTTCAAAAGCATGTAAGAAATGTAAGTAGATAAATAGATACACTTTGTGATGTCATACTGGCAACATGACCGCAGAAACGTCTTTGGATAGCACTGGCTCAATGGCCTTGAAATGGAAATGAGCACCACTTCCTATAGTCGGCAATGACTAGCAAAGTAAAATCTGCAGGGATTCCTGACCTTTACCTTCACATTTATCCAGCTGCACAACTTTTTCCCTGCCATCTCCAACACCATGGAATCTCCACCCAATGTTCTTCTCTCTAGCTTAAATTTCAAGCCAATGATTGCAAGTAGAAGGAAAAATGGAGAGTCTTCCCTATCCCCTCTAGGTGCTGCCATGTCTTAGGTTGAGGGAGAAATGGTTTACTTATTCTGAAACAACGAGAGAAAAGTATTACAGAATGCTAGCGATCAACTCAATCAAATATATGATTAAAAAGGCTAGAAATAAACAGGGAGGAGAGAGATGAGGTTCTTGCCTTCTACTGAGTAATTCCTCCCTACAGTGTAAACTATCACCCATCTCATTAGTGGAATGAAGCTAGCAGAAGTTTGGAACCTTCTGGTGAGGAATGTAAACTATGCAGCCACTCAAGCTTTCTCAATCTTTGCTTGAGATTGTTTTTCTGATTTCTGTTTCAATCCTCTGGCAAAGGAAAGGAGGGAGAATAGTTTTCATTGCGAATTTCAAGCACTGCTATTAAATAAATTTGTGTTGGGGGGAGAGAAACCTGGGCACACAAGAGCCAGCAAAGGGTTCACATCAACATTTACCAGGAAAGTAAATAGAGCTGGCTAAGTGGAACCTATTTTGCAAATGGACTGTGATTCACATTCAGGAAGGAGGATGCTCTCTTCTCATGGTGATAAAGAGCCACTTAGAGTGGACCTGCTCTTCACCAGCTGCCCTTAATAATGGCTTCCCTTTGTTTACAACCTCATAGCCCCGCCTCTGCCCCCACTTTGCTTCTAGTTTAATGCTTCTATTGGCAGTTCATGTCCAAATGCTGCTTTCCCGTCTTAGCTGGAAAATAAAGCTTTGGGATACCATTAAGATTAAAGGGAAAAGAGTCAGGACATAGAGAGGGAGTAAAGACTGGGAGACAGAGCAATAAGGGGAAAATAGAGATCTGAGATGAAAAGGCAGAAAACATTAAGAAAGGGCATTATGAAAATGAGGGAAATATTAAACAGCTGATTAATTGGGACAAGCATCATCTTTTTACAACGGTTGTTTTTGTTTCTCATTCCAGTTGTTCACTCCAACTGAAATACACTCTCAAATCCTGCAACATCTGGGCCTGAATCCCCCCAAAGCAGGATTTTATCCAAAAAATCAGAAACTGCACCAAGGTCACACTTGCTGGGCATCAGGGGGAAAAAATGGTTTATTTGTAACCCAAATAAATTATATAAATGAAATACATGTGTTGTGTTATTCAGTTTCATCTGCCATGAGAAGGAAAAGGGAATGATGAAAAGCACAAAAGCCCCATATCAATGAAAATCAAATTCAATGTAATGAAAAATCTCAAAAGCTCAGGTATTCATTTTTACTTTTATTATTTATTTCTTACGTTCGTATTCCAGGTTTTCTCTGAAATTAAAAGTCAATACCATTCCACCACTGTAGCACAAATCAATGTGCATATATCATATGGATTCATGTTTGAAAACCTGACCACACAGACCAGAGCTGAAAAGTCATCTCTCATGTAAGTCCCAAGATCTTTCTCACCAGATTCTGATACCTTTCTACTCTTTATAACTCTTCTCCTGGGAAACAGCTGGGCAGGAATCTGCTTTTTCTTCCTGCAACCCAGCAATACTAATCTCCAGATGTTTATTTTTACTACAACATGCCAATGGGATGCATGGGAGGTTTTGCAATATTTCCTTGGGTGAAAAGGAAGGCAAGAACTTGTGCCACTCCAGGCCAGCCTCTGTCTTTTTTCCACAAATCCATCTCAGCTGCTATCTTTGGCTTTCTCTTTCGGCCCTGGGAGAATGATTCTATACGGGGCATTAGTTCATCCCAAACTATCTTTCAGGTTGTTAACCCACACTTAGCTTGTTGTTCTCAGCAGCATCTCTCAAAAATGATCTAATGTTCCAGGAATCCAGGAATTCTGCCACAGTTTGTTTTCTGGACATGATGCCAGTTATCTCTTCAAATGATTGATCTTCCAATAATTTTATTGGGCACTCTATTGGATTGCCTAAAAGCTAATTGTTCTAATATGAACTACACACATCTCAACTAGGAAGCAAGCTTAACTACTGGTTCCACTGTGTAAGATCACTTCTCACAAACAGCAAAGCACTCACAACTCACCTTCTTCCAACATGTTATCTCTATAATTCACTAAATGCCATTAACCATAATCCAATTCCATCATTCTTCCAAATTAGTTTCTCTTATTTCCAGACTTCCTTCACTCAACAATCTTTCACTTTTACTTTTGTTCCATTATCTAATCTTCAAACATCTAATATGCACTATCTATCACAAACACAAAATAGTGGCAATCTCAATCACCACCTTGCTAACGTGTGTGTGTGTGTGTGAACTCAGTACAGCAACTATGAAAAAAGC
The DNA here is from genome assembly GCF_028640845.1 of Ahaetulla prasina. Lineage (NCBI taxonomy): Eukaryota > Metazoa > Chordata > Lepidosauria > Squamata > Colubridae > Ahaetulla > Ahaetulla prasina. The sequence continues at coordinate 71,638,179 of NC_080539.1, forward strand.
AAATTCTAGGCTAGGGATTATTAGGAAATAGATTGAAAGTAAAAATGCCATCATGCTCTTGTGTAACGCTCTTACACAAATCTATGATACATTTGCATCTGAAATGCAATTCAGACTGCCATCCTTTAAAAAGGATATAATACAGTAGCTGAAAAATGTGCCAAGAAAGGTAACCAAAATGATCGGGGGCTATAATATTTTCTCCCTGAGCAAAAATATAACACGTTTAGAACTCTTTTGCTTGGACAAAAAAACAACCAAGGGAAGACATGACTGAGGTATATAAAATCATGCAAGGCACAAGAGAAATATTTTTTCACTTTCTTTAAATATTAGGACTAGGGCTTTCCAAAGCAATTGAGTGGAAAAACATTTAAATAGACAAGTGAAGCATTTCTTCCCATAATTAACCCATAATTAATTACATAATTAATCCAAAAACTTCATTATAAGATGTGGCAAAAGCCACTAACCTGGAAATGTTTTTGGATATGTATCAGGAAGATATGTTTGTCCAAAATTATTGATCTTGAAAACTCCGGGTTACCTCTGGGCTGGGAGCAGCAATGCCGCCATGAACCCAGTTGCAAGGAAGGGGGTGCAGGGCAGGGGGCAGTAGTGGGATTCAGCCAGTTCTGTCTGGATCGTGCGAACTGGTAGCGGCGAGTGTAAGAGGCTCCGTCCACCCACCTGCACAACTACTGCACATGCGCAGAAGGTCGTGCGTATGTGTTCACATTTGTGAAACGATAGGGAAGGTAAGTGAATCCTCCCTCTGGCAGGGGGAAAGGAGTATGTCTCCACTTCCTGCTTGCAAGTATTGTGGCTCAGATTTGGCCAATGAGATGTAAAATGTTAGAGTAAGATGGTCTTGGTCTGACTCAGCAGAGCTGTTCTTACATTTTTAACTTGTCTGAGTGGTAATATTCCCTAAGGTGGGAGACAGATACTGCATCTCTAGTTGGATTTTATTTCAGCTACCTGTTATTTTCCTTTCCTGATGTGAGTTAATGTGTTCTATTAGGTCCCAGCCATGACTGAATCTCGATGTCAAGGTCATCCTATTTCATTTTGCTTGGGCAGCTCACCAAGAAACTAGTGGCAAAAAAACACTGAAGGGGAAGGGTTGCAAATTAAATTTGATTTGAGCTTACCAGTGGATCTGCAGCAAACAACTTTATATTCTGCGCCTCGGAAAAGGATGAAAAGAGCTAGCTTAGAACTCTGCCATCCAGTTGAAGAAGGCCATCAATAATACCATACAGGTCAAACTGGAGAAAAGTTAGTAATGATGGTTATTGGCCAAAATCTACTACTACCTAAATAAATCTAAACATAAATCCCACTCTTAAAAGCATTGTCAAATAATGGAGAGCTTTTTTTAAAAAAAATGATAATGCTAGATTCTTTTCCCTGTTGCTAAAAACTGTTCCTCCCTAGCAATTCTTATGCTGGAAATTAAAGTTGTCCCAACATTGTAAACAGCCAATTCTTTTGCCAGGTTCATACAATAATCCCAGCATCATCACTACCACCCAGAGTTAAATACATGGAAGCAATGTTCAGGATTTTTATATGGAAATTGCCTGAAGGTTGCATACATGAAAATGAGCCTCTCCCCATCACTACTATCATGCCAAAAAAACCCAACAACAACAACCTTCCACACAAAACTGCTTCCAATTCATGAGGAGATGTTGGTGGATAATTATGCCTGGGCTCAGCTTTGCAAAGTGCTGATGACGGCGCTGTTGATGAAGCTCCTTCTACGTATGGCCGCAGGCTTGGTAGTGATTTCAAAGTTTGATTTTGGCTCCTGTATGTTTTTGAAAGAGGACTGAATAGCTTTAAAAAACTGTGGGTTTTTTTGAGTTTTTTCTCTCAGATGTTCCAGTCAAACATAGTAGTATTTATGTCATCCACTAAAAGAGTGGAAGCATCTCGGCATCCCAGATGTTGCTGAAATGCAGCACCCCGAAGCCCCCAGAACACATGGACATGAGTAAAGAAAGCTGGAACTGTAGTTCAAGAACAGAGGAAACGCACAGAGTCATTTCCCCCATCCCCCAATTCTTTTTTAATAATTAAAAAAAATAAGCAATACTGTCCCTGTAATAAAGTCCAACTATAACAACATTGCCATTTCTGTTTTAAAAATTCTTTCTCCACTATCTACTACTTCTCCCTCTGTGGTAAGATGGTAAGTAGAAGTACCACAAACCCACATCAAATCCGTAAGCAATATTTTGAGCCTTGGCATCTTTCTACTCACTCTTTCCAATCCTGGACATTAAGTGGAAAACATCTGCAATGATTCGGAGATTACTTTGCCATTTTTCTTTATCTCAGCTGTAAGAAAGGCTTTATTTATCTCCTTCGCAGATGCATTTCTCATAGAATTCCTAACGTGTTAGGATTCTGTATGACATCAAAAGCACGGCATATATTATGATGTTGGGTTTTTTTTTGTTTCTGTTTTTTTGCTGTTTCTAAAACGAGCATTCAAACATGGGCTTCCCATGGAGGTCCAAGAAAACATAAGAGGTTTTTTTTTTAATATGTCAGAGACCAACAGTGTTGTGCCTCGTTCGCCCACCCCCCGCAGCTGGGCCCTTCTCATCTCCTGCCAGACACTGATAGTACAGAAGAATGTCCTGGCATGCCTCCAGCCCCCAGTTCTGGCACCATGCCCGGAAAAACGGAGCAACTAAACCCCTCCCCCACAGCATGTGAGCCTGAGGAATATGAAGCCAGTCACAAGCTGGAATTACCAACAGCTGGGCTGGAATTACCAACAGCTGGAGGCTGGAGTGATCCACGCTTCCGGAGAATGGAGAGGCGACGTCAGCAAAAGGAAGGGAGGGGCAGGCCTGGATAAGTGCTGAGTCATGGAGCCACACCCCATGGCCTATATAAAGGATCTGCTTTCTGGCATTCTCTGAGTCAGGCAAAGTCTAATCTGGATTGCTGAAGTCACACCTTGGATTCCTGCCTGCCCTGAGGACTGTGATAGGACTTTGGCAGAGCTGCAGAGGCACACTTGATACGGACTTCCCCAACCCGGCTGTCAGAGGAGGAGTGGGACACGACAAACAGACATGTAATAAACTGGTGGGGACATCGTCACATTCTTTGGATGTAGTATAATTTTGGGATATAGTTTGGACCTGAACTTCCAAATATATGAAATATCTAATGGTATCAAACTCTTGAGGATTTTATCAAAATTTGGATTGTTTGGATTTATAGAAGCTGGTCTCAAGAAGCTGTCCCAGAACTCCCTGTAAGTCCATGGAAGACCTTGTATTAAGAACAAAATAGAAAAAGAAACTTAATTTACATGTGTAAGTGTTGCCTACCTTTGTGCATATCTTTCTCAGTCCTCCTGGCTATTTCTTCCTTTTCTTCCAAGTATGGGAAGAATACTTATATGTTATTCTATATTATGTTATATACAATAATATGCAGCCCAACCAAATCTAACTGGGCACAGATTTTCCTCAGCCAACTTTCACCAAGCCTAGTATTATAGCTCCTGTCGGTTGGAATGAGGAATAAATGGAACTGCTGCCTTTTCCACCTTCACCTTGATAAGCTGCTCCTAATCAGACATCTTTATTTTCCCTGTCCTCCTGCGGAGGTTAGAAGCACTTTCACAAGCTGGGATTCCATACCAATTGACTGCAAGCAATTTCTTCCTCTAGGTTACCACAGTAGCAGTCCCAACTATGGTTGCAGAGTGCAATTTCTTAGAGTGTTACAGATTTCAGAATCCACAATAAGCTCATTCTACTTAGATCAGTCATGGGTTGAGAAGTAAATGCTCTTTTCTCTCATACATGTACACACACACACAAATTAAAAAGGCATTTCTCGCTTATCATTATAACGGTATCATCATGTTCGGTCTTTTATACAATTAAAGGTTAAACCTTTTTTAATGGCCCATGACAAGTATAAGATACTTAAATGTGTATTATGGAATTTGAGGACTGGTGACTGCTAGTTAATACTCATGTATTGCCTATCTGGACACACAGTGGAAGAGAAGAATTTGGAATAAAGAGGATATCTGATAGAGTTTGATCAATTTAAGGGCATACTGTTTGCTTTTTCAAAAAAAAAATGATGAACAGAAGTAATTATGGAAGAATTCATTTTACCCAGGGGTGAAGTCCAGCAGGTTCTGAGAGGTTCTGGAGAACCAGTAGCAGAAATTTTGAGTAGTTCAGAGAACTGGAAAATACCACCTCTGGCTGGCCCCAGAGTGGGGAGGGAAATGAAGATTTTGCAGTATCCTTCCCCTGAGTGGGGTGGGAATTGAGATTTTGCAGTATTCTTCACTTGCCATGCCCACCAAGCCATGCCCACAGAACTGGTAGCAAAAAAATTTGGATTTCACCACTAATCTTACCTCTGAGTTTGATTCCGAATGTATCTTAGAAGACCATGTTTAAGTTGAGGAAATAAAACCCTTTCCCAAATGTTGATTCAATGGTTCTCCCAGTCATAACAATAGGATGTATCTGGATTTCTCCAGAACGCTTTTCCCGCATATTCCTCATGCAGATCAAAAGCTGAACTTTTCAGAGGATAATATTCTCTTGAATGACATACCTAGTACATAGAATTTTACAACTGGGAAATTAATGGATTCCCCCTTTCCCTTACTATGACCTAAAGACTGATATTGCAGAATTGGAAAAAAAATTAATGTATAGCTCCTTTTACTCAGTCAATTAAGACCTGATTACATTTGTCACTTATGAGCAGATTGGCTAAAGATGTAGGCTTTGGATGGACAAATATAATGAAACTTGTTTTATACAAAACACAGTTAAAAAAGAATGATAGTTATATATAAGTGAATTAGAAATTAATATATACAGTTGAATATTTACACTAGATAAATATATATAGAATTGTAACTGATAACTGTTATAATGATATCTTACTTTCTTTTTTCTCTTGCATTTTTAATATTTTAAGCATTTTTATGCATTATTTTTGAGAATAGATAGATAGATAGATAGACAGACAGACAGACAGACAGACAGACAGACAGACAGATAGATAGATAGACAGATAGATAGATGATAGATAGATACACACACACACACACACACACAATTTATATATAAATTATAATTCTTTGTGTTTTGCTTCTTTTCTTTTTCTGTTATTATTTTAAATGCAATCAATTAACAAACAAAAGTCTTGACTATATGAAACAGCCCCCCTGTACAACAGTTTGGATAATCCAATAAATGCAGCATGGTCCATTGTGTTTAAATTAAGTTTCTGGAAATTATGGGTGAACATGAAGCACCTGCCCTGGTTGACAGTTGTAATTTAGCAGTTATGTTATACAGAAATATTTATTTCTATCAATTTCAGAATAAGACTTAAGAATCCATTCCCTCAAACCTCTCTCCCTCTCCCCTCACTATTAGTTCTTAATTGTCTTGGTTCCTCAGACTCACTGTGGGTTAATTAAGTTGACCCCAATTACCTTTTCATTGGGAGAGGGGGGATAAGAACTGAAATGCAAAGTCTTTCCCACATCCCCATCAGAGAATCTTCATAAGGGAAAAACAAAACCTTCAAATCTATTGCCAGCTCTTCAAGTAGACCAGATCAGCCAATAGGCATCATAAGAACTACACGTTCTGACTTACAACCATAACTGAGCCGAGAATTATGATTGTAAGTCGTAGCAGTCTTTAAGCAGGTCACCACATGACTGTACCTGATTATAAGCAAACACTGTAGTCGTTAAGTAAATGCCACAGTTGTTTTCTTCAATGGGTATTTTTTTTCCCTGGAAAACAGAAGTAAACACTAAAAACTCTCAAGAAACACTGAAAATTGCAGTCATGTGACCGCAGGACACTGTAAACAGCACTAAATACGCTCCAAATTACGATCATGTGACTGGGGTTGGGTGGGGGGTGCAGCCATAAGAACTCTGGAACCAGGTTGTAAGTAGGTCTGGGGAGATCTGTTGTAACTTTGAACAGTTACTAAATTGGTGTCCATTAAACAAAAGCTAGAACTCTACTTATTACCTATAAGTATATAAGCTATATACTTGGAAGTCTATTGGTGTTTCCTCTTCCCTCTCTTATTGCATGCAGTAGTGGTTCTTCACTTGTTTGAACCAATTACTCTTTTCCCCAGTTTCAAATAATATCATTACCCCATGCACAAAAGAACCAAACTCTGTTGCTTTACAAAAGCACCTTGGCAGCAGCAGTCCCAAACTGGATCCTTGACTCACAAATTGGCAATTACAAATTGTTTCATTCCCCCTAGAACATGCCCAAATTACCCCCAGCTTAAGGATCGCTCCCATAGAGAATAAAGGCAAGATTGTTTTGATTCTGTTTCCTGTGCCCCCCTCCTTTCTCAGGACTGAGATATCATTTGCTGTCTTTTTAATCTGTTCTTGCATTCCTTTGCCAGCTTTGGTTTTCTACATACGTATGGAACCTATATTTTTCCTATTAGAGCAACTGGATTGGGCCCCCACACACATACACAAAATGGGATTTCTGCAACCCAGATCTCGTGGCTCTAATTTTATGCTCTTACAAGTTTATTTTTTCTCGATCCTAGGGAGCCATGCTGGGCCTGAAATAAACTTTTGCAAGGTTATGGTAGCTCTGAAAGGGCAGAGCTATAGAATAGATGGTCCAATTTCACAGCAAGTAGGGGGATTAAAATGGCAATTTGACCCTGCTTAAACTCTCTAAAGGAGAAGAGAACAAAATGAATGGACATAGGTTCAAGTCCTGTGGTGTTATAGAAATTACTGGGTGGTCTTGAGTCACAGCAAGTATTCTCCAATTTGGCTACTTCAGCAAGTTTGCTAAGTGATGAAAACTAGGAGAATTGCACCTACATTGCTTTTGAAGGAAGGCTGATCAATGCAATGAATTCCCTCAGGGACTTTCACCTGACCCCCTTCGGTTTTCATGATTTTGTGATATTTATGAAGTGGCAGTGCTGGGCAATTGGACTTGTCTCCAAACCACAGTTACTATTGGTAAGCTTTCACCCCAGAGAGCCTCCTTAATATGCTTCTCTTCTATTGATCACTGCTGTAAGTTGCCATTAGAGGTGCCTCTCCTTTCATTCTCTCCGCCCCCTGCCCCCACTCTTTTCTGCCAAGGAAGAAAAGAAATAACAGCCAGGTCTTTACAAAGAGAGGTATACATAGCTGGGCCTGAATAGGCGAAGTGAAAAGCCAACCCAGGCTTGGATATTGCTCTGGGGGTGCAGACAGAGCCCGTAAAATAATGCCAACAGCTGTGCCGGTGATTAGCAAAGGCTCTCTGGGCTTTCTCCTTGCCCGTAAGGAGCATATTGATTATCCTCGGTTCTTGCTTTATGAACCCATTCGTTCATGGCTGGAGCTTATAAATGCTTATTGGATTTCCTATCAAAGTGGCCTGCACATAGGTGAGCATTTTTACAGGAAGAATTAGAGACCCATTACTAACACCCACCAGGAAGTTTCAGTCAGCCCACTTTGCTATGCTAAATGCTTACATTTCCTACCTTCATCCTGGCTTCCTCGTCCCTAAGTCTGAATAACTACGCAGGGGACATTTCCTCCTGAGATTATAACAATGGTGCCTTTAGGCTGAAGTGACATGCTCTGATTTCCACTCTTGGAAACCTGTGTCAGTGACTGGACTTGACAATCCATAGCGATGCTTCTAAGAGGCAGCTCTGTGCTATCATTTAAGAAAGAGAAAGGAGCTTGCAACCCAGGAGTGTCCCTCTCTCTCTCATAATTTTTTGTGAGGTTTCATAATCCTGAGTAAAAAAAATGAAAAGCCAGATATAAATCTGATGAATTAATAAGTAAGGTGCAGCAAATGATAACATCCAGTTTACTATGGTTATGCTAAGGAGGCCGATGCTGAAAAAAACAGTTCTCGATTATTGGAAATTTCACGTTTTGTAGGACAGATGGGGGACTGGTATAAAATGTGTGGACTGTTCCTATGCATGACTATGACCAGAATGGACTGTCCTTTAACCTTCTCCTGCAGGAATGGTGGAAGACTTTATTTATTTATTTATTCATTCATTCATTCATTCATTCATTCATTCATTCATTCATTATTATTTATTTATTAAAATTTGGGGGGGGGAGGCTTGCAAAAAATAAAAACCCAATATACAAACAATAAAAAAACAATAACCCCAACCCTCCTGGCAACAACAATCAATCAGAAAAGCCACTTGATGAGCTCTCCATCCCATTCTGGGTTTTTGTTGGCAAAACCAGATCTTCAGGGCCTTGCAAAACAGCACCAAAGTGGGAGCCAATTTAATCTCTGCAGGGATAAGTTCCAAAGAGAGGGAGCCACCATGGAGAAGGACTTTCTTCTGGGTCCCACCAGATGTACCTCCTTAGGAGATGGGAACCACAATATTCTCTGCTTCTCCACTCTGTGGTGGCCTGGGTAATTGTGACAGGGAAAAGATGGTTCTTCAGACAATATGGTCCCAAGCCATATAGATTTGTTCAGATTTAGCTACAATACTCAGTGCAGCAGAACTGAGGGGCAGAGTTAACATGAGCAAAGCACACACAGGGAAGTAGAATTATCTAGTACAAGTCACAAATCATATGCATCATGACACAACTTCCAGGGTCCATATCATTTGAGCAATGACATAATGATAGGTGTTGTGTCATTTGTTCTTCTCCCCTTCCTGGGTGCAGGCCCTGATACTGTACATATCTACTTTGCTCCAGTTTTGCCCTCACTGATGCAAATGAATACCCTGTTTGAACAGGGCTTCAGTTAGATCTTGAACTGATGTTCGAATGAAGGAGAGCTAGTTTTACTTTCTTCTGGCCTAGAAATCAATATGTGCTGGAAATATCATTGTATTTCATGTTATGATCAGCTGCCCTTTTATGTCCTTAAACCGGGGTGAAATGCTCCCAGTTCAGACTGGGTGGTTCGGAGAACCAGTAGCATAAATCCCTGCCCCTCCCCCTGCCCCACCTGAGCCGCGCGATCATCAGAGATTGTTTTTTTTTTTACTTTTAAAAGCATTTTTTCTTCTGCTGAAAAAATGCTTTTAGAAGTAAAAAAAAAAGCCTCTGATGATCGTGCGACTCAGCTGGGATCGTCAGAACTCTTTAAAAGCTTTTTTTCCTCTGGCAATCCCAGCTGAGTTGGCTGATCGTCAGAACCCTTTAAAAGCATGTTTTCTACAAGCTCTTCTACAAGTTGGCCATGCCCACCCAGTCACATTACCCCCACCACTACCAAGCCATGCCCACAGAACCGGTAGTAACAAATTTTACATTTTACCTCTGCTGTATAGTCATAGAATCCTCAAGCTGGAAGGGATCATTTAGTCTACTGGTCTCAAAAGCATGATCCATAATCCATGATCCATAGCTACTTTTTTCCAGCTGCTTGCTCACCTATCCTCCATGCCACTGTCACCCTTCTCCTTGCTACAGCTTTACAGTGAGAAGCAGGGCTCCTTACCTGGGCAGGCAGGACAGATGAGCCTGTCTCTGAAGTCACACTTCTCACCTAAGTAGAGATCTAGGAGTATATTTATCCCTTGAGCTTCCAGATGTAGAGTTGCAATGCTGGTTGTGAAGTAAAAGGCCCTGGCCTTGAGGTGTGGCCCCATAGAGGAATCCAGTGCCCAGATCCAACTATGATAGAGGATAAGATAATTCTGCCAGGAGTTTCAACACTTATGCATAAAACAGTAGTTTTTTCTTCTCCAAGAGCCATTCCCTACATATCCAGCTCTAGCAATATCAATAACCTCATCACCATATAACCATTCCCATGGCCAAAGTGAAAGGGCAAACAAAGTTATTCCTTTTGACAGCAAAGACCGTGAGATTCCTTGTTTTTGATTCATTGAAGACATGTGCATCAAAGGATGAAAGTGGCTGCAATGTTGTGACCCGTGAGTTAATTAACTAGTCCTCATTTCCACTAGTCAATGAATCAATCCTCAAGAACTAGCCCTTGAGGCCTCTCAAGTAAAGGGGAGCCCATCATTTGATGATAATCGGTCATACCTCACAGGAAAATCCACAGCCACCTCACATTTCCTTCTGAGGCAACTGAGCCCCTGAAATGTGCTAATATTCCATTGCTGGAGCGATACAACACCTTATATTCAGGAATTAACTAAACAGCAGCATGAAAAGTTACACAGAATTTATCTTCCTGATCTGCAAAGCCATAGTGTTCAAATCCTCAAAAGGAAATATAGCCTTTTTTTGTCAGCCATTATCCTACCTCTTTGTTATGAAATACTTAAGAGTTTACCCCTCCCACATCTAGTCCAATTTAAAACATTAATTAGTGATGAATTACTGCTGTAAATCCTATCCAAAGCCTCAGACCCACTGTGATGAATTCCTGTGAGGAACCTAGGAAATTGCATGTTAATATCTTTCTTTTCTTCATCAAGCAATTATTTTGCACATCATTTGTCTGCAAATGCTAAGTGCCCACCTTCAGCCATAGCTTTAGAATATGAAGTTTGGACTTTATCAATTAATTATTGGATGGTTTATTATTTTACACTGATAGATGATTAAACACACACCTTCACATGCAGACAGACATCATATGTAAGCATCACCTAATTATTAAGTTTTAATGCATGGCACACAATAATTCCAAGGAATCTATGCAAGCTTTTTAACTCTGTAATTTCCTAACTTTGTTTCTGTGACTGCTTAAGCAACATAAACATTTTTGCAGCTCTTCTTCCAAAAATCAATTTATAGAGTAGAATGAGATTCTCAAAACCCTCATCTTAAACATTACTAAGGGTTTTTTGCTGTTTCCTGTTTCTCTATATATTTTTGGACTAGAACTGATCATAAAAAAAGCTAAACAGGATAAGACCTCATGAGAGCTTAAATGGGAGACCCCTAGAAAATCTCAGGAAGTAGACATTATCTCAGAATCCAATAAATATCAATAAGAAAACTACATGAATACAACCATGTAATCTACCACAAGCCAAATTCTATTCAAGGGAGACTTTATGCAAGATAAATTGCACAATTGATTTCCCAGGGAAGAGCTAAAAGATTGCAACATATTCTATAAGATGATGCCATGTTTGGGTCAGAAAATTTGATTTTTGTCACCTAGGCTGAGAATTGCAGAAGAGTTCTAGGAGGTACTTCACCAGGTAGGGAAGATCTCTGCTTAGGAACCTAGGAAACTGATACAAAAACAGAGTTACTCTCCTCCACTTAGGCCTATAAAGCATGCTGCTCAAAACTCCCTATCCCTGGAGAAGTTTCTTGTAGATCCTGTCATGAAAATTCTGGGTATGTATGAGACACTGTCTGAATTGCATAATTTATCTAGCTTACATAACTTTTAATTCAAATCTGAACTCATTTCACCCTTGTACCAACCTCATAACATTTTCTTATATTTTGTTATATTCAATTTTCAGGAAAAGTATGTGGAGAGTAATTTGCTTCATGCTTCTAAGAAGTTGTCATAGCTAAGATGAAAAGATTACCGTATATACTCGAATATAAGCCGATCCGAGTATAAGCCGAGGTCCCCAATTTTACCCCAAAAAACTGGGATAAACTGGGGACTCGAGTATAAGCCGAGGGAGGGAAATGAGGCAGCTACCGGTCAGGGAAAGCCTCCCTCCCTCAGCCGAGAAGGCTGGCGGCTCCCCCGCCCCGCCCTCTCACTGCACCGGCAGGGCTTCCCCGCGCTAATGCAAAAGCCCGCCAAGTTTGCACCATCCGGTATAATGTGAAAAAAAGAAGAAAAAAAAAAAACTCGAGTATAAGCCGTATATACTCGAGTATAAGCCGAGGGGACGTTTTTCAGCACAAAAAACGTGCTGAAAAACTCGGCTTATACTCGAGTATATACGGTAAGTCTTTGGACTACAATAGTTTTGTAAATAACCAGGTAGTCATTATGATGACTTTTATTTAATATAGCTAAAAGAATTTAATATCGTCTCATAGTTCCAGCAGCTATAGTCCACCTGACTTTGGTGATTTTAATCTGTTATTTGTTTTTTTTTAATATTGGCTGATTTAAATTGATTATAATGCCTGACTCTAAGCCACGCTGAGAGCCCATCTGGAATAAACTGAAATAAATTGCTAGATGGTATACTAGGCGCTGTAGAAAACACAGGAATAATTCTGTTCCAGTTCAGAGGGCTTCACGAGTTGGGTGGGGGAGTGTTTCTCTGTTATGTTGCATGTGTACCTAAAGAAATGGGTTCATGTTGATAAAAATATATATGTGAAACCATCTGATAGAAGAACAGTATGTGAAGTCATGTATGTAATGTCAATAAAGTTATATCAGAAAGTGAGATATAACAAAGTTTGGGTATATTTATTTTTTTATTAAAATAATTGAGGTATTTTTAATCCTAAAATAGCACATATGCTTTCATATTTAATGTGAAAGGTAATGTCTCCTTCAAGGTGAACCAGATTCCTGATGGCTTTATGACAATGTCTATGTCGTGTCCCACTACTCCTCCGACGGCCGGGTCTGGGAAGTCTGTATCAAGCGTGGCCATGAAGCCTCTGCAGCTTTGCCAAATTCCTGTCAGAGTTCTCAGGGCAGGCAGGAATCCAAGGTGTGACTTCAGCAACCAGATGAGACTTTGCTTGACTCAAGGAATGCCAAAAAGCAGATTCTTTATATAGGCCATGGGGTGTGGCTCCATGACTCAGCACTTATCCAGGGCTGCCCCTCCCTTCCTTTTGCTGACATCACCTCTCCATTCTCCAGAAGCTGGGATCCGTCCACTGTGTCTTTTCATCCTCCTGGTCTGCTGCCAGCAATTCTAGCACGTGGCTGGCTTCATGCTCACACGCTGTAGGAGGGAGATTTGTTTGCTCATTCTGTCCGGGCATGGTGACAGGGCTAGGGGCTGGAGGCATGCCAGGCCGTTCCTCTTCATAATCAGACTCTGGCTCAGATAGCAGGAGATGGGAGGGGCCCGGCTGCAGAGAAGAGGGCAGGCGAGGCACAACAGTCTGTGATATTCTTGGCAACAATGGAGAAACGGTTTGCTGTTGTCTTCTCCTAGAATATGGGGTTTTGTGGGGTGGGGTGGGTTGGGTTGGGTTGGTTTAATTTCCCTGTCTAATATACAGTGCTGGGATTCTCTGATGATCTCCCATTTAAGAACTAACTAGGTCTAAACTTAGTTTTGCTTTTTGAGATCAAACAGAATTGGCTAAATGCTGAAAATCTAATCACTGATCAGGATTTGGGTAATATCCTTTACTTTGAATTGCCTTTGAAAGTTGTTTAGGAATTTCAAGTAGTGCAGAATGTGAAGGTCCATTTATCAGCAGTGAGAAGAAATGAGGTTACAAAATTGCACAAGTTGACTATCCTGTCACCCAGTCCTTAGAACTTCCTCTTTGGATGATAAATTTTGATTCCTCTTTCTGTAGCTTCTATCACCACCTCTTCCAATCAGGCCTGCCTTCCCAGCCTTCCAAATATGTTGGACTGAAGTTCTCACCTTGCCAAGTAGGATAATTACTGCAGTCTTATTCTTTTGGAAAGGGTTAGATTGGGGAAGATTGCTCTTTAATAAATCTGTTCCTTTCCTTCCCAAAACATTTGCTACTTTTAGCTGCAATTACTGTTTATATGTTTTGTGCCATTTCTCATTGGATTTTTTTTTTGTTATTATTAAAAAGGTTTGACCTTTTTTTCAATTCTATAAACATTTTATCAGAAAAGCATCTAAAGTATTATTAATAATCATTAATGTCAAGGTGATTTGACCTACAAGAGCTGCTTTATTGCCATATGAATTCTGGATCATAGAACATTAGATAGCTTTACTTTAACAATATTCATTCTTATGCAAATAAAGAGGAATGATAGTTGATGGAAAGTGATGAAATTGTCAGGCTGGGGGCAGCAATTTAAAGTCATTCTGGACAAAAAAAAATCAGAACATATAAAGCAAATTGAAAATCAGTACCAAAAAAAAAAAGAATAGAATAGAATAGAATAGAATTTTTTATTGGCCAAGTGTGATTGGACACACAAGGAATTTGTCTTGGTGCATATGCTCTCAGTGTACATAAAAGAAAAGATACCTTCATCAAGGTATTCCAAATCTCAGGTACATATATTGCGCAACACATCTGTGCTGCAACAGGATTTTCTTCATTCTACTTCTGATCCAGAAAATTCAACTGGCTAGTCTAGAGTCTTTTGCAGTACGCACTAACCAGTGGTGGGCAATGCTTCAGCAGTGTCATTTGGAGGGCTCAAATGGATGACATCGACCTTAGTTGACCCCTCTCCTGACAGCCGCCTCCTCAATTGTGCCTTCCTACTCCACATCAAGAGTAGTGTTTTCCAACTTATGCTGGCATGAGTTTGCCATCTGCTTCCTCTGCTCTTTATGGTCATTTTTTTTTTAATTTGCATTTATATCCCGCCCTTCTCCGAAGACTCAGGGCGGCTTACACTATGTCAGGCAATAGTCTTCATCCAATTGTATACTATATACAAAGTCAACTTATTGCCCCCCAACAATCTGGGTCCTCATTTTCAGGAGGTCTGCCTCTGAGAAGACAAGTCTCAGCCATATTTCCAAGAATCTGTCCTCTGAAGCTAGCAGTGTAGCAACGACAACTGATCAGTGAGGGTTGATAAATCCCTGGACCTTTTAGGTTTCCACTTGTATCAGTGGAGGGTGAAACTCTATATCTTTTTTTTTTTAATTTTTAACAGATTCACTGATGGACTGGTGAAAATGGGAAGTAAAAAAAACACCCCGTTTTCCCAGTGGACCAGTGAAATGACATAACTTTATTTTTTAAAAGGTAGAATTGCAAAGAGCTCTACTAGTTCCCCCTTCCAGCCCAAGTGGCAGATGTGGCATATATAGCAAACATGTATCAGTAGAATCATGCACCACCAAAGACACATACACACACCATAGGAAGGAAATAGCACTTGATTTCCTGGCACTAGTGAAAGAGGTATAGAAGCAGGGAAATCCATCATTCAGGGGCCATAGTAACTGCTGTTGGGACAGAGTGCCAGCATTATTGCCAAAGCTGAAGAACAGTTTGAACTCCAGCCAGCGATTCTTTTTGGTTTCATTTCTAGCTGGTTTCAGCACAAAAGACTTGCCAAACGATACATGAGAATGGCATCATTTCAGTTCTGGAAGGTTATTCACCAGAAGCTGCGTTTGCAATTCTCCACCTGGAGGAACCGTACATAATTTCTGATACCTAAGAAGAAGGCTGTATTTTTGCTTCACTGTGTAGGGCAGCAACTATCCTCCTAAGGCTGTTCAAGCATGAATGGTTTCAAATGCCTTGATTTCTGTCTGGGACTCATTTTTCACCTGAAATATATCATTTGGAGTTAACTTTATTCCAAAACTGTGGGGTTCTTCTAGTGGGAATAATAGCCTGTTATTTTAAAATCATGACTGTAGATTTTCCTTTTATAGGATTCTCCATATTTACTTTGAATTGCTGTGTTGATACTGACCAAAATGATAATGCAAACTCCATGAAGGGAAGCTGGGGAACTGTGGCCTGTTGTTAAGTGGTTAACTAATTTTGTGCTTTTATTTTTACATCAATCAAATAGGAATAAAGCATTCTGAAACCCTCCAAAATTATTCAACTACCTCTTGTTCGTCTTCAAATAATACATTATATTCATCATCCCTTGTTGCTCTGCACACAGCAGGAGGAGAAAAACAGGGACATCACAAGAAGATCTTTCAGGGAACAACTACTTCTTGGCCAGCTGCTCAAATAACACAACTGGTGTGACCAAGCAAATGTACATGTTGTGGATGAGCCTGGTGCCAAGATTAAAGTTACTCATAAAAGATATGAGTACATATGCTTATTAAAAAGACAGATGTAGAAGAAATACAGTAGTCCCACAACTACTTCCTAAATAAATGATAATATTCCAGGAATTATGGTTGGAAATATACATAGTCTCCAAGGAATTGAAAATGTGTATGGCTCAATAAAAATGTAACTTATTTAATATTACATATACTAACAGCTGCAAGAATAGCATTTGCTCAAAAATGGAAGAGTAAAGAAACACCTTCAGACAAAGAAGTGATATGTAAAATTTTCAACTGTGCAGAAATGGACAGACTCACCTTAGAACTCAAAGATAACAGTGACTCAATGTACTATGAAATCTGGAGTAAATTTTATGAACGGTTAGGCAAGAGGAAAAATGCCAAGAAGATGTAGTGAATGTCTGGAAATGTATATGTCAATGGATATTAAACTTATGAGTGAGATATAGGTTTACTGGATATGGATATAGCTGTTTAGGAGGTATTATGTTGTATACTTGACATGTAATGAATAAGATATATATAAATTTGTATATAGATTGAGGAATGTATTACTTATTAATCTGAATTAGACATAAATGTTAGAAACCAGAGATGTCAAACAATGTCCATTGTTTTTAAATTTGAATTATTAATAAAAAAAACTTTTTTAAAAAAGAAAGAAAATGTGTATGGCTTTTGGAGTTCAATAACAAAGGAACATATCAAAAACATCTCTTGAATTAGCGCTTCCCTAGGGAAAGGCTATTGCTTTCTATTTCCAGTTAGCAAGTAGATTGCCCTATGTTTCTGTATCGTATGAGATAATCAAGTGCTATCTCTCTGAAGGTATTTTTAGTAATTAAACCTTGGACATATGAACATTCACATTATACCAACTGAGAATGCCAACATTAATCTGGTTACCAATATACCCAATTTAAATCAAATGCCAGCATATGTTAATTCAGCTTGCAAAGACCCAAGGGAGCCAGATGATTTTAGATGCCAGAATTCATCACAAGGCTTGGCTTTTATTCTTTCCTGTCCCTCTCTATTTCTCTCTCTCTCCTTTTCCTCTCTCTTTGGCAAAGTTAGTTAGATTGGAAAGGTAGTTACAGTACGGTCTTGCTTCACTCTAGCAACAAATGGTCAAGTTTGGCTGCCCCAAACG
Source organism: Ahaetulla prasina (assembly GCF_028640845.1). Taxonomy (NCBI): domain Eukaryota; kingdom Metazoa; phylum Chordata; class Lepidosauria; order Squamata; family Colubridae; genus Ahaetulla; species Ahaetulla prasina. The sequence goes on from NC_080539.1 coordinate 71,655,235, forward strand.
GTACAGTATATTATGCAAATTTATATTAGGAATCATATACCCATCTCTTCACTCCAAACCTGTGCTTTTAGTTTGTTTGTTTTGTATAATAATATTACATGGCTAATACACTTTTAAAAAATATCAGGCAAATCTGATAATAACAAAACCTGGGAACGGCTAAGAGCAGGAAAGTTGAAAAAGAGTCAGAAGGGTTAATTCTGGCTGCACAAGACCAAGCCTTAAGAACAAATGCATACAAACCCAGAACTGAGAAGGCAGCAACAGACAGCAAGTACCACCTCTGCAAAGAAGCTGAAGAAATAGTGAACTACCTGGTTACTGCTGCTGGATTGACTGACTATGACAAAGTAGCAACAATTGTACATTGAAAGATCTGCAAGAAATACCATTTGCCTGCAAAAAAAAATGGTGGGACCATAGAGAAAGTAATAGAAAATGAAGAAGCTAAAGTATTTTGTGATTTTAGAATTCAAGCACACAGGAAGTTGCCACATAACATCCCAGACTCAACAATTGTCAATAAGAAAGACAAAAAAAGTCTGGATAATGGACGTGACACTACCTGGAGACAGCAGAATGGAAGAGGAAAAAACAAAGAAGTTAGCAATTTATAAAGACCTGCAAATAGAAATAGAATAACTGTGGCAAAAGAAAGTAAAGGTAATACCAATAGTAATAGGCACTTTCCGTGCAATCCCAAAACAACTGGAACACCACTTGAATTCCATCGGCATTGACAAAATCACAATTGCAAAAGGCAGCTTTACTCAGAACAACTTATGTCCTGTGACAATAACTTTAACATCCTCATTTGCCTGTCTCAGGTCCTTGGGAACAACTCAGTAGATGGGCAAAAATGCCAAATCCAGTCAGGATGACAGGAAACCTAAATAATAATAATGTGAAGACATACCTGAATGCCTACTTGTAAGGTGCAGCTGAATCACAGAAGCATTGGATAGACAGTGACCATTTTGACTGATTGATTATCAAATTTCTACACCGCTCATCTCATCTAAATGACTCCGGAAAGTTTACAATAAAACCATACAGTAGTAAAAAAAAAAAAAGCATAGTGAAAAATAGATATAAAAACACAATTAAGAAAATGTTAAAATGAAGATGTTAAACAGTTAAAAGAGGAAGAGGGAGCACCTCCAAGCCACCCCCAGGTTGTATATCATCTTAGACCCCTATTAGAATTGGCAGAGCCAGAACCTGACACTTTTCCAGAAGGCCAGTAAAGTGGAGATCCCTCTCCAAAGGGTGGGAACAATGGGAGAGAAGCAGTGGTGGGATTCAAATAATTTAACAACCAGTTCTCTGCTCTAATGACCATCTGGGTAGGCGTGGCTTGGTAGTCATGTGACCAATTCAACATCATTCACGTCGATAGGCGCTTCGCCTTAGCTGTTACAATGTAATAAGGGTTAACCGGAGAGGCAGTTTTTGTAAGCAGGGCAATCAAGATGAGGCTAGAAAAACCACCAGAATGTTGCCTTCCTGCCTTCCTTACAGGATTAGCCCTGTAAAGTGGGGGAAAAAACAAAATAAGATTTCTTCCAACAACTGGTTCTCCGAACTGCTTAGAAAGTTAACAACCAGTTCTCCCGAATAGGTGCAAACTGGCTAAATCCCACCACTGGAGAGAAGACTCTCTTGCTGGATCCCACCAGTCAAAATTCTTTAACCCATGAGATCCACAATATACCTTCTTTACCTGACTGTTTGAGATGAGTCTAAGTAATTAGAACAAGAGAGTTCCTCGGGTAATCTGATTTCATGCCATGAAGGGCTTTAAAAGATCATAACCAACATCTGAATTGGATGCAGAAGCAAATTGAATGCATCTTACATAGCAGAGGTATTATATATGAAACCCTAGGGATGCCTTGGACTGCACCAGTTGTAGGTTTGGGATACTCTTCAAGGCCAGCCACATGTAGAACACATTGAAGTAATCCATATGGGAGATGACCAGAGCATAAATGACTGAGAAATCCAGGAAAGAGTATAACTGGCACATAATATGAAGTTGAGCAAAGAACATGGCCATGGCTGCCACCTGCTCCTCAATATTCCACTCCCACATGGAGTCCCCACTTAACCCAAGGGTTTCTGACAACTGGCCTCCATCGTGCAGGTTTTGACTATGATCACTCTACCTAATTCAGTAGCTGGACCAATTGGAACTAATCCACACAAAACATTATTATTATTTCCACGCCTATCACAAAAGGTGGAAGACTTAGGTTATATGTTTGTAGTCTAAATATAAGTTGTTTATTCTTGAAATGGGAAGTGCTGGTACTGGTTCAGCCCAAGAACTCCCAATGTCCAGTACGTTAGTGCTAAAGGTTGGACCCCAGCAATTTATGATGGAGTGAACTCAAGTTTATGTACCATATATCAAGGCTTAATAATTTTAGAGCTCTTGAAATTATGCTATGTTATCATGCAATCCCTGGATACTTACTTATCAGTTCAACTAGGCAGATCAGACAAGGAAGATTACTTTAATTGAGAATGGTTATAACAACTGAAATGTGCAAGTCTGATTATACTTTTCTTTTTCCTATTCTTATTTTTATATTCTTATATTCTTCTTATTTTTCCTATTCAATTCACTTGTACCCATGTGAATTAAGGAGGTATCTACCTGACCCTCTTTCAGTTATCATCTTTTTTTCTGGACTTAAAAACTTGTTTCAGCCCCTTCTTCAGAAGGAGCAATTTCTGCATATTTTATCAAACTCATTTTCCTCCCCCTTCAAAATACTGGACCCTGGGAAAAAAATGCAGAATTCTGTATTCATTTCTTCATTATTAGATTTCTATCCCACTTTTATTTTTTGATCAACTCAATGTGTAATACATACCTAATTAATTAATCAAATTTTTATAGCTGCCCATCTCACCAAGAGCTACTCTAGATTGTGTACAACAAATTGGTGTCTCTGAATGGCATATAACAATCAGTGCTAATGCTGCTGCTTCCTATTGTCCCTACAAAATAATCCAATGAGGTGGGTTGGGCTAAGAGAATGTGACTGTCCCAAACTTACCTACCCATTTTTTTTTCATTCCTATGAAAGGACTAAAATTAATTGTCTACTAATTTCTGCCGCAGCACCTTAGCCAATACCCAAACTGGCTGTCAAAAATCTCACAGCAATATTTAGTAATTTTATATAATTTAAATAATAAGGTCTATTTAATAAAGCCTAGAATGTCAACATTCTCATTCAAGCTCAGGTTTTCAGTGACTTTTGAGAGGTCCGTGAGATATCCTGGAGCTTTCAGATGTCACACTGCCAACTCATGAATTATGTGCACAACATTTCAAAATGTTTAGTGCGAAGGCTACGCCCGACTTTCGTGGGGGGCAGAGAGTTATGACACTTCTAGCCTATGGAAGTTTTTCTCCACTTAACAGTTTACTTAATTAGTTTAATAATTTATCTCAGAATTAAAATCATCTAATTTAATAATTTATCTCAGAACTAAAACCAGCTAAATACTGCCAAAAAGTGCAGATACTGGCTAAAAAAAGCATCTTTAATCATCTATAAATCAAATACATTGGAAGGTAGAATCCATAATTAATAGACAAATTGTGGCAAATAGCAATAATAGGTCAAAAGAACAAACCTCTGCGTGCATTTGCTTGAAAGTCCTCTTTGCAGTTAGTAGAATGGGAATTTGGTCATATTTGGTCATTTAAACAGGTTTGATCTGTATTAATGAATTAACCAGCTAAGCCAGTGTTAACCAGCTATAATGGAATCTATGGATGACATTGTGGGACAAGGGGAAGAGAGGCTGCCTAGGAAACAAGCAAGCAAGTGCCCCCACTTTTCAAGGCTTAATGGTCATAGAAAGAAACTGAGATCAAGCAATTAAAAGTGATGGTGGGAGGTTTTGTACTTTCAGACTTGCAAGAGTCTGTTAAAGTTTCCTTATGATAAAGTAGATTTAACTCATCTAGTCATGTTCCTGCCTGGTTTACCCAGGAGAGTTGACACCCTTGCTCTAGAGCAAGGGGTGTCAGAGGAGAGTGAAGTGTTAAGAGACAAACTGCTTAAACAGAAATACCAGCAAATGGGTATTAGAAGCTCCAGGAATGAAGTTGGCAGTTGCTAATGAAGAGCAGATTTGAGGTTAATTTTTAATGAACACAGCTTGAATGAGAACTCAAGAGGGGAAGTGGTGCTATTTGGGGAGTGTTTCCATTCAGGGAGAAGACATCTTTATTAGAAGTTACATTCCCTGCCTCCCTACAAACCAGTTATTCCAAGTCAATCAACTTTTAAGGATTGTCCCACAAATAGCAAATTGAAGTTTATGCCACTCCTTATCCAAGCTTTTTATTACAATTAAAAGCAAGTCAATGGATCTATAGAAACCCTGATAAGGAAACCATATTTCCTCTGTCCAATGTTTCCTAATCCAAAAGAAACAGCTGTTGACTCTTCTGGACATACAAGCATCCTCCAGACACTCTGGACTATAAATCACAGAATTCTCAGAAAGACTGCTTGGTAAACATACTAGCTTAAAACTGGGAGAGCAGTAAAGCCTACACATACCCTGTTTCCCCCAAAATAAGACATCCCCTGATAATAAGCCCAATCGGGCTTTAGAGCATATGGCAATAAGGCTTATTTCAGGGTTCAAAAAAAATAAGACAGGGTCTTCTTTTTGGGGAAACATGGTATTTAAGGAACCAAGCTAGGGGAGCTGATCAATGCACATTCTCTTTTCCATATGGTATCCAAATCTCCTGATCCCACTTTTAAAGTACCCCCTCCAATTTAAATATTTGGTTTGCATACTTTAATTTAGATAGTTCCCACTGCTCAAGATTCTAATTTCTGTGTGTCTGGCTTATGTTTCCTGTGATTGTGACTGTTTATTATATAACAGATACATTATAGACCATTATTTGTAGAGAGAGTGCCATTTCTGTGAATAGGATTGCACTCACTCCAGAAATAGATTGGTCATAATTCTTACAATGCTTGTCTATCCTTCTGGCCCAATAAATTCAGACTGGCTCTAGCAAACCTCACAAGACAGTGTGCCTTTGGGTGTTATGTAAAAAACATCAACAACTTCAACTATGATCTGTCTTAGTTTCCCTACCTCTTGGTGATGGACTTGGAGTCCATATATAAATTCTCTTTGACTTCTTGACCTTGATAGTTTGGTATATTGAGCATTTATTCTTTAAACGTTTTATAAAATATTCAACGTAGCTTATTATAAGAATAAAAATGAAAGATCACAATATTCCATTTGGGTTAACATGCTTTATGGCAGGAACATCCTTCCCCTTATAACTGGTGGTCACTGCCTTCAACAGCTAATTTTTCTTGAGTGCTGAGTTTGCAACTTTGAATGGAGCTCAATTGCTGATCCTCAGGGGTAGGGTCAGAGATGGGCTGCTACTGGTTCTCACTGGTTCTCCTGAACCAGATGTTAATTTTCTGAGCAGTTCGGAGAACCAGTTGTTGGAAGAAATCTTTTCCCACTTCACAGGGCTAATCCTGCAAGGGAGGCAGGAAGGAAACATTCTGGTATGCCTGTATTTGTAGTCTAATCCTTATCTTAATTGCCCTGCTGCTTTAAGTGTTTTCAGAATTGTAAGCCTTAATGTTTCTTGGCAGTATGCCCAGACTTTCTGTCTGTAGACTGAGCTTATCTGGAGTCGTTCCCCCCCACCCCGAGTTTTTGTGGTACTTTTATTCCTGGGGCTTGACTTTCTTAAAGATTGTTAAAGGGTTGTTCTAAATTTTTTGAATATACTTCCAACATGGCTGGAATAGCTATTTACAGAAGGGTTGGCATAGCCATAGAGTTGCATGGTTTGTAACTCTGGGTTGCAGGTATTGCTGAGGAAAAGGAAGGTATTCAGACAGAATGGTTTAGGTTTCCAGGATGGCTGTGACTCATGGATCTTCAGTGTGTATTCCCCCATTTTTAATCTAATGTCTGGTATTTAGGGCAGCTTTTTGCAAGAAAAGAAGCTTTTTGTATTTTTGTACAGGTAATCCTTGATTTACAACAGCTCATTTAGTGACCATTCAAAGTTATAATGGCACCAAAAAAAAGTGACATGACTGTTTTTCACACTTACAACCATTGCAGCATCCCCACGGCCATGAGAGGGCAGGCAAGGTGAAGCGCCCCACAACGTAAGTGACATTGAGTTGACCACACCCACTCAGTCACATGACCACCCAGCTACACCCAACCAGCCAGTCATTAGGGCAGAGAACCAGTTGTTAAATTACTTGAATCCCACTACTGGGTAGGGGTTGTTGGGTTTTTTGCTTTTGCTTTTGCTTTTTTTTTATTTTACCAGTAAAGCAGTGAGCCTTTCAGCTGGTTTTTTCCATCCATATTTTCTCCACCCATCAGCTCTGTTTGTGGTATTTCTGAATCCCCAATGATTACTTGTGATTTTGGGTAGAAAGGGAGCCTAAGATTAAAAGAGAATACTGTATGCTGGGTTGCAAGAGTTGGATTAAATGCTAGAGCTTTAAAAAAAAGCAGTGGGTTCATCTGTGTTTTTATTTTACATGTTCACTAGTGAAACAGAACTCTCTTTTTTTAAAACTAAATGAAATTGAAAATTCTGTCAACTTTCCCTGTTAGATATTGACAGTTTGCATAGTTTTCCCTCAGGTCCGCTATTTGAGCGGGAAAGGCTCTCAAACCTGATTGGCTGAGCCCTCTGACAGAGGCTGTCAGAGTGGCTAGCTGCTGGGTTGTACATAGTTGCTGAATAAAGAGCTGTTGTCTGAAGCCTGTCTCCAGTCTCCTCATTCTCCCAACTTAACATTTCCCTTCTTGTCCAAATAACAGGAAAGATGGTAAAACAGTGGTTTTCCTCCTTCTGCTTTTCCCTCTCCTTAGACAGGAAGGTGACAAATACATAGATGCCTGATACAAAAGCAGTTGAAAGCACGAATCTTCAAGGAATGCCAACAAAAAGGAAACAGACCAGTGCATGCTTTTCCAGCATGAGGGACGAGGTAAAGAAACAGAAGAATCCACCAAATCGGGACTCTTGATAAGGCAGAAAACCAAACCAGCACGATGGCCAAAGGGGAAAATGGTCTTCAAATCAAGAAAGAGATTTCTTGAGCCAGTTTCATTTCCGGTCAGTTTATGCATGAAAATGAAGCAGCTTAAGGCCATAAATACAGAAAAACCGTAAAACTGAAAGGAACTGCTACAAGGGATACACAATATACACAGTAATAAAAACACCCTTATACACAATTTGATAGTACCATATCTACAATGAATTATTAAAAGGATTTGTTTCAACGCCAAACTAATAAATGGGTAGGCAGCAGTGGTGGAATTTAATTTTTTTTACTAATGGTTCTGTGGGCATGGCTTGGTGGGCGTGGCTTGGTGGGCATGGTAGGGGAAGGATACTGCAAAATCCCCATTCTCTCCCCACTCCTGGGGGAAGGATATGGCAAAATCTCCATTCCCACCCCACTCTGGGGCCAGCCAGAAGTGGCATTTGCCGGTTCTCTGAACTACTCAAAATGTCCGCTACTGGTTCTCCAAAACCTCAGATCCTGCTGAATAGCACCCCTGGTAGCCAGGATGAATTCATACATTCATGTTTCTCCGCTTAATCTGTTTCATTGTGAGGCTATACTGTAATGGGAAAAAGGAAGCCATTTTGAGATTATTGGATATAAATGCGATACCAAATGGAAAAAGGGAAAGAGAATATTACATTTAGCTTTCTTCTCTTAATAAAGATTTTTTTCCCTAATGGATCAAGTAGCAAAATATCTTAAGTAAAGAAAACAATGCAGATAACAAACAGATTTGGTTTCTGCATCCCCCACTGCTGTTGTTCTCTTTGTTTTCTTGTTGATGTAGGAAGGAGGTAAGTTTGTTATGCTTTATCTACTCATGCTGCACAGTCCTGAGGCAGGGGCCTAACCAAGCACAGTTGGGCTCTGAATTGAAAATGAGACAAAGGAATCAAAATAATGAAATAAATTTGGCTGCTCTTGTAGCTGTGCAGCCTTGATCTTGACAAGAGTTCCCTGTTCATTTTTGTAGATGGCAGAACATAACATCATCCCGTGAAGCTGCATGCAACCTTGTCATAGTGCTGCAGGCACTCAACTATAGTCTGTGTTGGTTTTATACACTTGAAGAGAATTGAGTAACTGGGAATTAGAAGCTGATCCTCAGCGTGCACAAGAAAAGTACCAGAGTCAAGAGAGAACGAGAGAGAAAAAAATCCAACTTCAAAGTACAGGGTTTTAAAAAAAATAGCAATAATTATACCTCGTAGGAAAACATTTTTTTTCCTATAGATCTATGGACTGCTTTCCAAAGGAGCCATATAGTTACAAAGAACTATTAATTGAAAATTTCATGTTTGGACAAGGGAAAACAAACGTAAGAAAGTATAAAACTTTCCCTATATTGAAAAATATCACTAACTTACACACAGACACACAGAGTACCTTAACTGCTTCTCCCTAAGCATTTCAGTGAATCAAATATGACCTCTCAGCAATTTTACTAATCCACTTCAGATTTGTGTCTCTTGCTTCTAGATTTGCTTCAAATTTCACTTGATACATATCATCAGCCTTGGGCACAACTATTCAACATCTTTGTCCCAACACTGACTAGGATGGTCAGGTATCCTACTTTATATAGGATAGGTCTATAAATAGAAACAGTTGTCTATTTGAAGAATTGTTTAAAGTAAGACCAGGGGAAAGATTAATAATAATTAAAATATTATTATAATCAGACCAAGAATATTAAAATAACCTATCAATTGTTAGCATCTGAGTAGTTGCCATAAAATCACAACACATTTTTCCATCACTATGAAATGTGTATTTTTATTAGAACATTTTTGAGGGTATCTGATGATACCAGGGATTGAATCTGAGATCTTTACATGTGCTGTATCTCTGACCCATGGCCCATGGTTTGCATGCGGTTAACCCTACATTTAGTTCTCAACATCTAAAACAGAACAAGTAAAAATCATGCTTGAAAGTCCAGGGACCTGCTCTATTCTACACCCACAATATTTTTTTTATTTGCATTTATATAGGATAGGTCTATAAATAGAAACAGTTATCTATTTGAAGAATTGTTTAAAGTAAGACCAGGGGATCCGTGCGGGTCTGGATGGGGAGAAACAGGCTCAAGCTCAACCCCTCCAAGCCTGAGTGGCTGTGGATGCCGGCATCCCAGTACAGTCAGCTGCAACCACTGCTGACTGTTGGGGGCGAATCATTGGCCCCAATGGAGAGGGTGCGCAATCTAGGCGTTCTCCTGGATGGACGGTTGTCTTTTGAAGAGCATTTGGTGACCGTCTCCAGGAGAGCCTTCTACCAGGTACGCCTGGTTCGCCAGTTGTGCCGCTTTCTAGACCGGGATTCCCTATGCACGGTCACTCATGCCCTCGTCACCTCTCGCCTAGACTACTGCAATGCTCTCTACATGGGGCTCCCCTTGAAGAGCACCCAGAGGCTCCAGTTGGTCCAGAATGCAGCTGTGCGGGTGATAGAGGGAGCCTCTTGTGGCTCCCATATAACACCTCTCCTTCGCAAGCTGCACTGGCTACCGGTGGTCTTCCGGGTGCACTTCAAGGTGCTGGTTACCACCTTTAAAGCGCTCCATGACATAGGTCCCGGATATCTACGGGACCGCCTTCTGTTACCATATGCCTCCCACCGACCGGTGCAGTCCCATAGAGAGGGTCTCCTCAGGGTGCCGTCAGCCAAACAATGCCGGCTGGCGACCCCCAGGGGGAGAGCCTTCTCTGTGGGGGCACCTACCCTCTGGAATGAGCTTCCTCCTGGACTCCGTCAACTTCCTGGCCTCCGGGCCTTTCGCCGCGAGCTGAAGACGTATTTATTCTTCCGAGCAGGACTGGCATAATATGGGTTTTAAATTGGATTTTAAACGGGGTTTTATATCATGTCTTTTATAGTTTTAATTTGGCCACGGTTGAATAAGTTTTTTAAATAGGTTTTATTGTATAATATATTGTATTTTTATCTGGCTGTTAACTGCCCTGAGTCCTTCGGGAGAAGGCCGGTATAAAAATTAAAATATTATTATTATTATTATTATTATTATTATTATTATTATTATTATTATTATTATTATTATTATTATTATTATATCCCGCCCTTCTCCGAAGACTCAGGGCAGCTTACACTATGTTAAGAAATAGTCTTCATCCATCTGTATATTATATACAAAGTCAACTTACTGCCCCCAACAATCTGGGTCCTCATTTTACCTACCTTATAAAGGATGGAAGGCTGAGTCAACCTTGGGCCTGGTGGGACTTGAACCTGCAGTAATTGCAAGCAGCTGTGTTAATAACAGACTGTCTTAGCAGTCTGAGCCACCAGAGGCCCTTATATTGGATTAGAAGGACTCAGCAAAACACAACATTGCAAGTTTTAAATTTATACATATCAATTTCTAGATACATATTTAATGGCATTTTTATACAAATCTTTGTCTTGGTGGAGTGGGAGGGAGAATGAGTTCATATACTTCTTTTGGAGGTGTGTGTGTGTTAGCAAGCCACAATAACATTGGAAAGTCAACACATGCAGCAAGCTATTAATAAACGTGGCACAATTATGTGATAGTGTCACAAGTTCTGATGCAAGAGTCTAAATTGCACCATGTACTTGATGATGTTATGACATATGTGTCATCATTTGTCCCCCTCTTGTGGATGCCCATGCATATATATGGCTAAACATCTGTCATTTCGTAATGAGACCCTGCCTCAACATTTGCATTTGAGTTAATAAATTCATGAAGTGGCAGACTAATAAGTAGCAAGCTTCATACCTCACAGATACACAGATAAATTAAGAAGCAAGGTTTATCCTGAAAAATCACAGATTCTTTGGAGACAATGATGGCATTTTAAAATTGTCATGATTTGGAACATCTGGTTAATAAGAGCTTTTGCAGGTCCACTGTGCAAAATCTCAAAAACTAGTGAAATGAAGCTATAGCATTCATAGTGAACTTTGAAATAGTGTATGTGCAGGCACTCAATAATTATTATAAACATCACAGAATATTATCCCCCTTTTGCAGATACTACTGTATGGACTTGAATCAATATTGCATATATGTTTTATGGCAACCCCAATATCTGAACCAGGCTAACCACAAGGCAACTACAATACTTAAGTACCCTAGTTTGACAGAGCCCCAACCGACAGATGTTATGTTTGGCTCTACCAGTTCCATCTTGACTACACAGCCAAGCATGAGGCTCCGCCTCTTTCTGATCTGATTTTACTTGAGTCCCTCCTCAGGCAGGCAGTGGAGCAGTAAATCAGAAGCTAGGCAGTGGGGCTGCACTGCAGATGACAGGATTAACTTGGCTATAATATGCCACGAGTCACATAAGAAGGCTGCAAACCTGTCTCATTTGCTCTGCTTGAGAAATCAGTCATGTTCCCATTCTTTCCCAGTCTCAGCGGTGACAAATTGATAGCAAAAAAAAAAAAAAAAACCTAGAGGAGGGGAAAAAATGTCATGAGAACTAAAGATTAGTGAGAAGAGTTAGAAAAAGAACCTAATTTTAAAAATCGACCGCACACCTCAACTTCATGACATAACATGCCGCTTAGCAATAATTTAATCATTTTCCTCCTTCACGCAGGCTGTTTTTCTTGTTTGGTGAAGGTGGGATGGGGAGGTTATTCAGAAATACGGAGAAGTTGCAGGAATGCTGATTGCTTCCTCAGTTAGCATCCTATTCTGGACACTTGCTTCACGAAGTCCGTGAATAGCAATGAAGCAATTTCACCAAGCTAAGCTTCCACTAACCAAGGCTGATTAGTGTTCTCTACATGGCTGTTCCCAAGCTAGCCCCCACCCACCCACCCACCCCCCAGGAATGGAGAAATCAGACCTCTGCTCCTTTGGTAATCCTTATGACTTTTGATCATTTTTTTCTTAATAAAATTATTTTCTTTAAGCCACTTTGTGATATAACTGCTGTTGCTGTCATGCTGACCTAACAATACCAGGTGCAACCTCTGGACTGTGTTGAGCCAGGTCAACTGAAGCCACCATCGCATACTTCGAACTACAAGGCAGAGAAGCTCAAAGCAGAGCAGAAGCAATATTTTAAAAAGTAGATCTTAGAATTAGTATTATTTTTTTTTGTCTCTTACTAGCCTTTAAAAGCAGGATAGAATCTGATGGGATTGAGACAAAATGTTTAAGGAGAGTCTCCGTAATCCAGGTCATGGTTGTCCCAAAGGTGCTTTTTCAATAAGCCACTGGGCTTTGTTTTTCCTTGAAGATGTTTTGCTTCTCATTCAAGAAGTTTCTTCAATTCTGACTCAGAGTCAGCACTAAGTCCAGTTGCCTGTTAAAAAAGGCAACAAAGTTTTGGGCCAAAACTTAACATTCTATTAATTTTGAATGAATACTTAAGGCCTGGATTTTGTGGAGCCAACTTCCTCCAATCGTTTTTGCCTTTCCTATAAGATATGGTAAGGTTGGCGTGCTCTAGATCCTGCCTAGTAAAGGATTCCATCATAAAGGAAACCTGATAGGTTTGCCTTCTCTGTTGCTGGCCCCGCCCTCTGGAATAACATTTTCTGCAAGGTTTAATGGCCTTGCAGGACAGTTGCTGTTTTTTTAACAAAACCACTCCTCTGGCAGACCCTGAGCCAAAGTCTTTTGTCAAACCACTTTTCAACATGACATTTCAATGTTTTTGACCCGTTCTCTATTTCCCAATGTGGTATTTTGATTTTACAAGTTCCCCTGTGGTTGGCTTTTTATGAAGTATTTTTAAAATTTCTGTATGTTGCCTTGAGTCATCCCTGTTAGGTAGCTTATACATTGAAATTGTCAGGGTTCCAAGTAACACCCCCAACAAAAGAAGACTCCGAGGCTTGAAGTTCTTCAAAGTTCCATTTTATTAGAGATGTCATATTGGCACATCTGGGAAAACCCGAATCTGAAAGCTCCCAGGTTTTCCCCACCCAAAAGAAAGTCCAAGTCCCTGCCCAGCACCCACATTTCCATCACATGGTCCAACCAAAGCACCGTGCTAACTGGAGATGCTTCCCAGTCACACTCCCTCCAGGTGCAGGACAAGATGTACTTGGCTCTCTGAAAAAGGAATATTATTATGACTACGTATCAGCCATGCTCCATACAATCCCCCCTCCCAGTTTCCCACAACAGTAAATGAGGCAGGCCTGAATGCCCAATGCAAAAGAAGGCTTCCAGGCCTGACAGAAATACATAAAATCATGAGTGATTACTAAGGTTTTTCTACATGGGTTACTAAGGTTTTTCTACATGTCATTTTAAGAATTAATCCTTGCCCATTACATTGAATATTACAGTATGGTGACTTTTGCAAAGAGCACTTGAGTCTGTTTCCAAGATTTTAGGTAATAATATGTGCCTTTGTGCCATAGTAAATGAACCTATGGTATAGGGCAGGGGTCTCAACCTTGGTCCCTTTAAGACTTGTGGACTTCAACTCCCAGAGTCCCTCAGCCAGCTTTGCTGGCTGAGGAACTCTGGGAGTTGAAGTCCACAAGTCTTAAAGGGACCAAGGTTGGAGACCCCTGGGATAGGGAATCAATATACTGTTTACAGTATATATAAATCTATGCATAAAATGTAAAGAATCTGCATTGCCTGGCAGCCTTCTCAGTATATGCTTATATGCTGCTCTGCTTCTCAGAGCCTGGATCTTCCTGATCTTTCAGGATTGAATCCCCAGGAGTCATCATGGGGAATGCTAGGGACAACGATTCATCAACATCTGGAGAGTTGCCCACCCTATGGTAGAAATTATTTCTTCTATGCGGCTTGCCCTTGACTCGTGGACATACAGGTCATAATGCAAAGAGAAACACTGACTCCAAGAAGACTTTCTGTGACATTCAGTCTTAACCAACTTATCATAAAAGTATATTATTGTAATAATGACTCTGTTATCTGATAAGCAACCTTTTAAAGAACCTTTCAGTTCTCAATTTTACAATTCTGCTTCACAGCAGAGACATTTTGAGATTGAATGTCATATCAATGCCATGCTAATAAATAAAAGAAATGAGTTAAAATTAATAATGCTATTATCAGCAGCAGTTAATATTCTAGGATTCAGAGAAAAGTGATGATACATTTTCAGTTCTGGAATAATTAAAAAAGTGGGAAATAATTCTCAAGTTTGAACAATGACCTTGGACTTCTCTTTCTCAAATAGACACATCTTTTTCTAATAAAGTACAAATGATTTTTTAAAAAACCCAAATGTGCTTCAAAAGCAATTCATACAGTATTATGGCATAATAGTATTCAGGTTTATATACAAAGATGAGTCAATAAATAGGGGGATATTGCTCTTGTATGTTTTTTTCTACATTTTACTCTAAATGGATAGGCACTAATCTGATTATATATTTTTTTAAGGAGAGATTACTGAGAGGTTATGAAACATTACAACTCTACATAGCACTTTATGTGCTGCTATATTTAAGGTCTGACCCTCCCCACTTCTCCTCTAATGTAATCACTACAGCAAGAAAATGAGCCACAGAATTACGTACTGAATGCTCCTCATTCCTTAGAAGCATTTTACACTTCTAGTTAAACTGCAGTGCATGTGCATCTTTGCAATTGCAAGTGTAAAAATGATTTTGATAAAATGGGAATATATCGATAGATGAAAGAGACAGACAGACAGACAGAAAATTGGCCTGTGCACATCTGCCTGTTCTTGTTTTTTTGCAACAAATGTTGTCTTTTATGGTCCAGATTGCAGTCTACAAAACTTGTTTGCTTGATTGAAATCCAAACATCTATCACTAAGTTTTGGATGCCAATAGCAGCCACTGGACTTGCCCCTTTTTGTTACCCAATATTTTCTCTTACAGGATTTGACAATGCTGTTTTTGGCATGAGTCCTGAGCAAACAGTGCTGTGTACCATCAAGATGGGCATGTGGTGAGGAACAAAATGTTCCTCTCCTGGTCTGCAAACACTGATCTGCTAGATGAATAATAAATGGTATGAATTAATATATGGCCTTTCTTATATTCATGAAATTCATTAAACACCATTATAGACTATATAAAGGTACACAGTTGTGTATGACCCCTCTATTGTATATCGCAGGTAGCCAATAAGGAAAAGTAGAGGAGGTGTATCTTAGATCAGGGGTGTCAAACTCACGGCCCTTGGGCCGAATGCATCACGTGCTGGCAACGCCCACCCCCAGTTTAGCGAAGGGGGGGGGAAAGTCCCAATATGTCACATGAGGACAACACGACAACATGAGTTTGACACCCCTGCCTTAAATTGTTGCAGCCCACTTCACATATTGAAGGGAGTTCCTATGTTGATCAAAGAGCTATCTGTGCCATTATCCCAGGGCATGCTTTTACACTATGCTCAATATCCTAATATCTATCTTCTGTGGGATAACACTCAGGGTTACATCGAGAAGCATGGCCTCCTTCATTGTTCCATGCATGGAAGTTCTACACATCTGCAACAGATCTTGCAACAATTAGACACTCTGCGTGGTTTAATGAAGATGCAAAGGAAACTAAATGGACAATGATTATGCTTTGGCTCTGAAAGAATAACCAGACGCCTCTGGAGAATAGATTCCACATACTGTTTTACATCTGCATACTGACTGATACTTTACCTCAGCAAATTCTCCCAAGTATGCACAGTGTCTAAGGCTTTAAATTAGATGCATGCTTTATCTCTTAATATCCGCAGCAACAAAGGTACTCTCACTTGTCCAAATCCCCAGGTCTTGCAAACGCAGAAACAAACATTCTCTGAAACCATTGGATACAGATTTATTCAAGCCTGAGGCCTGGCATAAATGAATACGTAGCAGTCTGTTGCAAAGTCGTTGCTCTATATAGGCAGGACCACACCCCTCAGTCCCACCCACTTAATCAGCATCTGGCTTAGGCATTGGCATTCCATGTTAGCAGTCCACTGTCCGGTGCTTAGGCCTCCATCCGGTCTCCAACTGCTTCCGCACCACACACTGTTGCATCTGGCACCAGCCAGCTGGGTCCCAGAAGGCCACCAGTCAGCTGTGCAGGCAAGAATGCTGCCATCCGCAACAGCATCCGCAGCATCCGCAGCAGCATCCGCAGCAGCTGGAACTGACACCATCCCAGTCAGACCACCACCTGGCATACTGCTGTACTGCAAAGCTGTTCCTTCCTGCCTCTGTCTCCAAGTCCCCCCACCCCCAAGGTATGACAAGCCAGTTGGAGCTTGACAGGTACCACTACAGTGCTCAAATCTTCCTTCTGCTGTAACCGGTTCAGACAGCTCGCCCGATCCGGTAGCGATGGTGGCTGCTGGTTCGGAGAACCGTTAGCAAAAATCCCTGGCCCCGCCCCTGCCTCTGCCGAGCCGCGCCATCAGCAGAGGGGTTTTTTTTACTTTTAAAAGCAGTTTTTCTTCAGCCGAAAACATGCCTTTAAAAGTAAAAAAAAAAGCCTTTGAGGATCCCGCAGCTCAGCTGAGATCGGCAGAGCCTTTAAACTCTTTTTTTAAAAACTTTTTTTAAAAAGTTTTAAAAGGGTCCTCCGGCGATCTCACCTGAGTTCCTCATCACCAGAACCTTTAAAAACATGTTTTCTACAAGCTCTTCGGCCAAAGAGCTTGTTAAAACAATTATTTTAAGAGGTTCTGGGCTGCTATGAGGGAACTTCAGCTGAGATCGTCAAAGGAGCTTTTAAAATCTTTTTTTCCTCTGGCGATCCCAGATGGCTTGCCTGATCCTCACAGGCTTTTAAAATCAGTTTTTAACAGCCCCCACTTATAAAAGCCCCCATCCACACCCACCCAATGCCCCCTCCTCACTTACCTATAATTACTGCTCCTTTCGGGCTGGCAACGCCATGCTTTACTTCAGCTACTGATTACAGCCTGTTTTGACTGTCTGCTTTGCTGAATGAGGAACTCTGGGAGTTGAAGTCCACAAACCTTAAAGTTACTAAGGTTGGAGACCCCTGATCTAAAAAAATAAAATAATAAAATAAAATATTTGTGCAGCTTTCTGAGATTTGGTGTGTTTCTGTAGTGTTTCACTCTAACTACACAAACACAGAGAATCTCACAAAACTGTATGTGGCATTTTATGTGTGTGTGTGTGAGAGAGAGAGAGAGAGAGAGTCAGTTGTGGTGTGTGTGTGTGTAAAGTGTGAAAGTGAGAGGTTCCTGCTTGTTGCAGGGGCCATTTTGGGTGAAGTGCAGCTGCTTTTATATTGTGTGTGAGTCAGTTGTGTTGTATTGTGTGTGTGTAAAGTGTGAAAGTTGGTTTTTGGTACCTCTTATTGTTTTGTATACTTTGTTTATTATTTTTATTATTTATTGTTATTGGCCACGCCCACCCAGCCATCTGACCACCAAGCCACGCCCACCAATTAAGCCACGCCCACAGAACCGGTAGGGAAAATTTTTAGATTTCACCCCTGGCTGTAACCATATTCTTTAATGCACTTTTTGCTAATGTGTTGACTAAGATTTTTTTGGGTTGATGAATTTTTAAGCTTTTTAACTATCACATTGTTAAATTGGCACAGTGTGCTTTCCATTAGGAACATTACAACATTACAATGATGTTCCTAATCATTGGAGATTAGGGGAGAGATCAGAAAAGGATCTGACGGCATGTAGGTGAAACTGTTATTTTTGGATACCTCTAATACCTATCCAAGATCAGTAACAATAGAAGTTAGTTTGAAAAGACACATTTGTTCTCTGTAATAAAACCAGAATGTCACAGCTGCCAATAGTTTGTTTTGTCTTGGGGCCAGCTTAAGTGAAAAATGGTGATGGGCCATGAAGAATTCAGTCCCAAATTGTCATTTCAAATATGTCCCAAGTCATAGTTCTAGTTTCTCTAGTTTCTCAAGCAGAGGAAATGAGACAGGTTCAATTTTTTTAGGTATTTATAGTTTCCCTGTTATGTTTATTTCCTGATCTGAATTATCTAATCAGCCTGACACCAGCCCTGAAGAAATCTTAAAGCAGGGGTGTCAAACGTGATTTCATTGCGGGCCGCATCAGGGTTATGTTTGACCTCAGGGGCATGGGGTGGGCGTGGCCAAGGTGGGCATGGCCAGCTGAATGACACTTGTGATGACCCAGTAAAAACAGGCTCCCTAGCTCTGTTTCGAGCTGCGACAGCCTCCTGTAACCCTCTACCAGCGAAAACGGAGCATGCAGACCTCCCAAGCTCCATTTTCGCTGGCAGAGGCACTGTGGTCTGGTCCTTTGCTATTTCCAGGGTGGCCCCATGTGCCAGATCTAAGCACTGTGTGGGCCGGATCCGGGCCTCAGGCCTTGAGTTTGACACACCTGCCTTAAAGCAACCTTTCTGCTGCTTTCACCAATCACCTGGGCTACCGTTATTGCCTATGGTAGTTGAGAATTCTACGAACAGATAGAATGCACTATTTACTGTATAATCAAAGCCCATTCCCCTTACATTCCACTTGGCCATTAACAGGCATTTCCATCATTATTTACTGTGGAAGATCTAATATGATGCAGGAACGCCTTGCTTTCTTTTCTTTTCTTTTTCTTTTTTCTTTTTTTTTTTTGGCCTGACAAAATGCTGCTCTGCTTGTCTCCTTTTCATTGTCAAACATGCTGGTTCAAAGGATATCTATCCAATTAGTTCCCACTCTGGCTTATCCCAAAATGTACTCCGTGCTTAATAAAACTGAGCTCTTTCTCTTTACAATGCTATCTCATCCATGCACAGAGTTCTTTAGATGGGGGGAAAAGGGCAGAAATCTACTTTGGAGAGGGATCCAACATTCAATCTCTGACCTAGTAACCTTTGTGCTCTAACCGGGGCTGCCAATTTCATGACACATTGCACAGGCAGCTTCCTCAGAGTTGCATTTGTCTCCAACTGGTCTCTGAATAAAGGCAAAAGCATGGCAGAGCACGTCTCCATTTCGCCTTGTTAACCAGGATGAGCATTGCCAGATGCTCCCCATGCCAAGCAAATACCTTTTAATCCAGGAGCTCTCTGCCACCCGGTGTGGATATCATATTTTTCACAACATCCCAGTTCCATGGCAAGTGCACCACAGAAAAGGCACTGCTCAGTTAAACGTGCTTATTTGCCTTGATATTGGGTAACTATGGTAACTGCTACAGCCTTTATTGGAGCTCTATGTTTACCTTACCCTATTTATCCCGATCATTTCTCTTGCTGCAAACATAAAACACACCTCACTCTCTGCAAAAGGCATTCAGCCTAGTACGGCTGATAACTCAGTTCTCATTCGCATTCTCTGCTGGCAGTGTCATGTATCAAGTGATAACTGTACTACCAGATCACTACATCTCCTTGCTTAAGGCAAGTCTAGCATCTTCCTTTTCTTGTCAGAAAAGCCGAAAATACATTTACCCTTCTTCAATGAAGCATGCTTTTTTTAATTTACAGAGCATATGCATTGCTTTATCTCTTTAGCACAACTCAATGAGATAGATCACTTCTATTCCCAGTGTAGCAGTAAGGAACAGAAGCTGAGAGCCACCAGCATAAAGTTAAGAAATGAGACTCCGATCTGCATCTCTCGTGTCCACTGGATAATACGGGTGCAATTGAGAAGCTTCTTTTAGACTATCCATTTATTAGAAGGCCCCCCAAAAAAATCCCTTTATTGCCTATTTACTGCTGATAGTACAAACATTGTTCACCAAGATTGTGATTCTGTAGGCAGCAAGATTTGCCTGCCCTGACCTGTAGTATTTTTCATCTAAGGTGGGGGGGTGGGGGTCACATGCATTGTTCTTGCCATTGTAATTTAAATGAATGTTTGTCTGGGATTGATGGACAGACAGAGGGACGGGCAGACATATTCAGGCACCTGTATATGATATAGTTTTGGGATGGGAAGATTTCTTATAGCTCCAGTTTTTCCCACTGACATGAAAAAATTGCCTTAAAATTGTATTCAACTGAATGTGGCCCTTATGCTTTTGGCTCCTAACAAATGACAGAAACAAGGGCCCATTTGTTTGTCACTTTATTTTTGTGCAAAACAGTGAAACTTGTTAAACTGAACCAGTGGTGGGATTCTGCCAGTTCTAGGCGGTTCAGCCAAACTGTTTGTTAAATTGCCGGTTCACCCCGCCCTTTGCCCCTCCCCTCCCCACCATTACTTACCAGTGTTGCAGCACCATTTGTAAAATTGCTGGCTCGCACTCTCCTCCCCCCTGGGAGCACACCCGAACCGCTTGTTAAATGTCTGGCTCAGCCGCCCCTCGCCTGGCCTGGCCCCGCCCCACCACTATTTATTGGCCTCGGAGCACACCGAAGCATTATTTTAAATTGCTGGCTCGCCCGCCTATCACCCCGCCCCACCACTATTTATTGGCCTCGCTCGCAGAGTTGCACAGTTTGCCTTAGTGACACACTGAGGCATAGCTGTAGTTATCGCTATCCTTTCGCTCGTGGCCCAGCTTTCCTACTTTTGCCGTGGCCTACCACTCTGTTCCCCATCTCGGACTGCCCACCTCGGACTGCCCCGACCGCTCCAGTAGCAGAAGGCAAGTACAGCCGAGTGCTGCCCCTGGGGAAGTGGGACTGGGAAAGGTGGTTGACCTGCGCCCGTCCGGCTGCCAGCCGGCTGCCCCCATCCAAGCACCTCGCTGGCCACGCGGCCGCCAACTGAAGCCTGCCTCTATCCAAGTGTCTCGCTGCCCACCCAATCCATGCACCTCGCTGCCCATCTGATCCAAGCGCCATGCGGCCGCCGACCGAAGCCTACCTGCATCCAAGCCTCTTGCTAGTCAGCCGATTCAAGCTCCTCGCTGGCCATGTGCATAGGGACTACCCAGACGGCTTAAAAAAGTGATTTCTGACAGGTTCTCACACTTTTGACCAGTCCTCACACTAATGATCGGTCATCATTTATGCCTGTTGCAGCATTTTGTGCATAGGGACTACTCAGAGGGCCGAAAAAGTTATTTTTGACCTGTCCTTACACTTTTGACCAGTCCTCACACCTACAACTGTCCTCACATTTTACATTTTGTGCCCTATCTTGTAACCGTGGTGAAGAGAAGCAGTTGTGAAATGAGTGACATGGTTGTTAAAAATGCTGCAATGGGCATAAATGTGAGGATGGTCATAAGTGCAAGGACCGATCAGAAATGACTTTTTTTAGCCCTCTGAGTAGTCCCTATGCACAAAATGCTGCAACAGGCATAAATGATGACCGGCCACCCGGTCACATGAGCAGCTAGGCTCACCCACCCAGTCACATGACCACCAAGCCACACTCCAAAATAAGCCACACCCACAGAACTGGTTGTTAAAAAAATTGAATCCCACCACTGAATTGAACACAGTTACAACTTATCCACTGACCTTCTGTCTATGGATAGATATAAGAAAGGGAATAGAAAGTACCTCCCCATCTTCTCTGTAGACGTTGCCACATCCTTGAAAGGAGACATTATGCCATGACCAGTAAGATAAGATAAGATAACCTTTATTGTCACTTTTTTATTGGGAGCATACCGGTCCACATAAAAAATGAAATTCTGTTTTCTGCTCTCAAAAGAAGATATATATCTACCCACACACATATATAATATACTTATACATACACACATCAGTGGTGGGTTTCAAAAAATTTTACTACCTGTTCTGTGGGTGTGGCTTGGTGGGCGTGTCATGGCTTGGTGGGCGTGGCTTGGTGGGCATGGCAGGGGAAGGATACTGTAAAATCTCCATTCCCACCCCACTCCAGGGGAAGGATACTGTAAAATCTCCATTTCCTCCCGATCAGCTGTGACTCGGGAGGCAGAGAATAGATGGGGGTGGGGCCAGTCTGAATTTTTATTACCAGTTCTCCGAACTACTCAAAATTTCCTCTACCGGTTCTCCAGAACTGGTCAAAACCTGCTGAAACCCACCTCTGACACACATACACACACACACACACACACATATCACTGTTCGTTTGGAATACATAGCGGAAAGAGAAAACATGAGAATTCACAACATGATTCTATATGAAACAAAACTGTGACAGAAATGAGGCACATTACGTTCTCCTTTTGACAACAACTTCTTCTCAATTTCAGCATCAAACAAATGGAGGAACGTTCCATGTGCAAAATAAAAATGGGCGATCCTGGAAAAGATTCCCCTTCTAAAGGTGCTTTTTCAAGAGGCAACTGGACTATCTGTTTTTTCCCCCCCTCTGAAGATGTTTTGCTTCTCATCCAAGAAACTTCTTCAGCTCTGACTAAATCTAGCAATTTGCACATGAACAGAGACATGAAAGGAGCCAGGCATCCCTTGGGCAATACTGATGTCACTGGCTAATCCTTTCAACAGAGAGAAGTGCTTCTTGCACAAAAGAACAAAAGCAGCAGCATCTCCATCCCACATTTTTTTTTAAAGTGAGCAGCCATCCATCCATTTTCTGAGGTTTGAAATAGTGCAGCATATTTACACCTGCAATGTGATGTGTGTGGTGAGAAGACATACTTCTCTAAACTTATTCTCCCGTGCCAGAGAAGCCATTGTTAATCATTCCCTTTCCAACCACTCCAACAAAAATGGCAAACTCCCATACAGAGTGTGATGTGACTCTAGGTTTCTTTCAAACAATATGTTCAGATCATTGTTGCAAGCACTACCCAGGAAATAAATATCTTCCCCTCCCAGTCTACTTACATTACTGAGGTCAGCTGTTTCCACATTCTAAGTAATTAACAACAATGTTTATGTATACCTTGAATGCAACACCATGTTAACATAAAAATGATGATATTATTACTATTATCCCTCAATAATTCTTACATCCCCCCCTTCTTTTTTTTTTTTTGGTTTTACAAACAACTGACATGGTGCCAGATATAAACATCTGGAATAGCTGCACTATGCACTAAGCAGATGCAGTTTCATACAGCTCCTACAGCCGTAAGTTATGTCTTTCAAAACTGATTATTGGTGAAGAGAGATAAACTGCTATCTGAATAAGTAATTGTTTGTGGCTTTGGTCCAGATAAGGCACATCCATTCCTCCTCTATATGATTTACATGGTTTTGTGTTGCTTCACACTTAATCTCATTTTTTTTATCTTTCACTTGAAAAAAAATGGTTATTTTTAGGTATTCTATGGCATTCATCTGTATGCCAGTGTGCAATTTTTTTTTAACCTTGTAACTTTGCCAGAAAAAGATAGGTGAGATGCAAAGGGGAATGCATTTATCAAACATAAAAATGCTATGATTAGAGCAGCTGCCACAGGCCAATGCCAGCCTCCTTAAGTTTCTCGAGTGGGAGATAAAGAATGGCAATTAGAAATGTGTTATTTACCCTGCGTTGTAAGTTTTCATCCAGAAAGGAGAGCTTGGAAATGGAGGCCAGTGGCAGCAACTTCAAAGATGTATCAAAACCATTTCTCATTTTTCTAGTCTAGAGTTTCACCTCCTTGGATCCCTCATCCAGACCAGTCTCATGCTAAAAACTGACCCCCTGACTCATCTTGCTTCATCGTTACTTTCATTACCAAACTACTTTTTACTTTAACATTAATGTGGGAAGTTACCAGGGGCAGGGTCCAAATCCTGTTACTACCGGTTGGCTCATGCGCATGTGCAGAAGCATCCAGGTGGATGGGCGGAGCCTCCCGCAGCCACTGCTATCAGTTCGCCCGATCCTGTGCGAATCGGTAGCAACCCACCACTGGAAGTTACCTTTCCTCATCTGATCAAAAATTAGAATGTTGTACCTGCCGAAGTTCAGGAACAAAATGTCACATAGACTATATTATATGTGTGTGTGTTTGTGTGTGTGGTGTGTGTTTGCTTAATTATGGGCATTGATTCACATTCACATACAAATTGCCAAATTATGTGTGGATTTATTGACTCATTTTTTGAGGATTACATATCATTTCCCTTTTATTATCTGCCCAGGATTGGAAACTTGTTTGACGTGTGGAAAAACAGAGCACAGAATAATCAAACATTTAGAGCTAAAAAGAACACAGAGCTTTTAAGAGGGAAAAAACTTACACATATTTACATGGAAGTATAATTGAACATACTGTACTTGTCAATTTTTTTTTAGCAATCAGCCAATAGAAGCTTTGTGAGATCACAAAGTGCCAAAATACAGATCCCCAAAATACAACTAAGAGTCCAGGGCTGATTAATTATTGAGGTTTTCAAACCTTGTTGAATCAATTCAGTAGTACTTTCCAACACTGAGGAAAGAAAATACTGCATATGATAGGATTTTTCAGGACATCAATCACTTTGTTGATGCTGCAGAAAGCATTAAGAGGAATACAATATTCTGGTTACTAACATATTTCTAAAAACGGTGGTATTTTTTCTCTTTCTTTTCTTGATTGTTATTTTTGTTGTTTTTTATTTGTATGCTTTGTAAAATTTAATAAAATTATTAAAGATGAAAAAATGTGGTTGGGCCAGTCAAACTGGATGAAGCTAATGTTCTGTCAAACTAACACTCCATCAAGTTGAACATCACTTCCTGTTTACCACCATCCCCTCCTTCCCTCCCTCTCTGACATACATACAAACATGCATAGAAAATGGTTTCTATTTTTTCATGCAAACCATACCAAAGGTGGCACTGCATTACCAAAGCACTCCTGTTAGTAAAGATGACATTAGATCCTGATATTTTACATGAGTGTATATGTATATAGGGTATATATAGAAATAAGGGATAATGGGACAATAAGGATAACTATATTTAAAGAAAAGTAAGGAGAAAATGTAAATAATAGAAAACTACCATTACGAAATTGTTGTAAAAAAGGGAATATATGTTTTGTGTTTGTCATGTCCTGTTGTTTTAAAAATAAAAAGAAATAAATATTTTACGAGTATAACTTCAGATTTAGTTTTGTTTTTAAGGAAGCCACTCTTTCAAAAATCAAATGGGCAGGGAGCTTTGTGAGCACTAAAGATGTTAGAGGACATATTGGTGCTTCTAGCACGACATTATCTACTCTTATTGAAGGAGAATTTACTCAAATAAACTGGAGAAGGAAAGCTTTCTAATGCCAGTTATCATATTGGCCCATCTTACCATTGGTACTTCTAGGGCTGAAAAAGCTAGGCAAGTTGCTCTCACTTGGGTTTCTATGCGTTCTGTTTCTCCTGCTCATTCTTCTGTCCCTCCTTCTACAGTGCTGGTGCTTCCTACCCTTAATCCAGTGGTGGGATTCAGCCAGTTCGCACCACTTCGGGAGAACCGGTTGTTCACTTTCTGAGCTGTTTGGCAAACTGGTTGTTGGAAGAAATCATGAGGGCAGAGAACCGGTTGTTAAATTACTTGAATCCCAACCACTGCCTTAATCCATCTACCCCAATGCCTTATCTGTTAATTCATCCTCATTCCACTACTCACTTCATCTCCTTTGCTCTAATTTTACCCATTCCGATATGTTCAAAATGTGTTCACAAACCTCCTTTATTTCTTAAAAAGAAAAACAAAAGGGAATCAAGATGCCTGAATTTTTCATGATTTCTTCGGCTTTCCTTTCTACTTTTCTGAATTCTGTTCTTCTTTCTTTAACAGAGCTGCAGTGGCGCAATGGTTGGAATGCAGTATTGCAGGCTACTTCTGCTTACTGCTGGCTGCCTGCAATTTGGCAGTTCAAATCTCATCAGGCTCAAGGTTGACTCAGCCTTCCATCCTTCCAAGGTGGGTAAAATGAGGACCCAGATTGTTGAGGGCAATATTCTGACTCTGTAAACCACTTAGAGAGGGCTGCAAAGCACTGTGAAGTAGTATATAAGCTATATAGGCAATTGCTATAGTGTTATGATGATAACAGTTCTGCGACTTTCTTATAAAAATGGACAAGCAAGAATAGATGGATAAAAGAAGAAAGGAAGTGGATAGCACAAGCAAGAATAGATGGATAAAAGAAGAAAGGAAGTGGATAGCACAGGTGTGGACCTAGTTAATATCTAGACAATTGTGGTACTCTGCATCTGGTTCTATGTAATGTTCGGCATGCTTTTCTAAAACTCCTTGAGGTATAAAGCCCATACAGATAAGCTTGCTGATGACCTGAGGGATTTAGGCTGGAAGAGAATTTTAAATCAGGCTCAAGATTCTTCTCTACCTTAATTCTAAGGTAGCATTTGAGATTCAGCATCTTCTCTAGCAATAGTCCTGATCCCTCAACCTCTGTACATGGCCTTGATCTTTGAAGTATCATTGCACTTCCCATTCCATAGGGAATGGCTCAAGTACCCAGACTTGAGTGGTTTTCAGAAATCATAAAAAGCATAATAATCCTATATTCTTTATCCAACAGTGCCTTCCTAATTTTCCTTCATTCTCAGTTTTCTCTACACACACACATAAAAAACACACACACACACACACACACACACACTTCTTCCTGCTCCTGTTCCCCTCTTTTTTTTCCAGGTGTCTTGGAGCTCACAGCTGGAAACTAAGTTAAATGAAATGTGTTTCACAGCTCATTCACCGTCCTAACTGTTTCAGTGTGAAACACTCTGCATAACCAATGAATGTCCCAGGGATGCTGCCATTTGTCACTCCATATAAAGCATTAGCTTTGACACAAAAACCACAAAGCAAAGGAAAGAGTGAAAATACTTCTCAAGAGATTAATCAAATAATGCTTTTTCAAATTCAAACATTAATTCTGAATATTCATTTACTCAGGCTGAACAACTGAGAATTCAGAGCTTCATATTTGTTTTAATTTTATTCCTTATCAGTGTCAATAAAATCATTGCTCCTTTAGAACGTTGCATGAAGTAAAGGGAAGGCCAAAAACCTGTGCATCTTTCCAGAATTTTTCCCACAGATAATTGAACCCCTTTACTGCCTTAGCATGGAACACGGTTAGCACCCCTGACTCTGGGCTGCAAGAAACCAGCTCATCACTAGATGGCAGCACTGAGATGCAGAAAACAAATAATTTCATGCCATCTAATGTTGATCTGGAGTTTTATGGCCCAAATCTGATAAAATCTGGTAGCCCTAAGTATGATGGAAGAGATTTTGAGCATTATTATTAAGGAGGCAATGCTTTTGTTATGAGATAGCTGGCTAAATTATATAACATTGCCATACAGCTATACTTGGGTTACGGAGGATAAAGGGTAATACGTTTTGTGGCTGAATGTAAAATGTGCTTTTACCACAAAAAGTATGCTCAGGTTTTGTGGCTTATGCAAAATAATGGAACTAGGAAAATAATGATTCTTATCTAGAATACATGATATCAAATAAGACCTGGAAAGAGAAACATACGTTAAACTACTTGACAGACTTTCTAATTCACAGCAATTGCTAGAGCTTTCAGGGGTTGCAAGAAACATGAGAATAGTGTTTCCCTCAAACATGCTTGCACATGCAAACACATAAACATTTGTTCTACAAAAAGCTTACTCAATCAATACCAATCAACTGAGCTTTGCCCAGTATTACATAAGGTGACACTATTGCTTGACTATCCTGATTCAACCAAGTTAATCCAAGTGGCCTATGAAAATGAGCCAGAATAGATAAAACATCTTAATATATGAATAGGAACATATTTTATGCATGATTTTCCTTTGACATACATATTGACCCGTATAGAAAAAACATAATTTCTCAATACTAGTGATACAATCACAGGCAGCCATTGAATGAAGTACTTGTTGCAAGGTGATGAGATTTTTTAAAAAAAACACTAGATCCAAAGCAGATACTACTCTTAGTATCAGAGGCTGTTGAAAAGGGTTTACTTGCACCTTGAAAACAGAACGGGTGGTTTAGAATATAGAGTATAGATGCATATCTCATATGACAAGGCAAGAACATTTCTTCATTCATGCTCATCCTCATGGCAAATACACCCCCATTAGCATTGAGCACCTTCACATTCCTTGGTTTACTAAAATGACAACACAATTCAGGTGAGGAAAAAATAATAGCTTAAAAATGGGTTGCATATAGCATCCTTTCTTGGCAACCATCCTTTTTCCCTTACTAGTGAAAAGTTTAAAATCATGAAGTCTGGGTTGCCTCTCTTATGTTTGTGTATGAGGGCTTGGGTTTTACAAAATTCAGAATTATATTTGACAGATTATCTATAAATTTGAAATTAGGCTCCAGGTAAAAACACTGAGGCATGTACATGCATACACAGAGTGCTGCACAGTTGGGTATACTCAAATTCAAGGAATTGACAGTACTCCATCTCCATAGGTTTATGGAATTTATCAAACAAGAGCCAGGTACAAAAACATTGTCTCTGAAGGAGGTCATGTGTATATATCATTCACATTCTCATCCATTATCCATATACAGTAGGTGTTGATTCATTATTCTGTGTTTATACTTTCCTGCCTTTTTTCAAATCATCCATCTTTACTGGGATGAAGGCTGATATTGTTGCCTGATGCTGTCAGGACCATGGGAGATGATGAACTTACTTACTGATTTGTCAGGAAGTTTTCTCAAGAAGTAGAGATTCTGACTTCTCTTGGATTCCCTTACCTACCCTGGACTGGCTCATGCCAAAGGTCTCTGTGTGGGATGGAGTGTACCTATGGAAAAGATTTTTTCAAACTATGGATGTGAGCAACCAGTAAATTAGGTGACAATAATGAAATCTTGTCCCAGCTTCTGCCAACCTAGCAGTTTCGAAAGCACGTAAAAATGCAAGTAGAAAAAATAAGGACCACCTTTGGTGGGAAGGCAACAGCGTTCCGTGCGCCTTTGGCGTTGAGTCATGCCGGCCACATGACCACGGAGACGTCTTCGGACAGTGCTGGCTCTTTGGCTTTGAAACGGAGATGAGCACCGCCCCCTAGAGTCGGCAACGACTAGCACGTATGTGTGAGGGGAACCTTTACCTTTACCTTTAATGAAATCTTAATGTGACAGTTCATAAAGCCTTCAATCATGTATCACTGTGAATAATTTATTTAGTTGGTTAGTTAGTTAGTTAGTTAGTTAGTTAGTTAGTTAGTTAGTTAGTTATTTTGTCAAGCATGTATTTTATGACAGATACAAGTGTAAACATAATTATAAATATATGTAAAGGATAAGAATAAAAGAAAACATTAGGTCAGGGATGGTAGGCACGCTGATGCGCTTATGCACGCCCCTTACAGACAGAAAAGGGACAAAAGAACAAAAGAATTAGAATTGCAATTGAAGGAAGAGGTATGCAAAAGGGCAGAAATAAGAGCAAATTCTACTTTCAAATGTGCTACCCACTTTAAAGAGTAGTCTGTAAAAATCACTTGATTAATAATTACACTGCCCATGTCCTGTTTGTATAAGCAGAGGACCTTTTTCCTCCTATACCAGGATGTTTCCATTTTGTGTAAATCTGAGCAGCCAACTTTTCCCTGGATGTGTGCAGGAGAAATCCATAAAAACGAGGATAGTCAGTCTTTGTGGAGATAGTTAGGACCAGATTGAAATCCAAGGCTGATAACTGTGTGTCTTTCTCCATTGTAAAGATAGATTTATAAATTATGTTGAAAGAGTAAAAAAAAAATACTCCAAGGGTATATAGTTGAATTATAAGAAGTGCTCATCTGAAGATGCAGAAAATGTCTTCTCAGAAGGACACAAAAGCTAGAGATTACTTTTTGCATCTAAGCAGGCAGAATTTCTGGAAAAATACGAAGATGTGGTGGTGCCTCTTAGGGAGAAAAAGAAAGACGCCGTGCAGGAGTCAGATGTCTTGATATTGTTTATCCTCTCAAGATGTAAGAAGGGAAAAGCCTAGACAGTTATCTCACAACAGCTTGTTAGATTATTTCAAGATTAGATGTTTGCAAATATGAGTTCTTCTAAACTGCTGTCTTTTTTTAAGACAGTTTAGGGAAAATGTGCTAATTTTACTATCCACATTGGAAAGTGAGAGGCAACTAGGAAGTCAGCCCTTCTTTTGTACATAGATTTGCACATGCTATAATCTGAGATGTCTAACAATTCAATCCTGCTTCAGTTTATGCAACCAATTGAGGATATCCAACTGTTACTAAGTCCACTAGTCGGCTGTTCCTTGAAAGGAAGCTACCCATTCATTTCAATGAAATTTGGCACAGTGAAAAAAAAGAATTTTAAAAATATACAATATTAAGAAAAACAAGCTAAACCCTCAGTGCCTGGGTGGAAAAAAATAGGTCCTTATGACCTTGCAGAAGACCAACAGAGTTGGGGCCATTAAAATCTCTAAGATGAGACTGTGCCATGACAAAGAAGGCATGTTTCCTAGGCACCACCAGGTGACACTGCTTCACTGAGAAAAGCCAATCCACTGGAGCAGGTTAAGTAGAAACCTTCATGGATAGGCAGTCATACAATGGGTCAGTAATTTGGCCCCATTGCAAATAGGGCTTTAAAGGTGGCAACCAACATCTTAAATTGGATCTAGAAGCCCACAGGAAGCCAGCGGTGGCTTACATAACAATGGTGCAACATGGTTATATCATGACGTGTTCAATACTGCATGTGCCATTACATTCTGGACCAGATGAAGCTTCCAAATGTTCAAAATGGGGAAAACTGGTACAAAAGATATATTTGTGCAAATGTCCTTTTGGCCACAGCCACCATATGCTCTTTAGTGAGTGCTCTAAGTCCAAGAAGACCCCCAGATTGCACACCAACTCTGCCTGGCAGTTTGTCTGTACTGCTGAATCTAGCAAGAGTCTCTTAAGGGTAGGATAGACTGCTACCTTTTGTAAGGGAAGAGGTACATCTCCCATCCTACAAAGAGTCATTCACCACTACTTGGACCCAACCAAGGAGGAATATGGATTTAATACAGAAGCCACAAACATGAGTCCCATTCCTCAGAAGAAACCTGTTAGAATTCAGTAATTGGACTGGACGGGGCACAGCCAAAGTCTAATTCTGACAAGATCTAAACCTGTCTATCCAATATATTCTTAGAATAATCCTCACAATGGTCCTGCAAGTATTCCTATGATCTTTTCTTCTCCAGGAGAATAGAATAGAATAGAATAGAATAGAATAGAATAGAATAGAATAGAATAGAATAGAATAGAATAGAATAGAATAGAATAGAATTTTTTTTTTATTGGCCAAGTGTGATTGGACACACAAGGAATTTGTCTTGGTGCATATGCTCTCAGTGTACATAAAAGATACGTTCATCAAGGTACAACATTTACAACACAATTGATGGTCAATATATCAATATAAATCATAAGGATTGCCAGCAACAAGTTATAGTCATACAGTCATAAATGGAAAGAGATTGGTGATGGGAACTATGAGAAGATTAATAGTAGTGCAGATTCAGTAAATAGTTTGACAGTGTTGAGGGAATTATTTGTTTAGCAGAGTGATGGCCTTCGGGAAAAAACTGTTCTTGTGTCTAGTTGTTCTGGTGTGCAGTGCTCTATAGCGTCGTTTTGAGGGTAGGAGTTGAAACAGTTTATGTCCAGGATGCGAGGGGTCTGTAAATATTTTCACGGCCCTCTTCTTGATTCGTGCAGTATACAGGTCCTCAATGGAAGGCAGGTTGGTAGCGATTATTTTTTCTGCAGTTCTAATTATCCTCTGAAGTCTGTCTCTTTCTTGTTGGGTTGCAGAACCGAACCAGACAGTTATAGAGGTGCAAATGACAGACTCAATAATTCCTCTGTAGATGTTGTGACCCAGGTTCCTGGACCCGGACTCCTGGACTCGGATGATTCAGAAAGTGAGGGAGAAGACCTGGCCAGCCCTGCTTCTCTTGAGCCCTTTCCCTCCCTGGCACCCACTCAAAGGGAGGAGGAGGGGCCGGCACAGCCTGATTCCATGGAGCCTCCTTCTGATTTGGCAACGCCCCAAGAACAGTTTTGGAGCGATGCAAGGTTACGTAGACGTAATCGCCGTGCGCAGCAGCGGAAGAGTTGGGACAAAGCCAAGTCATAATTGTCATGCAGTGACATCTGCAGAGACTATAAATAGGAGGCGGGACTTCCTGGTTTTTTGTCTTGGACAAAGTAATGAGTTGGCGTGAGCTAATGAATTGGCGCGAGCTAACTGTTTCAATGGAGGGAAGAAAATATTCGTGAGTAATTCTGGCCTTATCTATAATTTCCTCGTTATCTCCAGAAACTTGGCAGGCCCGTGGGTAGACGTGGCCAGGACATGTATCTATGTAAATAAAAGGAAAAAAAAGGAAGGCCTCTGACGGACTCTTTGCTGGGAGTATTGGGGGAAGGGAAACAGAACATTTTGTCCAAGACCTGACTAAAACATCTTCTACCAAAGATGGATCAGCAGTTGGTACGTCAGCAGCTGAATCGGGCAAAGGAGGATTACAAACGGTCCGCCGACCGCTCCCGACGGGCAACGCCCCCGCTGGCAGTTGGAGACCGGGTGTGGCTCTCCACCAAACACCTCCCGTCCGACCGCCCGGTAAAGAAGTTGGACCACCGATTCATCGGCCCGTTCCCTGTCGAGGCAGTCATCAACCCAGTAGCCTACCGACTGACCCTGCCACGATCCATGCGGATCCACCCCGTTTTTCACCGGTCCCTTCTGGTTCCTGAGGCCACACCGAGTCCCCTTCAGTGCCCAACAGCACCCGTCACTGTCGCCGAGGACGGATCGGAGGAATACGAAGTCCACAGCGTACGAGACTCCCGCTGGCTGAAGGGTCGTTTCCAATATTTGATCACGTGGAAGGGATACGGGACTGATTTCTCCTGGGTAGATGCCTCCGACGTTCATGCCCCTGACCTGGTGCAGGCCTTCCATGAGCAGAACCCAGCCCGACCGCATCCCGATCGTCAGCCCCGGGGGAAGGGCCCTGCGGTGAGGGATAGTGTTGTGACCCAGGTTCCTGGACCCGGACTCCTGGACTCGGATGATTCAGAAAGTGAGGGAGAAGACCTGGCCAGCCCTGCTTCTCTTGAGCCCTTTCCCTCCCTGGCACCCACTCAAAGGGAGGAGGAGGGGCCGGCACAGCCTGATTCCATGGAGCCTCCTTCTGATTTGGCAACGCCCCAAGAACAGTTTTGGAGCGATGCAAGGTTACGTAGACGTAATCGCCGTGCGCAGCAGCGGAAGAGTTGGGACAAAGCCAAGTCATAATTGTCATGCAGTGACATCTGCAGAGACTATAAATAGGAGGCGGGACTTCCTGGTTTTTTGTCTTGGACAAAGTAATGAGTTGGCGTGAGCTAATGAATTGGCGCGAGCTAACTGTTTCAATGGAGGGAAGAAAATATTCGTGAGTAATTCTGGCCTTATCTATAATTTCCTCGTTATCTCCAGAAACTTGGCAGGCCCGTGGGTAGACGTGGCCAGGACATGTATCTATGTAAATAAAAGGGAAAAAAAGGAAGGCCTCTGACGGACTCTTTGCTGGGAGTATTGGGGGAAGGGAAACAGAACAGTAGATCTGAATCAGCAGCTCCTTGGGCAGTTTGAGCTTACTGAGTTGGCGCAGAAAGAACATTCTTTGCTGTCCTTTTTTAATGATGTTTTTGATGTTAGCTGTCCATTTTAGATCTTGCGATATGATAGAACCTAGAAATTTGAAGGTTTCTACTGTTGATACTGTGTTGTCTATGGAACAGTATGGAAGGGTTTCTCCTAAAGTCTACCACCATTTCTACGGTTTTGAGTGTGTTCAGTTCCAGATTGTTTTGGTTGCACCATAAGGCTAGTCGTTCGACCTCTCGTCTATATGTGGATTCGTCATTGTCTCGAATGAGACCAATCACTGTTGTGTCATGTGCGAACTTCAGTAGCTTAACAGATGGATCATTGGAGATGCAGTCATTGGTATACAGAGAGAAGAGAAGTGGGGAGAGCACACAGCCTTGGGGGGGCCCTGTGCTAATTGTACAGGTATTTGATGTGATCTTGCTTAGCTTCACCTGCTGCTTCCTGTTTGTTAGGAAGCTTGTGATCCACTTACAAGTCTGTTCCGGTACCTGTAGCTGGTTTAGCTTAGTTAGAAGAATGTCTGGAATGATGGTATTGAATGCTGAACTAAAGTCTACAAAAAGGACCCTTGCATAGGTCTTTGGAGACTCAAGATGCTGTAGGATGTAGTGCAGAGCCATATTAACAGCATCATCTGTTGATCTGTTTGCTCGGTATGCAAATTGCAAGGGGTCTAACAGCGGATCCGTGATGGTTTTCAAGTAGGAAAGCACTAGCCTTTCAAAGGTTTTCATGACTACAGATGTTAGAGCAACTGGTCTGTAGTCATTCAGTTCCTTGATGGTGGGCTTCTTCGGCACTGGGATGATGATAGAGCGTTTGAAGCAAGAAGGAACATAACACATCTCTAGTGATTTATTGAAAATATGGGTGAAGATGGGGGCCAATTGGTCAGCACAGACTTTTAAGCAAGAAGGAGTTATCTTGTCTGGGCCTGGAGCTTTTCCTGGCTTTTGTCTGTGAAATAGGTCCTGCACTTCTTTTTCTGTGATCACTAGGGGTTGTGAACCCAATGAAATGGGGTCAGTTGTAGGAGGCTTGGCTGTTGTTGGTGTGTCTGAGATGGGGGTTGTGGAGATAGGTGGCTGTAGTTTCCTTTCAAACCTGCAGTAAAACTCATTCAGGTCATCTGCCAGTTGTTGATTACCTTCAGCCTGGGAAGGAGGTTTGCCACAGCCGGTGATATTTTTAAGAGTTTTCCATATGTTTGCTGGTTCATTTGCTGAAAACTGATTCTTTAGCTTTTCAGAGTAGCTTCTTTTTGCTGCTCTGA
Source organism: Ahaetulla prasina (assembly GCF_028640845.1). Lineage (NCBI taxonomy): Eukaryota > Metazoa > Chordata > Lepidosauria > Squamata > Colubridae > Ahaetulla > Ahaetulla prasina. The sequence goes on from NC_080539.1 coordinate 71,690,071, forward strand.
TCTCCCTTGTTAGTGCATTTCTGGCCTGATTGTACAGCATTTTATCACCTTTTCTGTAGGCCTCCTCTTTGGAATGTTGTAGCTGCTTAAGTTTAGGTGTGAATCAAGGTTTGTTGTTACTGTGTATTCGCAAGTTCCTTGTAGGTACACATAGGTCTTCACAGAAGCTGACATATGATGTTACAGTATCTGTGAGTTCATCCAGGTCTGCAGAGGTATCTTTAAAAATATTCCAATCAGTGCAGTCAAAACATGCCTGCAGCTTTAATTTTGATTCCTCCATCCAGATCTTCACTGATTTAATTATTGGTTTTGTGGCTTTAAGTCTTTGCCTGTAAGCAGGTACAAGGTGAATCATGCAATGATCAGAGTGTCCTACAGCTGCACGTGGTAAAGACCGATAAGCATCTTTTAGTGTTGTGTAGCAATGGTCTAGAGTATTCTTGCCTCTGGTGGGACAGTTGACATGCTGAAAGTATTTTGGTAGCTCTTTCCTTAAGTTTGCCTTGTTTAGATCTCCCAAAACAATGGCCAGTGAATCAGGGGGTTTGGCTTCAGCCTCCATGATTTGGTCAGCTAGAGTTCGTAATGCCTTGTTTACACAGGCTTGTGGTGGGACATAAACAGCAATTAGAAGAAATGAGGAAAATTCACGAGGCGAATAGTAAGGTTTGCAGTTGATAATTAGAGTCTCTAAATTATTGTCACAGAATTTGTAAATTATTTTAAAATCTTGACACCAGTTTCTGCTAATATATAGGCATAAGCCTCCTCCTTTCTTTTTACCAGATGTTTCTGGAATCCTGTCTGACCGTTCCATCTGAAACCCTGGAATGTTCAGGCTGCTAATTTTCAATTGATTCATTTAACCAGGTTTCAGAGAAGCATAGGACTGCTGAATTGCGAAAATCAGAATAGTATTTGTTTAAGAGGAGTATTTCATCCATCTTATTTGCAAGTGAGCGTATATTTGTTAAGAAAATTGAAGGCAGAGGAGTTTTAATGCGACTTCTTAATCTGTTTAAGATCCCAGCTCGTTTACCTCTCTTCTGTCGCTTTCGTCATTTGTTTTTTTTTTTTGGTAATCCATGGCTCCGTGGGAATTGCCTCCTCCTGTATTAGAATCTCCTCCGTATTTGTAAAGACAGGTGGGAGTGAGATCAAAGAAAGTTGCGCCTTAAAGAAATGTTCCTTAATTTTTAGCAGATGGTCTCGTGAGTAGGAAATCCGTAGTGAGTCACAGAGAACAATTAGAAATAAAGAAACAATTAGAGAGCATTTCACCGAGGCAGCCTTCGTCGGCGCCATCTTGGGAAAACGTATCTACGTAGGTTACTGGAACAGGATCAGTAGGTTATCTGCAGAGCAATAAGGACAGAGAAATAAGTACATTATACACCCTTAATGCCACAGATAATTTTTAATCAAAGTTCTTAATTTTGCTTGATCAGATTCATCCTTCATCTTCCTCCAGCAGTGCCCTAGGCATCTCTTCTGCCATTTCATCTCCCAAAGTTCCTCCAATAATTATGAAATCTCTGGGATCCACATGCATAGAGAGTCTGAATAGATCTAATCTAAAATCACTGACACTTATTCATTCCAAGCAGTGACTAGGCCTCAGCTGAACTATTTTTTAGAAATTACCACTCTTCACATTTGTTTTAGATGAGCATACCATGTCTGGGCTAGTTAGCAGTGGGGAGGTATAGAAACCCTTGGTTGTCATTTAGTGATCACTTACATTTTTGCAGTCTAAATATGATACTGTAGCTATTCCAATGACACTGCTCAGCTATGACATCAGTATAAAGCCTATGTTGGTGGACTATCATGGGGAATCTGGGGAAATGTGAGAGTCAGAACCTTTAGCAGTTTATCAGACCACTCACATAAAGAGTTGGTGTTACCAACCATAATACATAATGAGTTGGGGTTACCAATCAGTCAACCTAGCAAAAAATTTGGGGTGTGAAATAACCCAAAACAGCAGGTATTTGGTGATAGCACTGACTATCCTCAAAATTTGACTGTCCTCAAAGTTTCCAATGTTTGCAACAATTCGCCCAAAGTTGCTTAACTTTGTATAAAGACCCATCCTTCGGCTGTTTGTTTGTTTGTTTGTTTGTTTGTTTGTTTGTTGAAATATATAAGACCACCCAACTAACTCTATGACTACGACAGCTTATTTGTTGCTGGAATAGAATAGAATAGAATAGATTTTTTTTTTTATTGGCCAAGTGTGATTGGACACACAAGGAATTTGTCTTGGTGCATATGCTCTCAGTGTACATAAAAGAAAAGATGTGTTCATCAAGGTACAACATTTACAACACAATTGATGGTCAATATAAATCATAAGGATTGCCAGCAACAAAGTTACAGTCATACAGTCATAAGTGGAAAGAGATTGGTGATGGGAACGATGAGAAGATTAATAGTAGTGCAGATTTAGTAAATAGTTTGACAGTGTTGAGGGAATTATTTGTTTAGCAGAGTGATGGCCTTCGGGAAAAAACTGTTCTTGTGTCTAGTTGTTCTGTTGTGCAGTGCTCTATAGTGTCGTTTTGAGGGTAGAAGTTGAAACAGTTTATGTCCAGGATGTGAGGGATCTGTAAATATTTTCATGGCCCTCTTCTTGATTCGTGCAGTATACAGGTCCTCAATGGAAGGCAAGCAATTATTTTTGCCTACCAATTATTTTTGCCTACCAAGCAATTATTTTTTCTGCAGTTCTAATTATCCTCTGAAGTCTGTGTTTTTCTTGTTGGGTTGCAGAACCGAACCAGACAGCTATAGAGGTGCAAATGACAGACTCAATAATTCCTCTGTAGAACTGAATCAGCAGCTCCTTGGGCAGTTCGAGCTTACTGAGTTGGCGCAGAAAGAACATTCTTTGTTGTCCTTTTTGATGATGTTTTTGATGTTAGCTGACCATTTTAGATTTGGATGTGTCAGCCAAGCTACAGGAGAATCAAAAGGCCAGATTTTGGCTGCTTTCTACCTGCTTTTGATGCTATACAGATGACATATTCCATCTTTTGTTTAACCTGATGTCTTTAATTAGTAGTGTGAGTTTTTGATTATGATCAGTTTTATGTCCTCTGTTTCCCTTTTCAGATGTGCAACTCATGGCATTTTGTTACTTTCAGTTAAGCATCAAAGTTTTGGCAGTTATTAGGTCTCAACTTTCTAAAAGAACTTAAAATAAGTTAGCCAACACTCCAGAAGATAGGTTCAAGATACAGAAGGATCTTGACAGACTTGAACATTGGGTGCTATCTAACAAAATGAAATTCAACAGCAAAAAAAGTAAGGTTCTACATTTAGGCAAAAAAACCAAAATGCATAGGTACCGTATATGTGGGACCTTGCTCAATAGTAGTAACTGTGAGAGGGATCTTGGAGTCCTAGTGGACAACCATTTAGATATGAGCCAGCAGTGTGCAGCAGCTGCTAAAAAAGCCAACACAGTTCTGGGCTGCATAAACAGAGGGATAAAATCAAGATCACGTGAAGTGTTACTGCCACTTTATAACGCCTTGGTAAGGCCACACTTGGAATACTGCATTCAGTTTTGGTTGCCGCGATGTAAAAAAGATGCTGAGTCTCTAGAAAGAGTGCAGAGAAGAGCAACAAAGATGATTAGGGGACTGGAGGCTAAAACATATGAAGAACAGTTGCAGGAACTCGGTATGCCTAGTTTAATGAAAAGAAGGACTAGGGGAGACATGATAGCAGTGTTGCCACAAAGAAGAGGGAGTCAAACTATTTTCCAAAGCACCTGAGGGTAGAACAAGAAGCAATGGATGAAAACTAATCAAGGAGAGAAGCAACTGAGAACTAAGGACAAATTTCCTGACAGTTAGAACAATTAATCAGTGGAACAACTTGCCTCCAGAAGTTGTGAATGATCCAACACTGGAAAAATTTAAGAAAATTTTGGATAACCATTTGTCTGAAATGGTGTAGGGTTTCCTGCCTGGGCAGGAGGTTGGACTAGAAGGCCTCCAAGGTCCCTTCCAACTCTGTTGTTGTTATTGTTGTTGTTGCTGTTGTTGTTGTTGTTGTTGTTGTTGTTGTTGTTATTATTATTATTATTATTATTATTATTATTATTATTATTATTATTATTATTATTATTAGTTCTTTACTGAGTGTCAGTGTAGCCTAGTAGTTAAGGTATGAGACTAGGTCCAGGAGGACGCAGATTTAAGTCTTCCCTCAGCTGTGGAAGCATCACAGGGATTTTGAGTGGAAAATTAGACAAAGGAGTACTATGTTAGTGCAATGGGCTCCTGAAAGAAAACTGGGAAGAAATGAAAACCAATAAACAAACAAATAAATATTCTTACTCCTCTTTTTTAATGACTTTTTAAAAAAGAAATCTTCCCAATATATCAATGAAGACAATTATCTCTTAAGAAAGAAAAGCTATGTCTAATTCCGTCTATCTTGTGTGGTTTTGCAAACCTTAAAATCTAGCCACCAATTTCTAGGAGAATGAATGGGATTCATCAACTGTTCCAGAAAGACACATACTATATCTGTATTGTACCAATAGTACAAATTTCTGTACAGACTAATTCTTCAAATAGTCTCCCACTGTCGTAGTGCAGACACCTATTCTTGAACCGTTAATATTTTTTTCAGCTTATATTTTCCCAGACTAACATGAAGAATTTGTGACTATCTGTATAAAATGAGGGTTTTGCTTCGTTATTATTTTTTTCTCTAGAACAAGTACCAGATGTCTGTGGTGTCACACATAGAGAGCACTTTGTTCAAAGCCTTCATTAATATTATGCAGTTTAAAATCCAGCAGATAAGAAACTAGCCAGGAAAATGGGTTTCTCACCTTCCTGAAATAATGTGGACTGATTCCAGAAAAAGCTAATAGCTTTTGCTAGGGAAGAATAACAATTGAAGCCGCTACATATTTCAAAGATCCATTGGTTAAAAGTAGAACATCTGTTGCAGGCAAGAAGGCAGAAAAAGGAATTAGGTAAATAAATGGGCTCGCTGCCACATTTCCAATGGTGAATTTAAAATCTGATCTTCTCTGCAAGTGTATGGAGAATGCCAAAATACTCCAGCAATTATCACTGCTAACGTGTTATAAATAATCAGTGTTCACCCATCTGTCAGACCGTTGCAATATTCGTCCTGACCTCTTGAGAAAATGAAGAAACTGTACGACAGATAAGAAGTAGTGAAGAGTGTTAAATTCGGGCAATAACGAGGCAGGAGACCAGGATAGTGACAACAGCTCTTTACTATATGGTGAACCCAGCGGCTCGGGCTGGGAAAACCCTCTCTTTATATACAGTTTAGCCAGAGGCTTCATCCAATCAGCAACGTGCTTTTTCCCGCTCAGTTTTCCCTCCAAAACTCTTAAAGATACATTACACTCCTTCCCTCCCAGAGAACACTTTACCAATATTTACATAGAATTAACATCTTATTTTTCTACGTAATCACGCAAGTAGACTGGGCGTCTCCTGACTCTTTCGGACCTGCGCAATTCATTTTCTGGGAGTGAGTCGAGCTGACCGGAGGGACTGTTTGTTCCTCTCAGCTCCTCCTCTAGGCCATCCGGCCCTGGATTATTTGCAGAGTCGTCCCTGCTGTCTTCAGGAGGAACCGGTTGGCGTCGCTGGACCTCCTGGAACTCAGATAAGTCCCGCGTTTGCCCCGGGTTTGAGTCAGCTGTGGATTCAAACATTGGATAGTCAGGGCCTGTTTCGTCTGATTCTGATTTACCGGTTATGCGTTTCCTTATTTGGTCTATGTGGCGCTTCCATACCCGGCCATCTTCTATCTCTACTAGATATGATTTTGGTCCTGTTATCTCTAGGATTTTTCCTGCTAACCAGGTCGGGCCCTCGCTGTAGTTGTGTGCCCACACTAGGTCGCCTACTGCCATCCCTCTTGTTTTACCGTGTGCCCCTTTGTAACCGTCTGGTGTGTAGTTTGGGTTTAAACGGTCTAGTGGGCACCTAAGCTTCCGACCCATTAATAGCTCTGCCGGGCTGTGGCCAGTTGTTACACAGGGGGTTCTGTGTTGGACTGCTAGGAATGTATCGATTTTTGTTTGCCAATCGCCTGGCCTGATTCTGGACAATGCTTCCTTTGCGCTCCGAACGAAACGTTCTGCAAGGCCGTTCGTCGCAGGGTGGAAAGGCGCCGAGAGGACATGCCGGATGCCCTCCTCTGCCAAGTACCCCTCAAACTGGGTTGCCGTGAATTGCGGGCCGTTATCGGAGACTAAAGTGTCGGGCAAACCGTGGGTTACAAATAGGTGCCGTAGGACTGAAATCATGGCCTCGGCTGTCATGGATCTCATGAGAATGATTTCCAGCCATTTCGAGTAGGCATCGACTACTACCAGAAAGGTTTGGCCGTGGAAGGGGCCGGCAAAATCGATATGGATCCTAGACCAAGGGCCCTGGGGTCTCTCCCATTCCCGAATCGGGGCCATTGGGGGTAGCGGTCTGGACTCCTGGCAGGCCTGGCATTTCCCTACCCTTTCAGCAATTTCCGTGTCCATTAAGGGCCACCACACATAGCTTCTCGCTAGACCCTTCATTCTCACGATCCCTGGGTGGCCTTCGTGAAGGAGCTCCAATACCTTTTTCCTCAATTTCTCCAGGATCACCACTCAATCCCCCCATAGCAGGCACCCCCCTTGAGCTGAGAGTTCCCCACGTTTTTTCACAAATTCTTTAAAACGCTCGCCCGGCGCAGCCAACCTCTTGTACCCAACCAATTACAGTCCTTATTGTAATGTCCTTGTACGAAGCCCGAGCCACCTCTTTGGATGTGACTGGGCCAGAGTCCAAAGAGTCAATTAGCAGAACTGGTGTCCCCGGAGTGGGGTCTTCGATAGTCTCTGGTAACGGGCATCTGCTCAGGGCGTCCGCATGCCCTAATTCCTTCCCTGGCCGGTGTAGTAGTTTGTAAGAATACGCCGCTAGGAAGATAGTCCATCTGGTCAGTCTGGGCGAAAGTGCCACGGGCGTTGGGCGGTCACCTGCCAACAGGCCTAGCAAAGGTCTATGGTCCGTGATGATTTCGAAATCACGACCAAATACATATTCATGGAATTTCTTTACTCCGGAGACTATAGCCAAGGCTTCCCTATCTAGCTGGCTATAATTCCTTTCAGCTGATGACATTGTTCGGGAGTAATATGCAATAGGGGCTTCTGTGCCATTTGGCAACCTGTGGCTGAGCACAGCCCCCACCCCATAGGGAGATGCATCGCAGCTTAACACTAATGGCAGCGTGCCATTGTATTGGATAAGGAGGCTATCACTCGATAGGAGATTCTTTACCCCTTCGAATGCCCTAGCTTCCGCCTTTCCCCAAGACCATGCAGCCGTCTTTGCTAGTAATTTATGAAGCGGCTCGGCTACTGCTGCCTTATTTCTTAAAAATACCGCGAGAAATTGACCAGACCTAAGAATGCCTGCAACTCCGCTTTTGTTCTTTGGAACCGGGGCCTTCCTGATGGCCCGTACCTTGCTTCCAGTGGGGTGAATCCTTCCTGTCTATCCGGTAGCCTAGGAATTCCACAGATTCAACCCCGATCTGGCATTTGTTCAGTTTAACTTTGAGACCGCAGACCGGAAAATGCCCAAAACTTTTCGCAGCCTTACCCCTAATTCCTCTAGATTCTCAGCGGATACCAGTACATCGTCAAAGTATGGTACCACCCCTGGTAGTCCCTGCAATAGCCGCTCCATTAGGTTCTGAAATAACCCTGGAGCCACACTAACCCCAAACTGTAACCGGGTACACTTAAAAGCCCCTCTGTGAGTCACAATTGTCTGCGCTTCGGCTGTGCTGCTATCTACAGGCAGCTGTTGATAGGCTTGGGGCAAGTCTAGCTTGGCAAAACCTGCCCTTGCCCCATTGAGTGCAGTAAGTGCTGTACCACCGGACGGGTAAGCACTCTTTTGCAATGCTTTGTTAAGCGTTGCCTTATAGTCAGCGCAAATCCGGACCAACCCGTCCGGTTTGACTGGGGTGACTATAGGGGTCTCCCACTTAGCATGGTCAACTGGCACTAGAATTCCCTGGTTTACTAGCTTGTCCAGTTCCCGGTCAATCCTGGGCTTTAGGGCAAACGGGACCCTCCTAGCCTTTAAACGAATAGGGGCAACTTGTGGGTCTAAGTTAAAAGAAATAGGGGTCCCCGTGTACTTGCCCAGGCAGTCTCTGAAAACGTCCCCAAATTCCTTCATGAGTGCGTCTTTGAGGTTGACTTCGTTTCTGAAGATTCCAGTCACTCCCATGCCCAATGCTCGGAACCAGTCCAGTCCCAACAAGCTTGGCAGGGTCCCATCGACAATGGTGATGGGCAGAGTTTTCTTGTATTGTCCATACTCGACGTGGACGGACGTTACCCCTCGAACAGGGATGCGATTCCCTTGGTAGTCTTGTACCTTTAAGTTCTGTGGTTTCAGCTTGCGCTTTGCGATGGCGGGTAAGGCTTTCACGAGAGTCCCAGGACATGATCGTGATCGCTGAGCCGGTGTCCACCTCAATCGGCACGGCACCCCTCAATCTTTGTTTCGTAAAGATTTTTTCTCTAGGCGTGTTGTTGCGTGACCCACTCTCACGGCAGTCTGATTCAACTTCGCGCCTATTTTGAATTGACCAATCACGGGCCGCTTCGCCGTTCCCGCGCTCTGGTTGGTCAGTTTGAATTTTTGGCGGGAAGGTTGGGGTGCTCGACAGGCCTGTGCTAAGTGCCCCTTCCTTTCGCACCGCCGACAAGTCGCATCCTTAAATTTGCATTGTTGTCGTTGGTGTTGCCCTCCACAACTCGCGCAGTCACCCGGTCTTCTTTCTCCGGCCTCCCGGTGTGGAAGACTCCTTCCTCCTCCTCACCGTCCGACTCGGCCTGGACCTCTTCATTGTGGACGGGGTTGATTTCGCACCAGCCGTTGGTGCGACCTGCTTTTGTAGGGTTTCCGCCGCTTGGGTAGACATCTCATGAGCCCTGGCTTCATCCAAGGTGTTTGCCAGCGTCAAGTTGCTTTTGGACAGCAGCCGCCGCAAACGGATGTCCCTGACCCCACGAATGAGTTGCTCCAGCAATGCCTCTTCCAAGTCTCGGTACTGCAATGGTTCGTGGCTTTCCTCAGGGCTGCCATGTATCGCTGATGGACTCGCCTCTTGCTGCCTACGCTCCCTGAATTCGTACCGTTGCACATACTTGGACGGCGTTGGTGCATAATGGGCTTTCAATACGGTCTGTAGAGTCTGCCACGGCACCGATTGTACCGGCGTTGGCTCCGCCAACGATTCTGCGGTGTCGAAAACCTCTGGACCGCAGTGGCTCAGGAAATACGCTCGCTTCCTGTTGTCTGAGACTCCTTGGAGTTCGTTCGCCTCGAGGAAACACTCGAAACGAGCCATGTATGACCCCCATTTTTCCTTAGCTGGGTCGAATGGCGCTGGCGGTGTGTAGCTGGACATCGCTGCTTTCCGCCCCTTGTTTGCTGGGTTCGCGTCTTCCTGGTGAATTCAGCTTTTTTCCTGGCGCTCCTAGCCTCGAGATCCCACCTTCGTCGCCAGTGTTAAATTCGGGCAATAACGAGGCAGGAGACCAGGATAGTGACAACAGCTCTTTACTATATGGTGAACCCAGCGGCTCGGGCTGGGAAAACCCTCTCTTTATATACAGTTTAGCCAGAGGCTTCATCCAATCAGCAACGTGCTTTTTCCCGCTCAGTTTTCCCTCCAAAACTCTTAAAGATACATTACAAAGAGAGTAATGGAAGGAAATGTAAATACAAAATAAGACAAATAGAGCAGCTAGGACCGGAGAAATGTTAGGGAAGGTCAAAAAGCAGTGAAAAACTGTGAAAAGAAGAACCAGTAGATAAGTGGCAGATTCTACTAGAAATTCACATATAAAACTAGAGATCAACAGATCTTCCTAACCACAAGCTCTATTGGCTAAAATCACCCCTGATATATTTCAAAACTATGACATAAAATAATTCTCAAATATTCATCTTTGATGAATTGGAGGGGGGAGGCAAAAATTATATGCATAAAGTTGTGCTTAAGGTTGTAAGGCCATTTTTCCCCAAAAGCTGTATGAATCTAAAAGTTATAGCATTTATATTTTGGTATGCAAAACTGCAACCCCTTAACCCCATTTCTACATCTCTTGGAGTTATAAAATATTACTGCAATTGTCAAAAATCAAGGCAGTTTCTCTCTATTTCCTGCATAATTCTAGGATAAAGTTTAACAGTTTTTTTAAACTGTTAAACTGCAAGTCCCTTTACAAGAAAAGGAAAATGCCACAGAAAATCTTGCTTGATATGTCAATACCTATACCCTAAGTAATAGTGCTGGCTTATCTAGGCTGCAAATTTCCAGGTAATTATCATGTGATAGCAAAGAAATGCAGAAAAAGTTTTGCAGTGATCAAGTAGTTGTCCAGATTTTTATAATCAGGATCTGATAGCCTTAGCCAACTGCAGTGACTTTTGTGTCTGCCTCCCTCCCCCACTCCCCCACACACCCCAATTAAGTGCAGCCTAAATCCAAAAATATATAAAACCCTCTCCTGTTTTTACCATCAGAAATGAAACAAATATTTCCGACTACTTAACAGACTTTCTAGCCTTTTTTAAAAGTCAGTCTTGACTCCTGGCAACTGGCTGGATGAGGAAATGGCAGGTTTTACTGGCTCGAAAAGTTGGCAAGATGGTAATGGGCAACAAAAAGAAGACTGAGCTGCTTAAGTCTTACTTTGCATTTGTTTCTTTACAAAAGGAAAATGTGGCCCAATCTGTTGGAAGTTATACCAAGAGGTTCAAAAGGGAAATACAGGTCAAAATGGGTAAGAAAATTTGACAGAACATTTAACTGCTTTGATGAATTCAAGTTGCTGGGGCCAAATGGATTTAGCTCTGAAAAAGAGCTAAATTTGTTCCAATCTTCTTTTTAAAAAGAGAAAAATGTCAACCCAGGAAGCTATAGATTGCAGATTTTACAGATTAACAGAGTTGGAAGGTACCTTATAGGTCATCTAGTCCAACCCCCAGCTCAAGCAGGAGACCCTATACCATTTCTGACAAATGGCAGTCCAATCTTTTCTTGAAAGTCTCAAGTGATGAAGCTCCCACAACTTCCAAAGGCGAGCTGTTCCATAGGTTGATTGTTCTCACTGTCAGAAAGTTTCTCCTTATTTCCAGGTTAAATCTCTCCTTGTTCAGTTTCCATCCATTATTCCTTGTCTGGCCTTCAGGTGCTTTGGAAAATAGTTTGACCCCCCTCCTCTCTGTGGCAGCCCTTCAAATATTGGAACACTGCTATCATGTCTCCCCTGGTCCTTCTCTTCACTAGGCTAGCCATGCCCAATTCCTGTAACCATTCTTTATATGTTTTAGTCTCCAGTCCCCTAATCATCCTGGTTGCTCTCCTCTGCACTTTTTCTAGAGTCTCAACATCTTTTTTATAATGTGGTGACCAAAACTGGATGCAGTACTCTAGGTGTGGTCTTACTAGGGCTTTATAGAATGATATTAGTACCTCACTTGATCTTGATTGTACCCCTCTGTTAATGCAATTTAGGATTGCATTGGCTTTTTTGGCTGCCGCTGCACACTGCTGGCTCATATTTAGCTGATTGTCCACTAAGACTCCAAGATCCCTCTCACAGTCACTGCTATTAAGCCTGGTTTCACCCAGTTTGTATGTGTACTTTTGATTTTTCTTATCTAAGTTTAGGACTTTACTTTTCTCTACATTGAATTTTATTTTGTTAGATAGGGCCCAGTGTTCAAGTCTGTCAAAATCCATCTAGATCTTGAGCCTATCTTCTAGGGTGTTAGCTATTCCTGCCAGCTTAGTATCATCTGCAAATTTGGTAAGTTCCCCTTCTATTCCTTCATCTAAGAATAAAATAGAATAGAATAGAATTTTATTGGCCAAGTGTGATTGGACACACAAGGAATTTGTCTTGGTGCATATGCTCTCAGTGTACATAAAAGAAAAGATACGTTCACCAAGGTACAACATTTACAACACTTTTTTGATGTTAAGTCATTTAGTACTTAACATCAATACCCAAGAAAAAAATAATTCCTTCAACACTGTCAAACTAGTTACTAAATCTGCATTACCAGTAATCTTCTCATTGTTCCTATCACCCATCTCCTCCCACTTATGACTGTATGACTGTAACCTTGTTGCTGGTATCCTTACGATTTATATTGACTAATATGATTTGATTGCTTATTTGTTCCCTATGACTATCTTACCTTATGATGTACCTTACTTTATTATGTTGTACCTTATGATTCTTGACAAATGTATCTTTTATGTACACTGAGAGTGTATGCACCAAGACAAATTCCTTGTGTGTCCAATCACACTTGGCTAATAAAGAATTCTATTCTATTTTATTCTATTCCAAGAAAACTATAGAAGAGATTCTCAAGTGGTGGGTTTGCCAGCATTTAGAAAGGCAGAAGTTGATTAGTAGTTTGCAATATGTATGGTAGGTTGTAATAAAAGAATCATTCCTTTTTTTTCTTTTTTTCTTTCTTTCTTTTTTTTTTGTAACTACATTAGTAGATCAAAGGAACTGGGCCAGTCATTGTCTCTGAGCCAAACCTCAGACAGTTGTTATGAGAAAAAGTAGGAAGTAGGAATATATGCTGATAGATATGCTGCCTTGAACTGACAAAAACTAAAGGAAGCATCACAAAAATAATAAATCAATGATCTACTGATTATTAGGTCTACATTATTAGCTCCTTTATTTATCTGTTTAATAAAGGAATGCTATGAATGCAGAATTTAATCATCAGTAAGGCTTTTGATAAAATTAACATAACCTTCTTCCTGACAAAATGGAACAATTTGGGATCTACTGTATATTGCTATTACCAAATGGTTTTGCAGTTAGTTGAACAATTATGTCCAATGTGTGGTTTATAATGGATTTATATCTATACAGAGAGAGATGCGGTGGAGGACCGCTGTCTTGAGCTCAGAGGTCTGCCACAATTTGATTTGAACAAGGGAATAGAAGGAATATTCAGCAAATTTGTAGATGACCCAAAAGTGGAGAATGGGTTAGGGAATGGTATGATCAGAAGACATCTTAAGGTCCGAAGTTATCTTTATTTAAAATGTTAAACATTGAGCTCACAGAATACAGTTCAATGACGTAGAGTTCTGCAGGAAAAAATAGTTTTGTAGATATAAAATAGGTAGCACTTGGCTTGCTTCAATTGTAAGCTACTCAGAGTCACAAAAATGAAGTAGGTGGCTACATAAATTAAATGCAACCCCAGGTTGCATCAACAGAAATATAATGTTCAGGTCACAGGAACTGGTAGTTCCAATCCTACGCTGTACTGATCTGACCATATCTGGATATTGTGTCCACTTTTGGCTGTGGCAATACAGTACAGATGCTGAAGAACTGAAAAGCATGTACAGAAAAGCAACAAAAATGGCAATGAGATTGGAATTTAAATCCTATAAAGAATGGTTTAAAGAGCTGAGTATATTTAGCCTAAAGAAGAGAAGGCTAAGGGGAAACATGATAGAAGCTTTCCAAAACTTGAACAGCTATCACAGGGAAGAGGTGTGGATTATTCTTTATAGTGCCCAAAGGTAGGGCAATAACCAACAAGCAGAAGCTTTACAGACATCCAGACTCAAAACAAAGCAGTCATAAGGCTTCTTCATTGGAGGTTTTCAAAGAAAACCATCTGCCCAGGGTACGCTGAGGACTCCAGCCAAGGGCAGGGGAACTACAGAAGAAAACGCCCAAGTCTCTTGCGATCTTTAATTCTGTGAGTTATGAAGACCAGAAATATTGTATATACCAAGCTATATATTCCATTTCCTGGAACTGCCATTATCCAATTGGAAATATTTATTTTTATTTTATTTATTTCATCAAGCATATATTTTATGACAGATACAAGTGTAAACATAATTACATAATTTACATGTAAACATACATGTAAAGGATACGAATAAAAGAAAACATTAGGACAGGGATGGTAGGCACGCTGGTGCACTTATGCATGCCATCAACACAATTATCAGTTGCATGAATAAATTTTCAGCAGTAAATTGCAGGCATGACTTCAATCTAGAATGGCACCGAGGGCTTAAATTCCCACAGGTGCACATAGCTTTTCCAAATACAACCTTCACTTTTTACAGGCGTGTGTGTGGGCAGAATCTCTCAGTAGAGCAAATGGCAGAGTTGCTAATACCACGGTTGGTGTTTTTTGATTTGGTTTGGCTTGTATTGCTGAAAGTTACTCTACAGTGGATCCCCTGAAACCTTAGATATTTTCTCTTCAGCTGAGCTCAAACAAAGAGGGCATTTATTTATTTATTTTTGCCAAAGGGAAGTAGAGTTTAATCTGAAATTAGCTGAGGTCCAATCATCTTGCTTATTTTATCATTTCCATACCAGCTGCACAACTCCACACCTAAAATTACAATGATCAATTCCATTTGAGACTTTTCTCCCCTGGCATGCCCCTCAGAGGCCTGTGGAAACAGGTGCTTCTTGAAGATTGTTGTCATACAGCCTCTCATAACCCAGCTTGATAGACTCTGCCATAGGTAACATTTAATATTTTTAATCATGGCCTAGTATGGCTAGAGACTGACCACGTTGATAAATAATGTGCATGAGTAAGTAAGCGAAAGAGCGAGAGAAAGAAGTATCCTTATTATATCCCAAGAGATAATTTCACTCCCTCCATTTTTTTTTAGACCTGCCAGAGAATGAATAGCATAATCTGACATGACAGTGATGGGATCCCATTACCAGCTTTAAAAATTAGCCCCCAGGTGGACAGGCAACCTATCTGCTGTCAGCCTGATTTCAGGTTGTCAGCCAGCTGACAGAGTCCTGCTTCAGCCAATCCTCTACAGTGCTGGAAATGCTAGAGTTGTAACTGAAAAGGAACTCGGTTCTTATTTTATTCCTTCAGTTTGAAGGCTCACATGATTTCACCAGCAACAGATAAGTCAATAAATAGTTACTTATTCCTCTATCCAAACTGTATTTACGGGAAAGGTAGCCCCAATGAGTTCAATTAAAGAGACATACTTCCATGTTAGGTGTCTTAGGATGAAAGCATCAGCTTTTTCTCCTGGCTTGCAAAGAAGCAAATAGAAATCGAAAGGGAAAAATGGGTATTCTCTAAAAACCAAGATACATATAATGGGGAAGTAGCAGCTGTCAAGCATATTTCTGGCATTGGGTCTTGAATATAATATGGAAGCAGAGCATTATTTGGCTAATAATGTAGCGTAGTAGATGACCTTTCTTCAGTGGGAACTATGATTCACACTTGCGGAGTTGGGAAATCTAAATTGGAGACACTGTCAGTCCTCCAGCGATAGAGTAATGGATCAGAAAGACAGCACAGAGGCAATAGTCTGAAACTAGCAGAGAGAAACAGACAAACTGGTAAGAGGTAGTAGTTGTAGCTAGAATGGGAGCTGCAAGATTTCATAGGGCTGTGAAACTCTTTACCCAGTTTATACTCTGCTTATATTTTTAGAAATAATTTCTAGAAAGAAGTCTTTGTAATGCTCTTTTATTTTCATGGAACTTCTCACACCTTGGACAGCCTGTAACCATTTATTGAATGCTTTCCAAAAGAAGCTCTAGCAAAACATAAAAATGAACTATTATCAATAATACAAAATTTTCCGCTATTTGTAGAATGTTAAAGTTCTATTGTGCATACATATTTTTCCCCAAGGAATGAACAGCCCATATACGGGCATATGTAATTATACTTTGTTTTTCTTCAGATATACTGAAAAAAGTAAGGGCATTTATAAGACATTTGGTAAAGCCCAAGATATATAGGAATACTAAAATAAATATATTTGTGACAACTACAATTCAGGAGAGTGAGAGTTTCAAGAAAGAATTTGTAAGCATTCACATTCAACTACAATTTTTAGAATTGTTTTCATTTATCTAACTTTGCTTTTAAAAAGGCATGATGGCTAAACTGTCCAAAAATGCTCAGTGTACATATTCCAAACTGACTGATTTCTAAAACCATTGCCTCAATGGACTTTTCACTATAGTTCTAGTGTGTTGAAATTATCTTCCAAATAAACCTATGTGTTGAAATGTTGCTGTTCTCAGGGTGAAATTTCCACAGATTACTCAGAAAAGCTACACACCCATAATTTATACAAGTATTTTGAAATTAATTTACTCTGATGAAATAACAGTGAGTGGGAAAGGATTCTCTTATCATTTGGAGAAGGCTAATTTTTACCAGATATCTAGAGAACCCATTTGTTTGTTTCTTTATCATTATTTATCAATTTTTTTTTTGTAAGGGAGTGCCATCAGCTACAGAAGCTGACTGGATGGGTTTAGCCAAGCACTTTCTCTTTCAGGCCAACCTACCTTACTGTATTGTGGTTGTGGGACTGAAATGAAAAAAGATCCCATTGTGAGATTTAATAAACTGAGAAGGAGAATCAAGCAGCACCTTCTAATACCTAGGTTGAGAAAACAGAGATTGGACAGGGGAGCCTTTGCCAGCTAGGCTTTGTTAAAACAGAAAATGTTACACTGCATATAATGTATTTTTCTAGAGTTACTTCATCTGTTATTCTAGAAGCAACTGAGCATGTTCCAATATGATATAAATACTTTACCTCGTAATATTTTATGAGGAAAAGTTGTTACCCATTTAAAGTCAATCAGTAATTATTAAGGGCTAGCCCCATATGGCTGATTACAGGATCCGATAAATTAACCCAAAAAACCTGATAAAATCAACATTTTAAAAAATACCAAAGAGTGCCAATAGTGAGATATTTTAACTTGGTATCTTGACTCTATATGTCTATGGATTAAAAAGACCCAGAGATTTCCATAGCCAAAGAAACAATGCTCTGTCTAATGAGCATGTAAGTTTTCTCTTGAAATAAACAAATATAAGAAGTATTTCTTCTTATCAGATGAAAATATATCTCATTTTGCTATGCCTCTGACTTTAATTTTTCTCCTACCAGTACATATTCCTTCTTTCTTGGTACAGAGTGACTGAATTATGAAGAATGGTTGAAAAAGATAATTCTAATAGTAAAAGAACATTCTTCCATTGGTCTCTAAAGGTCTGACTGAAGGTATAGCAACAATAGTACAAAAAGCAACAATACAGGGAAATTGAAAACAGCAACAATGGATAAAGTATTTTCTCACTGGTGCAGGAATGGGGTGTAGAGGCTGATGAATTAATTTTATTCTCCTTTTTGTCTGCCTCCCACTCTTTTTCCCCACAGGCCAAAAAAGACTAAAGGGATTTTAATGCACCAGGACTTGCATTGAAAGATCCATGTCCATGCAAGGAATAAGTAATATTTAGTTATTTATCAGTGGTTCTGCAAAAACAATCAGGTAATAGTTGTTTTAGAACCAAATAAATTCTGAGAAACAAGTTGCCCTTAGGCTCAGGAGAGTAGTTTCTTGTTTCGGATTTCTAGATTCAACTTTTATCTCAAGATAAAATTATTAAAGTAAATTTGATCAAAATGATACAAGGATTACAGACCATGTTGCAAAATGTAATCCTGTTTACTGTTCTGAGGGAATGGACAATTATTGCTAAAGCTGGGATAGAGTGTTTTTAATAATGTTTCTTGTTAAGATTTAATTACAGGAAATTGTATTTTCTTAATCACTGAAAACTAAACCACCTGGGAAAAATATTTTATGCAATTTCATTTGCAGTTTATTAAATCCTGTAAGACGTTTCTCTTCTGACGTGAGGTTAACAGGCATAAACTAAGGATGTCTTAACTTCAGCAGAATGCTTTCAGTACTCTGGAGCTTATTTCTAAAGAAAATAACAAGACTTAAAATTTGCATAAAATTGAAGTTGTAATAGAACACTTTACCAAGAAGGTAATATATTTTTGACACTTGTAGAATGAACAGGATAGCCAAAAATGCTTGTTCATGAATGGACCAAACATAGAATAGAATAGAATAGAATAGAATTTTATTGGCCAAGTGTGATTGGACACACAAGGAATTTGTCTTGGTGCATATGCTCTCAGTGTACATAAAAGAAAAGATACGTTCATCAAGGTACAACATTTACAACACAATTGATGATCAATATGTCAATATAAATCATAAGGATTGCCAGCAACAAGTTATAGTCATACAGTCATAAGTGGAAAGAGATTGGTGATGGGAACTATGAAACAATTAATAGTAGTGCAGATTCAGTAAATAGTCTGACAGTGTTGAGGGAATTATTTGTTTAGCAGAGTGATGGCCTTCGGGAAAAAACTGTTCTTGTGTCTAGTTGTTCTGGTGTGCAGTGCTCTATAGCGTCGTTTTGAGGGTAGGAGTTGAAACAGTTTATGTCCAGGATGCGAGGGATCTGCAAATATTTTCACGGCCCTCTTCTTGATTCGTGCAGTATACAGGTCCTCAATGGAAGGCAAGTTGGTAGCAATTATTTTTTCTGCAGTTCTAATTATCCTCTGAAGTCTGTGTCTTTCTTGTTGGGTTGCAGAACCGAACCAGACAGTTATAGAGGTGCAAATGACAGACTCAATAATTCCTCTGTAGAACTGAATCAGCAGCTCCTTGGGCAGTTTGAGCTTACTGAGTTGCATTATATAACATAACATTTAGACATATTGTCCCCAATTTAAGGACTTTCATGTGGCTGCAGCCACCGGCATCACGAACTTACCACCACCACCAGGACCTTCCCCCCCACCCACCCCCAATAAGGCAAACCCCGTTGATAAGACAAACATCATGTGCATTAGGCTACATCTCCCCAAATGTGTTGTGGTCCGCCAGCAGCCTGCAGAGCTGGCAACGGAGTCGGACAGCGATGAGGCTGAGGTGAGGCCAGGGCCATCGGGGAGTGAGGTGTGGACTCCAGAGCCTCCAGAGACTGATAGTAGTGAGGCAGAGGAACAGGAGGGGCCTGTTCCTAATGCACACATGAGAAGAGATGCCAGAAGGCAAGAGCAGCTCAAGCAAAGAGGACAACTCAAGAGATAATTGGCCCCTCCCATAAGGCTTAAAACAGACAAGTAATAGCGTTTGGGCTTTGCCAGAAAACAACGCTGTTAGCTTCGTCTTCTGCTTCATCTATGTCTTGCATTTATTTTTGTGACTTCTGAACGTTTGCCAAGAAAGGCCTTTGGCAGTTTGCCTAATTGGACTAAGGTTTGTGATAGGACTGAGGAATTTGTGTTGAGAAGAATTTGTTTTAATTTGAGTTGAACGATCCTGGGAATGAAGTAATTCTCAGCTGTTCGAATAAAGTTTGTTTTTTCACAGACTGAGTTTCCTACTACCTACTTTGGCCTGGGTCACAACAAAATGTTCAATCAGGATGGGAATGTGTTCTTCAACAAAGATTGGAAGAGCCACCTGATGAAGGCCACAGAGCTGTTCCATTCACTTTTGTTCTTCAGATTGGGCTACTCCTATCAGCAGGAATAGACCACCAAGTTGCAGAAATAACAGTATATTTAATGAGCAGTATTAAGAAAAAATGCCTAACTGAAGAACATGAAAAGGTTCATGAGCCTGCACAAAATAACGAAGCAAAAAGATTCCAAGGGATGATAAAAAGGCGTCCAAGGAGCCTATAGATTATAACATTAAATCCTACAGTAAAAATAAAATATTTATATAACAAAAACAGAAAACCATCGTGAAAGAATAAAGAAATTTGAGAAGTATCAAAGGAATATAAGGAAACTGAAAAGCTAAAAGAAATCTGTACGTTTATGTTAACTGTGGAGCCCTTCGTCCTCTCTGAGCTTGGTTGTTGCTTACAGACATTTCATTACCCAGCTAGCTAACACGATCAATATTAGTGAGTGTGGGGTTTGCACCCTATTTATATACAATAGCTTGCCCTCCCGGTTTTGATGGAAGTATGATTTTCTTTTTGATAATTCCTTGATTAGGATATCTAATTAATTATCTAATCATCTAATCAGCTCCTTTATTACCCTAATCAAGGAGCTACAAAGGAGAAAAACATACCCATACCAATACTTGCTGCCTATAATCAATTGGTTTGAGATGAAAAGTTATAGAAATTGAGAAGGAAGGAAGTTTTCTCCATGGCTGAATGCAAACAACAAGGTTCTAAAAACTTGTGCTAGGATCAGCACTTTTAAATCATAAATGATTGGGAATTAAAGAAATGCAGTTAATTGGTCATGTTTTGATAGAACTGAAGTGGTTAGAATGGTTAAGAAATAAATATATGATACAGTACTCTAATAGAATCTTTTCAAATTACATAAATGGGATTAAAATGACAAATACATTTCACTCTGAGTGTACAGACAGATTTACATATTTATTTCTTTATTTTATATATTTAACATTTTTCTACTCTGCCATAATGAAAAAGTTTACATAGAATTATATGTTGTGACTGGATCTAACTGATCACCCACAGGAGCTGAAGCTGTGGTAGATAGATCAGTGTACAACCTCTATGAAATGATAAAATTCCATGTTGAGGATAATTATAAAAAGAATCAAAAATCAATCTGCCAACATCACAATGTCTTTACATAAATTAGTGGTATATAGTTCAAGTCACTAAACCTCAGAAGGGATATTTTAGAGCTGCAAAAGTGGATTAAAACTGAATTGGATTAGATTAAAGGGAGTGAAGCAACTTCAGTATCTGGAAAGGTTATATTTGGGGCATCTTAATTTAAGAAAATAGTAAGTGGGGATTTGATAGAATTGTATAATATTATATATCACGAGGGGAAAAAATTATCTCCCGGTCTCATAATATTAGACTCTGATAAAAGCAGAAATAAAACCATAATACTATGGGACAAGAGTAAAAGAAGAACTTGGGTTTTTTTTTTAACCCACATAGATATGTGGATAAATATTCAGTAACATTAACCAGAGATGGAATGCTAATATTAGAAAACTCCCCATAGCTCTAAGCAACAACAGCTAGAAGTTTTGTTTTGTAATATATACCATGCCTTCATAACTGATTTCTATCATGAATTTATTTTTCTACGTGTTTTTCTGTGTTCCAAACTTTTTTCCCAAGTAAAATGTTGATTTTTTTTTCTTTTTAGCACTCCCAGATATAATACGTTTTGATCTATCCAATTACCTTGAATAGAGCTTATACCTACAATTCTGCAGTTTACAGCGTCTGGGAAGCCTCAGGTGGCACAGTTATTTTACTTCCTACTTTCAGTCTCTGCTAGTGTCTTCCTTGCCCTTGAAATCCTCTTGCATGTTTCTAGCTTCTGTGCCAGGGATCCATTCTGCAATTACATCTCCAGTCCTCTGGAGCATCTGTCTCCTGCATTCCAAGAGTAAGTATCTGTTTTTCCTAAGTGCTCAAGTGTACAGCGTGTGTATATAAGAGCAGATAAGCCATGGTCCTTCAGATGCTTCTAGATCACCCGATGTGCCTAATGGTCACAGATGATTCAGCTGTAGCATAATCATAGTTGTAAAAATTCATTTATTACTATTAGTGGTTCCATTCTGAAGAAATGTTGAGAATTCTTTCTGTGAGTATAAAAAGAATCATTATGTTCAGGACTGAATAGAGTGAATAAATAACTCACTGCTCTGTAAATCCCCAGGGGGAACAGCATGTAGACCTACAGAAGAGCATGTCATCCTGAGAATTCTTTGCAAATCATATTCTTAACTACAGCTTACCATTCTGCATTTCCACTTAAGTATCACAAATTGGATTCATGTCATAAAAAGGGCACAAAGCCATACCTGATTCATGAAAATAACCCACAAGAAAACCTAATTCAATTGCTTTCAAGTATCATAAACTGTCTTGTCAAGCAGCAGAAATGGAAAGTGTCAATAGCAAGATCATATTTTATAGAGCTTAAAACTTTAAATTCAAGACTCCATATTCTGGCAAACAGGAAGACTATAGGAAAAAAAATTTTTAGACATCTTATATCTATATCTATCTCTTACATACACACACAAAAAAAGCATCAGTCACTGACAGTGGTGAGATTTATATTGAAATTCTGAACATCAAACTCAGAATTTAAGGTGTACTAGATATTATAGAGAAGGATGGGGAACCTCATTCATGATGGCTGTTTCAATGATAGTTGTCCATTTAGGGCAATTACAGGGTCAAATAAAATTTGTAGCACTTAGCAAGGTGAAGAAAAGAATTTTATTTTATGATATTTCTTTGGCTGCCTTGATTTTGGCACCTAGAAGTACAACAAGAGTACATTTGACTCTAGCAAACAACTGCAGCATTATGTAGATTGGTTGCCTGTGCTGTAGAGAGTAGGGACAAACAATGCTGTCCAAGTCAATTTTATTCAGGTTATCACTTTCCCACCCTAGCTAACCATAGTCCGCATTTCTGCATTGCTTTACCCATTTGTCCAAAAAAAAAAAAAAGTCATGTGAAAGTTTATAAACATTTTTGTAATCCTTTGCCCTAATCACTTTTATAGAATGCAGTTTTCTAAGTTACTCCATATAATCTACATTTCTGTGGTATTTTGGAATTGCATATTGCATTGCCAAGAAAGATTATCAACATGTCAGGAGTAGGATTCAAATCCCATTGCTACCAGTTTGCTCGTGGGTGCGCACACACTTGTGCGCATGCATGATGCTTTTATCCATGCACAGAAGCTTCTGCGCATGTGCAGAGACGTCCGGGTGGGTGGGCGCTACCGATTTACCCGATCCGAGGCAAACCGATAGCAACCCACCACTGCAGCACGTGTATGTGCAAATTCTATTTCTAGTAGATGCAATTTATTTGCACTAGATATGTACAAATTTAAAAGTTAAAAATTTGGGGTGTTCATATATTTTATTTATTTTATTTATTAATTTGATTTCTATACCGCCCTTCTCCCAAAGGACTCAGGGCGGTTTCCAGCCAGATAAAACACAATTATACATATAATATAAAATTTAAAAAATATATTAAAAAACTAATTCAATTTGACCAAATCTAAAACTTAAAAACAAAAATAAAACTAAGATACACCCCTATTAAAATTACTAATTATTTCAAGCCAGCCCTGCGTGGTAGAATAAATACATCTTCAACTCACGACGAAAGGTCCGGAGGTCAGGAAGTTGTCATAATCCTGGAGGAAGCTCATTCCAGAGGGCAGGTGCCCCCACAGAGAAGGCCCTCCCCCTGGGGGTCGCCAGTCGACATTGTTTGACTGACGGCACCCTGAGGAGGACTTCCCTATGGGAGCGCACAGGTCGATCGGAGGCTATAGGTGGCAGCAGGCGGTCCCATAAATAACCTGGTCCTAAGCCATGGAGTGCTTTAAAGGTGGTAACCAATACCTTGAATTGCACCCGGAAGACTACAGGAAACCAGTGCAGCTTGCGCAGGAGAGGTGTTATATGGGAGCCTCGAGTCGCTCCCTCTATCACTCGTGCAGCCGTGTTCTGGACCAGCTGGAGCCTCCGGGTGCTCTTCAAGGGAAGCCCCATGTAGAGAGCATTGCAGTAGTCTAGGCGAGAGGTGACGAGGGCATGAGTGACCGTGCATAGGGAATCCCGGTCTAGAAAGAGGCGCAACTGGCGTATCAGGCGTACCTGATAGAAAGCTCCCCTGGAGACGGTCGTCATATGTTCTTCAAAAGATAACCGTCCATCCAGGAGGATGCCTAAGTTGTGCACCCTCTCCATTGGGGCCAATGACTCGCCCCCAACAGTCAGAGATGGTTTCAACTGACTGTACTGGGATGCCAGCATCTACAGCCACTCAGTCTTGGAGGGGTTGAGTTGAAGCCTGTTCTTCCCCATCCAAACCCGCACGGCCTCCAGACACCAGGACATCACTTCAGTTTATAAAATATAAACTGAACAATTTTCTCCATCTGGGTTGAAAAAAAAAAAGGGCCAGCAACTCTTCTGAGTCACAAGTAGGATTAATTTTTGTTTATAAAAATCCTACACAAATAAAACTGTGATTTTGAGTTTTTCATTGCTTGGTTATAATTGCATGTATTCTACCTAATTATATACCATATCTTTTGAAGAAAATACTTATTTTCATCCTAAAAATAATCTTAGATCATGTATTATGAAACTTTTTTTTCCCTTTTTTTCCCCATTCTTAGCATCCTTAGCCAACATTACCCTCAGCCAGCAAAGACATTGGCTATGCTAGCAAGACATTTTGGGAAGTATGGAACAGAACATCTAGAAAATTGGGAATATTGCATTATTTCCTGCAGTATCCAAGATTTGCTCCCAGCTTCCTTTGTGGATTGCAAAATAGATTAGAATGCTTTTCTCAAACCCCCTCACTGCTTCTGACTTGTTAACCCTATGCTGAAAGAAGTGAGACACTAAATCAAAGAAACCTGAGCTATTTCCAATAATTTCTGAATTAATAATTAAGCAAACAAAGGTTATTTCCAAGCCAATTAAGAGAACTACCAGGGCAGAACAAAAGAGAGTTACGCCTAGCTTTCCACTCAGTTATCCATAATAGGGTAAGAGCATTCAGCTACCTATAAACAGAGCTGAAGGCAACCACCAAAATCCTTACTAAAAACATAAACTATTTCACCCATAAGCTATTACCATTGATAATATTTTGTGCCAAGTTCTGCTCAGCTATCATTTTGACAATTTTTTAGAATAAACTGGGATGAAATCTTAGACCAGATACACTGACAGCTTTAATATGTAGTCTGAGAGATTCTTGTAAGTAGATTCTTCCTTTCTACCCCTGAAAGTAGATGGAGATTTAAACAGTTGCTTTATTTGTATAAACAATATGAAACTTACTCTTACTCTTACTCTTTCTTTCTTTCTTTCTTTCTTTCCTTCCTTCCTTCCTTCCTTGCTTGCTTTCACTAAAGAGGTGATTAGTTCACTAATTTGATGTATCTCCATTATCTGCAGAGCCAGGACTGATCTTTGTAGTGCAGCTTTCACCAATCACCCAGATGTAAAGTCCCACTTAAATAATTCTGAGCCAGAATAGCCTGACTAGGGATTCCAGGCATTCTAATCTAGAGGGTACCAGGTTTAAATGAAATTCCTGGTCTAAATTTAGAATAGAATAGAATAGAATAGAATAGAATAGAATAGAATAGAATAGAATAGAATAGAATAGAATAGAATAGAATAGAATAGAATAGAATAGAATTTTTTATTGGCCAAGTGTGATTGGACACTCAAGGAATTTGTCTTGATGCATATGCTCTTAGTGTACATAAAAGAAAAGATAAGTTCATCAAGAATCATAAGGTACACTTAATGATAGTCATAGGGTACAAATAAGCAATCAGGAAACAATCAATATCAATATATATCGTAAGCATACAAACAACAAAGTTACAGTCATACAGTCATAAGTGGAAGGAGATGGGTGATGGGAACGATGAGAAGATTAATAGTAGTGCAGATTTAGTAAATAGTGTGACAGTGTTAAGGGAATTATTTGTTTAGCAGAGTGATGGCATTCAGGAAAAAACTGTTCTGGTGTCTAGTTGTTCTGGTGTACAGTGCTCTATAGCATTGTTTTGAGGGTAGGAGTTGAAACAGTTTATATCCAGGATGTGAGGGATCTGTAAATATTTTCACAGCCCTCTTTTTGATTCGTGCAGTATACAGGTCTTCAGTGGAAGGCAGGTTGGTAGCCATTTATTTTTTTTTGAAGTTCTAATTATCCTCTGAAGTCTGTGTCTGTCTTGTTGGGTTGCAGAACCAAACCAGACAGTTATAGAGGTGCAGATGACAGACTTAATAATTCTTCTGTAGAACTGTATCAGCAGCTCCTTGGGCAGTTTGAGCTTTCTGAGTTGGCACAGAAAGAACATTCTTTGTTGTGCTTTTTAGATGAAGTTTTTGATGTGAGCTATCCATTTTGCGATATGGTAGAACCTGGAAATTGGAAGGTCTCTACTGTTGATACTGGGTTGTCTAGTCTTGTAAGAGGTGGAAATATGGAAGGGAAGTATGGAAATATGAAATTGTAGTGATTCTTGGTGATTCTTGCTTAATGACTAATTTTAGTGACTGTTATAATGGTGGTAAAAAGGTGGACTTGCAACCAGTCCTTGCACTTACAACCTTCTCAGTACCCACACAGTCACATCACATGATCATGATCTGGGTGCTCAACAAACAGCTGAGAATTACAATCTTTGCAGCATCCAGTGGTCAAATATTGGTATTTGTGACCTTCCCAGAAGGCTTCCTACAAGCAAAGTCAATGGGGAAGCCAGAAGGAAGTTGCAAGTCATAATCATGTGAAGTCTCATTGACAAACACAAGTGATTTGCTTAATGACCGCAGCAAAGAAAATATTATAAAACTGGTGTGGTCATGTGATGCCTCAAAACAAATACAACTCTTAACAATGAATTTTCTGATCCTGACTGTGAACATCAGTTCAAGGACTACCAGTAACTATTGCAAAGTCCTCAAACCTGGAGTGTTAACTTTCTTAGCTACTCCTTACTGTCTTCTTTGGCAGATTTTGGCAAAGAAGAGAGTTCCAGAGACACCCCCCACTTCCTGTTTTATTGTAAAATGCCTATGACACATAAAGGATAGGTATAACTGCCTTGCTGGTCAGATGAGAAGGATGGGGAGGATCTGGAGTCAGGTGCATCTAGGAATAGATGCAAGAGTCCTGACATAGGTAATTCTAATAGTTTTGGAGCCAATGATTATTCTGATTGAGGCAGATTCAGTCAACCTCCAGGCCCATTGACTGTTTCTGAAGTTCAGCCACCCACTCCTAAGCAGAGGTGCAATGATAAGGGATCATCAATAGAGAGTAGAACTCCACAGATCTGAGCTAACAGAAGAGCCAATGCTGAGAATTTAAATAGAATAGAATAGAATAGAATAGAATAGAATAGAATAGAATAGAATAGAATAGAATAGAATAGAATAGAATAGAATAGAATAGAATAGAATAGAATAGAATAGAACCTTGGAGTCTACCAGTCTAGCCCCCTGCTCAAGCAGGAGAACCTATACAATTTCAGACAAGTGTCTGTCCAGTTTCTTCTTAAAAACCTCCGGTGATGAAGTTACCACAGGTACACACTGGATGGAGGATCAGTATGGCTAATTTATCAGCCTCATTCCCTAGGAGCAAATCTTGAGAACAGCTTTCAAAGCTCACCCTTGTTGCATTTTATTTTGCTGTGTTGTGCTTTGAACGATAGTTTGGATTTTACCTCCCTATCTGCTTCCGTTTCCCTTAGATTCAGAACTTGTTTACAAGATTCTTGGTGACCTGTGGACTATGTTTACAGCTGCCATTTTAAGACACTGGTTAAAAGGACTCTTTTCTTCTAAAAGTTCTGCCTGAGCTTTCCCTGTCACTGGACTTAGCAGGCATCCAGCTTGCTTTCAGCAAGTAGTGGTACCGGAGATAAGGAGCAATCAGTTGTCAGTTGGATAGATATGGGCAAAAGGTAGAGCTACATATGTATATAAATCTCTATACAACTTGCAGTGAATCAGCGGAGACATCTAATTTCACGCTGCTACTGTTACACAACTAAGAATTAGAAACCATTTGTTCTGTCTGCCAATCCTTACATTGGCTGGGATTTCCCCCAGAAATCTGGGTGCCTTTCAACTGATAGCATTCTGGAGGGTCTTGAAAACATGACTATTCTTTCAGGCCTTGGGCTAGGAGGGATGGACCGCCTTGTGAATTCTATTGTTGTTGGACAAGACTCGCTGTCTTGTTCTTTGTTTTTTAACATCTGGTTTTGTTGGGTTTGTTTTTATAAACTGTGGGTTTGTTTTGTGTAATCAGATGGTGCCTAAATTGAATAAATTAAATTTAAATTAAATTTAGGAAACATTACCAGTTCAAATTGCTGCTGGTGACCTTCCAGGCCATGCATACAAGAATACCCCATTATTTGAATAACCTGATTGCAATTCGGGTTTCTGTGTGCTGAACTCTGCTGTGCAATCAGGGGCACTTAGTTTTCCTTCCTGTCCAAATGATTTAAAGCTTTCTCCCAGCTACCTCCTACTCTTTAAAATTGACTCTCCTTTGAACTACTTTACAAGTTCGATCTCCTGAGGTTTAAAAAGGCCCTTAAAACACTTTTTTTAGGACTTTGATGAAGATAGAAGAACCTTTCCTTTTAGTGGCACAAATCAATATCATTTTTAATTATGGCTTTACTGGGATTAGATTGTGTTTTTAAATTATCATACTGTAGTAAATGATGAGATTGGTTGTTTTTGTGTTATTGTTTTATCTGTGTCTCTGTGTCTATACTTTTGTGTCAGTTTTTGACTTCTAGCAACTGCCTGGACTAGTCTATGCTGTGTTTTGTTTTGTTTTTGGCAAGGTTTTTCAGAAATGGTTTGCCATTGTAGCCTTCCTAGAGTGGAGAAAGCTTGATTGTCGCAAGGCAGGTGTAGTTCAAACTGTTGGCCTCCCAGCCTCTATCTAACCTGATGCCTTAAGCATCACACCAAAATTGTTCCCTACTGTTTTACTTCAATGTAAACAAAGTCAATATTCCAAACAAAGTCACTCTTGTGTACAAGATCTTGTACTCAAGAGAAATTCCAAAGGTCAGAATTCTTTAAATTTGAAGTGCAGGTCTTTTCTTCCAGGCTCCAATATACTGGATCCTGGGGGTGGGGGGAGAGAGGAACCTAACACAAACTCCATGCATTTCAACCCACTGCTACACAGAAAGGGATTCCATCAGGTTTTAAAAAGCAGCTGAACCTGGTCTGGCACCTCGTATAGGCAATTCATCACTATCAAGAATAGGTACGTTTGTCCTAAATTGCCAACTGTTAAGTGTCAGTGTAGTGGTTCTGATAACACAAGCCCAGCAAGTATG
The DNA here is from genome assembly GCF_028640845.1 of Ahaetulla prasina. Taxonomy (NCBI): domain Eukaryota; kingdom Metazoa; phylum Chordata; class Lepidosauria; order Squamata; family Colubridae; genus Ahaetulla; species Ahaetulla prasina. Next base: position 71,718,991 of record NC_080539.1, read on the forward strand.
CAGAACCATAAACAATTTTTACCTGTTCCAGAAAATATCTCGTATAGCCAGCCTCATATAAAAAAAAAAACCTGGACACTGAAAGAGGCATATATCTCCAAGTATGTAGAAATGTAGTATTTGGGAATTAATATATAAAAAGCCAGTAAAGCAACCCAAAAGACAGCACTTTGTTATTTTGTTGTTGGTCTTGCTTTCAGATCTTCCAACCAGAAAGCTCACTAAATTCTCTAAAGCTTCAAATATCATGCAGTACCTCTCACCTGGGCTACAGACAATTCAAAACAATAAATACTGGCTTTTCCTGCTCTATGTCATGCCTCTGTTATACTTCTGCTCTCTGGCTCCATTGAGGTTATTTTGGCTTTGCTTCTTTTCTATCTACCTACACAGAGGAGAGAGATAGCAGACCCAGTCCAAGTAGAAAACATTTTGTAAGGCTGCAGCTTTCGTACATGTTTACTAAGAAGAATATTTGGAAAGAACTTAAAATATTAAATCAAATCCAGCTTCTTCTGAAAATTCCTTCATGAGTTCATAATTAGGGAAAGCAAGCAAAGGTTTATTTCCAAGTCAATTAAGAGAAACTAACAGAGCAGAACAAAAGAGATTTAACTCCAACCTCGGCTTTATAATTTGCAAGGTGCTTGAAGATTTTTTAAAATCCCCTTCAAATATAGATATAGAAATGTGATCTGAATGCCAATGACAGTGTGTTTAACCTAGATGTGTTCCTTTTACCTTTCAAGCAAATGGAAGTGCAACTGAGGCAAAAATCGAGATTTTCAAATACAGTAGGAGTCAAGGTAACATCCTGAGCTAAAGAAACTAGGACTTCAATAATATATTTGCACTGCAGAAACCCAGATGTCCACTAGATGACAGCAAAATTTAGAAAGCTACCTAGTAGCTGTGGCTCCATGACATCTCATGCACATCTCAACTGCATGCAGTCCTTAGCCCTGGCAGATTTAGTGGCAGTAATCTGTCTCTTCCCCAACAAACTACAGCTTAAGAAAGGAAAGAAAAGAAAAGTGGATGTCAAATAGATACAATGTAAGAGAGAAAGTGTACTAAAATTAAAGGGGAATTGCCAGCAAGAAGAAGAAGAGCTTGAGTAATTCTACTATTGTATTGTCCTGCCTACAATGCTATCCTTGCATCAATTCCACTGTCTACTAGCATATAATGCGACCCCCAGTACATTGTTTCTGAAGAACAAGGGCTATCAACAACAACAATAATAGGATTTCTTGCTTCTGGTCTAAATCTAGGATAGGGATTTTCAGTCATTTCTAGAAAATAATTTTTATTACTGGGAACATTCAGGCTATATACATTGTCTCTGAGAAGAGTCTCTCATTTTAGGATGCCCAGGAGCCCTGCAATTTAGGCAGGAGAGAATGCTTCTCACTTGCCCAGGCAGGATACAGCTATACAGTCACTGTGATGGGTTAGAGTTGCAAAGCCACAGTGTTCCAGGCAGCACTTTGATTGCTAAATGTAGTTGATGGGAAATCTGAGTTAACCTATAAGTATATTATACTGGGAAGCTAATGTCCCAGAAGCTACTGGAAGATGCTTGAGATATTATCATCGCCTAATACATTCTCTTTTGTTGTGCTTAGAAGAAAGAGATGCTTCCTCTCTTGTTTCCACACACCCCAAGAAGAAGAAGAAAATCCCAGTTCCTTTGAAGGCCTTTAAGCAAAGGGCTCAGGCTTGCTTTGTGTTTTCAAAGAAACCAGGTTCTTCTTTTTAGAGCCTCCTGTTGCCTCACCTCTTCCCACTCCCCTTCTATGGCTTTTGAAACTAAAGATGTCACAAAGACAGGCGGCTCTTAAAATGTCTATCCTATCAGCTCTTCTTAGCATTGTATGGCAGAAAAGAGTTGAAATGAGTGAAAGAGCTGATTGTGCTGCTGAAAGGCCAGGCAGTTCGAGGGGGCGAGCAGAGGCAGACTCCCTTTGTATGGAGGGCAGCCGCTGAAAGGACAGCTCTGAGGGGAGATGAGCAAAACAGATCTCCTATCAGCCAGAGCCATCATCAGCAATGTCAGAAGGCACAGTCTGTAAATAAGATGCAAGTGTCTCTTCTCCCACGTGCAGTATTTCAGATGGCACCTCCGCTCTGTTAAAAAGACATGTCGTCTGTCCTTGAACACAAGACCCCACAGTTCTGAGGTGAACAGGCTTATCACAAAATGATCACTCAACAGGGAACATCCTGTGATATTTGGGTATTCAGCCTCTGCTTGGCTGTTATCTGCATATGCAGCCTGATGATCCTATCAGTTCTTTGGGCAGCTTCATTTCCAGATTGTGAGACCAGCTACGGGTGTGTCAGTGAATGTGAGCAGACAAAGCCAAACAGAGCATTAAAGTCTGATGTCTGTATGTTTTCTCTAGATGCCTCTCAAAGAACAGGAGCAGGCGGAGATAGAATTGAGAAGCCAAGAATCACAATGTGGCTTGTAATGCAAACACATTTTCATCTGGGCATAAAGCCTTCCATTTCTTTAATGGCTGTCATCCCTCTTCCTTGCTATGAAAAATGAAATGCCTATGTTTTATTTGTATCAAAGTTATGTATTCTTCACACTCAACTCTAAAACCTATGCTAATCCTTCAGGAGCATTGGTATTGACTGATCTGGGACACTGTGACCACTGCTATAAAAAATTTAATAGGCCTAGGTACAAGTTATGAATTCTCAACAGCACCTAACCTTTTGTTTTTCTAAGGTAAAAAACACTTAACGCCCAGGAATCAGTTTTATCCCTTATTCATTACATTGCAATAGTTACTGACAGCTATTAAAACTCAACTATTTCTCCTCAGCTTAAACTGAGTGGAATTTTCCCACTCAGTTAGGCAACACAGTCCAGAAAGCAACGCTTCTCTGCTTTGTCTTCTTACCTCACCTTACCTCAGGTGGCAGACAAGGATGAGTGAAAGGTTGCTCCCCTTCTGGAAGGCCCACCATTGTCCCCAATGACAACTTTATGACTGGCAGCAACTGTGTTTCCTTGCCATCACAATGCAGCTCGTGCCAGTTCTATCAAATGCCCTTTTCTGACATAGGTTCACAAGATCTCGTTGAGGTAGAATGTTTTTATGTGAGATAGAAAATAGGCAGGGTCAAACACATTCCTGAAGGCAGGGAAGGGGTGTCAAAAAAAAAAGTCAAGATGGCAGTTTCAATCATGTGGCTACCATTTTGATTTTTCTAATTCCCTGGTTGACACCCACATAGTAATCCCTCTCTCCCAAAAACAGAAATGGCAATAGTATAATCACCTATCTCAGCCTACCCTGGTTTGACATTTATGTAGCAGAGAAGAAAGAAGTAAGCAGCAGCTTCTCACCATTAGTTGTTATGTTTGATTCCAGTTTTCTAAGGCTGATTTTCATTGAAAGAGAGAGAGGCGAAAAACCTGGAACTCCTACACGGTGTTTTTATTTATACTGAGCTCTTTAAGAAGAGACAGATTACAAATAAAATGAATCAATAAATGAGAGGTGCTAAATGGTTTGAATCCAAGTTTCAGCAAGTAAGTCTTGGCTGACTTTAGAGCCCAGGAATATAGCTATTCAGGTTAAGCCACCATAGCTGCTCAGATTAAACTGAATTTTTAATTAGCTTTTTTTTTCATTAAGTTATGTCTATAAATAAATGTGCACTTTCAAATTGTGTATTAAACTTCTAACTTAGAGTCCTAAACTTAGGAAGTAAAAGTTCCTAGACAAGGATTTTATTTAACTCAACAATTAAATTTGTCCAGGAGAAAAATGTAAGATCTCCTCAAATATTTAATTAGTGAGGGAGTGAGGACAGTAAAGTATGCAGTTCAGCACTATCTTTTGCTTCAGTTTGTCAATTACAGTATTATGCTAACTTTACTTTGTCTCCCACCTCACCAGCATCTTTGTTATGGTTTAAATATGGTAATAAAATGGATGAAAGCCAGAATCCTCAACCATAATTCTGCCTAAATGAAAGCACAGTGGGGAGATGGTTTCCAGATCTGAGGAATGGACATTCAATTAATGAGGATGTTGCTGTATTTCCCTGCAGAGGAGGAACATGGTTTAGAAAGTGGCCCTTTATCAAATTTTGTTATTAGCCCTAGAGGCAACCTTCTAGTGAGGCAGCACAAAACTGTTAGCTCAAGGACAGGTAGAACTTGACTTACAATAATTCCTTTGGTGACCGTTCAAAGTTACAATGGAATTTTAAAAAGTGACTTATGACCGTTTTTCATACTTATGACCATTGCAGCATCCCCTTGGTCATGTGATCAAAATTCAGAAGATTGGCAGCTGACTCCTATTTATCACGGTTGCAGGGTGTCGGGATCATGTGATCACCTTTTACAAACATCTCACAAGCAAAGTCAATGGGGAAGCCATATTCACTTAACAACTGTGTTACTATCTTAGCAACTGCAATGATTCACTGAAAACCTGTGGCAAGTAAGGTTGTAAAATGGGGCAAAACTCACTTAACAAAGAGCTGAAGAAGCTTCTTTGATGAGAAGTGAAATGTCTTGAAAGAAAAATCAGAAAGTCCAGTTGCCTCTTGAAAAAAGCACCTTTGGGGGTACCCCATTATAAGCACTAGTTGCACGGTGGGTTTCACGCTGTGTGGAAAGATGAAACATTGAGTAAACCACCAGCTCTTTGAAAAACATCTTATGCATACAATACCAATGTTTCTCAACCTTGGTAATGTTTAGATGTATGGATTTCAATTCCCAGAATTCTTTAGTCAACTTCTGAGGGTAAAGAACAGTGTATTGTACTCCCTAGATAACTTTAGTTATTGGATATCATAAAAATATTGTATGCAAAGGAATAAGGTAAAGGTAAAAGTTCCCCTCGCACATATGTGCTAGTCGTTGCCGACTCTAGGGGGCACTGCTCATCTCCGTTTCAAAGCCAAAGAGCCAGCGCTGTCCAAAGACGTCTCCGTGGTCATGTGGCCAGCATGACTCAATGCCAAAGGCGTACGGAATGCTGTTACCTTCCCACCAAAGGTGGTCCCTATTTTTTCTACTTGCATTTTTACGTGCATTCGAAACTGCTAGGTTGGCAGATGCTGGGACAAGTCACGGGAGCTCACCCCGTTACACAGCAGCACTAGGGATGCAAAGGAATATGCTTGTGCAATTATTTCTCTTTCTGCTCTTCCCATAGGTGAAATAGTTGTTGTTGTTTGTGGGTTACAACATTTAGGCAATTGCTTTACTGATATCCTTTTCTTCACGATGAAACAGCATTCAGAGATATGGAGGGAAAATCTACAAAACATTCTTAGAATCAATTCATTTCCTTTTTCTGTTTTCACTAGAATATGGCAAGGTAATAGAATAGAATAGAATAGAATAGAATAGAATAGAATAGAATAGAATAGAATAGAATAGAATAGAATAGAATTTTATTGGCCAAGTGTGATTGGACACACAAGGAATTTGTCTTGGTGCATATGCTCTCAGTGTACATAAAAGAAAAGATACGTTCATCAAGGTACAACATTTACAACACAATTGATGGTCAATATATCAATATAAATCATAAGGATTGCCAGCAACAAGTTATAGTCATGCAGTCATAAGTGGAAAGAGATTGGTGATGGGAACTATGAAACGATTAATAGTAGTGCAGATTCAGTAAATAGTTTGACAGTGTTGATGGAATTATTTGTTTAGCAGAGTGATGGCCTTCGGGAAAAAACTGTTCCTGTGTCTAGTTGTTCTGGTGTGCAGTGCTCTATAGCATCGTTTTGAGGGTAGGAGTTGAAACAGTTTATGTCCAGGATGCGAGTGATCTGCAAATATTTTCACGGCCCTCTTCTTGATTTGTGCAGTATACAGGTCCTCAATGGAAGGCAAATCATTTCAACAACAGTAGAAAGAAGATGGTGACAGGGGTACTCTGCATTTAAAGAGGGAGATGGGCATCTTAATTACCAGGTGCTGGGGCATTGGTAGTTGTGATGAATTAAATAACAGAATAAGAGAATAACAAGAGTTTTAAGGCCCTGGAAGGTCTTCTAGTCCAACCCCTTGGTAAAGCAGGAAATCCTATACCATGTCAGACAAATGGTTGTCCAATCTTTTCTTAAAAACCTCCAGTGTTAGAACACACACAATTTCTGGAGGCAAGTCATTCTACTGATTATTGTTGTAACTCTCAGGAAATTTCTCCTTAGTTCTAGGTTGGTTCTCTCCTTGATTAATTACCACCCATTGCTTTCAGGTGCTTTGAAGAATAGATTGATCTACTCTTCTTTGTGGCAGCCCCTTAGATAGAGCACTGCTATCATGTTATCCCTAGTCCTTCTTTTCATTAAACTAGATATACCCATTACCAATTCCTGCAACCGTTCTTCTTAGATTTTAGTCTCCAATTCCCTGTCAGCTTTCTTGCTCTTCTCTGCACTCTCCCTCTCTCTCTCAACATCTTTTTTACATTGTGGTAACCAAAACTGGATGCAGTATTCCAAGTCTAGTCTTACCAATGCATTATAAAGTTGTACAGTACCAACACTTCACGAGATCTTGATTCTATCCCCCTGCTAATGTATAAAGGACAGAGGTGCACTATCCATATCCAAACCACTCCAGAAAATGATTTGATTTGGATGACCAAATCCTTGAATTGGATACCATCTGATTCATACTAATTCAAACATTAAAACTTGTCTGCAGTTGTGGAAAGCTTCCGAATTAGTTCAAATCTATTTGGATATGTTTGATCTGATTTAGTTAATTGAATTGATTTGTCAGTTTGATTTGTCAGATCAATGTGATGCTCCAAATCAGTCTGAATTGATTTGGAACAGCAAAGATTTGCAGAGGCCCTTGAAGTAACTTATGTCCTCAGGTGTGAAATAGGATGTTCCACAATTGCCAGTACTGGAGTAAGACTCTACCAGAGTCTATCTGCCTTCTGCGACTTGGACAGGAGAGGGATGCAATCTATACCCCAAGCAGATAAACCTTTGGGCTGAACTCGAGGGAAAAGAAAGAGGCTTACATTGCCACTGTTGATACTCTAAAGTTGACAGGGTATTATTATTTTCTGCCCAATACGCATTGATACCATAACACAAACACCTATTTCCAGCAAAAACAGGTGAAGAAAGAAACAGAAGCAGTTTTTGCCTTCCTAAGGAGATTGCTGTATGTGTTCTCTTACAGACAAAACAGACAAATAAAGCTTCTGCAGCATCTCATTTTATTCACCTATCCATCTATCTAGTTTATATTTATTTATTTATTTATGTAGTATGTTATTAGATAATATATATATATAAGTAGAAGCATGAATTGAATGCATAAAATGAATACAATTAAAGGGAACATTAGGACAGGGATGGTAGGCACGCTGGTGCTCTTATGCATGCCCCTTACAGACCTCTTAGGAATGGGGTGAGGTCAACAGTGGCCAGTCTAAGGTTAAAATTTGTGGGGGTTTGGGATGAAACCACAGGTAGTGCATTCCAGGCACTGACCACTCTGTTGCAGAAGTCATATTTTCTGCAATCGAAGTAGAGCAGTTCACTTTAAGTTTGTATCTATTGTGTGCTTGTGCATTGTTGTGGTTGAAGCTGAAGTAGTCATTGACAGGTAGGACATTGTAGCAGGTGGTTTTATGAGCTATGCTTAGGTCATACCAATGGCGGTGTAGTTCTAAATTTTCTAAACCCAAAATTTTAAGTCTGGTGGCATAAGGTATTTTGTTGCAAGCGGAGGATTCTTCTTGTGAAATATTTCTGGACATTCAATTGTATTAATGTCCGATATGCAGTGCGGGTTCCAGACAGACGAGCTGTCAGCTTTGGAAGCCATACTAGATTGAAGGTTTTCACACTCTGCCACTTTCTCCTGTGTGGGAAAGTAGGGGGTGTGGTACAAGGGATTATTAGACATAACAACATTCTTCCTGCCAGTCAAGGTCAGATTGAGCTCGCAACTGGAGAAGGAGTGGCCAGAGTGATGTCTCGAGATGGGACGGTTGAAGATTGGAGCATGTGATCAGCAGAGGGGTCATGAGGATGGGGATTTTGGAGTTTGTATTATTGAGGGAGGAACCCAGATCCCCAGATTCGGATTTCCACCAACTGTGCCAGTTTACCTATGTTAGTAAAAGAACTTTGAAATATGTTTGCTTCAGAGTCTTTTCTGCAAGGAGGGTTTTCTGGAACGCTGACACGAGCTGTATTCGAGAATTGGTCTAGCTAATGTTGTGTATGCTCTCATTAGTAGTGTAATATTACCAGAGAAGAAGCTATGCAAGATTAGATTTACAACTCTTAATGCCTTTTTGGTGATGTTACAGTGAGCTTTGGCACTTAGATCATTTGATGAGTACTCCAAGGTCCTTGGCAGAGTGAGGGTCATCTACAAGGTCATGTCCACTCAGCTTGTGTTTTGTTTTCTGATTCCTTTTGCCAACGTGTAAGACAGAGCATTTGTTGGTTGAGATTTGGAGTTGCAAATTTTTTGGCCATTCTGACACAAAGTCAAGGTATTTTTGAAAGGTAGCAGCATTGTTGGTGGTGTTAAATAGTTTTACATCATCTGCAAAGAGAATGCAGTTACTATAATATGTTCACAAAAGTCATTTATGTATGGTATGAAAAGATTGAGTGAAGAGTGTTGAGAATGAAGAGTGTTGGTCCTAGAATACTGCCTTTGGGGACATCGCTATTAACAGGATTTGATAGTGCTCCCTATTTTGACCACTTGTTGTCTGTTTGACAGGAATGCGGTTATCCAATTATGGAGGGGTCCAGAGATGCCATAGGATTTTAGTTTTAGAAGTAGTTTGTCATGTACCACTGAATCAAAGGCTTTACAGAAGTCTATGTAAATTGCATCTATTGCTTTGTCCTGATCAAGATTTGAAGTCCATATGTTTTTGCAGTGTAGAAGTTGTAGATTACAGGATATTTTTTTTCTGAAACCAAATTGTTCATTAGAGAGTAGGTTGTTTGTTTCTAGGTGGAGGGTAATAGATTGGTTTATGATTGATTCCATGACTTTGCAAGTGACGCAGCATAAAAAGATTGGTCTATAATTTTCAACTAGGCTGGGGTCTCCCTTTTTGAAGATAGGGATGACTGTGGCTAATGACCATAGGTTAGGTAGGGAGCTGGTCCTGAAAGATTTTTCAAAGATTATGTTCAGAGGTTCTCTATAGCAGTGGAAAGCTTTTTTAAGAAATATGCACATTCTCACTTTCCCTTCTGGTCTTTCTCATCCTGCTGTCAGTATTTATTGATCTGGCTATACTCTCTATTTTTCTGCAACATCTCCCTTTTCTTAACTCCAGCTTTCTGAGATACTGATTTGATGCTGCTTTTTTTAAAAAAAAAATAAATCTGAGGGACAGACAAGACATCTGCTGTGCATTCATCCCGCACTGTTTGATGTGCCTTTTTGATAGCTTTCGTTTCTGTTTGGGTGATTCCCTTGAAAAGCATGTGTAGCCTGATCAGAAAGAGTCACATCCAAGCTTCAGCAGCAACTGGATGTGTGACAATTCACATAATAGAGAATGTGTGAATAAGATAGAAAGTCACACAGGTAATGGCAATATCATAGAGAGCACTAGCAATTTTTAACACCAACTTCCAATATTTATGGTTTATCACTGAAAGCAAATATCATTCAAATTTTGTATAATGTAGATGTAGGAAACAAACAGGAGTAAGCACTGATTGCAAAGTTCATCATTTTCATAGAATTCTTATTATGCCATTTTATTTTTTAAAAGTACATTTTTTGGTTATAACAATTACAGTTTTAACTCTAAGTCTGAATGAGTTGGACATTTCTGACAGAAAATCTTTAATTTGAAACAATAGTTCAGCATTTTTATAATAATTGTGACTTATATTCTATGTAGTTTTTCTAAAACCAAATAATAGACAATTATTTAAATTAATCCTATGTGGATTACATTAATAATTTATACAAATCACCATAACAGGTCTTTTTACAACACAGACTCTTAAGTTAAAGAATCTGAATCCTATAAAAAGTATATAGCAGGTGACTGATCCAATTGCATTTACATTTGAATTGCAATCCCACCTTCTAAAGATACTAATATTCCTGAGAACAGAAGTATGCCCCCAAATCGCTTTCTTTATAATGTTCAGATAACTTTGTATATCTTTCTTCAAAGCACTTTCAATGGTGAATGCAGTTTAATTATAGTTATTTGTATGCTTTAACACAATTTCTTCTCTCTACTTCACTAGTGAAGTATTCAGGAGACATCGTTGTGACCATCTGACAATTTTCAGCCATTGCAATCAAAGATACAAGCTGTGATTTCAATATCTTTCAAGCAGAAAGATATTATAGCCCTGGAAAAGATACAAAAAAGAGCAAACTCCCCTATGGGGAAAGTTTGAGGCTTTTTAACTTAGACAAATAATGAGTAAGAAAGGACTTGATTATGCATAGTGTGCAGAAATTGGATAGGAAGTTGCTTTTCATATCCAAAAACTCGTATTATTGGAACCCAATAATATAACTGCTATCTCACAGTGATAAATATTCCAACAGTACTGATACCAGGCAATGGAGCTTTATGGTAGGCGATTCGGGGGCATAAAAGGGCATACAATTCAATACATAGTTACTGAACGGGATTCTACTGGTCAATCATTTAATTTTTTATTTTAATAGTGTTGGTTTTAACTCTGTCATCTTTTTATTGTAAACTACAAAGAGGCAGCAGTAATTGGAGGAGGAGTAAGTCTGAGCAATCAATCCTGCAATAACAGCTGAAATTACAAAAGTCACTATCACAAGATGAAATGATGGCCACAAGCCTGGATGAATTTAAGGGAAAGAAATAATGTAATCGATACAATGAAAATCTCATTGGCTATTAGTCATTATCGTTATTTATTTATTTATTTATTTATTAAATTTTTATACCGCCCTTCTCCCGAAGAACTCAGGGCGGTGTACAGCCAAATGTTACATGGTTGGATTATACAAATTAGTGATAGTAATCGCACTCATAGCAATGTTCGGGCTTTTCATAGCCAACTGATTAAAACAAAAGCCTAATGTTGCACAAATCCTTCTAATATCCCTGGAGTACGTGTAGTAGAATACAACTTCTCTTTCAAGCCCTCTTAAACCAAGCAAATGTTGCCTGCTAAATTGTTTGTCACTAAGCTACACCTGGGAAACTCGGTTTTGTTTTTCTTCATTTAGGCATAAATTACCCAGATCCCCTGGGGAAAAAAATGTTAGCTAAAGACCAATTATGGTCAAGACTTGAGAGCACATTATACAAGAGAAGTGTATAAAAATAACAGAAATGATGGATTGGGGTCAACAAGTTGCATATTTAGAAGGTTGGTTGCATAGGGGTGTTTGTGTGTTTCTGCCTTGCACATAAAAAGGACTTCTTTCACTTAGCCCAAAATAAATTCAGAGTTTTCATTTAATTACACCATGTCATAGCAAGCTGTTGCTCTATCAGAGAAATGTGACTGCTGATGATGATTTTGGGAAGGCTGCTGTTCAGCAGTAAAAGCGTAAATTTTACCTGCAAAAGATCCAAGGCCAATACCTGAAATATCCAAATGAGGCTGTAAAGATAGCTCATAAATGATAGACAGTCATTGCAAATCAGTCTGTTATAACAATCTCGAGTCTGATAGCGCAATGGGTTAATTTGATATAAGGCAGTTTCATAAACATTTCAGTATTAATACGTTATTATTCTGGGAGATTAACAAGGCAAAGCAGTAGCTGTAGTACTATATATCAGGGGTCTCCAACCTTGGCAACTTTAAGACTTGTGGACTTCAACTCCCAGAGTTCCTCAGACAGGAACTCTGGGAGTTGAAGTCCACAAGTCTTAAAGTTGCCAAGGTTGGAGACCCCTGCTATATATAACTCTGGATGACCAACTTACTCTGAAAGAATCAATGTGCCTTGTAATACTTCGACACCCAGAACTTTGAACTTCTTACCCTCCACATCTTACTTATACATTGCTGGTCTCTAATGCTTGCCTGACATGAAGCTGAACTACTGGGTTGCCATTGGTAGTGCAAGTTCAGGTATCACAGGCTGGAGGTCTCTGGTATCACAGGGTCAGGAATTTCCAATTATATAGTCATGTACACTCACAAATCGGCACCCCGGAGCTGTGACTCTGCTCAGATCACTGCTGGACTCTTGAATTCACAACAACATGGCGCATTCCTACAGATATGGATTTCTATACTGTACAACTAGAATAGTAAAGTATGTGCTACTCTTTGCTCATTGCTTTCCAACCTTTTCCAATTTTAGATTTTTGCATTCTGTTTCCATCATAATACTCACAATCTGTGCACAGTGCATCAAAAGGCTTATTGCTGTAATAGAAAAATCATGGGTCTAATTATACTGTTTTTATTATTTGAAGTATTAAATATGAAGTGAAATTTCCCAATCTGGCACCAACGTACAAAAATAATATCACTGCGGGTAATGCAAATTGCCCTTATATTGCTTGAGGCCAAATGGATTTAATACAGTCTAGGTTCATAATCTTTGACTCCTCATCCCTGAAAAATTTACTACTACTCAGTAGGAGCTGAAACTCATGAAATATGATTCATAACAAGCAAAAACAAAAAAATGGTGAACTCCACTCATAGGAAACTTTTTCTCTCTGTGCAATCCATTAAGTGTAACAAGGAGGAACAAACTCAACAAGTGAAGAGTAAATGGGATTTTAAAAAGGAAATTTCCCAGAGCCCAGAATCTTCATCCTTAACTTTGACGATAAAATCAGGAGGGGGGGGTGGCTTTGAACAGCAGCTCTTGTTGCTAAGGGTATAGACCTTGATCACTGTGACAACATGTGAGCAGGCATGCAGCAGCATCTACTGTTCATCGGAGAGTAAAACAACTCTAAGCATGGATAATACCAGCATCCTTTCAAGAAACTTCAGTCTTTCAGACCTTCACCTTCTTGTGGCAACCAGCAGATCACAAACTGAAAGGCTGTAATTAGAAAAAGATGATGCCTTCCCCGCCCCCCTTCCTATGGATCTGTATGTTTTTGTTGTCAGGCTTCCTTGTGGTATGGGGAGTTTCAAAATATTCATTTCAGCCTTCTGGACCCAAGAAGAAATGTTGTTGGCTAGCTTTCTCCAATCTGGAAGCCTCTGTCCTAAAATCAGTCAGGCTACAACTCCCCTCTTTCCTGACTAGCCCTTTCTGACAGATCAGAATTGCAATCCCACATATCTGGATGTGTTGCCTCTTGTAGGCAGTTTGTCTATTTGTCGGGGTAAGCATGGGGAGTTTCTGCCTTTAATGGTTTTCCATAATGACTCTATCAGGTTTATTACAAGCTGCATTAAATCAACAAGTGGGGCACTAGGAACCACCAATCTCTTCAACATTGACAGGGCGAGCCACTTGTACATAAACAGACACCCACTCAATTCTACCATGATGATGTTACCTAGTAGGATAATCAAATGTCTGCAGGAAAACAACCAAGCTCAGAGACCCCCAAGTACCCCACAATCCAATCCTGAGCTAGAGAAGTTCTCTATATCCTAAGCTTCCTTTATTTTTAATTGCAGTAATTACCTACCCTGTTTTCCCCAAAATAAGACATCCCCTGATAATAAGCCCAATCAGGCTTTTGAGGGCATGGCAATAAGGCCAAGCGCTTATTTCAGGGTTCAAAAAAAATATAAGACAGGGTTTTAGTTTTGGGGAAACATGGTATACATTTTTGAAATTGTTGCTTTTGATTATCCTAAATAATGGAGTATTAAATTCTCAAAATTAGTATAAAGCTGTATTGCTAAAGCACTAATATTTCTATTGCCCAGAAGAGATTTAAGCTGATACCAAAAAGCCGTGGTAGCTTACTATCTATTTGTCAATAAGTGATAAACAAAGAGATGCAGATAATTGCCAACTCAATAAGTCTGTAGATGACATACTTTTGTATGAATAGAAAGTAAAATAGTAAGGGAACAATAATGTGCAGTTTGAAGAAAACTTTTAACTGACATATAATATTCTAAAAGAGGTTTTATTTTATTTATTTATTTATTTTGTCAAACATGTACAAGATAGCAGGTATAGGTATAAACATAAATGAAGGAAGGAAGTACAGATAAATGGGGACAGTAAGACAGGGACGGTAGGCACACTGGTGCGCTTATGCACGCTCCCATTACAAACCTTTTAGGAATGGGGTGAGGTCCATGGTAAACAGTTTGAGGTTGAAGCTGTGAAGGTTTAAGGATGTAACAATGGAGTCGGGTAGAGCATTCCAGTCTTTGACCATTCTGTTGCTGAAGTCGTATTTTCTGCAATTGAGTTTGGAGCTTTTTACCTTGTACGGAATGTATCCGTATAGGGAATATGTAAAGCCAAGAATAAGGCTCCACCCGGACTAGATGGTCTACCCCGGTGAAGGGAACGGTAACAAGCATATATGAGTATCAGGTGAAAGGTAGAGATAAAAAGGATTACCAGGGGTGGATCGAGCATACGTATCAATTGTTTGCCCATGTATTATTGTGGTTGAAGCTGAAGAAGTCATTGACAGGTAAGATGCTATAGCAGTCAATTTTGTATACTATGCTTAGATCGGACCGCAGGCAGCGCAGTTCTAGATTGTCCAAACCCAGAATTTCATGTCTGGTGGCATAAGAGATTCTACTGTGAGTAGAGGAGGTTCATCCACCCACCTTAATCGAAGGCCAGGGGGAAAAGCCATTGAGTGGGGCATACAGATATGGAAGAATGCTGTTCCAAAGGACAAGAACAGTAACAGAGAAGAGCCATTTCTGGGATCCCATCAGATAATGTTTATTTATTTATTTATTTATTTTATTTAATTTTTATACCGCCCTTCTCCCGAAGGACTCAGGGCGGTGTACAGGCATAATAAAAACCAACAATACAATATACAAATTTAAAATCCAATTTAAAAAACTTATTTAAATTAGCCCAATAATTAAAATTTACTCTACTAAAACCCCATTTAAAATTAATAAATTTAAAATTTAAAATCCCAATTTAAGCCAGCCCCGCGCGGATAAAAAGGTGAGTCTTGAGTTCGCGACGAAATGTCCGAAGGTCAGGAATTTGGCGTAAGCCCGGGGGAAGCTCGTTCCAGAGTGTGGAGCCCCACAGAAGGCCCTTCCTGGGGCCGCCAGCCGACATTGTTTGGCGGACGGCACCCTGAGAAGTCCTCTCTGTGGGAGCGTCGGGTCGGTGGGAGGCGATGGTAACAGCAGGCGGTCCCGTAAGTACCCAGGTCCTAAGCCATGGAGCGCTTTAAAGGTCGTAACCAACACCTTAAAGTGCACCCGAAGGCCACAGGCAGCCAGTGCAGTCTGCGCAGGAGGCGGTGTTACATGGGAGCTACGTGTAGCTCCTCTATCACCAGCGCAGCTGCATTCTGGACTAACTGAAGCCTCCGGGCGCACTTCAGGGGAGCCCCATGTGAGAGCATTACAGTAATCCAGCGAGAGGTAACGAGCGCATGAGTGACCGTGCATAAGGCATCCCGATCAAGGAAGGCGCAACTGCGAACCAGGCGAACCTGGTGGAAGGCCCTCCTGGAGACGGCCGTCAAATGATCTTCAAACGACAGCCGATCATCCAGAAGGACACCCAAGTTGCGCACCCTATCCTTTGGGGCCAGTAACTCGCCACCAACAGCCAGCGGCTGCAGCTGACTGAATCGGGTGCCGGCATCCACAGCCACTCCGTCTTGGAGGATTAAGCTTGAGCCTGTTTCTCCCCATCCAGACCCGTACAGCCTCCAAACACGGGACAGCACTTCAACAGCTTCATTGGGGTGGTCCGGGGTGGAAAAGTACAGCTGAGTGTCGTCAGCGTACTGCTGGTATCTCACCCCGAAACCACTGATGATCTCACCCAGCGGCTTCATGTAGATGTTGAACAGCAGGCGAGAGAATCGACCCTGAGGACCCCACAAGTGAGGCCCTCGCGGTCGACCTCTGCCCCCTGTCAACACCGTCTGCGACCGGTCGGAGAGATAGGAGGAGAACCACCGATATCGGTGCCTCCACTCCCAATCCTCCAACCGCGCAGCAGGATACCATGATCGATGGTATCGAACGCCGCTGAGAGGTCTAATAGGACCAGGGCAGAGGAATATCCCCTGTCCCTGGCCCTCCAGAGATCATCCACCAATGCGACCAAAGCTGTCTCCGTGCTGTATCCGGGTCGGAAGCCGGACTGGAACGGGTCTAGATAGACATCTTCATCCAGGTGTTGGGGCGGCTGTCGCGCCACGGCACTCTCTACAACCTTCGCAACAAAGCGAAGGTTGGAGACTGGACGATAATTAGCCAAAATAGCTGGGTCCAAAGAGGGCTTCTTAAGGAGGGGTCTCACCACCGCCTCTTTCAAGGCGGCAGGGAAAACCCCATCCAACAAAGAAGCGTTGATAATCCTCTGGAGCCAGCCTCGTGTCACCGCCTGAGTGGCCAGTACCAGCCAGGAAGGGCACGGGTCCAGTAAACATGTCGTGCCGTGAAGCCTCCCCAACAACCTGTCCACGTCCTCGGGAGCCACAGGGTCAAACTCATCCCAAATGTGCTCAACAAGACGTGCCTCCTCTCCCTCGCTTGGATCATCCCAAATTCGGTCCAGACCGTCCCTCAGCTGAACGATTTTATCGTATAGATAACCACTAAACTCCTCGGCTCGTCCCTGCAAAGGGTCATCCCGCACCTCCTGATGTAGGAGAGAGCGGGTCACCCGAAACAGGGCGGCCGGGCGGTTATCTGCCGACGCAATGAGGGTAGAGGCGAGGAGCGCCTCGCTTCCTCATTGCCACTAGGTAGGTCCTAGTATAGGTCCTAACTAGTGTCCGATCAGCTTCGGAGCGACTGGACCTCCAGGTGCTCTCTAGGCGTCTTCTCCGGCGTTTCATCTCCCTCAGCCCCTCGGAGAACCAAGGGGCTGGACGAGATCAGAGGCCGCAAAGGCGCGACACGGTCCAGGGCCCCGGCCGCGGCCTGCTCCCAGGCCACGACCAGTTCCTCAGTCGTGCCGTGGGCCAGATCCTCAGGAAATGGCCCAAGCTCCGTCTGGAACCTCTCAGGGTCCATCAGGCGCCTGGGACGGAACCACCGTATAGGTTCCGTCTCCCTGCGGTGGTGAATAGCGGTTCGGAAGTCTAGGCGAAGGAGAAAATGATCCGACCATGACATTGGTTCTGTTACTAAATCATCTAATACCAGATCATTTAACCACTGTCCAGAGATAAAAATCATATCTAGCATGCCTCCCCCTGTGTGCGTAGGGCCATCATTTACTCGAATCAGGTCCAAGGCCGTCATGGAAGCCTGGAACTCCCGAGCTGCCGTTGATGACAGGCCAGCCGATGGCAAGTTGAAATCCCCCATAACTATAAGTTTGGGGGTCTCAACCGCCACGGCAGCCAGTACCTCCAACAGCTCGGGCAGGGCTGTGGTCACGCAGCAAGGAGCCAGGTACGCGATCACCAAGCCCAACTGATTCCTATAGCCCCAGCGCACACAGAGGATTCGCAGCCAGCAATCTGAGGAACAGTGGTCTCCTCGGCTCTAGATCTTCCTTAATAACAACCGCCACCCCCACCCCTACCTTGGACTCTCGGCTGATGAAATGCTCGGAAGCCTGGAGGCACATCTCAACAAGGGGACCCCCTCAGGGCCCAACCAGGTCTCCGTAATGCCCATGAGGTCCGCGGACCTCCCTGAATAAGGTCACAAATCAGGGAGCCTTATTAACCACGGACCGGCATTACATACCATCAGCCGAAGGTCCAAGCTCTGAGGATCATGGCCACCGGGGGAATGGGTAGGGACTGAGGGGCCGGAGCACGTGATCGCTCTCAAACTTCGAGCACGTGCCCCCATAACTCGATACGGCCCCTCCCCCCCGCCATATCTGCCTCTCCCACTTACCGTACAGATCGAACAGCCCTCTAAACCTGGAACGTCCTCCCCCCCTGCCTTCAGACAAGATGGCGTAATGTCGCGAACTAGCACAGGGGCTGGATCCCTCCCCGACGGGTCCTCCCCCCCACCCGTCGAATCCCTCCCACCCCTTAAAAAACCCTTATTTAAAAAACTATTTAAAAAACCCCACAAATTCTTCTTAGCATGCCACCTCTCTGGGTCCCAAGACCCTTCGTTAAGGTAAGCCCTCGATAGCTTGGAGGGCCATTCCTGCGAGGCGGGGGAACCTCGCAGTCGTAGTAGATCGGCAAATGAATATCTCATGGAGAAATAGGCCCAAAAGTCGTGGCAAATGTCCATCCTTAGCCGTCAAGATGTACGCCGTCCATGTCTCCACCCCTACGTCGGCAGATTATCCTCTGGACCCAATATGGCCCCACATGCCGCTCTGCTGCTGTAACAAATTGTCCAAGCCGACCACCTCTCCGTCACTGATGGAATAAAATAGCTCAAAGAGAGGTGAACCGCTGATGACGATTGCGGAATGTTGGCAGGGCATAACAAAAGTCAGAGTAGGGGAGAAAACGATGTTCCAGTCCATGACCATGAGGGGGGGAGGGGCGTTGTTCATGCCCATACGAGTCCCGCCCCAGCACCAAAATTTAAGCTGATACCAAAAAGCCATGGTAGCTTACTATCTATTTGTCAATAAGTGATAAACAAAGAGATGCAGATAATTGCCAACTCAATAAGTCTGTAGATGACATACTTTTGTATGAATAGAAAGTAAAATAGTAAGGGAACAATAATTGCAGTTTGAAGAAAACTTTTAACTGACATATAATATTCTAAAAGAGGTTTTATTTTATTTATTTATTTATTTTGTCAAACATGTACAAGATAGCAGGTATAGGTATAAACATAAATGAAGGAAGGAAGTACAGATAAATGGGGACAGTAAGACAGGGACGGTAGGCACACTGGTGCGCTTATGCACGCTCCCATTACAAACCTTTTAGGAATGGGGTGAGGTCCATGGTAAACAGTTTGAGGTTGAAGCTGTGAAGGTTTAAGGATGTAACAATGGAGTCGGGTAGAGCATTCCAGTCTTTGACCATTCTGTTGCTGAAGTCGTATTTTCTGCAATTGAGTTTGGAGCTTTTTACCTTGTACGGAATGTATCCGTATAGGGAATATGTAAAGCCAAGAATAAGGCTCCACCCATACTAGATGGTCTACCCCGGTGAAGGGAACGGTAACAAGCATATATGAGTATCAGGTGAAAGGTAGAGATAAAAAGGATTACCAGGGGTGGATCGAGCATACGTATCAATTGTTTGCCCATGTATTATTGTGGTTGAAGCTGAAGAAGTCATTGACAGGTAAGATGCTGTAGCAGTCAATTTTGTATACTATGCTTAGATCGGACCGCAGGCAGCGCAGTTCTAGATTGTCCAAACCCAGAATTTCATGTCTGGTGGCATAAGAGATTCTACTGTGAGTAGAGGAGGTTCATCCACCCACCTTAATCGAAGGCCAGGGGGAAAAGCCATTGAGTGGGGCATACAGATATGGAAGAATGCTGTTCCAAAGGACAAGAACAGTAACAGAGAAGAGCCATTTCTGGGATCCCATCAGATAATGTTCTATGATTGATGTGACCCAAAGCATGTAGATTCTGATCAAACAGGATGGGCAGAGACTATTTGAGATAGGCAAGCCCTCAGATACACACCCCTGTGCCATGAAAGGCTTTATAGGTGGTATAAAGCTACCTATTGGCTATAAAGCCACCTATTGGCTTTAAATTTATACAATTTGAATTGTACTCAGAAGTCAATCAGCAATCAGTGTAGTTCATGGAGAAGTGGTGTTACCTGGGCATCAAGCCCATGCCACCATATTTCGGACCAGGTGCACTTTTCAAGGACAGCTCCATGTATAGCATGTTCTCTATATTTCTCTAAAATGTCAAGAAAAATCAGGCTCTAGCAGAGACAGTGCTTCCAGTCATGGTTATGCATAAACCTACTTACATATCCCTTAGATAAATAACATTTTCAGATAAATAACATTTGAATACTAGTTTTCCCAGAACAATCCTGAGAATTGGGAGAGATTTGCTTCTTGGATTTTGGTTTGGGACAGGTGGAGTGCTATAATAATAGGATCAAACCCCTATATAAGGACATGGTTTTTTTTCCTTGCATCCTACATGCATTGTTGTGCTTCTCTCAATCAGAGGTATAAAGGATGTAATTGCTATACTGGTCCAACGGGATTAGAGAGATGTTATCTCTTATTGAACCTGACATATCCTCCTACCCCAGCTTCCAAG
The DNA here is from genome assembly GCF_028640845.1 of Ahaetulla prasina. Taxonomy (NCBI): domain Eukaryota; kingdom Metazoa; phylum Chordata; class Lepidosauria; order Squamata; family Colubridae; genus Ahaetulla; species Ahaetulla prasina. Next base: position 71,739,317 of record NC_080539.1, read on the forward strand.
TAGGGCAGCTTTTAAAGGGTCCTTCATGAGAGAGAGCAGCCTTTGAAAACTGTTTATTTACAAATGTACAGATTGAGAAGAAAATGGAGAGAGGACCTGCAAATTGAAATGACGCTCAGAACATATGAGGCCTCATAAGGCAGTAAAAGATGCTTCTATCAAGCCACTGCATCCACATCAAACAAATGTAAAGATATTCATGAAAAGAGAGCTATGTAAAGCAATATAACACCTATTGTTCTAATAAGTATGCATAGGAAGGCATTTCAAAGCCTCCCATTCTGTGTTTGAGTCTACCCCTTGCCATCACACTCTCACCCTTCAACACATTTAGCTAAACCTGTGGATTGAATATGGATTATGAATGACACCATCAAATGCCATTGATGTCATGTGGTGCAGACTCAGTACAACTTGAAGTGTTACTTCTTATACAGCTACTACCTCACGTGTAAATCTCCTTCAACAGAATTAACAATGACTGTTGATTCTGTTCCGGTATTTAAGCAACAATATATATCATGACATTAGCTGAATCAGAAAATATGGCCCTTCAGAAGTTACTGAATCAAGCAACACCCAAGTGAGCATAGCTGAGAGTATTGGGACTTGTAGTTCAGTATCACCTGCAAAGCCAAAGGTTTGTCATCCCTAAAATTGTTTTTAAAAACCTGGATGGCAACACCTGTGGCAGCTACCAAACAGAAGCATTCATCAAACATTTTACAGTCTAGATTCAAAAGCTGGCAAGCAGGATTGTCCAAGAGTTTTTGATGCCTAGAACAAAAGATAGGTAGTATCTCACACTGCTAGCATCTTGGCAGATAAACTTCCTTTCTTCATTGAAAGGATATAGAAAAAGAAGTTTCATACCAAGTAGTAGGCTAGCTCACAGAGCACAGATTATATGTCCTTCTCTCTCAACTTTCTGTTGCCTTTTGAGATTAGTGTTTCACGCAGCCTAATGATAGGCCCAGCTCTCCTGGCAGGTCTAAAGTTCAGGCATCCAAGAAACCAAAGATTTTGACTGAGGATCTTTTTTTTATTATTTCCTGGAAATTCTATTTTATGTCTGGTTAGAAAATGTGAACATACATAAGAAGTGTTTTGAGCACATAGATAGAAATTGATTGTTACTTCCCTATATTTGAGTCCATCATAGATCAAGGGCTGTGGAGGCTAGATCTGTTCTTCCATACACATCCATTCCCAGTCATCCCCTAAATCAGGGGTGAAATTCATCCCATTCTATCCAGCTCAGACGAACTGGTAGCAGCGGCTGTGGGAAGCTCTGCCCACCTGCACAGATGTCATGACATCACTTTTTTGCAATGATTTTAAGCCTCTGCATATGGGCAGAATTGTTGTGTCTGCGCCCCCCGAGCCGGGTCTCCTGCCAGAAAATGACTTGGAAAGTGAGGGGGAAGGGCTGTCAGGACTTACCTCGGGAGCACCGGCTTCCCTGGCTCAGCTCCCAGGAGCCAGAGGCAGGCCAGGTGGAGGAGATAACGAGACCTCCATCCCCTGACTCTTCCCCCCCCCAGGCTACGCCTCCAGACCCAGCTGATGGCAATCAGGCCTGGCTGGATCCTAGGTTTCGTAGGCAGGAGAGACGGGAACAACAGAAGCAGGGGTGGGGCAGGCCTAGGAAGTGCTGTATCATGGAGCCACACCCCACAGGATATAAAGGCAGCAAGAGCTGCTGTGCCTCTTCGTAGCAGGAAAATCAACTGATTAACTAAGAGCTGAAATACTGTTTGTTCCTGGGTGACTCATCGGCGTTGAGGGAGATAACAGAGACACTTGGCAGACGCTCGCTATTTTGCTGCCAGAGCTGATAGTGCCGGCTAATTAAGCCATCGTTTGGACGGAGGCGATGGGGGACAGAACAAGAAGGCTTTGCACATGCGTAGAAGGCTTTGCAGATGTGCGGATGGCAGCATGCACACATTTTTGTGAACCAGTAGGGAAGGTAAGTGAATTTTACCCCTGCCCTATGGGCCATGGACATTTGTGAAAGTGATAACATTTGGAAGCTGCATTCAAGAATGGCCGAAAGGAATGAAGCACAGAAAAGACATCAGTCCCTCTTTTGCAGTCAAAAAATTATGAATCCTCTATCATGAATTGGCTATACTTCTGCAGCTCTTCATGACCTCTCTCTTTAAGGATGAAAACCGATACTTCAAGGACCTAAAAACTGTGCTTCTTTGTCATCCCTGAAAAACTTCCCCCATACCATTTCATACAGAGATGGATGATACTGTATTTGCCCTGTATTATTTGCCCTGAAGGTATTATCCATGTTCTCTCACTCTTTCTCAATGTCCAGTTTTCATGACAAAATATTACCCTGGAAAACTATTGTTTTAACTATCCCAGGGGTCTGCAACCTTAAATATTCAAAGAGCCATTTGGACCCATTTCCCACAGAAAAGAAAACACAGGAAGCCACAAAACCTGGGTGGGCGTGGCCAACTTGGTGTCACTCACTTCCACCAGTCACATGACCCCCCTAGCTATGCCTACCCAGCATTCCCTACCCATTAGGGCAGAGAACCAGTTATTAAAAAATATCGAGAACCACAAAATCCTTTTGACATATCTCTCTCTCCCCTCCCTCCCTCTCTCCCCCTCTCCCCCTTGCTCTCTGTATCTATGTCTCTCTCTCTCCCCCTCTCTCTGTATCTCTCCGTCTCTGCCCTGGCAACTTCTCCATCCCCTGCCATTGCCCTTACCTTCTCAGACCAGGCAAGGAGTGACTGGGAGGGGAGGACAAGGGGCGGAGCCAGCCAATGGTGGGATCACCTGACAGGGAGCCACAGCAGAGGGCCCTGCGGCTCCGGAGCTGCAGGTTGCTGACCCCTGAACTATCCTAATCTTGATGGTAATAGAAATATTTTTATGAACTTGTCTTGTCTAGTTTGCCATTGCCTTCCTTTCTATTATTAATCTACTTCTTTGGCACACTGAGCAACTTCATCTATCTTTTACGCCAGTGGTGGGATTCAAGTAATTTAACAACCGGTTCTCTGCCCTAATGATTTCTTCAACAACCAGTTTGCCAAACTGCTCAGAAAGTTAACAACCGGTTCTCCCGAAGTGGTGCGAACTGGCTGAATCTGCTTTACGCCCAAAAAGCAAAATCATTTGTCACCATCATGTCTTCCCTGACAAGTTTTAATTCATTTAAAATCCTGGTAGACATTACCTTTGTCTTCTTAATATTTAAGATTAACCAATTTATTATCTCTTTCCTTTTTACTTTCCTAGTAAACTCTTTTAAGTCTTCTTATTTTAGCTACAAAGGGACATCACCGATTCCAATAAAGGAGAATATTTGTAGCTCAAGAGTTGAAATGAGGAGTCTTTGGTGCTCTCTGGTGCTAGCACTAATGATGTTACCTAGTTTAGGTAATGAAAATCTTGCAAGAAAACAACCAAGGTCAGAGAACACCAAGGATCCCTCATGTCATAAATTGCTTAGGTTTCAGCCTCCAGTTCTTATTTTAGGCACCATGTTTTCCAGATGTATTTGCTATGTAGAAATAGCATGCATCCTTGTCGCGTTATTGTTTCTTTATTGTGAAACATTCTCAGAAGAATAATCAAGTATTTTGCACACTCATTAGTCATCATACATTGCAGATTCTGGCATATTCCAAACAAAGACATTGCTGCAATTAATAAACAACAGTAGAAATTCTTCTTGTGTTCTCTTGCTCTTTCCATTATCCATGATATGTTAATATCATATTTCATATCCCCCCGTCTTTTCTGAACTATGTTCATTTGGTGCATCTGCCATTAGTCATGGCTTTATTTTTCTTCACAGTGTATTTAAACCAACTCACTTTGTATGAGGAAGTAATGCAATGATTATTAATATGCATATTCTCTTGTACCCCTCTTCATAAATATATATATATACAGCAATCTTTTCCAGTCTCTGGCCCCATCTTATTTCACATTTGTTTACACAGAGCTGTTAGCATTTTAACAGCTTCTTCTTCAGCATTAAATAATTCAAGGTATATTTCTTCTGCACCTGGTGCTTTTCTAGTGCAGTCAGTCCAGGAATATATTCTTTTTAAAAATGTTTCCATTATACTGTAATCCCATTTATTAAGGAAATTACTGTAGTCTTTCCATCTTTAATTAACTTAAATAATGTGCCTCTATCAGATCTTTTCCTTGATTATTCTTGAACAGTCTCACCTTAACATAAATTTTCCTGGGTTTTCTCTGGCCTACTTAAAATCTATCCTTCATAATCCTTTCCTGTTTGTGGGTTTTTGCTGTTGACATTCTTGATTGAGATATATTTCCTGGCTTGACTATTTTGTAGAGCAAGTAACAAATCTATGTCATTGCAAATATCTGTGTGTTTTATGCTGGTCTTTGGCCATAATAAATATTTGATTTGAATTGAATTAATATCTCTCTGTTAAGAAAATGAAACAGAAATGGATTTGCTCAGCTTTTTGTGAAGGAAGAAGGAGACGTCAATACAGTAATTAATTTTTTTTTTATTTTGTCGTATCAGTATATATAGGCATTAACATGAAATGAAATAGCTATATAATATATAAGCATATATATGAGCATAAGTATGTAATAACTATATTAATTGAATATAATGAAAAGAAACAATAGGACAGGAACAGTAGGCACTTTTGTGCTCTTATGCACGCTCCTTACAGTCCTCTTAGGAATGGGGTAAGGTCAATAGTAGATAGTTTTTGGTTAAAGATTTTGGGATTCTGAGAAGAGACCACAGAGTCAGGTAGTGTGTTCCAAGTGTTAATGACTCTGTTACAGAAATCATATTTTCTGCAATCAAGTTTGAAGTGGTTAACATTAAATTTAAATCTATTGTTTGCTCTTGTATTGTTGCGATTGAAGCTGAAGTAGTTTTCAACAGGAAGAACATTGCAATAGATGATTCTATGAGTTAAGCACAGGTCCTGTCGGAGGCAGCTGAGTTCTAAAGTTTTCTAAACCTAGGATTTCAAGTCTGGTGGCATAAGGTATTTTGTTGTTTTCAGAGGAGTGGAGAACTCTTCTTGTAAAATATTTGTATTTTATTAATATTTGTATTATTATTTGTATTAATTTGTATTAATATTGTATTAATATTCATATTAATTTGTATTAATATTTTATTAATATTTGTATTAATAGAATAATTGTAAAATTATTCTATTAATAATTAACTTTGGGGTGCTCAGTGAGACTGATTCAATAATTGGCAAGGTTAAACAATATTTATTTATTTATTTATTTAATTTTGTCATAACAATATACACAAGCATAACAAGCATAACACAAAAGATTATATAATATATAAACATATATATGAGGAGAAACAAGGTAGTATAAGCATATATATATATAGAGAGAGGAAGAAACAATAGGACAGGAACGGTAGGCACATTTGTGCTCTTATGCACGCCCCTTAGAGTCCTCTTAGAAATGTGGTGAGGTCAACAGTGGATAGATTTTTAATAAAACTTTTGGGGTTATGAGAAGAGACCACAAAGTCAGGTAATGCATTCCAAGCATAGATAATTCTGTTACAGAAATCATGTTTTCTGCAATCTAAACTGGTGCGGTTGACATTGAGTTTAAATCTGTTGGTAGCTCTTGTGTTATTGTTATTGAAACTGAAGAAGTCATTAACAGGAAGGACATTACAACAGATGATTTTATGAGCTAAACCCAGGTCCTGTCGAAGGCGACGAAGTTCCAAGTTTTCTAGACCCAAGATATCAAGTCTGGTGGAATAAGGTATTTTATTGGTTTTGGAGGAGTGGAGAACTCTTCTCGTAAAATACCTTTGGACATGCTCAACTGTATTGATATCAGATATATGGTATGGGTTCCAGACAGGCGAGCAGTAATATGAGTGAGGGCTGGTTGGTTATAATTGTCTGCATACAAATATTGGCTGGCTTATTGTTGGACAACCTTTGGCTAAAGATAGTCTCTGTAAATTCCAGAGTCAGAAACATATACTTTTGTTGTTGTTGTATATATATATACTTTTGGAACTATGGATGATAAGAACAAAATGTAAGAAATTTGGGTTGGTTCTAAACTGCATTGGTTGGTATGGTGCTGCTTTATTTCCTTATTTACTTGGCAGTTTGTTTCCAATGGTTGCATTTCCAAAATATTTCAAAATTCCCTGGGAACATCTCCTATCTTACTCCACAATCTTAAAACAGAAATTAAAACAAGTCATAGAATTGCTGCTCACAAATAAGACTCTTCGTTTTTAGCTAATTGCAGAAAAGCAATTCCTCAACAGCACTGGTTTATTCTATTATGGAAGCATATAATAATTCTAGTTCAGAGGTGGGTTTCAGCAGATTCTGACCAGTTTTGGAGAACCAGTAGTGGAAATTTTGAGTAGTTCGGAGAACCGGTTGTAAAAATTCTGACTGGCCCTGCCCCCATCTATTCTCTGCCTCCCAACTCCTAGCTGATTGGGAGGAAATGGGGATTTTTGCAGTAACCTTCCCCTGGAGTGGGGTAGGAATGGAGATTTTATAGTATCCTTCCCCTGGAGTAGGGTGGGAATGGAGATTTTCAGTATCCTTCCCCTGCCACGCCCACCAAGCCATACCCACCAAGCCACACCCACAGAACCGGTAGTAAAAAAAATTTGGAACCCACCACTGTTCTAGTTGATGAATAGATCAAATTTGTACCTATCATTTTGGTTTGTTTTTTAAAAAATTAGATTTTATTAATTCAATTTTATTAACTCAATATTTTAGTATGGCTGAATAACCTAAAATTTGACTCAGATTTAAAAAAAAGATTGTAAAAGATACAGTTGGAGCTTGCTCTCTCTCCCGCTCCCACCCCCTCTGTTTTCTTTTCTTTAGATTGTATTCTGTTACAAATGACCCAGAGTGAAAAGAAAGGAAACCGTTTTTTAGAATTATTTAGGGTTATAAAAAGAATTTGCCCTGGAAAATTGCATTTTCTTATGTCTGTATGATAACACTGAAAAATAAGCTGCATAGGTAGAATTTCTGATAGGCTTCCTAATGAAAGGAAACAGGAAAAACAGATGCCTTTTCCCAAACATTTCTTTCAAATACTTTGCTGTTCTATATATCCGACCAAAAGAGTGCAATGAATTATAACGTAATACTGTCAAACAATTATAATAGATGAATATTAAAGTTCCAATTAAAAAGGTTAATTGCCTGAAAATTGATTTAAATAAAAACTAAGGCCACCCACCATCTCTTTCTGGATTTCCAATCCAGGAAGCAGGAATCAACAAAACAAGCAAGGAGATGGCATAGGACATGTGAAATCCAACACCATTTTCATCTAATGCTGAGAAATACATTCAGTCTAGAGGCACTATCTTGAGATTGGTCTCTCACTTGATGTTTGAAGAACGTTATTGATTTATTTTATTTCTTCTAAGTTCCTGGATTTTTGTAACATTTCGCCTAATGACAAAATTTTGATAGAGAATTGGAAAGCTAGCCTAATCTTTTGACTCCTTTAGTCGATCCAAATAAAAGCATTACCTATCTGAGAATTCAGAAGTGGAGTTCTTCCCTCCCCCAAATCGAACATTTTTACTTTTATCCCATAAGCAAACAATCCCTGGGAAATACAAAAAGCAGCACAGGTGGAAGAGAGTTGTGAATGTGTGAAAACCTAAGAAACCAAAGGCCTATCTAAATTCAAAATTCTATTCTCAGACTGATCCTCTGGATGCCTAGAGGATCCCTTAAGAATATGAAAATAATCTTCCTCCTTCCTCAAACAACTGGTATTCCAAAGACTATCTGCTTCATTCTAATAATTTCCAGTTTGATCATTTTTTAACATACAAAAACTATTTTATGATTCAGCTTTGGTCACTTCTATTTACATCCTGAAGTGATACAGGCTATTCAAGTTTCTCAGGATTCTATCATTTTATTTTGCTACATGTTGTACATCAGTTTTTAGTCCATAAAAAGTGGGATATACCAACCTCTAGACTTCTAAATACAAATGCTTTGAGATGTTGAGATGTTGATAAATGTTTTGAGATGTTGGGCACAATATCTCAAAGAGTTCTAGAACAGGGGTCTCCAACCTTGGCAACTTGAAGACATGTGGACTTCAACTCCCAGAATTCCTAAGCCAGCTAAGGAATTCTGGGAGTTGAAGTTCACAAGTCTTCAAGTTGCCAAGGTTGGAGACCCCTGTTCTAGAACATATGATAAGCAAAAGGAGCCACGTTCCATTTTTCATGACCAGATCTACATTACAAGAGGCAAAAATCCCTCTTCAAAAACTATGTCCAAAACAATGATAAAAAATATTGTATATGTATCTTCAGTAAGGCATTTGATAAAGTAGACATAACCTACTGTGTTTCCCCAAAAATAAGATCCTGTCTTATATTTTTTTGAACCCTGAAATAAGCGCTTGGCCTTATTTTCAGGGCGGTCTTATTATTTTGGGGCACATGGACAAAACAGAGCTCCTCTTGCCATCTTACCTGATTTCCAGCTCTGTCTCCCTAGCCCTAACCAGAGGAAATGGCGGGGACCGGTTGCGCATGCATTTAAATATTTTAATATTTAATATTTTTGAAAATATTATTTTCAGAGGGGTTTATTTAAGTGCATGCACTCAAAAGCCCAATTGGGCTTATTAGCAGGGGGTGTCTTATTTTCAGGGAAACAGGGTACTACTAGATAAAGTAGAAAAATGTGGGTTAGATAGCATCACCACCAGATGGATTCATAACTGGCTATCCAACTGCACTTAACATGTAGTCCTCAATGGAACTGCATAGTTCCATAGAGGGAAGTAAGCAGTAGAGTATCCCAAGGCTCTGTTTTAGGCCCAGTACTCTTCAATATCTTCATCAATGACTTGGACAAGAGGATAGATGGGGAACTCATCAAATTTGCAGATGACACCAAACTGGCAGGAATAGTCAACACTCCAGAAGATAGGCTCAAGATACAGAAGGTTCTTGACAAACTTGAACATTGGACGCTATCTAACAAAATGAAATTCAATGGTGAAAAAAGTAAGGTTCTACATTTAGGCAAGAAAAACAAAATGCACAGGTACCATATATGTGGTACCTTGCTCAATAGTAGTAACTGTGAGAGGGATCTTGGAGTCCTAGTGGACAACCATTTAGATATGAGCCAGCAGTGTGCAGCAGCTGCCAAAAAAGCCAACATAATTCTGGGCTGCATAAACAGAGGGATAGAATCAAGTTCACGTGAAGTGTTAATACCACTTTATAATGCCTTGGTAAGGCCACACTTGGAATACTGCATTCAGTTTTGGTTGCCGCGATGTAAAAAAGATGTTGAGATTCTGGAAAGAGTGCAGAGAAGAGCAACAAAGATGATTAGGGGACTGGAGGCCAAAACATATGAAGAACGGTTGCAGGAACTAGGTATTTATTTATTTATTTATTTATTTATTTATTTATTTATTTATTTATTTATTTATTTATTTATTTATTTATTTATTTGGTCAAATACATATTAAATAATATATATATATAAGCATAAATCGAAAACATAAAATGAATACAGCTAAAGGGAATATTAGGACAGGAACGGTAGGCACACTGGTGCTCTTATGCACGCCCCTTGTCTATGTCTAGTTTGATGAAAAGAAGGACTAGCCATGTCTAGTTTGATGAAAAGAAGGACTAGCCATGGATAGCCATGTTCCAATATCTCAGGGGTTGCCACAAAGAAGAGGGAGTCAAACTATTCTCCAAAGCAGCTGAGGGTAGAACAAGAAGCAATGGGTGGAAACTAATCAAGGATAGAAGCAACTTAGAACTAAGGAGAAATTTCCTGACAGAACATTTAATCAGTGGAACAACTTGCCTCCAGAAGTTGTGAATGGTCCAAAACTGGAAGTTTTTAAGAAGATGTTGGATAACCATTTATCTGTAGTGGTGTAGGGTTTCCTGCCTAGCAGGGGGTTGGACTAGAAGATCTCCAAGGTCCCTTTCAACTCTGTTATTCTATTCTATATAATAAGGGAAACCATCTTTGCATCTCTAATTTAAATTCCTCTTAAAGTCCCAGGGGCCAGATGTGTCAAATGCTGGCCATGCCCACCCCCATTTTAGTGAAGGGGGGGGAAGTTGTGATACATCATGTGACAATGTGTCATCGCAAGTTTGACACCCCTGTTCTAGAGTCTCCTCTGCATATAGATGCTTTGAACAACCTGAATCAATGTGTTTTGCTGAGAGAAGCGTAATTAAATATCAACCTTCACATTGTAAAAATGGATAACTTTTTAACATTTGGTGATGCGTTTATCCCAAATATCCAGCAACAAGTTGGCATCACCTTCAATACAGACAAGATCAATTATAGTGACATTTTTAATTTCCTAGAAATGGGAGTTGCTGCAGCTTATAGAAGCAGAGACAATTGAATTGCAACTCTGCCAGGGCTGAAGTTTTTCCAGTTTATAGCTTAGAAAAACAACAGGAAGAGATGTTGTGATGTAGATTTTTTGGGGGGGTGGAGGGGGGAGTAAAATAAAATGAAAGAAAAAAGTCCCTTGATGCTACCTAATATTAAGAAAACTGCATGGGTTCCAGATTTAGATAGGGTTAGCAAAACACTATCAAAGTAACTTGTCATAAAATTCTATAGACAGTTGTGAAGTCAGATACACTGATCCCTCTGTGACCTTAATCTGCAAAATATGAACCCTTTTACAACTTTCAATCTACTTTTCTAATAGTAGAAGATTGCTTCTAATCCTTCCTGCTCTTAGGTCCTAAAATGTATTGCATCTGTTACTCCTATCCCATTTGGTATTGTTCTTGCAAAGAATATTGGAGTCTTGAAATAATTCAATATGAGGATGACAACAGACATCGAGGTGACCACAGACATAATGGAGATGTCACAGCTCTTCTTCATCCAAGATGTGAAGCCACTTTCATTGCGTACCATGGGTTCCATGACATATCAGCTACCTGAATACCATCTGCCTAATAATCCTACTACTTTCTTATATACGGGATGCCTCTCCAAATGGGATGCCTCCAACTTTCAAGAATATTTTTAAAACTTAAGGTAACGTATTTATAGTCACTCAACTGTATTTTTGCCTTCTTCTTCTCTAAGGCAGGGATCTCCAACCTTGGCAACCTTAAGCCTGGCGGACTTCAACTCCCAGAATTCCCCAGCCGGCAAAGCAGAATTGAAGTCTGCCAGGCTTAAAGCTGCCAAAGTTGGAGAACCCTGCTCTAGAGGATTACAAACATTAGGAGTTGTCAATTTGCTCTGGGAGATATTGGTCCATGGAATCATGGATGCAAGCAAATTAGTTGGCCTCTGCAGATAATTCCATTCCTATCTATTCATAGGTAGATAGAAATAGATATATAGGCATTCCAACCATAAAATTAGCTTTACAAAAGGCTCTCTTCTGAACAGAAGAAATACACCTCTTTCAGTAAAAGTGCCTCCAACGTTCCCATGGTGGTCATTTATTGTAGGCTATGTTGAATATGATTATGCAGATGTGTTTAGTCTTGTTTGGAACAAAATTTTCATGGGCTCCGGGCTGCAAAATGTGATGTTTGTTTTATTTTGTGAATTGTGTATGGGAAGCCGTTTTGCTTTTTGATATACAAAAACAGAAATAAGGTTATAATGCACAAAGAAGAAGGAAGATTGAACAAAGCGGATTACGTGACCTGATCCTTAATGAGTCCCAGTAAGACTCTAGTGTTGCATAGTGCTATTTTGTTTCTGATTTTTGCTGCTGCAGAACTTCAGTATAGCAATATTGTATTGCAAAGACATCCCCATTTACTGTGCATACCACTGCACAGCTCAAGATAGCAGGCAGCTAGATTTCTATATGCATTCCTGCACCACATATATCTCATCAGAACCTTTCCACTTTTCTCAACACAATGATTACTGGTGATTCATTTACTTCTATGAGTGCTTTTTTAAAAAAAAAAATCAAATCAGAATGCTGAAATTTCAAAATGTCTCAAGTACAGAACAAAGGCTGATGGTCTAATATTGGGATTACTTCAATTTATGACAAAACAAAAAAGCTGCTATTAGCAAAGAAATTTGTGAGAATGAAAGCTTTGTGAAACTGACCCCAGGTAATACCTATTCTAGGAATGCAGGGATAACCTCAAAGAAGGCATGCAGCAACAGGTAAGGCAAAGTAAGAAGCAACTCAGTCCAGAGGAAAAAAAGCATAAGAGAGAAACTCAAAATGACCCTGCCTTGATACTATTTGGTATAAGAGGAGGCAGACAGAAACGCTGGCAGGCTTTCGAGATTCTATCAAGCCCTACAATTATAATGTAGCATTCCTGTAATCCTAACATCACCTACGTCCTGCTCTTACTTCAAAAGGCTGACCTAAGGGAACATCCAAACAAACCAGAGATTTCAAGTCAGACATTGTGATGACTCCTGACTCATCAAGTAGCTGATAAATGGACTCAACGCTGAGAAGCCTAAATAAGTAGAATTCTGTTTTTGTTTTCGAGGGCAGCTTCTCCCGTGTCCCATCCTTCTATATAAAGATTCAGCTGGTGGAAAATAGACCAACCCTTTATAATTCCAGCAGGGCCATTAGGAATGTGAGTTTGATTCCTATGATGATTCAATTTGCCAAGTAGAAAACTTAGGATTTCGTTGATGGAGCATTATCCTCAATTGGACAAAGCAACAGTCAGTCTCCCCAAAGGGGCTGTCTTCCACTTATCCTTCACATGCTATAAAATTGAGGATAAGTGCTCATTAAGGCAGAAAGAAGAAAGGAGAAAGATCAGACAGGGGCTGCCTATGAACATTCAAATAGGAAGCCCAGATTTCTTTCTTTAATCATGCTCTCTGCAATGGGAAAAAAAAAATCTCCCCAAGCGTTTATTCAAAGAAGTAATAAGTTTAACCAATTTAACTACTTTCTCATTAAAAACCTTTTCCATGTTCAAAACTGCATGGCTACAAAGTTACTTCTTGTGTTTCAGAACCTATCGTTTATATTGCTGGCTTTGTTTGGGAAGATCCAAAGTAATTTCCTTTCTATTTTCCTAAAGCTGAAATGAAGAGAAAAGTTGTGGGTAGAAGGGCTAAGAACTCCCTAATTAGCCAGACCTGAATATGTCAGGAAATTCAGCCTGAGTGATAATAGCCTGTTATAATTGTCCTTCCCAGGTCGGCCAGAGAAGTTTTGAATTATTCTTTCTGATTTGTAACAAGCATCTTTTAGAAAACTGTGTTATTTGATGCAACTTTTCCCTGCACCTCAAAATCCAGCATTAGTGTCAAAAGGTAGAGAGGGAAGCCAGATCGAACATATGTAGAAGAAAAGTTACTTGTTTGTCAGGATATCTGTTCTGCCTTGGTCAACTAAGCAGCATAATCAGTGGTAATTCAAGGCTCCTTCATTTTTATGAATCTTTTTAATATATCGCTGAATAAACTGGTGGGACAGAAGAAAAAGTGGTCAAAGTAAATTGTTGAAAGTAAAAATCCCTCTTTAACCTTTTCTTTGAAAAATATCTTTACAAATGTATTTTTATTTAATCTTTAGCAGGCTACTGTGGATCGAGGACAACTCACTGTAGCCAGGTTGGTGTGGATGGGTCAGCGGGAACACGTTGCCCCAGGCAATTGGATGTGAGGACAACTCACATCAGCTCCTCCTCTCTCCAAACTGCTGGCAGCCAACCACAAAGCTGGGTGCCATTTTGTCCCATCCCAGCACCGCAGAGTCTCAAAGGGAGAAAAATCTGCTAAGACTCTGGGGGCTTTTGCCGACATGGGACCTCTAGATGGCTGGAGAGGCAGCCCCACTCAACACATCCACTCAGGAAGCAGGCAAGCAGGTGAGGCAAGGTGGGCCAGGTCAGAGGAAGAAGAGGACAATGGGGAAGTTGTTTTTGGGGCCAGTGGATCAACCACTGCTGGACTCCAGCATGGGCTCCAGGAGCTTTTGCGGATTTCTCTTCCTTTGAGGCTGCGGTGCTTGGGTGAGACAAAATGGCACCCGGCTCTTCACTTGGCTGCCAAAAGGGGAGCAGCTGGTGGGGCACCAAGTTGTCCCCATGTCCAGCCGTCCAGGGCAATTTGTTCCATGCCAACCCATCTGTGTCCACCCAGCTATGCTGACCCTTCTGCACTGACCCAGTCACACCCACCCATTTGCGCCGACCTGGGCTTGCCAAGTCATCCATGCCAAATCATCCACACCAATCCATCCGTGCTATCACGCTGATCTAGCCATTGTGAGTCATCCCATTCCAAGCTATCCAATCTACTATATCTAGACAGCAAAAGTTTGGAAGATCACAAGATAGCAACAAAGAGTAGTAAAATATTCCAAATCCGCTGTAATCACATTTGTTTTAATCATGGTTTTAATGAACAAGCTATCAGTAGGATTCATACCTCATTAAGCCATTACTTTGCTAACCGTAGTTTAACCCATAATTGACTGCATTCACCTATCATAATGAGTTATAAAGCATGGCTGCAATGCTTAATTTTAATGATGAGATTCACACACTCTACTAAGTTATAAACAACAAAGCTACAGTTAATCATTAAGTTGGTTGTCTGGACATTTTCCTTTTTTGTGTGCCTATGCCAGTGTTGATTCCTGGCAACTGACCAGACAACTCCCTGCAGTTTTTTTAGCCACATTTTGGAAGTGATTTGTATTGGTTCATTCCAGGACTAAGAGAAAGGGACTGGCTCAAGGCCACCTAGCTGGCTTTGTGCCAAAAATGAAATTAGAATTCCCAGTCTCCCAGTTTCTAGACGGGTGTCTTAACCATTACATCTGCTAAATCATAAACCAAGGCTTTCATGCTTAGACCCCCATAGCCAAGATACCAAAACCCAGATACATAATAAATGGCTGGAAAAGAATCTGAAAATTCATTTGTGCAGAATATTATAGGCCAGGTCTCCTGCTTGTGCAGGGGGTTGGACTGGAAGACCTCTCAGGTCCCTTCCAACTCTGTATTCTGTTATTCTGTTAAGTCTTCTGCTGCCATAACTTTCTGGATTTTTTCAGCCCTGATATGGTAAACTTAAAATGCTATACAGGTAGTCTTCAATTTACAACAGTTCATTCAATGACCATTCGAAGTTACAACAGAACTGAAAAAAAGTGACTTATGACCATTTTTCCCATGTATGAAGTTGCAGCATTCCCATGGTTGCATAGTCAAAATTCAGACCCTTGGCAACTGACTCATATTTATGACGGCTGCAGTGGCCCGAATGTCAGGGTTCCAAGGAACACCCCCAACGAAATAAAGCTGCGAGGCTTGAGGTTCCTCAAAGTTCCAATTTATTAGAGATGTCATGTTGGCACAGCTGGGAAAACTTCCAGGTTTTCCACACCCACTTGACAATTCACAGCCCTGCCCCACACCCACAAGTTCATCACATTGTCCAATCAACTCTTCATACTCAACTGGATACAATCTTCAGGCAATCTCTATCAGACGCAGGATGTCCTTGAATACAGAATATTGTTATGACTAACTTTCTACCACCCCAACAACAACTCCCTCCCAACTTCCCCAGCTAAAATATGTGGCAGTTAAGAAGCAAAAAAAGAAAATTGCCTTCCAAAACTGACACCGAGTTCATGTGATCACCTTGTGCAACTTTCTGACAAGCAAAGTTAATAGGGAAGTCAGTTTCATTTAACAACCATGTTATTAACAATTGTAGTGATTCACTCAACAACTGTGGCAAGAAAGGTCGTAAAATGGGGCAAAACTCACAGCCAATTTCTCACTTAACAACAGAAATTGTTGGGCTCAGTTGGGGTTGTAAGTTGAGGACTGCCTGTAATAGCTTGGATCACACATCCCAAAACCAAATCAATTGCATTTTGGTTTAGAAGTAACAGCTCTTCTATGGGTGACCTTTACAGGAAAAGAAAAATAAAAAAACCTGTCCACTTTCTCCACATCACTGAATCATTTTATAAAAGGTAATCTTGTACCTTCATTAGTTATAGGTTGCATGAATTTTTTAAAAAAGTATTAAGTCGTTAACTTTCTTGTTGTGGAGAAAATGGTCTACTTCCTTGATAATTTTAACTGCTTTTTTTCCCCCCCTGCAACTCTATTAATCCATTTTCAGGGTAGAATGACCATATCTATTAGGCTGGACATTCCCAAGGCAGCCGTTCCATCTATGCCTGCAACGTTGTTTTTCACTCAGTCCCTTCCCGAATAATCTTCTGCATGCAACATCACTGGATATAGTTAACATTTTTATTAAGCCAAGGACTCTTGAATGGAGCTGGTCATTCAATGGTGGTGTTGCATTTGTCGGTTGGGAGGTTGCGAGAATCGAGAAAGTTATTAAAAAGCACACACAGGAAGATTCAGTGCTAAAAGGTTAAAGCTTCATTTGACAGATAGCGAGCATGAGGAAATGGAAAGTAAATGGGTTGCTGAAATGTTTTACATTCATACTCATCACAGGCAAGGGGAGTCGCCATTTTAATGAACAGAGATGTATCATCTCACTTATAGAGCTTTCTAACTGATGATAAAGAACCATGCATTAAGACCTGCAGGATTAAACAGCCTGCAGATACAGATTATCTATTGTCATGCACCAAATGAGAACAAATTGCCCTTAAAAGTCATTCTTACATGGATAAATCAGCAAAACTGCTGAAGAATACTTGGCAGGAGCAAGAGGGGAGGGGAAATCCGGGTGTGTCTTTTAACTTCTTACTTAGAGGGTCATTCAGAATAGGAACCAGCACAGACAGTTTTTTATTTATTTATTTATTTATTTATTTATTTATTTATTTATTTATTAAATTTTTATACCGCCCTTCTCCCGAAGGACTCAGGGCGGTTTACAGCCATGATAAAAAATAACAGGATACACATAAAACCATAATTTAAAAAACAAATGGCCGAATTAAAACATTTAGAATAAAACCCCAAATTTTAAAATGTTAAAACATTAAAACTAATTAAAATCCTATTTAAAATCCTATGCCAGTCCTGCGTGAACAAACAAATAGGTCTTCAGCTCTCGGCGGAAAGTCCGAAGGTCCAGCAATTGCCGAAGTCCAGGGGGAAGTTCATTCCAAAGGGTGGGAAAGGGTGGGAAAGTTTACCATGGATATCTAGGTTCATATTTATTCTCTCTTACTGGGTATTTGTAGAGTTACAAATCAGTGGTGAAATCCAATTTTTTTTTTACTACCAATTTTGTGGGCATGGCTTGGTGGGTGTGGTGTGGCTTGGTGGGCATGGCAGGGGAAGAATACTGGAAAATCCCCATTCCCTCCCCACTCCAGGGAAAGGATACTGAAAAATCTCCATTCCCTCCCCACTCCTGGGGGAAGGATATTGCAAAATCTCCATTCCCACCCCACTCTGGGGCCAGCCACAGGTGGTATTTGCCAGTTCTCCGCACTACTCAAAATTTCCGCTACCGGTTCTCGAGAACCTGTCAGAACCTGCTGGATTTCACTCCTGTTAGAAATTTTTATTAATAACCTTCGTTTATAATCCTAGATGGGGAAAGGGTCTATTGATTTTGTTTCAGAGCAGTTCCAGGAGGAAAAACTGCTAACAATTGGAGAAGGTCCATCATGCTTTCATGCATCTTTTTAATTGCCCTCTGGTCCCGAGTTCACATTTTCTAACACCATTGGTATCATACATGAGAATGATGCCACCTCAAGGCAGAACACAAACATAACCATGGTGAGTATTTCAGGTCAGAAGATAATTGTACATTGGTATAATAGATAGCTGATAGCTATTTGCAAAAGTGGTACCACTGCTACCTACAATAAGACAAAGAGCATTAAATTTGCTTGGCCTACAATGTGAGAAGTGCAGTAAGGGCAAAGGGACATCTGGAATCAGCTTTGCCAGAGGGGCAAACAGGTAATATTTTCATCCCAAAATGTTTATTTTTCTAAGGTATCGCTTGCATGATATAACTCTGCCATTGTCAGCCTCTTCACAAAATTATGAAGACTTCTAGTGCCCCAAATCCCAGCCAGCAGGTCATGAGGGCATAAAGTTGGAAAGTCATTTCCAGGCATTTGAGGGCATAAAGTTGGAAAGTCAAAATTAAAGCACTGGATTAAGAAGAACAACCCAGTCAGAAAGTTTAGTAGATGACAGAGATAAAAGGAGGAAAAAGATAAATCATGAACCCTGAGCAGTTTGAGGGAAGGTCAGGAGATGAATCTATGGAAAACCTAGACAATGGCCAACAACTGCAGTACATACACAGTACTGCAAGCTAATTCTGCCAACTGCCAGCAGTTCAAATCTCAACAGCTCAAGGTTGACTAACCTTCCACCCTTCCAATGAGGACCCAGATTGTTGGGGGAAATATGCTGATCTAAAGTCACCCAGCTGGTTTTCATTCCTAAAGCAGGACTAGAATACACAGTCATCCTGGTTTCTAGCTTGTTACTTTAACCCAGGGGTGAAATCCAGCAGGTTCTGGAGAACCGGTAGTGGAAATTTTGAGTAATTCAGAGAACCGGTAGCGGAAATTTTGAGTAGTTTAGAGAACCAGCAAATACCACTTCTGGCTGGCTCAAGAGCAGAGTGGGAATGGAAATTTTGTAGTATCCTTCCCCTGCCACGCCTACCAAGCCACGTCCAATCAAGCCATACCATGCCCACCAAGTCACGCCCACAGAACCGGTAGTAAAAATAATTGGCTTTCACCACTGCTTTAACCTCTAGGCCAAACTAGCTCAGTAACTAGAAATGCCTACACATTTATTATTTTTTTATGGCTCATACAGGTGATTTTAGAAATAACCCAGGGAGGTAGAAAAAATCTATACCCACATGGCAATTTAGAAATGTAAAAATAAGTCCCTGCTGTCTACTGGCACTGTCCATATTCCGATCATCCACATTCCACTACTTATGAGCTCCTTCAAGCTCCCTTTAAAATGAGCTCAATTATCTCATATTAATCAGTCCTAATTTTTCACATGACTATGTCACAATGAATGCTTTGGAAGAAAACAAAATGCCATATTCAGCTCTGTTCATTACAGACAATAAAAAATGAAGTGTTCTCAGAGGCTGAACTGCTAAACTCAAATTGGAAGGAAAAAGATCAGTTTCCAAATGACACATCCAAAACCACAGTGTATATGTGTTGTCATTATTGCCAGCTATTATTTAATAGCATGTCTAGATAAGGCAACAATGTCACTGTGTCTGACTTCTTTGACATTATTGTGTGATTTTAAAACTAGATCATAATTCTTTAATACCACTTTGTAATTATCTGATTAACCCAATAGAGTGGTCAGTTGCAAATAAAAAAAAAAAAAGCATTGAGAGGTTGGTCATAAAAGAATAGCATCATGATCGTGATAAATGCTCCTGCAATATTAAATCTCAATATTACCAACTAATAGAATAGAATAGAAATAGAATGTGGAAAGCCATACATATATCAGACCACTTATCCATCAAACTGAATGCTCATATATTCCTGTACACAAATATATAGAGAATTCAGGTTAATGTATAAACAAGGATCGATGTATAAACAAATCATGCCAGAACTGAACCTCGGATCATTTGCACATAATGTAGACATATGTTGTACTGCATTCTGTTGTGTTTTGACAAGTCATAGGCATCTTCTGGTACTCTATAAATAATATCTTCCAAAACTATCGAATCACTTATTGCATGACACTGTCCCTGCTGGTGCGTTGCTGAGACTTCCTGTATTCCATGTCATTAGCTCATGTACCATCAGCTTTGTCATCCTCCATTCACCTTATCCAACATTATCGATTCTATAGATGTATTAACCTGCATGATGTGTTCAAGTATGATTGCTTTTGTTTGATAATCCTTCTTTTCAGTGAGCACTTAAGTTTGATTTCCTCCAGTCCTGAACAGTTGGCCCTTTTGATTGTCTAAAGAATGGGAAGCCATTTCTTCCATCACATAATTCAAAAGTCACTCTTTTTCTTCTCACTTTTGTCCAAAATTTTGTCCAAAAAGGGCCTCTGGTGGCTCAGCAGACTAAGTCTGTCTGTTATTAAGACAGCTGCTTGCAATTACTGCAAGATCAAGTCCCACCAGGCCCAAGGTTGACTCAGCCTTCCATCCTTTATAAGGTAGGTAAAATGAGGACCCAGATTGTTGGGGGCAATAAAAGTTGACTTTGTATATAATATACAAATGGATGAAGATTATTGCTTAACACAGTGTAAGCCGCCCTGAGTCTTCGGAGAAGGGCGGGATATAAATGCAAATTTAAAAAAATTAAAAAAATCCATCCCACATATTCAAACATCATAAGAAAGAGAAATCAAGTGATTCTAATTTTTGTCCTAACTGAAATGTCACCATCTTTTGAGTTTATGTAGGTCAGAAATCCCTTTTTGCCCATCAGGAGCCTTCTCTGCCTCTCTATTGCACTCCTGCTATCTGTATCAATTCTGAGACATAGAAAACTGAATCTGTCAACCACATCTGTCATCTCAATGTTTATCTTAAATTCTTTTCCAGTAGACACGATCTTTGTTTTCGTGATGTTCAAAGAAAGTCCAACTTTTCACTCTCCTGCTTTTCTTTTAGAATGATCATTCTTAGGTCAACACTGTAATCAAATAGATTACATCTTATGTAGCAACAAATGGAAAAGTTCTCTGCTGACCTGAAAAGCACTGCCAAACAAGAGTCATCATTTGGGTTACTGGAAAAAATGTGTTAGCAAGAAAAAGTCTGTAGGTTCTTGCTGCATATTTTCCAAGAGTTTTCATGTTCTTCTCTGCCAATGATGGTGTTTGGTCCATCACTTGTTATAATATCCTAAAGAATTCATCAACCTCTTTTTCTGCATCCATCGTTGGTACATTCCCTCAGTAATCATGAAATTTACACATGATTGAATCAGAGGTGGTATTCAGCAGGTTCTGATCAGTTCTGGAGAACCGGTAGTGGAAATTTTGAGTAGTTAAGAGAACTGGTAAATACCACCTCTGACTGGCCCTGCCCTCATCTATTCTCTGCCTCCCCAGCTGATCGGGAGGAAATGGGGATTTTGCAATAACTTTCCCCTGGAGTGGAGAGGGAATGGAGTTTTTACAGTATCCTTCCCCTGCCACGCCCACCAAGCCACGCCATGCGCTCCAAGCCACGACCCACAAAGCCGGTAGTGGGGAAAAAATTGAATCCCACCACTGGATTGAATCCTTATGGAGTGTGTATCCTTTTATACATGCAGTAATATATTTTGAAACAATCATTACCACTTCATTCTATGAGTTTCATTTCCAGAATAGAGTATTTTAAATCTATGTGACTGGAAATGTTCATTTTTGTCCATTTTAGTTCACTTATTTCAAGAATTTCAATCCTAATTTGCAATATTTCCACATTAGCAATATTTAGCATTCACCGATTCACACTGTAGATATTCCATATCCCCACACTAAATGTCAAGCTGTTGCTCCAAGCTGTTTTGGGGTTCTGAGTGCATCAGCGACGAGACAAAGGGAAGGCTTTCGTCCAATAACAACATACTCTTAAAACCTACCTGATTTTTTTTTATCAAAAGGTTACCTTCAAATGTGTGTCTCATTTCTCAGCAACATGACATTTTTTCCTTCTTGAGTTTGTTTCCATAAATATTATTGGTGAATTTAAAGATCTAGTTTGCCATTGTTTTCTTCCTCACAATGCCACTGCTGATGTTGCTACAACCTCACCCATGGCTGTTTGCTTATAGACCCAGGCAAAGTATTTCATCTCGGCCTTATTTCAATTTTTTTAGTAACACGGTTGTTAAATGAATCTGGCTTTCCCATTGACTTTGCTAGTCAGAGGGTCACCAAAGATGATCATGTGACCTCAGGTCATAGCAACCATTATAAATATGAGGCAGTTGCCAAGCATCTAAATTTTGATCATGTGACCCAGTGGTAGGTTTCAAAAATTTTTACTACCGGTTCTGTGGGTGTGGCTTGGTGGGTGTGGCATGGCTTGGTAGGTAGTAGTAGTAGTAGTAGTGGGGTGGGCATGGCAAGGAAAGGATACTGTAAAGTCTCCATTCCCATCCCACTCCAGGGGAAGGATACTGTAAAATCTCCATTCTCACCCCACTCCGGGGGAGGTTACTGCAAAAATCCCCATTTCCTCCCAATCAGCTGCGAATTGGGAGGCAGAGAATAGATGGGGATGGGGCCAGTCAGACTTCTTACTACCTAAATTTTTACTAACTAATCAAAACTTCCACTACCGGTTCTCCAGAACTGGTTAGAATCTGCTGAAACCCACCTCAGATGTGACCATGGGGATGCTATAATGGTTGTTAAAACCATTTGTGGAAAAATGATCATAAATCACTGTTTTCAGTGACGTCGTAACTCTGAATAGTCACTAGATGCACTGTTGTAAGTTGCTACCTATATTGTAGCTTTTAAATATAAAGTTATTTACATTTGATAATTTACCATCTTAGATAAACTGAACAGAAGAATTATTTTATGAATATTAGTTTTTCAATATGCTTACTAGTATATCAAGATATTTTATAAATTGGCATTATCTGTTTAAATTTAGAGGTAGGTGATTGTATTGTCATTATCTCTGTACTAAAAGTAAATTGAAGGTCATTTTCGTTATAAATTTGTCTGTGGTATAATTTTGAGTCACTTAATTGTTTTTTTCTTTTCCTTTTACGTTAGTTAACATTTCAGTGTTTGAGTTTGAAATTTAATAAAAATATTATTAAAAAGTAGGTGGTGGTTAGACCAGGGGTCTCCAACCTTGGTCCCTTTAAGGCTGGCTGAGGGACTCTGGGAGTTGAAGTCCACAAGTCTTAAAGGGACCAAGGTTGGAGACCTCTGGGTTAGACTGTGTTCTATATTGGGGGGTGGGGGGGCATGTTGAGAAACTTGGCAAGACAACACACCTATAAACTGTGCAGTTAGATTTTATTCTGCTAGTGCAACAACTCCAGGAGCCATACCTGTCCCTATTAACTTCATTCTTGTAAGTCAATTTAGTACCCCATTGACTTTAAAAAGCTCTGCCCAACATAATTCCCCTTTCATTCCTCATTAGCATGGGCATCATTATTTTGTCCGTTTAGGTCAAGGTTACAGAGATGTTACAAGATGCAGACTTTAATTCATCGGCGCCATATAATTTTAAAGCCATAAGCAAAATGATACGTTTTGATAGCATTTTGCACTCCATGAAGCCCTTTCATTGGAACATCTCATCAGGCGTTGCTATTGTTAATTACAGTACAGCTCATCCGTGGTGGGTACAAGCCTCCTCATCTCTCACAGCAGCCTTTTTTACTGTAATTATAATCCCTTAGTGGCGGGGAAATTGGGGAAGGAGATGATCCCTGGTTTCTTCTACTCCTCTGAGCCCCCCACCCCATACTTAGAATCTATGAAAAACTTTAAAATGAATGCAAGCTTCTTTGCATTTTTGTTTCTTAAAAAAGAGGGAAATTGCTTCTGTTCACAATTTCAGTAACAGTTATAATCATATTGAACTGTAGAGGAATAGCAAGGCTACCCTGCTGCAATAAAAGAGTTGGCTTTTGTTGCATGACATTTATTGTACAGTACAAGACAACCCATCCTTCTTTCTATATATAATGTAGGCTAGAGTCATTTCCCCTCCCCTGGTGTCCCTTAGCAGATCCCCAGTGAAGCCTCTTCCTCTTCAGCTGAACTACAGAACTGCCTGCCACTTTGGTGAGTGGCAGAGGTGGGTTTCAGCAGGTTCTGACCAGTTCTGGAGAACCGGTAGTGAAAATTTTGTGTAGTTCAGAGAACTGGTCGTAACAATTCTGACTGGCCCCACCCCCATCTATTCTCTGCCTCCCAATTCCCAGCTGATCGAGAGGAAATGGGGATTTTGCAGTAACCTTCCCCTGGAGTGGGGAGGAAATTGAGATTTTACAGTATCCTTCCCATGTCACACCCACCAAGCCATGTCCACAGAACCAGTAGTAAAATTGTTTGAAACCCACCACTGGTGAGTGGAGAGTAACAAAGGGAGCCACATACTGCAAAGAAACCTGCACCCTGCTCCCCAACCCAGCAAAAAAGCCCCCCTCCCTCCAGGGAGGAAGAGGACTCATGCATCAACCACCAGTGCCCCCTCCCACTCAGCACTACTTCACCAGCAGGCATCCAAGTCATTGCCACATTGCTCTCCTGCCACTCACCATGATTAAATGATTTCAGATTTAAGCCTCAGTTCCAAAGCAACCTACTGCCACTCAGTTCTCAGGGCCTGCTGCCAGTCAACTGGGCACAGGGGCGAAAGGGTGGTGGAAAGAGGACAGGGATATGGGCTTTCCATTTACCATTGTGCCACGCAACCTATAGATTTCTGTAGAAGGATATCAGGATCATGTGACTGGAGCAAACTGTGGCAATACTGGGCAGCCACAATTTTGTGTGTATAGCCGGTGTGAAGATCCTTGAAATTGCAATTACACAGGAATTTTGAGTGCATTCTTTAAATTAACAGATCTGAAGCACCTTGACTGAAAAATGTTCATGCTATGATGCATTATTTGAACTAAGTGAAGGTTACACAGACACACAGGAGGGGGTTTTTTTGAAAGTTTTTTTTTATTTTTTTAGACAAACATAAAAACATCTTCAATACAAATACAGTGTGTCGGTTAGTTGATTACAACTCTTTTGTGCAATTTCAGCATATACATATGATTTATCTAGTTTTACGTTTTATCAATCCAAATTTTTGGATTTATTTAGTTTTACGTTTATATCCAAATATTTTGGTCAGTTAATCATTTAATTAACTACAAGTATTTCTTCCCTCATTTCATGTAAAGAATTCTAAATTTTATGTTAATCATATTACATCATTCATTTCATCATCTTAAATCAGTATGTATTTCAACCATTCTTCCATTATAAAAACCTCTCTCAAACTTCATTAACATATTTTTTCTCTAACCACTGATAAAATAAGTCCCATATCTTATAATATTGTTTATCTTCCTGCTCTCTAATTTCAAATGTCAATTTATATTCCATTATTTTCTTAATAATTTCATCTTGCGTTGGTATTTTTTCATTTTTCCAGTTTTTAGCAAACACAATCCTGGCCGCTGTTACAACATTCACAATCAAATATTTCAATTCTCTATTATAGGTTTCAGGTACGATTCCCAATAAAAAAAACCTCTGGTTTAAAATCTCTGTGTTCTTTTATCATTTTTTCCAACCATGTGTGGATTCTAGTCCAGTATCTTTTAGCTTCTACGCACGTCCACCACATATGGTAATATGAACCAGGTATCTGATGACATTTCCAACATTTTTCGGATTTATTCCTGAACATTACTGGCTATTCTTGTCCGGGGTAGGTGCCACCTGTAAAACATCTTATACAAATTCTCTTTATACACAATTGACATTGTACACAGCAGGGTTTGAGTAATATATAGATTCCATGACACAGAAGCCACTTCCTCAGCTGTAAGAAGTGTTGTGCTAAATTACATGTATTCATAAACAATTGTGACCAGTGAGATCACATATCCCAACCATATGCCCATACCTGTAAATTAGCATAACATTTCATGCAGTCCATGAAAGCTTTTAACATAATTAATGCATTAGCCTTTAAGGTACCACAAGATGGTTTGCTGTGTTCTTCTGTTAGGAAGCTTGCAAACTAATTATTACACCGCAAATTAACTGATTAAATGTTTAGCTCTGCTTTTTGATCCAAGGATGAAAGCAGCATTGGAAAAAGGAAGATTGTTTGGCTCGGTTTGCTGTCGTCCTCAGGATAAAGTATTGTTATAAGTTTGAAAATATATTTAGCTGTTCGACAAAGCTAACAAGCTTTTTGCTGTGACAATTGATTCTCTATCTGTATTTAATGCTGTATAGGGTGGAACCTGATCCTCATAAGGACTCTCTCATATTTATATCACTCAATTGGAAGAAGTTATTTGTGTACCCAGCTTCCTGCCCTTTAATCAGTTCCCTATTCATAAGAGCCTTTGGTGGCTTATAGCCAATTTTATCCATTGGAACAATGGTGAGACTTCATCTACCTGGTGGGCAACTGGGTTTTAGCTTGGCACTAAGCATAGAAGAAGCAGAGACATCACCCTGCCAACAAAAGTGCTTTAGTCAAGGCTATGGTTTTCCCAGTTGCAATGTATGGCTGTGAAAGTTGGACCATAAGAAAGGCTGAGTGCCAAAGTATTGAGGCCTTTGTAGTATGGTGCTGGAGAAGACTCCTGCAAGTCTCTTGGACTGCAAGACAATCGAATCGGTCAGTCCTAGAGGAGATCAACCCTGACTGCTCTTTAGAAGGCCAGATCCTGAAGATGAAACTGAAATACTTTGGCCACCTAATGAGAAAGAAGGACTCACTGGAGAAGAGCCTAATGCTGAAAAAGATTGAAGGCAAAGAAGAAGGTGATGACAGAGAATGAGGCGGCTGGATGGAGTCACTGAAGCAGTAGGCATGAGCTTAAATGGACTCCAGAGGATGGTAGAGGACAGGAAAGCCTGTCCATGGGGTCGTGATGGGTCAGACGCAACTTTGCAACTAACAACAACAAGCATAGAAAACTGAAAATACATTTCTGACAGGCAGAAGCAGCTTTTCAAACTTGGGGCCACTTGATCCTGTTTTCAGAGTGCTTCTTATCTACTCAAACTGGGTATGTTTTTCAACAAACAGTTTTACAGCAAGACGCTATAGATCTCGGTTATTGTTTCATTGCAAAGGAATTGACCTGCATAACTACTCCTGAAACAGTTAGCCACTTGGGAAAACGGAAAGTGCAAAACATTAAATGTTTCAAATACAGTGTTTGAACCATCCTCAGCATCGTTTACAAATAACATTAACCATTCTACAAGCTTCTATTCTCACAATCAGATGCTTCTAACACAAATAATGCCTACAGATGGTCTCCTTTTCAAAATTACTTTTCAGGCTGTTCCCCCCTCCCCCCTTACAGTCTTTAAGGCAGTACTTCTCAATCTTACCATATTTAAGGTGTGTGGACTTCAATTCCCAACACTCTGATTGGGGAATTTGGGGAATTGAAGTCCACACATCTTAAAGTTATTGAGGTTCAGAAGCACTGGGCTAAAGTATTGAAGTAAGATGAGGAAAACTTCAGAATGTATCAACTGTCAACCATGGGGATTCAATCAAAGACTTTTTCCCATCATTTTTTTTCATCACAGTCTACTTAACAAGTTTATTGTCATAGTGATAAAATGAGGGATGAATCCCCATTTAAGCTGTCTTGAGCTCCTTAAGGCAATATATAATTCTAACAAATGAAATAAATTCCGTACTGACATTAACTTACATTCATTTCTTACTACAGAGATTCTGATACTCTACAATCCCACAATCTTTTCAAATAATAAAAGGAGTTTATCCGCTGCCCTAACCTCATGAATAAAAATAATGGTTTTATTTAGGGTAGGGATAAGCAAAATATATATATAACTGCCATATACTTTTAGAAATAAAACTACCACTTACTTTTGATCATTACATTTTAATAACTTTATTAATTTTTAAACAGGAAGATAAAAACTAACAAAAACTAATAATCAAGAAAAAGTATAGTTCGCAATTCTCAAACTTTGCAGTAACACAACTGCCTACTGCAGCAGGGATATCTGCAAACTATAGTCAAAAAAGATGAACTAGTGCAACTGGAAGGTTTGCTTCCCGTTTTTTAACCACAGTTTATCCTACGCAGCCTTGTGCAAGCAAAACAAGGATTAAAGTCCAGACTAAGCTTTGACAGTATATTCATTTTGCCTATGTAAACCTCATCAGCTTCTTTAAAGATTCCCCCCGCCGCACCCACTTCCAATACCTTGTGCATCCCTGGGGAGGCGTCTTTACCCACATATTTAAAGTTCCTACTTTACTCCTACTCTGCATTCTCTGTTGTTCTTTACTCTTGCTTCTCCTTTTCCTTTCCTCCTTCCAATGTGAAAAGTTGATCTGTAAGCATGTTTGGGCAGAATACTTAATGATTCCACAAAAATTCAAATACTCTGATGTTGTATATGTATTATAAATTCTAATAATGTCTATGTATTATAAAATATAATAATGCTTTATGCAAAGACATTGGAAACAAAATTTCCCAGGACACGAAGTGCTGGAAAACAACCAGTATGTCTATGGAGATTCTCAGTCATCCAGGTCATGGTTGTCCCAAAAGTGCTTTTTCAAGAGGCAACTTGACTTGCTGGATTTTCTTTGAAGATGTTTTGCTTCTTATCCAAGAAGCTTCTTTAGCTCATTCTTCAGCTTCAAAGCTGAAGAAGCTTCTTGGATGAAAAGCGAAACATTTTCAAAGAAAAACCAGAAAGTCCAGTTACCTTTGGGACAACCTAATAATATAAACATGGTCTTGGAAATCCGGGAGCAGAGCCCATCTTTCTTTGGAATTTTGCTGTTATGCCTGATACGATTCCCATCACTTCTAGCCAAGATAGTCCAAGTTGTCTGTGGATGCAATCTCTAGTGCAATATTCAGAATAACAGAATAATAGAGTTGAAAGGGACTGTGGACAATTCTAGTTCAATTCTTGGCCAACAGGAAATCCTATACCATTTCAGTTGAATAGTTGTCCAATCTCTTCTTAAAATCCTCCAGTGTTGGAGCACCCACAACTACTTGAGGAAAATGATACCACTGGTTGTTCTAATTGTCAGAAAACTTCTGCTTAGTTCTAGGTTGGTTCTCTCCTTGATTATTTTCCATCTATTGCTTCTTGTTCAACCTTCAGGTGCTTTGGAGAACAGGTTGACACCCCCCCCCTTCTTTGTGCCAGCCCCTTAGACATTGAAACACTCTTATTATGTCACCCCAGTCTTTCTTTTCATTAAGCTAGACATACCTAGTTCCTGCAACTGTTTTATTTCGTATGTTTTAGCTTCCAGTCCACTAATCATCTTTGTGGCTCTTCTCTGCCTACTCATTCTAGAGTCTCATCTTTTTTATACTGTGGCCACCAAAATTGTATGCAATATTCCAAGTATGGTCCCGAGACACTCCAGGGATATCAGGTTGCATAAAGTTACAGTCAATATTTGATTGTGCCCATATTAGTGATAATGTAAAGGGAGAAGATAAAAGATAAGATACAGTAGTGGCCAAAATTGTGGAAACCTTTGGGAAAAAGTGCATTTTTGAGGTTTGGTGGCTAATAACACCACTTTTTTTTTTTTTTTGGAGTTTCAAGATAATCATATTCCACTGCTGGAATGGCCTGGGAATAGCTCAGACCTTAACCCAATTGAAAATCTATGGAGCCGACTAAAGAAACTTGTTAGTCAGAAGCAACCCAGAAATAAAACCCAGTTAATAGAAGCAATCATTCAATCTTGGTTTCACATTATAACAGCTGCAGAACTAAAAGACTTGGTTCACTCCATGGGAAGATGTTGTAAGGCTAAAGGTTACCCAACTAAGTATTAACTGATGTGATATTTTTTATATATCTTGTTTTTCCTACGATGATAATTTTTGTATATCTCATTTTTTCTATATATTTCATTTTTCTTCTTTATACTGATACTGCTATTCTAATAGCAAATCCTTCATAAAAGTTATTGCATTACCTTCTTGATTAAATTATCTTCCCATTGATATATAATTTTATGGTACTACTACCAAAAAAAGTGGCGCTATTAGCCAGTTTTAGAAAATACACTTTTCCCAAAAAGGTTTCCACAATTTTGGCCACTACTGTACCTCCTTGCTAATCTAAATGAGAAGAGAGTACGGAATGGCCATGTGTGTATGTGCACATGTTTAAATTCACTTAAAGACAGAGATATGCAGCAAAAGTACATACCCTATTCACTAAGGTCCTTCTTTCCCCTCTTCTATACTCACTCAGACTCACTCAGATTTACATAGGCCGGGCAAGCAAGCCTGCAATCACGTGGCCAATACAGATGGATCTCAATTACTGCAAGGTTGAATAATATTCTATTCAGTTTAATGTAAATTGTGAATTAAGGACACCTTGCATTTGATGCGACCCAAAGTCCAGTTCATGCAAGGCTAGTGCAAGTACAATTAAGTTTAGCGCATGCACAGTTCTGGTTGGGGTTTTAGGCACTGCTACTCTTTGTGTGTGCAAAATGGAGAAAAGGAAGATTCTGTCAGAAGAAGACAGTAATATGCAGTGAAAGAGTTCCCTCTCAAGGAATTTAAAGATTGCTTGCAAGCTGTAGTAGTCATGAAGCAAAAAAATTATGGACGCTGACCCTAACCTCGATGGAAGCATGCAAGTTCTCTGAGATGTGGATAAAAACACTCTGCACCTACTAGCATATGTATGAAGTTTTAAATAAAGAACAGTTCAGTCTACCCGTGCTAAAATATTTCGAGAAACAATAAAGATGTTTTTATCAGTGTAACCTTACCTTAGGAATGATTGTTAGAATTTTTTGATTTTTATTTTGCTTTCTGTAACTACTTTGTGACTTTGTTTACTATATATTTAAATTTTAAGTCTATTCTTTTTATCTTTTACTCAATATATCATTAATAAACATATAAAAAATATGTTTAAATTTTATCATTGCCTAGTTCCGCCAAGCTGAAACCATTTATCCTATGTTCCATAGAAATATCACTTTGATTGGGGTAAATTTGAATAATGCAAGCATTTTGTGGGATTCATTAACTCCACTAATTGAGACTTACTTGAACATGCAGCCCAGATGCCCTGAGAAGATAAGCAATAAAGTTCATGTTGTCTGAAGGGGAAAGGAAAAAAATTGATCTACTTTGCTCAACAGATTTCCTCAGAGTCAGAATCTTTATTACAGCAGGCTCAGAGTAGCCTTTTTTTTTAAATGACCCTGTAATCCCTTTTATCAGGATGGAGTTAGGGAGACTTGATGGAACTGAGCTTTTACTGGCCGGATGCCTTTCCTGACGCCTATGTGGAGTTTGCAGCAGATATTTTCTCTTTGCACCCTGATAGAAAAGCATCTGTCACTGCCTAGGATTGAACTCTCAACTTTAAAAGTAGCAGGCAAGTGTCTTCATCTCTATGCTATTGCACCGCTGAGCAGGATCAGAGTAGCCAAATATACCCATATTGCAAATATAGGTAAGAGTATTTCCTCTGAATCCAATGAAGTCCTTGGCAGAAATGCCATTTGATCCAATTAGTTATTGAGCTCCAAGAATACTCGGCCACAATATTCATCCGTATCTGCAAGATGACAATCAGTATGCAGAAAAGTTATTTGTTGTTAACTATCAGAGACAAATAGCTGCTATGCCAAAGTTCCACACCTTCCCTAAAGAATCAGGCTGTGGAATGTGTTAAAGGTTTATGTTGAAGCTATGTCTAAAATACCCCTTCCCTTCCTTTTGATTTAATCTAAATTTCTTGAGATGCTAGAAAATACCAAATGCTATTTCTCAAACAGTATGAATAAATAGAGCCTTGAGTTTTTCATATACCTTTAGTAATAGCACTTAGACTTATATACTGCTCCACAGTCAGTGGTGAAATACAATTTTTTTTACTACCGGTTCTGTGGGCGTGGCTCGGTGGGCTTGGTGTGGCTTGGTGGGCATGGTTTGGTGGGCATGGCAGGAGAAGGATACTGCAAAATCTCCATTCCCTCTCCACTTCTAGGGGAAGGATATTGCAAAATCTCCATTCCCACCCCACTATGGGGCCAGCCAGAGGTGGTATTTGCTGGTTCTTCAAACTGCTCAAAATTTCCGCTACTGGTTCTCGAGAACCTGTCAGAACCTGCTGGATTTCATCCCTGCCCATAGTGCTTTACAGCCCTCTCTAAGCGGTTTACAGAGTTAGCATATTGTCCCCAACAATTTGGGTCCCCATTTTACTGACCTTGGAAGGATGGAAGGCTGAGTCAACCTTGAGCCCATCAGGATTGAACTCCAGGCTGTGGAGTTTAAGATTAACATACAGCAAAGATGTGACAATTAATTAATTATTTCATATTTGAAACTTGTGCTACAACTTTCAATTTAATGAAAGAAAAGGAAAGTTTATCTCTTTCTTCTGACAAGATAAAATGGTGCAAAAGAAGAATCAGGGAAAAGAGCCGAGAACTAAAAATCTATAAAATGTTGGCATATGCAAGCAAAAAAAATAAGTTGCCTCAAAAACAAGCCCAATTCTGAAATGGGAGGAGAAAAGGCAAAGACAATTACTTTAATATCAAAGGCTACTGTGGAATACAAGGCAATTATTATTTTTTTCGTTACTTTATTCCTCTGCATACTCTATTCTTGACATCTTTGCTTTTATAACAATATTTTGATATTCCTGGATTTTTCCCTCATAGTAACCTCTTGGATGGGGAGGCAACTTTGCCTAATACTTGATGATTCAAACCCCCACACCCAATAATAGCCCTCCACTTATAAATAGAGCTACTTCATATTTTGACAGAGAAATCAATTCATTTCTATAGCATTGTGCAAATAAAAAGTGTAGGACTTTGAAAAGGAATGTTTTTGACCCTTAGCGTCAGCCAATGTATTCATGAATTGTGTACCTTGGGAACATAAAGCAGGCGTGCTTTTTAAAAAAAAAAAACAACACCACGTTGTTTGTCTACTATTGTAAAGTATGCTTGAACTTTATAAAAATAATTACTGTTTTCAAAGAAAGACAACTCCTATGGGGAAGAAGAATGAGAAAGCCTGGATCTAATTCAAATGCAACAGAAGAGAGTGATTCCCTAGAGAGAAATGGGTACAACAGAGTCACTAATGGAGTTTCACTGTTTTCCCACTGCAGGGGATTAACATAGAGAATGTTCTTTGTCGTGGACGGATTTAATTTGACCCTGTTTAGAGAAAATTTGTTAAAGCATGATGCACATTACCGTTTCCAAATCTGATGCCCTGAAGACCCATGCCCTCAAACCATTGTTCATGCCGCCTAACAGTAACAGATGTTCCAATCCTGCACACTTGGCAATTTTAATATCACTTGCATCTTATTCTGTAGATGCAAATGTATATTTGGGTATCCAGTTCATTGTAGAGGTCTTCCCCAACCTGAGAGCTTCTCACCATCTTGCATGATCATGTCTATGGAGATTCTCAGTCATCCAGGTCATGGTTGTCCTGAAGGTGCTTTTTCAAGAGGCAACTGGACTTCCTGGACTTTCTTTCCCCACCATTCAGCCAGAGCTGAAGAAGCTTCTTGGATGAGAAGCAAAACGTCTTTAAAGAAAAACCAGAAAGTCCAGTTGCCTCTTGAAAAAGCATGGGACTTTGGGACTTGCATGGTCATAATCATCATTAATAAAATTGGCTGAGGAGATAGAACTTGGACTCTTAATACATCTAGATGTTGGCCATTGGACTCCTTAACAGAACATTGAAATGAAAAAAAGAAAGTCTATTTTAATAGCAAATGAGAATGAATCCAACTTGCAGCAATTAACATTCAACATTCAGGAATGGTATGGTGTTTGTGAATATCTGTGTGTAGCATATTTTAAGCTGAAAGAGTCTAACCCAGGTGCGTCAATCACAAGGCCCAATCCGGCCCACGAGGTTTTTAGATCTGGGCCACTGGGCCACCACCCTGGAAACATTGAAGGACTGGCCTGCCGTGCCTCTGCCAGCAAAAATGGAGCTCAGGAAGGCTGCCCGTGGCCCTCCAGAGTTCCGTTTTTACTGGCAGAGGGTTGCAGGAAGCATTCACAGCTGAAAATGGAGCTCGAGAGCCCGTTTTCGTTGGCAGAGTGCTCAGGCCACCCCAGGTGGCCCCGAAACAAGTGACATTGAACTGGCCATGCCCACCCTGGCCATGCCCACCCCAGCTCCCAAAGGTCAAACACAGCCCTGATACGGCCCTCAATAAAATTGACTTTGATACCCCTGGTCTAGCCTATAACTACCTAGATGTGATAGTGCCTTTTCCCATACTTGAAATGAGAGTTGATTCATCATTATTCATGTATCATCAAAAAAAGTTTAACAGTGGATACCCGTGACATGCCACATGCCAGAAGTTTATTTGAAAAATGCAGTATGGAAAAATACATACTTCAAGTCTTTCATAAAACCAATAAGATCCACCAAATTACTTGAAAAATGTTAATTTGGTTCATTTCAATGTTTTATTCAATTGAGAGTTTCATTGACACAATATTAAAAACTGGGGGGAAATTTCCAGAGTAGAATATGTTAAGAGGCCTTTTGGACCCTACTCAGAAAATCCTACATCTCAGGCTAGGAAGTTAACATGCTAGACTTGACAAGAGCTCCCTCTGCTCAGATTCATTAAATGCTGAGGGTGTTTTTGTAAGAAAAATACTTTGAAGGCCAATGTCCCCCTTTCTGACCCACAGTTAATTGATATGTGTAAAAGCAAAATTGCACCTGGGAAATCAGCCATGGAAGAAGGATTTAGTTTCATGCCAAGGCTTCTCATCTTATCTAAGACAAAGTGAGAAAAGAACTCACAAAATCACAATGTCTCCGGATACAAGGAGTCTTGCAAGTTTTCACTGGGCTGCTATTCCAAGCTCATTCTGTTACCAGCTGTCAATCTGTAGAATGTTCTTAACAGCATATTTGTGTCTGCTGTTCATGATTCTGGCATCTACTTAAGAGCTACAATCAAAATCATGAAAAAGACGTTTTTTATCATTTAAAAAACAGTTCTACTATTTAGTACAGGGGTGTCAAACTCGCACCCAGCGAGCCAGATGTGTCATGCGCTGGCCACACCCACGCCCAGTTTAGCAAAGCGGGGGAAAGTCACGATACATCACATGATGACCCCATGATGACCACAGATTTGACACCCCTGATTTAGTATATTTAACATTAAAGATGAAGCCTTTCCTAAAAAGGTAAAGGTAAAGGTTCCCCTCGCACATACGTGCTAGTCGTTGCCGACTCTAGGGGGTGGTGCTCATCTCCGTTTCAAAGCTGAAGAGCCAGC
This sequence comes from Ahaetulla prasina, assembly GCF_028640845.1. Classification (NCBI taxonomy): domain Eukaryota; kingdom Metazoa; phylum Chordata; class Lepidosauria; order Squamata; family Colubridae; genus Ahaetulla; species Ahaetulla prasina. The sequence continues at coordinate 71,774,373 of NC_080539.1, forward strand.
ACTGTCCGAAGACGTCTCCGTGGTCATGTGGCCGGCATGACTCAACGCCAAAGGCGCACGGAACGCTGTTAACTTCCCACCAAAGGTGGTCCCTATTTTTTCTACTTGCATTTTTATGTGCTTTCAAAACTGCTAGGTTGGCAGAAGCTGGGACAAGTAATGGGAGCTCACCCCGTTACACGGCAGCACTAGGGATTCGAACCGCTGAGCTGCCGACCTTTCGATCGACAAGCTCAACGTCCTAGCCCGTGAGCCACTGCGTCCCTATGAAGCCTTTCCTAAGGACAAATAATTAAAGCAGGGTTAGGTTCAGTTGCTTTATACTACAGACATCAGCCTGGCTAGTTCTGTGACAGGAACTAAAGACTGCCTTGAGCTTTTCTCCCTTGGAAGCAGGTATACATCTCACTTATAGCTAGGTGGCTATGCTGTCTTAATGCTGATTATCTGGTGGGCTTCTCATGAAGGCCGCTAATGAACGACAGATGCAAGGACTTCTCGAGGTGAGAGCCTAGAGCATGTATGGGATGAGAAAAAGCCCAGAGCAAATTCCAAAGCCCCTTTTATTGTGTTTAGGTAAAAGTAAGTGGTTACAAAAGGTAAGCAGGGGAGGTTACATATTAGCATATAATCAACATATGAGTACGTGACTGCAAGCACATCTACAAGCCTATGATTTTGGGAGGAAGTCTGTAATTTTTGGGAGGAGTTTTGCCATGAGGTGGCTACTCAAGTTTCTTCTTTGTTCTCTGCCATGAGGTGGCTGCTCAGGTTTCTTCTTTGTTCTCTGCTTTTGCCCACGTGGTACAGCTGCATGGTAGCCTACACGGGGCTACAAGGACATCACTCCCACATCTTAACATGGCTATTAATATCCAGCAGAAAATAATGCTTTTTTTATGAGAGAATTGCACAATCATAAAGACTGTAGTGGTGAGCTCTCTTAGATAGTGCATGTACCTATCATATTCACTGTTTGCTTATTTTGGATTTACAGGCTGGTTTGCATACATATTAAATCTACATTCAAATTTTCAGATGTATTCCAAGTTTGACTTCGCACCATGTAGTTCTTGTGTCAGCTTTGGTTCACTTAGGGATTCATTGAAACATACCCCTTGACTAGAAGCACCTAAAGATTTGTATGCAACTGTATTTCTACCCCAGACAAGCATTGGGCTGGAGATAACCCAGCTGTGTGTAGGCTCAAAAGAGGCCAATTATCTAGATCAGAGGTCTCAAATTCAAATCATCACAAGTGCTGCATAAGGACTGGTTAATTAGCCTGAGTGAGTGCAGGAATGCTGAAGCCTTTTCACAGATTAATATAAAAGTCCCCAGTAAGTCACATGAAGAAAATTAAGAGTATCATGGTAGGCACTAAATTTGAAAAATGTTAGTAGGAAGCAGAGGTACTTATGAAACTAAGCTATGAAACTTCGTTTTGCTTTGGCCATTTAGCTGACAGTGATATCAATTAACCAGAACACCAATATTTGGTTTTATTAGTGGATTGTAATAAATGTAATGTATTGTAAATGTAATATTTTTTCAAGATCATATTCAGGATGATAATCTCAGAAACCTACCACAAAGAGCTGCTCAAGTCTTCTCAGTCCTTGCTGAGGACTTTCTGCTGAGCAGAAAGAGATTTCTTTGGCTATGTTCTAATCTGTTTCGTTCCTCTTCTCTCTCTCTTTGCACAGCAGTCTTCCCTTACATCTTTACAGGCATATCTTGCTGGCTTGCTACGTTTCCCATTCTTTGACTAGTAGAGGAGGTATCCCAGCAGGACGGCCAAACACAGCCCTCCTCTTTATCTGCCAGCACCCTCATTTCCTTAGGCAACCTAGCTTCCCAGCTCATTTTCCTTCATTGTCTTCCAACTGCTATGCCTACAGGGAGCCCAGAACCACTACAAAAGGCATGGACTATGAGGGTGGGAGAGATTCCTAAAGAGTAGTGCTGCTTACAGTGACAAGCCTTGGTGCGTTGACTATGCAGTCCAGCCAATCAGGTCTACATACCAACCACTGAATTGGCTTGCCTTGCTGAATAGCATACTCAATACTTACAAAATATTGTGGTAAACCATAGAAAATGACGTGGAAGGCTTAAAATAGTTGAACAAAACATCCATAATACTGTGTCAGCCTTGCAGAGCAAACCAGATAGAAAATATCATCAGATAAGCTAATTCTACATTATTGTTAAGCCACATTGACGGAATCTTGCAAATCTGAAAGTCCAATTCTCCCCTGTCTTCTTCATAGTCCAAGTAACTAAGGAGGGACTCTTCTGAATCTCTTGCCCTGCCCACTATTCAGCTGCATCTGTACTGTCTCTTATTTGACTGTTCCTTTGGCAGCATCTCTTTGCCCAGTCTCCCAAGGCCATTCCCACAACTCCTTCTATCAAGGGTGAAATCCAGCAGGTTCTGACAGGTTCTGGAGAACCGGTAGCGGAAATTTTGAGTAGTTTGGAGAACCAGCAAATACCACCTCTGGCTGGCCCCAGGAGTGGGGAGGGAATGGGGATTTTGCAGTATCCTTCCCCTGCCACGCCCACCAGAAGGGCGGGGTATAAATGTAAACAAAAACACAAAAAAAAAAATTCCTCAAGATGTAAAGATGGGTGTGTTGCCCCAACTGTGTGCTAAACACTCTGGACTGTTTCCACTGTCTCAGTTCCTTCTTCCTGGTATGGGTGGCTAAATCCATTTCTCCTCTCCCTCCTATTCCACTTGGCCCCTCTGGCACTAATCCCCAGCCAAGCCACTGGGTGGTTCCTCATGACAGTCATTCCCATTCTCCATTATTTGAGTACTGCCCACCAAAATTCTTACCTTCTTGCAGTCCAAGACTTCTCCTTTATTTTGTCAGCAATTAAACTTCCATCCCATGCCCCTCCTCTCCTAACTGGCTCTCTACTTTTATATCCCTTCCTTCCGTTCATTACTTTCTCTTCTTAATTTTCATTTCTTCATTTTAAAGCTGTTTTTCTAATTAGCGTTCACAGTCCCTGATTCTTAACTTACATTGCAAAACTCTCTGCAGTAAACAATCTGTTTCTTCTTCCAGTCTCTTTCCTCCTGTTTGCTTTGCCCCATTCCAAGAATAATAGTAGTAATCTTCTAATTAGTGTCCCCTTTAACTATATTAATTAGTTCTAGCCCTAATTGGAACCATGGGCTAAAAATTTTATCAGCATGTGGATGAGACTCTGCTCTCTCTCTGCTTTCTGTCTGAATCAAGGGATACTGTTGCCTTAAGGCTGTAATGGACTTGATGAGAGTTAACAAACTAAAGTTAAATCCAGATAATATGAGGAAACTATGGATAGGTCTGGCCTGGGAAACAAGTGGAAAGAACAGATGCATAGCTTGGGGGCTTCCTTTGATTCCAATATGTCACCAGAAGCACAGATTGTTTTAAAGACAATGGTGGGGACAGTGTATAATTTTGGCTGCTGCACCAATTTTGAGCCTACCTGGATCATGACATCCTTGTCTTAATGATCTATATCCTCAAAACTTCTTTGATTGGATTACTACAATATACTCAATGATTACCCTCGTATTTTGTCCAGAAGCTATAATGTGTATAGAACATAATTATACAAATAAGTGGGGCAGCCTAATAGAAACTATATAGCACCAGTCCTGAAACAAATTTGCATTGAACAATTGGTCCAGTTTGAAGTATTGATGTTAATCTACAAGCCCCTAAATAGCTTAGATTCAAATAAAAATATTTTTTAAAAAAAATGAAAAATGAAAAGGTAACCAAACTAGAGAATAATATTAGATTCAATCATTGCCTTCTGATTGTATGGCCAATAGCCCTGAAGTACAAGCAACTGTATATTAACTTACAAGATACTCTTGATTAAAATTCCTTAATTAAAATTGCATGGAATAATGTGAATATGTTTTATTCTAAACATATAGAATACTGTATGCCAAAATGAGCCAATATTTTAACATTAGTAAGGAACGCTGCAGGCATGGGTATAAACATAATCCACGTTCTGTACTCTATTAAAAATTATTATATAAAAGCCTTGATTGATCAAAACCAGAGATTAATATCTATAGGAGCATTTGATGACAACCACAGCATAAAAGAAAATGTGACTTGGAAGGTAAATGGCATGCAGCATGAATTAGCAAATGAAATAAAAGAAAGAAAGAAAGAAAGAAAACTGGGTAAATTGTGTGTGTCTCTAAAACTATGAAAAAAGAAAATAGTATAATAGCTGGAAATGGAAATGCCTTCATCTTATAGGTATCCATAGGTTCGTGAAAGATGCATCTTATGCTATAATAATCGGTAATAATGGAAGATGAGTTTTGGGAAAAATAATTACGCAACATTCCAAATAAATGGGATCTGCGGAATTTTGTTGTTGATGACGATGATGACAGAGTGGTGGGAGGGTGCAGAAAAAGTGTTTAGACCATTTTGAAACTCAAGAATGACTTAGAATGGTCAATAATTGATCTGTTTAGAAAAAGTTAGGTTCAGACAAGTTAGTATTACAAAAATTAATATAAATATAAAACATGATTGGTTGTTAAAATAATTAATGAAGGATACAGAGGTGATTAGGTATTCTGAATATGGAACAGATCATTGGAAGTGGAAATAATGAAAGTTGACTGGGGAAAACCCAGACATGAAATAGAAAGAAATGAAAATGATTGCAAGAAGCATGAATTCTGTATGACAAAGTATTAGAAGATAGAGTAATTTCCCAACAGAATGAATAGAAAGTGGATGTAAGAAAAGATGATGTGGAAACTGTTTCAAACAGCATGCAAATAATTATGTTACAGAATGCTACAGAAGTGTGGGTTGTTTCACTAATGTGAAATATGAAAAAGAATCTTGGAAGAATAATAAAATGAAAAAGATTGTGGCTGAAAATGCATATAAAAGAAATATTTCTGCAAAAAATATGAGATGAGAGAAAGTTATTGCATAATGGGTATGGAAGGAAAAAGATGGTTGCAAAAAATTTAGCTCAAACAAGGAATGGTTAAGATTAAAAGAGGCAAAGAAAATGCATGATGATTTTGACGGGGATAAAATTTGTTTTGAAAAAAAATGAAGAAAGCTAAATATGGTGCCTCCAGCACAGTGAACAGAAGTAAAAATGAAAGTGATGAAATTATTTGGAATGAATCTGAAATGAGGGAATGCTGGGAGGGAATATTTTAGAGATTTATATGGCAATAATAGTAATATGTCAAAGAGTGGAATAGAAAAGAATGTTAGAAATGCAAGCTTCCAATAAAAATAATGAAAAGGAAGTTATACATGCTATGAAAATATTGAAAAATAATAAAGCTGAAGTCATAAATGACAGAACTGGAGAAAGATTAAAATATGGGTGTGATTTGCTTGTGAAGTGGCTGTGTGACTTATTTAATGTGTGTTCGATGGGTGCATCTGTGCCAAATGATTAGAAGAATGCTGTTAGCGTTCTCCAATTCAAAGAGAAGATAGCAAGAGTGAATATAAAAGTTATAAAGGTATTTGTTGTTTAAGTATTATATGCTTAGGGAAGTAATTGTCAGAATTCTGATTGAAAAAGAGAAGTGTCAGTAAGAACAATTCGGGAGGTAGAATCAGGCTTTATAATGGCAGAAGCCATATGTTTGTTCTTTCAGCAGGTTGTGAAGAAATATATCAAGGTGAGAACTTTATTGTAGATTTGTAAATTTAGGGAATGCGTATGATAAAATGAACTGTCTTGAATTATGGAACACTCTGTGCAAGTAAAGAATTGAAGGTGAGAGGTGTATATGCCAGGAGAAACATAAAAGAAAGTTGAATGCAATGGGAATCGAATATTTAAAAAGTTATTCTTTGTACAGAGATAAAAAGAGATAGAATCAAAAATGAATGTCATAATCTGCGCATATACTATATACATCTGAAGTTGATTTATACTGAAATTTTGAGTATTTTAAACATGCTCTTAACCTGTGGTAAAGACCAACAGCTTTCTTGTCTTATCATCTGAGATTAGTATTAGGGAAAAGTCATTCAGAATAGCATGAAGTATAGTTAGATATGCTTGAGACTGAGACATCAAAAGTGTCTTGCTATTCTCTTGAGCTGCTTTATCAGAAGTTTGAGTAAATGGGAAAAATGCAAATACTGTTTTGTACTGAATGCCAATCTATTCCCCAGAATCCATGCATGTAACCAATAACAGTCCCAAAGGCAGACTAAGGGTCTTTCCTCACTTATATTTAACTATGGCACAAGCCTGCCATGCCAGTATTTTTCTTCTTCTTCTGTGCCATCATGACATTCATCTCATCCCAAGGCCATGAATGTGATCATCCAAAAATCAATCTTTTCTGCACAATTACTAAAATAGTATTTTCTTCCTCTGTTCTAACATTGTCCAAGAGAGCTTCAAGGTGTGGAAATTCTGTTAGGCTTTCTAATCCATTACTTTAGATGAAGTCAAGTGAAAGAAGCATTTGAGGCAAGGTTATTGGCATTAAGGACAGCAAATTTCATGTCAATATATTTTATCTGTGGATGGTGATTAACATTTCAACTCAGCAGTGACCAAAGGCCTTAAAAGAAACAGTCTGACACAAAAAATATCTCTCTGAGGGTGACTTTTAGACAAATGGGAAGAGGCTCCAACAACTCTTAGACTTATTCAGCCATCATTATGTAACAATAAAGAAGACAAGATTTCTATCAGAATTCCAATGCTGGCAAATGATGTTAGACAATATTACAAATCACTGAGGACAAATAACCCATGAATTGCTATGACACATGTAAAGATGCTGGTCTCAGTTCCTAGATTTATTTGGAGACAAATTAATAGTCCAGATCAAAATCACAGTACATTTTTCTCATTAATAAAAAATATCTTAGCTATGAATATATTTATTGTCATTCTTTTGGCTGCTTGGTAAAATCATATTTTGCTTTGGCCCTGCTGTATACAAAAAGTTTCTAAAGGTTGCATGTAAGTTATCAAAAATCTTAAAGTTTGAACGTGGCAAAAGAAGAATAATTGCCAAAGACATAAAATGATCCTTATAGCCAAAGTTTACTGCTTCTTATATAATTTATAACAAAATGCTGCTTTTCGTTATCTTACTAGCTTTAGAGACTGAATGTGTAGCTTGATTTTAGACAACCGGCAGAGCACTTTAATCTCCTCTGTAGACCCATGGAGAGGGAATAGGAAGGGGAGAACTTCATCAGCAGAAAGCCACTCGGGCAACAAGGCAGCATCCCAGCATGGTAGCTTTCAAATGGCTTATTCCACTGAAGAGATGGGAAAAGATTTGAACTGATCTGAAGCTTGCTTTTTCTCCAAAATGTCTCTGCTTGGGATCCCAATAATTGCTTTAAATGGAAGGGCATTGACCAAAATTCAGGATCCACTGGGAAAAATAGCTCCCCAAAGATTCAGCTACACCTTTTTCCACAGTGTCCAGCAGAAAGCCATTGAGGTCCCTGTATCTGCTTTAAAGCTTCGCCTTGTATTTTAAAATTGTTTCATTTTATAGCCTTTTGGAACTCACAAATGAAGGCGAATATAGATGTCCCCGGATAATATCACAGGATCCAGTTGGGTCAGTCACCAGGACCATAGGTTTATTCTTCTGAGCTTTCGGACACATGTTGGAGCCCATCGTCAGGGAATTCCTCTTTAGCAGAGTGTGTCATTGGTGTCCTTTTGGAACAGATAACTGCCTATGGGGTAATAGTAAAATGGGCAATATATTTAAATAAAATAAATAATACAGCTTTGAAATCTGTCCTGGGTTGCCCAAGGCAGGCCTCCGTAAAGCCTGACAACCAAGTTTCGCCACCTAGGGCAGGGATGCTTAACCTTTTTGGTGCCGAGTGCCCAAAGCGTGCACGTGTGCATTAGAATGCACGTGTGCATGCCAGAACCCCCAAAATGCAATGTGAGCTCCCCCCGCATATGTGCCCCGCCCTCCCGTGCATGTGCCCCGCCCCCCATTTTGGCTTCCAGGTTGATGCAAGAGGCTTTCCAGGCCCAAAATATGGGGGTGGGGAGGAGGGCCTCATGCCCCCCCTGTGCCCCATTTTGGGCCTGGAAAGCTTCCTGCACCAACCTGCACCCTCCTGTGCATACGCCCCGTCCCCCGGTGCATGCGCGTGCGTGTCCCCCGCATGCACCCCTCCCCCACACATGCACGGCAGAGACCCAAAGACCAGCTGGCTAGTGGGAGGCATACGCACATATGCGGTGGAGCTGAGCTGGGGCGACGGCTGGCGTGCCCGCAGAGAGGGCTCTGTGTACCACCTATGGCACGCGTGCCATAGGTTCGCCATCATGGACCAATCACGGTGCTTAAACAAGGATACTGTATGTTGCGACTGCAATAGAAGAAGGGAAATGGTTCTTATTCTCCAAGTTGTTTTTGCTTGGAGTGGGGAAACCAATCTTTCTAATGCTGAATCCTGCTATAAAGCAGCTCCCATTTTGAAAGAGAAGGTATTTCATCTACAAAAATAATACATAAACCATCTCGATTACAGGCAATAAAAAGCAGGGGAAACCTCTAAAATATGCAAATGTAAGTAGAAACTGCAGACGCTGGGAAATCAATCTTATGGTGAAAATTAGCTCTGCCCTGTGTTGCAGGCAAAAGTGCAAAAGGCCGCAAATGCATCAGGAATAAAACCCTTTTTGTCTTTGTGAGCAAACTGTGGCTCCAGGAGACTTATGCTTCCCATTTATATTTCATGTATCAAGAGAGCAGAAGGAAGCGGCGAGGTCACCAAAAAAAGGCACACCGTGGCACAAAAGCGGTGCAGGTGGCAGAAGAAAGCAGGGGGGCAGAGGCAACTTCACCTGCAACTTCTTTGCACAGGCAGCTTCACCTGCAAGGTGCCCGCCTTGCTGCCGAAGAGTCTCTGCAACAATTGAAAGGGAGTATTTCAATCAGAAAGCCATTTCTTTTTTAGGGCTGCTTTTGGGGATAAGTTGGAACAGCAGCCTGCAATCTGCTTCCTAAGGCAAAATAATAATGGAGCCAGCCTGAGCCAAGGAAATCGGCTGGAGACAATGCAAGTGCATCCCACCAGCACAGTCTGGGGTCAGAAAACCATCATATAGCTGACCAAAGTGCCAACCAATTCAAATTTTAAGGCTCTGTACAGTAATATTAACTATGCCTCAATTCCTCGCTCCCATTCCCTGACAATTACCTACTAAGGAAATATTATCTGATCTGTGAATTGCATTCTGAGCACAATTGACAAAACTGCCTGAACTCTAGATACTTCTTTCTATGGGCTTCTTCTTCTTCTTTTTTCCTTTCTTCATATTTCATTTTATATTTGGGTAAATTATTTATGTTTTAGGAACTGTCATTCATAAATGATCAGCTTAATGAATTGAAAAGGGAACTGGTTAAAAACTCAAAAATCTGCATGGAGACAAGATGGACTTTTTGTCTGGAACGCAAATAGATTGACTGATGATATAAGAGGCAGCCGAAATAATGGACCCTAAAAGATGACAAGCCAGCTGAGAGCAGCTACATACAACAAAAATATCCATTTTGAGAGCTATGCAACAAAAGAGATAAGATTCCATCTGCAACCATGGAAAGGATTTGCATCAATCCGTTTTCTTTATTTTGCTTCACTTTCATTTTGGACTAACTGTTCAAAGCATGTTGATCTCTGAAGCAATGGGGATAAGAAGGAATAATTAACTCATATTCCACATTTTGTACGCTTGTACGTATATGTGTTGTGACCCAGGCCCAAGTAGGTAGTAGGAAACTCAGTCAATGTAAAAACAAAACAAATTTTATTATAACAGCTGAGAATTAACTCATTCTCAGCGTAGTTCAACTAAACTAAACTAAATTCCTCCCAACACAATTTTTCAGTCCTATCACCAACCTTGGTCCAATTACGCAAACTGCCAAAGGCCTTTCTTGGCAAAAGTTCAGAAGACACCAGATGCAACAAGACAAAGCTATCAACATTGTTTTCCGGCAAAGAGTCCAAACTCCATTGCTGATCTTTTAAGCCTTATGTGAGAGGCCAATCATCTCTTGGCCCTACTCCCTAGTCGTCCTGTTTGCTTGAGCTGCTCTTGCCTTCTGGCAGCTCTTCTCATGCGTGCATTAGGAACAGGCTCCTCCTGTTCCTCTGCCTCACTACTGTCAGCCTCTGGAGGCTCTGGAGTCTGCACATCACTCCCCGATGGCCCTGGTCCCACCTCTGCCTCTGACGCAGAGCCCTCATCCGGACCTTCCCCAGCCTCCAGGACTGGCCCACGCTCTTCCTCAGCCTCATTGCTGTCCAACTCCGTTGCCAGCCCTGCAGGCTGCTGGCGGAGCACAACAATATGTATCACTTGAGGGTGAAGTGGATTCTCTGAGCTTGGGTTGGTTTCTGAATGTTTCATTACCAAACTAGGTAACATCTTTAGCAGAGTTTAGGGGATGTCAGTGTCAGGGTTCTTCTGTTTATAAGGGCTTCAGGTGTTGGTGTGTCAAGTGAGGGTCTTGTGATAAATCAGCTGTTAGTCATTAGTGAGTCTTGTGTTGGGTCTTGTGATGGGTCTTGTGATAAGGAGATTACATCAGGTCAGGGTCATTGGGAAAATGAATTGCTGGTGGGGGGTTGCGTGGGTTGATTGAGGGTCAGTGCTATCTCTGGTTGGCTTTGCAGTTAATTTGAGGGATGCATAGGCTGGTTGTAGGTCAATGTGTCTGTTGATGGAATTATTTCTGGAGTGCCAGGCTTTGATGAACTCATGAGCCTGGCGGGTAGTAGCATGGCCAATGATTTTTGTGTTGCTCCAATTGAACTGGTGCTGTTTGGTGTCAGTGTGGGTAGAGATTAATGTTTCATTTCTCTAGCAATAAAATATTATTATATCATATCTGGATGTTGTTCAGATATTTTGATTGCCCCAATATGCAACTCTCATTGACTCCTACTGGACATGGGTAGAGCTTGTCTTTTCATTACTTCTCCATTTTAAATGACAGGTCCTTATCCAAATTGCCTTTGCCTTCTAAGAAACAATGAATTATATCACACCCAAGATGTCTGGGTATATATCTTTTCTAACTATGCCTCAATTCCTCGCTCCCATCCCCCGACAATTACCTACTAAGGAAATATTATCTGATCTGTGAATTGCATTCTGAGCACAATTGACAAAGCTGCCTGAACTCTAGATACTTCTTTCTATGGGCTTCTTCTTCTTTTTTTTTACTTTCTTCATATTTTATTTTATATTTGGGTAAATTATTTATGTTTTAGGAACTGTCATTCATAAATGACCAGCTTAATGAATAGAAAAGGGAACCGGTTAAAAACTCAAAAATCTGCATGGAGACAAGATGGACTTTTTGTCTGGAATGCAAATAGATTGACTGATGATACAAGAGGCAGCTGAAATAATGGACCCTAAAAGATGACAAGCCAGCTGACAGCAGCTACATACAACAAAAATATCCATTTTGAGAGCTATGCAACAAAAGAGATAAGATTCCATCCGCAACCATCAGAAACTTCCATAGCTACATCAGAAGCTATATATTTCTTTTATGGTAGCATTACATTTGAAATGATATGATATCCTCCAGTTTAATGACAAAACAGCCAAAAGTTCACTTTGCAAAAAAATCCAAGGTGAGACTTGCAAAATGTTGGTGTTAATTAATTTAATTACTTAGAATAAAGGTCTTACTGCAACCCTGGCCTTAATCTCTTCAATCACTTGCGTGCTAATAACTGAAACCTTCAGCAAGAGTGATTTGTTCCTTTCTTGGCAGCCAGCTGCAAGTAGAGAAAAAGTGCAATGCAATAGAGAGGAAAAAATGGAGGGTGTCAGAACAGCATGGTCAGCTACTTCCTCTGACAGGCAGAAAAACTTTTAGCTCTATAACTTTCAAAAATATGTAAAACGAATATTTTTCTGGCCCTTCCTTAAATTTGCTTCAGCCCACTCTTGGCACTGAACCATGGCTCCCAGTCAATTATACACAACTGAGGGCGGCCCTCAAAAGCATTAAGATCGGCTATCTCTGATGTTGCATTGTCAATATTGCCTAAGATAGTAGAGTCCATTGAAAAGGCTGAAACACATAAATGCCACATAATATAAACCTACCACAAAATTAGATTAAAATGGCAACAAACGTCATAATCAATTAGGTTTTCAAAGACCTTAGACAAATCAAAGCATAATCTGTCTCTTTGATCTGGAACAGGCTCTGATGCCACACAGCTAGAAAATGTATCAGAATCAAATGTCCCCCAATGATCTAAGAAAACTAGGACATTTGTAGGGGAATGGGTGACCCATACAGTATACTAGAACCAGCCCATATAAGGTAAAATGTTTGGAGATACTCTTCAAAAAGTTTGAAAATACTAGCCCTAAAGTGTTATCCCTATCCCACTGAAACAGTTTAATCTTACATGTCCCAATATACTAAGGAAGGAGGCAAAACAGATGGTGTATACAGTTTGCAATTGTCATCTCTAATATACCAGGCATAAATCATAGAAAAATTAAATCAATTACGTTCCATTGAAATCAACATGATTTAAAGTGCTTAAGTGTGCCTAAGTAGCTTTGACTTCAGTGGAGCCAAACCATATCTTATATTCTCTGGATAATATTTCATGAATAGGCTGGGCGGGCGTGTGTATATGTCAAAATCAGCACAATGACAGAACGCTGCAATGTAAGCCCCATCCTTTTACTCCCCTCTGTGGATTCATACAGTTTTATAGCTTCTTCTTAAATTAGAATATGTACAACATAGCCACAAGTTTCGCAGACGTTGAATTATATAAACATGAAGCATTGCAAAGTTATGGTATGGCATGTCCAAATAACTGCAGGAATTAGAAATAATAGCTTGTCATTGAACTTCAACAAATCTGCTCCAGAAGGAAATGGTTGAAGTGGGGAAACATCTGCTGGGGATGCAGTTTGACATTCAGTGTTTCAGTGGTTGAAAAGTCCAGCTTTATACAGCCAACCTCAAACTCAACCCAGCACTATTTTTCATTGGAGATGTGATGCCAATTTGCCGTATCCTATTTTCTTCTATTTCAAACTCACTTTCCAGTTCTATTTGTGCAGCAGGAAACTGCAGCAACTGCAGAACTGTGCCTAGGTTGGTAAATAATGCATACAGCCCTTGCCGCTATGCAGACAGACAAAGACAGGTACTGTATCAAAGAGTAATATTGTATTGCAAATTGCAGCATAAGAGCAGTAATTTAGTGCCCTGTAGGCAATCAGGATTCAGACAGTCCCATTGTCCTGCAATCTGTGCTGACTAGCAAGGTGACTGGAGATATAGCACATTGTTTGACCTTTGGATTGTCTCCAACCTAAGTGAAGCTATAAAAAATTCAGGAGACTATGCTGTCTTCCAGCAAATGGGCGCTAGAATAGATTTTAGTTAGCATACCTGCATGGAGAGGATGAGATAAGGAACATCCAGGCAGTATGCAGTGTGCATTAGATCCATCATCTATCAACGTATTGATCTATTTGTACCCAAAAAAAGCTTATTCTCGTAAGCACAAGGAGGTCATAAAAGAACTGATCAAGAATCAGGTTACTTAGATAGTGGCTGAACTTGGATAGTGGCTGAACTTCACTAATGATTTGCATATTTTATTTTGTAGTAGTTGCAGGCTCAAGGGAAAGTAGGGGAGGATTCGTTAGGTCTCTGAGAAGGTGCTAGCAGTGGGATTTTCTCCATTCATTTAAAAGTCTGTTTGTGTCCGTGAGCAAGGTGGATTTCAGCTTTGTGGGCTGCAGGACATTAAGATGCATTGTCAGTTTCCCATTTTCAAGCACGTTTGTCGCTGTTGATCATTCTGCATTGTAGGCGTCTAGAGCTAGAAAAATGATATCGGGGGAAATATACAATTTCAGGCTCCCCACTAACTTCTTCATCAGAGGCAGCTGGAAACAGTGAACCAGGCATTCCCACAGAGCTCAGCAAAGGCCTGGAAGGATGTAATTACTCGGCCCTATTTAGAAAATATAAGAGCCATCATGGATCGCAGAGAGGTTTGTGCCAATAGAGGATTCGGTGTGCTGAGAACTCACCTTTCTTTATTTTCCCTTTTTCCTCTATGACTGTCACAAAATACTTAAAGATTTGGTTCACACAGATTATAGTTGATGACTAGGTGAAACCCTTTCTGGACTATATCACTTCACACTGAAGGCGTAGAATCACAGAGTTTGTTACTTTGTGGTTGACAAAAACTACATGCAAAACTAACGTATGATGGTTAAGCTACAGCTTTTTTCTCAGATTCTTGTTTTTTTTAATAGCGATATGTATTCCAAATATGTACTATTTGTCTAAAATAGTACAATTTATAAAGTTTTACCTGTTTAGTTGCCATTCATATGAGCTGAAAATATAAAGCATTAATATTAAGCAAAGGAATCAACAATACTGAAGTTTCACATTGGATATACAAGAATTCGGTATCCCTGGAATAAGTAGACTAAACTGGTACTGTATCAGATAGGCCTGCCCTTGTCACCTCTGCATGGGAGGGGAAAATTGAATTTTAGCCTTTGACATTGCAAAGCTTTGAACAGACTTCTCTGTCTGTCTGTTAATAGCCCCAAAAGAAAGATATAGTCACTCTTAGAGCAGCCCTGGTTAAATCTTCTGATACTCTGAACCTTGCTCTGAAACTCTTCATACCCAATATCCAGCCTCTTCCTTTAAACCAACTATAAAAGTTATTGCAAATTTATTAAGCTTAGAGAGGCCTGAAACTTTAGACCCTCCGCGCATGGCACAAGTGAAGTTGAACGTAATTTTCTCCTGCATTTTTAATGCTGAAGTGACTCAAGTACCCCAAGGGATCCTTAGCTCTGTTTCTAGCCAAAGAATATTATTTACATTACTCACATTTGTAATTCTCACAGAAAAGCCATATTGAACAGAACACTCATACATCATTTTAACAGCAGCTTCCTCTCAGTTTCTGTTTCTCATTATGACCATTTGGAGATTGAAAGTCTTTCTGAAGGTGCTGACATAGTTGTTGTGAAAGATCCAGATGTTTCTTCCCAGCAGCTGAAATTAATATTCACCGTCCATAAATAAGTTTGAGTTACAGACGGAGCCGAAGGCATAATAATTATAAGCCTTTCTTTTCCTTTTTCTTTCCTGAAATGATTACATCTCATCTTGCCCCCAATGCACAGAAAGCATCTCTCTCACATACCTTTTCAAGTGTTTTGAGTTTCAGTCCCCATCACAAACTCCAAGGATGAAAGAGGCAAAACTTCATCAAAATGAGAGGTCTTGACAAGTGTGATGAACATCAGCCCTGTCTACAGAAATACCTCTTAAGAGAATTGCTCACTTTGTGGAACCAGGCAGCCTCACGGTGGGTGTGGGAATTAATTTAATTCTAATTAATTCTCTAATCTCAAGCTGTTCCTAAAACCTGCACACAGCTGTCAAGGTGAAAGCACGGATGGTGACATGGAGGCAAATCAGGGACTGAGTTCAAGGATTTCTGTATGTTTCTCTCACCCAGATAAGTGGGCTTGGGAGAGAGTGTTGTCCAGTTTTGTACCATCTAATGTGGAGGACTCCAACTGTCATTTTCTGTCATTTCCATAGTCACAGCATCCATTTAATGCTTTCTATATGGCCATGGGTGAAACATATTGCAAATGCATACATATTTTATGTCCAATTATGTCAAAAAAAAGAGAGCCATTATTGGACTCATTCCGTCATTATCTATGAATAGGGCTAACTGGCTGTAGGTGATTGCAGGTGATTAATTCAATAATATATTGAGCTGATTATATGTGTATTAATATACTACATTGGCCTCTCATACGACTTCCGAGGGTTCAGGATCACAGCACCCAACAAGTTTTGGCCAGATTATTCACATAGCTCCACGAGGTAGCTTATCTTGAGACCCAGTGATTGGCTTAGAGTAGTTGAAGTGCTGGGAGTTGAAGTCCACAAGTCTTACAGTTGCCAAGTTAGGAGACCCCTGGCTTAGAGTCACCAAGTAAGCTTCAATATTAAAAAAATAAAATCTGACTCTAGTTCCTTCCTTCCTGTTCCAATCCAGCACCATATTGGTTATTACCTTCCTTTAGTGCAGGAAATATCCTACTGTTAGCCAGCTAGCCCGCATTGAAATACACACCTGCTTTTCCAGCATACAATACATTCAGTAGATATGCACCTAGAAACTTGAGAAGGATCCTCACATACAACATTGCTGGAAGGAGTTGGTTCAAGCCAGTTAATGCTTCTTCTCAATGCACACACTCAGACACACACCTGTTTTACTACTCCTGTTAAAACGCCTTAATATGCATATTAAGCATATTATCCCCATTCATTTCTCTACCGCTATTTTTCGGCTAAAATTCTATTGGCATGAATTTGTTGATTTCATTATTAGAGGAGGAGCAACGGCTTCACATATTCCTATCAAAATATTTCTTTGTTGTAGGAGACATCTGATGAGCAAATGCATAGGATCAGACCATTTCTCCAACAGAAATGGATGGATGGATGGATGGATGGATGGATGGATGGATGGACGGAGAGATACCTGCCTCAGTTCTCTGAAGAAAAAGTGAGGCATTGCAGGGAGAGTTTTGTAAAAACCTTCTCTGATTTCCAAATGACCATTCAACATGGTTGGGCATAGTATTTCATTTCCTACCACCAGCAACCCCTTCATGGATTGGGAAATTGGGAAAGGAGGAAATTGGGAAATTGGGAAAGGAGTCCGGCAAGGCTGTATACTGTCGCCCTGCCTATTTAACTTATATGCAGAGCACATCATGAGAAAGGCGGGGCTGGATGAATCAAAAATTGGAATTAAGATTGCTGGGAGAAATATCAACAACCTCAGATATGCAGATGATACTACTCTAATGGCAGAAAGCGAAGAGGACCTAAAAAGCCTCTTGATGCAGGTGAAGGAGGAGAGTGCAAAAGTTGGCTTGAAACTCAACATTAAGAAAACTAAGATCATGGCATCTGGCCCTCTCAATTCCTGGCAGATAGATGGTGAAGAAATGGAGGTAGTGACAGGTTTTATTTTCCTGGGCTCCAAGATCACCACAGTTGGAGACTGCAGTCAAGAAATTAAAAGATGCTTGCTCCTGGGGAGAAAAGTTATGGCAAATCTAGACAGCATACTAAAAAGCAGAGACATCACCCTGCTAACAAAAGTGCATATAGTCAAGGCTATAGTTTTCCCAGTTGCAATGTATAGCTGTGAAAGTTGGACCATAAGAAAGGCTGAGCGCCAAAGAATTGAGGCCTTTGAACTCTGGTGCCGGAGAAGACTCCTGCGAGTCCCTTGGACAGCAAGGCGATCTTTTTTTTATTTATTTTTTACATATATGTATATATTTTCTTCAAAATATGTTGTTTTACCTATGACAATTGTTTGTGTATACTGTTGTGACAAAAAGCAATTAAAAAAAAAACGGTCAGCCCTAGAGGAGATCAGCCCTGACTGCTCTTTAGAAGGCCAGATCCTGAAGATGAAACTGAAATACTTTGGCCACCTAATGAGAAGGAAGGACTCACTGGAGAAGAGCCTAATGCTGGGAAAGACTGAGGGCAAAAGAAGGGACGACAGAGAACGAGGTGGCTGGATGGAGTCACTGAAGCAGTAGGCATGAGTTTAAATGGACTCCAGAGGATGGTAGAGGACAGGAAGGCCTGGAGGAACGTTGTCCATGGAGTCACGATGGGTCGGACACGACTTCGCAACTAACAACAACAACCACCAGCAATCACAGAATTGCATTGCTCCAAAGCCCTTTACACCACTGAGGCACTGTTCTAAAAACAAATGGAAACACAAAACATTCTTCCACAAAACATGAATATAGGCTTCTTGCCCCCAAATATACTGTGATGATTGAATAGTGAAATGACCCATCAGAAGATGGCAGCACTGGGCACCTCCCTCCATCCAGATGACAGTTCCATATTTCTTTGAATAAAAAGCCAAACATCAACGGCTGAAAAAGCAAGATATTAGCAGCAGTGAAACCAAGTAATGTGGGAGAAAGAAATGCTAAAAAGCAGCGGTTACCCATAAGAAACGGCCTCAGAGGGCATTCTTATTAATTGCTACACTAAAATGTTTTGCCAGGATTGTAATTCTGTCTACATTTGGTAAAATTGCCACAACCAGACCGCAAACAAGATAAGAGCATAACACAGATAATAACAGAAGAATAGAAAACATGAAGAAAAATATTAAGGGTAAGAAGTCCTGGAGTAGCTTATTTCTACGTTTAATGAGATTAATGATCCGATTGTTTTTCTTCCTTTCTTAAAATGAACTCTAGTTCTACAAAGTCAACGATCAGGCAGAATATTCTCTTCAAATTGGTGCCAAGGCCGTGTGTGTGTGTGTGCGCGTGTGTGTGTGTGTGTTCCTTGGCATTGTCTTGTTCACGTTTTTCCTTATTTATTTAACTAGCTCCAATTAGCTTGGGTAAAATTCCAGCCACTGAGAGAGCTGGTCAATACCTAAGGGATTGTAATTAACATTTTTAAATACAGAGTTGAAGCTATTGTATGGGACAAAATTGCAGGCTATTATTTAAAAATCAAAGCAAAAAGTGATTGGTATTCTGTAGTACAAAAGCAAGAAAAAACAAAACCTCCACCTTATTTATCAGTGCATCGTTTGAATAGAATAGAATAGAATAGAATTTTTATTGGCCAAGTGTGATTGGACACACAAGGAATTTGTCTTGGTGCATATGCTCTCAGTGTACATAAAAGAAAACACTAAAACATATATTTGTAACAGAGAAACCATTTTATTCTCCAGGAGATATTTGTTAGGGGAAATATTGGGCTAAATCAGTACAACTTTCCCAACGTGGTTGCCCTAGAAGGACCCACAGTTTGCATAGTGGGTCTGTTTGGGGCAATGCAACCCCATCCAGTACCAATGATGGTAGAATCCCAGAATCAGAAGGTTCTTGTCATCTGAAAATGATCAAATTCACGTAGAATCCAAGCCAACTACTTTATTGTATTCTGCCTATAATACAAGAATCTCTTCAGTCAGCTTGCCTTCCCTTGGGAACAGATAGATAAGATTTCGTGGAGCTTAAGAAGGTTTAATACTGGATCTCTTCCATCTGCACAACAATTCAAGGCTAAATCTCTGCTTGATTCCTTCTCCCTGCCTGACTGGGTATTTCCCAACAGCCTTAAAAAGCAAAAGTCACACAATTTTACTAGCTTTCAGCTGAAGCCTGTTGTTCCCCATCCAGACCCCCATAGTCTCCAGATTTTGGGATAGAATATCATCAGCATCACTTAGTTCACCAGGAGTGATAAGGTACACTTGAAGTAGCATCAGCATATTGATAATTTCTCACACCATGTGACAGATGAACTCCTCCAGCTGTTTCATGTAGATGTTGAAGAAAGGTGGAGAGAACATTAAACCTTGTGATATCACACATAGTAAGCAGTGGTGGGTTTCAAAAATTTTTACTACCGGTTCTGTGGGTGTGGCTTGGTGGGCAGGGTATGGCTTGGTGGGTGTGGTTTGGTGGGTGTGACAGGGGAAGGATACTGTAAAATCTCCATTCCCACCCCACTCCAGGGGAAGGATACTGTAAAATCTCCATTCCCTCCCCACTCCAGGGGAAGGTTATTGCAAAATCTCCATTTCCTCCCAATCAGCTGGGGAGGCAGAGAATAGATGGTGACGGGGCCAATCAGAATTTTTACTACCAGTTTTCCAAACTACTAAAAATCTCCGCTACCGGTTCTCCAAAACTAGGCAGAACCTCCTGAAACCCATCTCTGATAGTAAGGCCAAGGGTGGGACCTCTCACTCCTGATCAGCATTGACTGGTATTATTAGCCCCATAGGAAGTAAGTGAACCAGCAAATAAAATGCCACCCATTCCTAATCCATAAAGCCAATCCACCATGGTTAATGATATTGAAAGCTGCCAAGAAGTCAAGAATCGGAATGGCTGTACTAGTCCCATCCTGCTCCCACCAGAGATCATCCAAAAACATGAGCAATGTTGCTTCTGTCCCATCTTTAGGCCTGAATCCTGACAGAAAGGGGTCCAAATAATTCACTTCTAGAATTCATTGAAGCAGCTGTCTGACCACCTTTTTTCAACTTTCCCTACAAAGGGGAAGGTTAAATACTGGTTGAAAGTTGTCCAGTATGGTGGGATCAAGCAATGGCTTCTTTAGAAGCAAGGGTCAGAACAATGCCTTCTTAAGAGGTAAAGGGACAACCCTCTCTCACAAGAATAAATTCACCGCCACACCAACCCACCTCCATATCACCCCCAGGGTAGCATTGGCTAACCAGGAAGGGCATGGGTCTAAAGAGCAGGGAGCTATGCTCACAGTCATAAGGATCCTCTCCATTTCCTCAGGCCAAATAGGTTCAAACTGTTCCTATATAACTGGATAAGATATCTTCATGGGACTTGCTCCAAGGCTGGCATTGGGAACAAATTTGAACAATTTTCTCCAACAATAACTCTGAAAATTCTTCTATGTGGCCTTGTAAGGAAATCTCGCAGTTCCACACCTGTGCTCAAAAAGGCTCAGGTCACTTGGAACAATGGGTAACAATCCTTTGATGCAATAAGCCGTAGAAAATCGCTTCACCACCCTAACTGCCACAAAGCAAGCTTTAATAGCAGCTCTCACCTGTGTTCAATCAAGTTCATCCCTCATTGACTTCCAGCAACACTCTAGACATCTCTTCCCAGTTTCATCTTCCTCAGCTTTTCTGTAAATCACGGAGAATGCCAGGATGAACAGGAAGGGAGAGATCACATGGGTACAATAATCTGATCCAAGGCCACAGCCACCCTCTTGTTCCAAGCGATGACTAAAGACCTTCGCCAGACCATGCAGCAGACCATCAGGAGCAACCCCAAGGTGCCTCTGGAACCTTTGCAGGTCCATCAATTCTTGAGGCCAATTAATAAGTTATTAGATGCAGCACACAATTTCTTCTATTCCACCTTGAAGGAATACACCCGCTTTTTTCAGCCTCAGCCTGTCAAGGAGAGGACAACGTTAACACGTAGGTATGCTTTTACTAGTGACAGTACAGAAACTCCATCACCACCGAATCAATACTGACTTTTCTAAGGCAGCAATTTGTTGCTACGGAACTGATGGATGGTTTGCCCTATTAAAAATTATGACCTAAACAAGAGTAGCATCTGAAGCAAAACTCCTTTGTGTATATGCTTTAAAATAATTGTTACAATCCCCATTTGGTTTTAACATAGACCCTAGTGAATTTCCCAAAAATAACTGGACTGAAATAATGCTTCTAGTTCCCATAATTTATTAACCAGACCGCAGGGGGGGGGAAAGGGGACCTCTGCACATGCTCTATATCCAATCCAACTTGAACCTCTTAAAAATCCTACTCTTCAATGAAATTCTTAAACAAGCATGGAAAGAATCACAACTGCAGGTTGTTTTCAGCCTCAGACTTGTCCATTCATTCATTTCCTATTCTAAGATTAATATAATAGTCCAAGTCACGATCCTGGTTCCTGATTTTTTATGAATAGGAGGAGAGATTTATGGAAGGAACATTTCGATGCATGGTACAGTACACATAAAGCCAGAAACATGGCACAGCATTATTCATTTAAACAGTGTATTTCAAAAAGTCATTGTTTCATGAACCTGAATCCAAGAAGCTGTTTGGCAAATTGGCAAGACAAAACAGTTTTATGATTTGCACAAAGTTACACTCTGTTGTAAATCCAATATATGTGAGAAACCTTTTAGTGAGTGAACTAATAGGCCTTATGTATTATTGTTATGTTCACGGAGAGAAGCAGATATAAAAGAAAGAGTGAAACAAAACAAATAGTAAAAGAGCAAACAAGACACTACCTTAAATACATCTTTTAATTTAGGTATGCACTTTTAAGAACGTGAATAACATTGTGAAGGGGGAGGGATTCCTAGGAACATAGTAGCAAGAAGGATGAATTGTTTAATACTTTTATCAACAGCTTGATTAGATCTTAAAAATCTTTCAGAACCAGTATTAGCTGGAACATCTATCATCACAGCTAGTGGCCTATTTTTCAGAGTGATTTTTCTTAGGAACACATGGGAGGAAAGAATGAAATTTCTTTCGAGTAATATTCACCCTCTCCAGCTGATGTTATCTGCATTAAAAATGCTTTTGCTTTTTTGATTCCTTAACCATCTCAGCTACTTTGCAATTAACATCTCAGCTAATCTAAAGATTGTTTGGATGTTCATTTTTGAACCTTTTTCTAGTTATAGGAATGCTATGAAGAGGGGGGAGGAAGTCTGTTAAAAATGAGGTCTAGACCAGGGGTCTCCAAGCTTGGTCCCTTTAAGACTTGTGGACTTCAACTCCCAGAGTCCCTCAGCCAGCAAAGCTGGCTGAGGAATTCTGGGAGTTGAAGTCCACAAGTCTTAAAGGGACCAAGCTTGGAGACCCCTGGTCTCGATCAGGGGTCTACAACCTCGGCAACTTTAAGCCTTGGCAGACTTCAACTGCCAGAATTCCTCAGCCAGCAAAACTGTTGAAGTCTGCCATGCTTAAATTTGTCAAGATTGGAGACCCCCGATCTAGATTGATATGGAGCAAAAGAAAAAGAAGAAAGTTGATAAGCAGCCTCAAGGTCAACGGTTGTGCTGGTTTGAGATGAGAACAGCTCTATTGTTAGTGGAAGCCAGACTGAGGAAGGCAGATGTATAAGTAGTCCTTGACTTACAATTGGCTGCCATACAGCACAAAGTTATGGCAGACCCTAAAAATGTGACTTAGGACCCGGATCCAAAGAGCCGATGGTCAGGTTTCCTCCTCAGTCATGTGACCAAACTTAGGGTACACAGCAACATGGCCACATTTACAGCTGTTTGCAGCATCGTGCAGTTATGTGACCATGTTTTATGCCAGCCTTGCCAAAAAAAAACAACCACCAAAAAAATTGATTCAGTTAATGACTGCAGCAGCTGCTTAACAGCCATTGCAAAAAAAGCCATAAAATTGGTTCAAACATAGGACAATCATCAGGACACATGACCGTAATGAGCAGGGTCGGTTACAGTCATATCTCAAGGACTATCTGTAATGAGATCTAGGAAATAAAGAAAAAGGATTTAAATGCAAGGCAAAGCACATAAGATTTATTACAATGAAAAATTCTATGGAACGGCGAGAAAGAGGTATTTGTAGAAGGTATTTGCTATATAAAGAAAAAAAATCCCTAAGGTGCATTTTTTAAAACACCAATAAATACATAATAGCGGTGCTCAGTAATGTGCGTATTTACATATTAATGAGATGTTAATCAGAATTATGTTTCAATAGCTTTTCTGGTTATATGAAACCAATAATTTGATTCGCTTTCACTTTGCCAAAACATCCTTCCCTTTTTTTCTTAAGCAATACCATTGCTTTATTTTCATTTCAGGCTACTTTGGCCCGTCTGTTATAACAGATGATTAAGTTCTGCCCAAGAACACAAGATGGTTGTATTTTAGTGGCAGCTTGTGTTGTTTTGGATAGATTTCCCAGTATACCCAGAGGTACTTACCTGTCTAGTTTAATTATAAGACCCATAATTTTGAGAGTTTCTAGGCTGCTAGAAATATAAGAAATCTGCAGAAAGATGTGAATTTGGTTTCCTTTTAATAAATATTCGATTAAAATTCTGTGTTGCACTGGTCGCAGGGGAGAGATGCATGCAGTGCATATTAAAGGCAAGGAGCCGAAAACGCAAACATGATTTTTCCTTTTTTTTTTTTAAAAAAAAAAGAATTTTAATGCAAACCTGTTTCTTGTAAGAGCTGGCTTGCACATTTACAATATTTGGAGTTTATTCTGAAGCCCAATCTCATTTTGTTCTCTTATTGTTTACTCCATTCACCTTGCTGCAATGTTAATAAAATATAATAGGACTGAAATGTTATATACATCTAATCATCACAGATGTATATAATGTACATAGAAATTATATGGAAGGTAGATCCAAAATATACAATAATGTCACAGCTCTGTTGAATATGTACAATTGTTATGAAAAAAAATTGTAATAAAAATAAAATTTAAAAAAAAAAGGACTGAAATGACTGTATTGTATAGCTGACCCACCAGTGGTCATAACATTTCATCCATACTGATCCAGGTTAACACTTGAATGCTCTATAGAATAATTTATACCTTGCATGTTGCTGTTTTACTTCCATGTCTTACTGTCACGACACAAAGTCTTCGATTCCTGGAATATTGTAATGATATGTGGAAAATACCTTTGAAGACAGGAGGAAGAGACACAGACTAGTCAATGATCAAACAAGCAACAGCTTAATCTGAAAAGGAATATGGCGATGTACTTTCAGACTTGCAAGGTTCTGTTAATGTAACCTTATAATAAATAAAGATAGAGCAAGTACTTCTAGGTGTACTTTTTTGTATAGACTACCATGCAAGGCTAACAGATATTGACCTTTTATCATCTTATATTTCAACCCAATTTATCCAGATTTCATCCATTTCCTACATATATTTCCAATCCACCAATGCATCAGCCAAGTATTCAAAATTTTATTTATTTATGAAATTTATTTGTTGCCTATTTCGTATCCAATAGCTGGCTTACTGGCTGGCTGGCTTACAAAAAAAGCATTAAAGCAGGAGTGAAATTCAGCAGGGTCTTACAGGTTCTGGAGAACTGGTAGTGGAAATTTTGAGTAGTTCGGAGAACCGGCAAATACCATCTCTGGCTGGCCCCAGAGTGGGGTGGGAATGGAGATTTTGCAATATCCTTCCCCCAGGAGAGGGGAGGGAATAGAGATTTTGGAGTATCCTTCCCCTGCCATGCCCACCAAGCCATGTCCACAGAACCGGTAGGGAAAAATTTTGAATTTCACCCCTGCATTGAAATATTAAAAAACATTAAAATCAGCAATCATAGAAACACAGAAGATAAAATTATTAACAAATAAAAACATTAACACCAGATGGCAAAGGAGGAAGCTGGACATATTGGGAGAGAAGGGGGATTAATTTTTAATTAGTCAACCACCCCCAGTGTGAAGTTCTTTCGTTGGATCTCCAAGTCACCTGAAAGAGCCAGGTCTTAAGTCTTTTATAAAAGGTCAATGGGGTGGGAGCCAATCTCACCTCAGGGGATAAGATGTTCCAGAGGGTAGGAGCCACAGCAGAAAAGGCTCTTCTCCTGGATCTGTCAGCTGAAATTCCTGGCTGACAGGATCCACAGTGTGCCACCTCTGCCACCACAGGTGGGGCAGACCAGTCCTATCAGGGTGAGATGCTTCTTCAAGTAACCTGGACCCATGCCATGCAAGGCTTAAATGTGATCCCCAACTACTTGATTTGCCCTCAGAAGCAAACCGGCAACTAGTGCAGCTCACAAAGCAGTGGTGTAACACAATCCATTCTAGGGGCCCTAAGAACTGCCCGTGCCACCGCACTCTACTGTAGCTTCCAAATGCTCTTCAAGGGTAGCCCCATGTAGAGCACATTGCAGTAGTCCAACTGTGAGATGACTAGGGCTTGAGTGAACAAGCACATAAATATCAAATATAGCTCTGCATGTGTGTGAAATGTATTCATAGTACAGAGAATCCTAGGGCCATCAGTTACAATTACTACTTGATGCAGGAATCCAAAATAGCCTGCAAGATAGCATACATTACCTTTCTGGGTACTTAGTTCCATCATCAAATTGCTCTTGTATAAATTTTTTTCCCTAATATTCAGGTTGATATCTGCCTGCCTATAAAGTCAGTCTATTATTTTATGGCCTTCTGCATGAAAACTTTTTAAACATTTAAAGAATTTATCATATTACTCCTCAATCTTCTCCTCTAAACCTAAACAATTTGAGTACCTCCAATATCTAGTTTCTAGTCTCCTGATCATCTTGTTACCCTTTCTCTTGTACTTGAGCCCTTCTTAAAACATAATATCCAGAATTATACTCAGTAAAGAAATTTGGCTGATGCAGAATTTTTTTTAAAAAAAATTCTATGTTCTCTCAGACACTTCACATATATATCTATAGAACACTTTTGTTCTATAGATTATCATGCATATAACAAATGCCTTCATTTTAAAACTACATTTTTGTTGATCATCCCTTAAGTTATTCTCTTTTTATGTTTGTGGCATCACAACATTTTCACACAAATTATATGATTTTCATACTTCAGACATCATGATACAACTGGCAAAAATTTCATAATTGCATAATTTGCCTGATGACATCATGATCATCATTTCAACATCAGTGTAGTTGTGGTAAATACATATAATTTTACACCTGGTTCTCCTGAAATTTCAACCTAGCCTAGCCAGCTAGACTTTGAATTAGGTAGATTCAAGTGTGTTAATTGTAAGAATGAGTGGAAGGTCAGAGAGTAACAATAGAAGTTATAAATTTGCATTAGTTTCTATAGGTCTGAGTCTTTGGATAAAAGGAACACATAACACCAGAGGTGTCATAAAGACTCTTTTTACAAATCCTTAACGACCCTGAATGTTACTAATGTACAAAATGTCTTTGCAGTAATGAAAGAAAACACCACTTGGTACCACGGAATCACCTGCAAAGTATGTAAACCCAGCTGACGTGAGCTGTTTTTTCTTTTCTTTAAAAGGAACAGAGAGCACTCTGGGCATTTTCACACAAAAAACTACATTAGTTTTAAAGCAGCTGCTGACCTTTGCTATCTCCCAACATTGGTTGTGTTGGAATTGGAAAGTTGGGCTGATTTATTTCTTAGTAGCTGCAACTCATGTCAAGCAACAACCAAATCTATTTTTGTTGTTGTTTGAGATGCTGTATGGACCTTCTTCAAAATGCCATAAAGAATAGAATAGAATCGAATTTTTTATTGGCCAAGTGTGATCGGACACACAAGGAATTTGTCTTGGTGCATATACTCTCAGCATTCATAAAAGAAAAGATATGTTCATCAAGAATCATAAGATACAACACTTAATGATAGTCACAGGGTACAAATAAGGAATCAGGAAACAATATCAATATAAATCGTAAGGATACAAGCAACAAAATTACAGTCATTCAGTCATAAGCGGAAGGAGATGGGTGATGGGAACGATGAGAAGATTAATAGTAGTGCAGACTTAGTAAATAGTTTGACAGTGTTGAGGGAATTATTTGTTTAGCAGAGTGATGGCGTTCAGGAAAAACTGTTCTTGTGTCTAGTTGTTCTGTATGCAGTGGTCTATAGCGTTATTTTGAGGGTAGGAGTTGGAACAGTTTATGTCCAGGATGTGAGGGGTCTGTAAATATTTTCACAGCCCTCTTTTTGACTCGTGCAGTATACAGGTCCTCAATGGAAGGCAGGTTGGTAGCAATTGTTTTTTCTGAAGTTCTAATTATCCTCTGAAGTTTGTGTCTGTCTTGTTGGGTTGCAGAACCAAACCAGACAGTTATAGAGGTATAAATGACAGACTCAATAATTCCTCTGTAGAACTGTATCATCAGCTCCTTGGGCAGTTTGAGCTTTCTGAGTTGGCGCAGAAAGAACATTCTTTGTTGTGCTTTTTTTATGACATTTTTGATGTTGGGTGTCCATTTTAAGTCATGAGATATAATAGAACCTAAAAATTTGAAAATCTCTACTGTTGATACTGTGTTGTCAAGTATTGTGAGGGGTGGAAGTATGGAAGGGTTTCTCCTAAAGTCTACCACCATTTCTATGGTTTTGAGTGTGTTCAATTCCAGATTGTTCTGGTCCACCACGAGGCTAGTTGTTCAACCTCCTGTCTGTATGCAGATTCATCATTGTCTCGAATGAGACCGATCATCATAAAGTATATAAGGAGTGAAAACACTGGCAGTGGTTGGAAGTGCTTGCTGACTTTGGGAAAAACAACAGACTTTTCAACATGTCCAATTTCCGGAAAAACAAAATGCAGTCATTTTCTAATTCTAGCTCATGGATGCCCAACCTTTTGGCTTACCTGGGCTACATTGACTGAAAAGGAACAGTTTTGGGCCACATAATATAGTAAACTATATTATAAAACATAATATGATTTCATAATGGGGCCGTGATAGCTCAGGCTGTAAAGAAGCCTGTTATTAGAACACAGCAGCCAGCAATTACTGCAGGTTCAAGCTCGGCCCAAGGTTGACTCAGCCTTCCATCCTTTATAAGGTAGGTAAAATGAGGACCCAGATTGTTGGAGGGGCAATAAGTTGACTTTGTAAATATACAAATAGAATGAGACTATTGCCTTATACACTGTAAGCCGCCCTGAGTCTTCGGAGAAGGACGGGATATAAATGTAAATAATAAAATAATAATAATATAAAACCACATAATCATTTAAAAAGTTTACGATCTTACAGGATTTCATTATGAGCTGTCCAGGGTAGGACCCCCCTCGATTAGATGGTTTCAAGAATAGAATTCAATGATAATTTAAACAAAAAAAAACCTCAGAAAATAAACCAAACTTCAAACTCTAATATTTACCAACCTTTTTAATACAGGGAGAGACAAGAACCTGCATCATTAATTGTTACTAGGGGTTGCGAACGAAAAGAAAAGTAAGTTTTTCTTCTACATTTGCATAAATATTTAGCTTGGCTGCTTCATAGGAATGAAGATACAGCACCAACCATTCTGAGATTGAAAAACTGTTATGAATATTGCAGCAATAAGACAGAATAAATAGTTTTAAAATTAAAGAAATTGTCTTTAATTCCAAGACCCAACAATTAAAATTTAACATCATTAGATTAAATTTCTATCTATTATTAAGACAAATGAAATAATACCATTAACTGTATCTCTTCTATCTTTTACAAGCAATTAGTAAAATGGGCGCATTGCAGATGTGTTCACAGAATTCTAGTTATTACTCGGGGCTAGTTGTAGCAGTTTCTTCATATATTTATATGTCTTGTATACAAATGTCATCTAGCTTTAAATGAATAATGAACTCAATCACAGGCTGCCTGGAAAATGGTTATTCAGAGCATTTTCCTTAGTATGGATGCAAAACATTCAACAAAGCATGCTTCCCATCTTATTTCATCAAAGCCCCCAGTCCTTCACAACTGATGCACCAAGACAAATTCCTTGTGTGTCCAATCACACTTGGCCAATAAAATTCTATTCTATTCTATTCTACCTGGTTGTTTGATTTTATTGGCTTGAAACCAAGCCTTAGAGATTTTCTTTCTGAATTAAGTTGTTTTGCCCAAAAGAAGTAACCGAATATGCTTTGCATGGAAATAAAACAGAAAACCAAGAAAACTATATGGAGGTACCTACTAGATGATATGATTACCAGATGAGAAGGCATTAGGGAAGAAATGTCTTCCATACATGGTTCTGGAAATGATGACACAGCTGCAAGAAAGCCTGGTCATCAATGGTATTGGAAAAGGGCACATGTAATCAGAAGCACAAACCAGAGAAGATACGAAATAGTCAAAATGAAAATCAAGTGTTGTGCATTGGATGTTTATGGAATAGGAAAAGTTAGGTAGACTGGAATTAAACTACTTTAAATCAGATGTTACCTGATATGCAATTTAAGGAATGAATATATACGAACAAAGGATAACCACACGCAAGAGTAGATATTTTAAAAAAGAACATCACTAAATATGTGCTTCATTACAGCCTGATAAATGCCAAGTGTGTGTACTTTCCACAAACACATTGCAAGAATTCTATAAGAAACTTCACGAAATGTTAGATGCAACATCAAGAAAGGACACCGTATTATAGATGATTGAAATTCAGAATCTGGAAACATTAAAGAGTCTGAGTCACATTAAGATTTAAACTGAATAAATACAATGATGTAGGAGATAATTAACAGAGTTTTATGAAGAGAATTGTTTATTGGCAACACCTGTTTCAAGCAACATAAATGCAGATTCTATATCTGGACATCACTGGATGGACAACGTTGGAATAAATTGGAATATATAACAGGAAACGAAGGAGGGAACCATCCAGTCTGATCAGCCAGGACATTTACAAGTGCAGTTGCCAATATGATTAGCAATTGTCAAAGACACAAATCAGAAAATTCAAGAAAATAAGTGTGCACACTATATATGATTATTATTATTATAACGTATAATTATTATACATTAATTGTTCATGCAAGCAAATTTTGAATTGTGAGAACTTATGGGAATGTCTGATCTTAGTGGTGTCTCCTGGTCATGTTAGATCCAGCAGGAAAGGCATGTTCCAGTTCCTATTCACAAGACGGTGTCATCCAGCAAGAACCAGCAGGAGAGACCTTTCTACCCTGGGAGAATATTATCAGAATATCCTTTGGAATATCATCCCCCTTAAAATCAGACTTATTCTGATCAGAATAACAGAATTGGAAGGGACCTTATAGGTCATCTAGTCCAATCCCCCCCCAAGCAGGAGACCCTACATCATTTCTGACAGATGGCAGTCCAGCCTCTTCTTGAAAGCTTCCAGTGATGAAGCTCCCACAACTTCTGAAAGCAAGCTGTTCCATTAGTTGATTGTTCTCACTGTCAGAAAATGTATCCTTATTTCTAGGTTGATCCTCTTCTTGATCAATTTGCATCCATTAATCCTCGTCTGGCCTTGTCAGGTGCTTTGGAAAATAGGTTGACCCCCTCCTCTCTGTGACAGTCCCTCAAGTATTGGAACACTGCTATAATGTCTCCCCAGGTCCTTCTCTTCACTAGACTAGCTATGCCCAGTTCTTGTAACCCTTCTTCATATGTTTTAGCCTCCAGTTCCCTAATCATCTTTGTTGCTCTTCTCTACATTTTTTCTAGAATCTCAACATCTTTTTTCAGTGTGGTGACCAAAATTGGATGCAGTATTCTAGGTGTGATCTTACTAAGGCTTTATAGAGTAGTATTAGTACCTCTCGTGATCTTGATTGAATCTCTCTGTAAATAAAACTTAGGATTGCATTGGCTTTTTTGGTTGCCGCTTCACACTGTTGGCTCATATTTAATTGGTAGTCCACTAAGTCTCCAAGATCCCTCTCACTGTTATTACTATTAAGCCTGGTTTCTATATGATCCTGCTGCATTAATTTAATTTAATGCATTCACAAGGCATTAAAATTTTGACTTTCTCATCAAGCCTGAGTCCCAGATAATGTAGCTGAGTTCATTGTCTGGTTGTATTAATTGTACAGTGTTTGGTTCTTCTCAACTATTTTATGCTCTTTTGTGTCATTTTTTTTAATCACTGCTTGGGTTTTTACTTTGTTCCTCTTTTGTTTTAATTGTTAGCTGCCTACAGTTGTGTATATAAGATGGGTGGCCATTTATATTTTCTAAATGAAGACTATAGCTATTTATGAAGAGCAAAGTTTCAGCAAGCAGATTTCAGAAAAGCCAAACTTACAGGAGATCAGACAGTTAAAACAAGATGGATAATGAAGAAAGCAAGAGAATACAGGGTGGATTTCCGCCTTTGCTTCACTGACTGTAGCAAGGCCTTTCAACATCTGACTATGCCTGTCAAATGGAATACATTAAGACTAAAGGATGTACCAGAATTTCTGAGGTTTCCTCTGAAAAATGTTTACAAGAACTAAATTTGCAAAAATGGATTTAGAATAAGGAAGAGAATAAACTCAGCTTTGTAAATCACCTAATCCAACCCTCTGCTCAGCATAGAAAGTCAGCAAA
The DNA here is from genome assembly GCF_028640845.1 of Ahaetulla prasina. NCBI lineage: Eukaryota > Metazoa > Chordata > Lepidosauria > Squamata > Colubridae > Ahaetulla > Ahaetulla prasina. The sequence continues at coordinate 71,806,161 of NC_080539.1, forward strand.
CCATGCCCTACATGAAAAACTTTAGCAAGGAGGAATCCACTACTAGTCTAGGCAATTAATTTCTATCCACTGGTATTTGTCTTCCTCTTGGTTGCTAAACAAAACAGATCCTTTGCATCTGACACACTTTTAGGAATTTGTAGATCACTATCATATCACCTCCTTTGCAAAATAAACACGTCCAGTTCTTTTTAAACATTGTTCGGTTTGATCTCTAAACCCCTTAACGTTCTGGCAACTCTCTTCTGAATCTAATTTAGCTTCCCATGTCCATAAAAAAGAAGAAATTATCAACTAAAAAAACTTATGTGCATGGGATGTGAAAAAAGACAAGGAAATACAGCTAAATCTCATTTACATTAACACAATGTTTCTCAACTTTGGTAATATGAAGATGTGTGGACTTCAACTTGCAGAGTTCCAGAAACTACCTTGTGCAAATATTGTTACCAACACTACCTCTGGCCAGTTGAGAAACACTGCATAACACTATTCTCCACAAATCACCATACCACTTATTTTCAAAATCCACTCCTTATACCATCAAATAATGGTCTAGCTCTCCCATGCAGAATTTCTCATTTCCCCCATAATCTTCACTAATTATCACAATTACAGTTTTGAATTATTCCTTTTCCATGTGTAAATGAATTGACATACTTAAATAGACCTTTTTCTAAGCAACTATTCATGAAAATCATCATTCTGATATATTCTTAAATCTCCAAATAGCCCAATCACCTTTTGTATTCTCTCATTTTGTTCCCACTCATTCATATCACCTATTTTTGTTCCACTCATTCAGATCACATTATTTGTCCATAATTCATCTTTATTTCTTTCATTATCACTAGAAACTGGACTGCAACATGCACATATCATCAACCTATGAATCCTACTTTCATATCCAATATCAATTCATACCTTCTGACATATATTTGGTCCTTTTTATCGTAATTAAATCTACCCATTAACTTTCCAAATATATTCATCAATTATGCCACAACTTCAGACAACTTTCATTGAGTTCTATTATAGGCTTCCCTTTTCTCTTAGTTTCACAAAACAATGTTTGTTTGTTTGTTTGTTTCATTAATTTGTTAATCCATGCTCTTTACCATGTACTTCTCTTATATTCAAGTTGTCATCTTCCATAAGTCATGGTTGTCCCAGATAGACTGAGATAGTGATTCTCTTTCAGCCATGGTTTTGCTGAATCAAGGCTTTTACGTAATACATTCTGATAAGAGAGATGTGGAATTGGTTACCAACTTCATTCTTACTGTGGCCATATGCAGCATTCCCTACTAATGTTAAGGATGATATTGACCAGTTTAAGTAAATTTTGGACCATATGCTGCAAAGCAGAACCAAAGTTTAGTTTTATAACCAAAGTCCAGTTTTAACCAAAATATGCAAGTTAGGAACCTAATCTAAAGATTATCTTGCTAACCAAGATACAAGATACTGTTACCAGTATCCCCCCAATAGATAATTTTTTACTTTTGATGACTAGAGATAGTTCATCAAAATTGAAACATTGAACTTGATGGAGCAAAGCAATGGTGGTTCTCCAAAATGCCAAGTTTTCACTTAATATTCCCAATTATAAAACTGCAGATAAACACTCAAGGAGGAGGGAAAAACCAAGCAAAAGACAAACAATGATGACCTGCAAATACACTTTTCTGCAAAAAGCCCAAGTAATAGATTTCCAATGTATTTGAGCTAGAATCCAATGGCATTTTCAAGGAGGTAATTTAACTTATTTAACTACATAGATTGTGTTGATTTTATTTTGAAAACTCTATATGGGACTATTTCTTTGCTTTTTCTTACATTTTTATTTTTCTAATGCCAGAGATTTCTCTTCAGTGGCTTAATGCAAGAATTAAACCTTCCATACATACCAGATTCCTAAGGTTTCAAGATTAATAGAAAGTTTGTTAAGTCCTGGATTGCTAGGTGTTAGGCAGCAAAATCCAGAGAACTTCCCTTTCTAGTTTCCTAGGTTGGCAGGATATCAGACCTTTTTAAAGGCTAAGATCTTCCCAGCTGCATAGACTTGAGGTTGTCAAGTGATTCAGCCTGACTGGTAACAACGTATCATAAGAATATTTTACTGGGGAACCTTTGAGAAAAAGGGTCTTTCAGTGGAGTCTTAAATTATCTTCTCTCTTGGTTTGTAATGGTAGGTCTCCCCAGTCCCACATCTATTTCCATGACAACAAACATCAGAATTACAAAAATGATTTTCCCAGGGGTGAAATCCAACAGGTTCTGACAGGTTCTGGAGAACCGGTAGCGGAAATTTTGAGTAATTTGGAGAACCGGCAAATATCATCTCTGGCTGGCTCCAGAATTGGGTGGGAAGAGATTTTGCCACGCCCACCAAGCCACGCCCACCAAGCCATGCCCACAGAACCAGTAGTAAAAAAAATTTGGATTTCACCACTGGATTTTCCCAATGATAACATATCTGGGTCGGGGTGAAATGCTCCCGGTTCAGACTGGATCGCCCAATCTGGTAGCTATGGCAGCGGGTGGTTTGGAGAACCGGTAGCAAAAATCTGCCCCCCCATGCTCAGCTGAGCCACACAATCATCAGAGGGTTGTTTTTTTTTACTTTTAAAAGCATTTTTTCCTCGGCTGAAAGCCAGGGGGGAGGGGGGAGGGTATTAGTGAAGGGAGGGGGGTTGGGAGGAAAGGGGGGGGGATTTTTTTGTAAAACTTTTTGAATTAAAAAAAAAAAGCCTCTGATGATTGTGCGGCTCAGCTGGGATCGTCAGAGGCCTTTAAAACCTCTTCGGCTGAAGAGATTGTAGAAAAAATTATTTTAAAAGGCTCCTCTGTCGATCCCAGCTGAGTTGCCTGATCGTCAGAGGCTTTTTTTTCTTTTAAAGGCAAAAAAAAATGCTTTAAAAAAAAGCCTCTGACGATTAGGCAACTCAGCTGGGATCGTCAGAGAAGCCTTTTAAAAGATTTTTTTCTACAACCTCGTCGGCCAAAAAATGCTTTTAAAAATTAAAAAAAAAAGTTGGCCACATCCACCCAGTCACATTACCCCCACCACCAAGCCACGCCCACAGAACCAGTAGTAACAAATTTTACATTTCAACCCTGATCTGGGTGATCAAATAGCCAAAGATGCACAGGTTACCTGTTGCACAAGTAGAAAGGAGACAAATGGGAGGGGGGGGGGAAGACACACTGATAATTTGTTTGGTATCAAAAAAAATTATAGTAAAAATATGGAATTGCTTTTTCCAGCATCAGAATGTTGTTGTTATTGCTAGAATTTTCACGTGTTTTTAAGTGATTACGGTCTTGTCAATTTCAGGCAACAGCAGAACCAGTCAGAAGTATTAATCAAAGTCATAGACTGGAGCTTCTTAACTGGTGGTTGACACTCACTGTACTAGTAAAGCCCTGCGCCATGGAGAGAAACCGTTCAGAAAGAGACGCCGTGAAGATTACACAAAAACCTGAACAATATAGTATTTGATTTTAAGGCTATGCCTGTCAGATGGTGGACATGAGGACAAAAAAGTTGCCAGAGGTAACCCTACTCAAACCTAGCCATTAAGAAAGAGCAAAAAGAACAAAAGATATGCCTTCAAAATTTAGGAGATAGTTATCAAGTTACCATCTAAAACAGGGGTAGTCAACCTTTTTATACCTACCGCCCACTTTTATATCTCTGTTAGTAGTAAAATTTTCTAACTGCCCACCAGTTCCACAGTAATGTGCCGTGTATCGTCTGCGCATGCCTCTCGCGCATCATGGATTGGGTTTGGGGGGGGCGCCAGCTATCAGCTCTGCTTGTCTGTTACAGCTGAGTGGTGTGGGGGGAGATGCGCGAGCTATTCTGGGACAAGGCTCTTTTGTTTGTGGTCGAATTATAGCGCCATTTAGTTTCACTTACATAACATGAACTAAACTTATACAAATAGTATATTTTCAGAAATTTAAATTGTCATGGGGAATTTTATGAAAACCTAATGAAAATGTTTTTAAATAATGCTATGAAAATTTTTTAAAAAGTCAATTAAATTAAAAAAAAGGAAAGTGGAGGGCTTCTGGGTGGCGCCATCTTTCTCGCTGGGTGCCAATTTATGGCACTCCGCATTGAATACCATAAAAGCCGGATTTAACAACTGATTCCGGCTTCATTTCTCTCTCTGGTTGAAAGAGAGAGACAGAGCAAGGGGGAGGAATTGGGTAGATTCCCCTAGGGGCTTTGTTTTTGTAATACAAAGTCCTGAACGGTGAATCCCCTTATTTACCCCTCCCCCACCTCCAATATTCTCTGCGCTCCTGAAAAAGCAGGAAAAGAGGAAGATGTCCACTTCTGCTAGCAATTGATTTTTTTTGTGGATACGAAAAGCAGGCGGAACGAATGTGAGGAGCAATTATTGGTTTGCAAGTATTTTTGATTTTCTGACTTCCTCCCCCCCTTCAGTTTCGTTTTAGAGAAACTGAAAGCAGAGCTTTGCTGTTGAATCGAAACTGAATGGAGATTTTATCTTATTGTGTTTGACTGTGGACTGTTGGATTATATTACGCTGTTTAAGTACGTTACAAGGGGATTCTCAGCAGGAATTTTGTTATGGAGGTTCTTTCAGAAGAATGGGTTCGGGACGTTATACAGGACTACACAGAAAGAATGTATTTAATTATTCAAAAATACAAATTGATAAAAAATGGGGACGTTTTGGATGAGAGTTTGGAGCAAATTAACCAGTGCAATTATTCGGAAAATGGAATGGAGGATATACAAATAAAAGTGGATAAATATGAAGATTTGATCGTGAAGAAACAAGGTGATCTAAAGAAGTTTTCTTTAAATAGTTTGGATGAGCTGCCTGAATTTGTGCTACAGGAGATTGTCCCTCAAATGGAAAAGACTCACAAGCTTAATGTTTCCCAAGAGTTCTCTTTTTGGACTGATGGAATATACGGCAGTAATTTTTGGATTTCTGGACATAAGGAATTACTAGGAAATATTGTGATTGACTTTTTAAAAGGAGCAACGAAGGAAAGACAGAGATTAATACACCAAAAAAAATGGCAAGAGACAATAGTATTATTTTTGAAACAAGGTTTTTTTAAAATATTAATAGACAAAAATATTTGTGTCCCCGAAAGAATTATATGGTTATATGGTTATAGAAGCTATAAGGGAGATATTCTCTGAATTGGAATGGATTTTTACGTTTTAGCTGGTTTTAAATATTTTAGGATTAATTTGTTCTACTGATTTATATATTTTATTATTGTTTATTGTTAATTTTTTGAAGGATTTGGTTATGTAAGGAGGAAGTCAGAGCTAGAGAGGGAGAATTGGTATAATAGTTTTGGGGAAAAAAATTTTTTTTAGCATATGTTTGTTTTATTTTTAACTATACCTTGTGTTTGTTCCGGGAAGCCAGGGGGGGAGGGGGAGGGGGTTTGTGAAGGGAAAGGGGTTGGGGGGAAAGGGGGGAAAAATTTTTGTAAAACTTTTTGAATAAAAAAAAAAAAAAAAAAAGGAAAGTGTTTCGGTATCGGACAAAACCCTTACCGCCCACCATGAAAGCTGGAACGCCCACTAGTGGGCGGTAGGGATCAGGTTGACTACCACTGATCTAAAACAACAGCCAATCAATCAGTCCTAGATTAAATATACAAGTTGTTTCCTTACGAACAACACACTCACATATCTGGGGCATATGATGCCAGTAAATGGAAGACTAGAAAAGATGCTTACACTAGAGGCTGAGAGATATAGAAGATAACAGATGAGATCAAAAAAATTATTGAAATGCCCATGAAAGAATTGTAAGCACAGGTAGTCCTCGACTTACAACCACAAACGAGTCCAACCACAAACAGAAACAAAATTGAATCTGAAAGTGAATCTGATTTCCCCACTGACTTTGCTTGTCAGGTTCCAAAAGGTGACCACATGATCCCAGGACTCTGCAACCGTCAAAAATATGACTCAGTTGCCAAACTTCTGAATTTCGACCACATGACCATGGGGATGCTGCAATGGTTATGACATTTTTTCAGTGCTGCTGTAATTTTGAACTGTCACTAAATGAACTGTTATAAATTGAGGACTACCTGTAATTTCCAAAGACGATCAAGACAGTAATTCACCACACTATAGTTAACCAAGAACTAAACCTCACATGGAAGACCATAAATCCTAAAGGCATTTGGGCAGTTTGGAAATATGTCTTTCAGATCCTGTCCAGATTTTTGCCTTAAATGGGTATTAGCAGGGGTGAAATCCAGCAGGTTTTGACAAGTTCTGGAGAACCAGTAGCGGAAATTTTGAGCAGTTCGGAGAACTGGCAAATACCACCTCTGGCTGGCCCCAGAGTAGGATGGGAATGGAGATTTTGCAATATCCTTCCCCTGCCATACCCACCAACCCACGCCCACAGAACTGGTAGTAAAAAAAATTGGATTTCACCACTGGGTAATAGGATGTGATTCTGTTATCATTTTTGGTCTTATTAAGGGGTAACCGGTCTTAAACAATGTCCTTTATCTCTTAATACATTTGCTTCATGCATCTTCTGGTCATATTGCCCCATTTTTTACATCATTCCTTCCTTGTTTTAAAATATATATTTGGGAGCAACTCAAAGGAACACGTTTCTGACGAGCTAATCACATTTGAAAAATTATTTTGCAGGCTATATAAAACCTATAATGAATCCTAATGATTACCCTCGTATTCCACAACTTAAAGGACAGCCGACCACAATAGTTCAGTAGCGCTTCATAATTATAGCTTGGCAAAAAGAGTATATCCCACGAGGCTTTTAAAAGCTTTCCAATTTTAAGAGCCACCAACGGGACTGGGAGAAAATCAGGAGACGCCAGTTAAGTAATAAGAAAAAAATTATAACAAAAATGCATACGCACACCCCGATGGGTTTTGCAACGATTTTATTTTCAAGCAACTTAAATGCAAAAAAAAAAAAAAAAACCCTCTAAAACCGGCTACATAGCCTTAACGATTACATAACCTCAACTGTACACCCGCAGAGTTACAAACGCCTTCCTGAAATCTTGAGGCTTCTGCGGGACAGCCAGAAAGCCGGCGCGTTGGCCACGCCCCCTCGAATACAGCGAGGCCCGGGCATAAAGAGAGGGCAGCGCCGCCCGTGACAAAGATGGCTGCGGCAGTTGCCAAGCCTAGGGCTCCCCTCACCCGACGGGATCCTACGTCAGCCCCTGGCGTCTGAAAAGACCCGACAAAGAGAGGAGCGCCGCCGTCCCCATGAGCCAACTCGGACCTCGCGGAGGGAGGAAAATGGTTGAGAAAGCAGAGGGTTTGAGCGTAGCTCAGCAGGTGAGGAGGGCGGCACGTTGCCTTGGCAACTAGAAAACGACCCCGGGGAGGCAGGGAGCAAAGATGGAGGACCTGGCTCAGGCCTTATTAAGGAGTCAATGAGGGGAGGTGAATCGTGTGCCCAAAGGCCTGAAAAGGACAACAAAGGTCGGGGGAAGAGAGAGGCCCTGTGAGAAGTAGCTGCGGGGTATATTGGCTGTGTACAGGTGTGTGTAAGCTGAGGAAGCCTGCCACAACTCCCCTTGCCACATTACCCAAACCTTTCCTGAGAGCCGAAATCAGACGTCATGACTCAAATCAAGTATTTGAATAACAACGAAAAGAAACTTCTGTGATTCCATCCCACCCCAAGTTTTATCTTCCCTACTTTTTAAAGAAAGAAAAGCCTGGAGTATAAAACTCTTGCCAGTGAATATGACCCTTTGAATAACCCAGCTTGATATGTCAAATTTACAGCAGTAGTTCCACGGCTCTCTCTCTTTTTTTTTTTAAGGAAAGAAAAGAAACCTTTTTCTTTTAGAATAGAATAGAATAGAATTTTTATTGGCCAAGTGTGATTGGACACACAAGGAATTTGTCTTGGTGCATATGCTCTCAGTGTAATCTCAGTGTAATTTTAAGATTACACTCAGTGTAATCTCAGTGTAATCTTAAAAAGAGATTAGACAACCATTTGTCTGAAGTGGTACAGGGTTTCCTGCCTAAGCAGGGAGTTGGACTAGATGACTTCCAAGGTCCCTTCCAACTCTTATTCTGTTCTTACTCTGTTCTTATAGTCTCTTTATAGATGAGCAGATTGAAGAATAACAGAATTTTCACATGCACACACCCTTTGGGAAGGGTGGGTTAAAATAAAAAAACAAAAAGACTAATACAAGACTCCTCCTTCTGGACTCAGCTAGCAAAACACACTTAATGCGTTCACACTGCAACCCATACCAAGGAAATATAAGGACTATAAGGGGCGTGCATAAGAGCACAAAAGTACCTACCGTTCCTGTCCTATTGTTTCCTTTCATTATATCAAATTAATATACTTTTTGCATACTTTTGCTCATATATATGCTTATGTGATATGTAGTTATTTTATATTGATGCTTGTGTATATTGTTGTGACAAAAAAAAGAAAAGAAAGTAAGCCATTACTGGCTTGTCTAGCCTTGGTTTTACTAAAAAACACACAGTCCCGTTTCAATTTATTCTAGCATAGCCATATGCAATTGTTGGAAGAAATATCCATCTGGGTTCAGTTCCAAGTGGGGACAAAGACACTGGAAACATGGAGGCTGCTTGGAAAGATGGTTTAATGGTGGTCAGGATCACATGGCTTGAGTTCCTGAACAGAAAAAGGAGAGATCCTGTGTGCTCCCTGGTTTTATGCTTTTTCTGAGCTTTGAATTTCCTGGGGCACAGGAAGAGTATCCTGATTGGCTGTCATACTCCCAGGGGGTGGGGGTCTTAGCTAGCCTTGCTGGCTGATGTAATCTTCCCAGGTGCCATGTGGTGAGTTTCAGTTGCTAAATGGGTTCTATTATGATGCAGATGATGGCCCATTAACAAAGGTGGGGGGTGGCAGGAAGTTGCAGGGAGCTGCTTTGTCTTTAAAACATGTTTCTCCATTTCTCATCCAGGGAAATATATTCTGCCTTTTAAATATTTTCTAAAATATTTCATTCTTCTAGGAAGGGGGTGGGTGCTAAATTCCTACAATCCCTACTTTTTTTTTTTTTTCCAAAACATGCTCTTGGCAAAAATTAAAATTGATCAAATCAGTGGGTGCTTTTAATTTTCCTGATGCAAAGGAAGCCATTGATAGAGACAACAGAAAAAAGATTCCTTCAGTGGCTCCCAAAAGCTTTCAACCATGAAGGTCTAGCAGCCAGGGGAAAAGTTCTGGTAAGAATTTTACAGTATCCAATTTTCTAGGCCAATTAATTTCAGCTGTTAGATATCACTTTCTGTGAGCTTCCAGTCAGGTTTCAAGCAAGCACACATCCCAAAATTTTCACAGCCATGGTTTTCCTTTAAATTACAGGCTGCCCATTTCCAAGGGTTGGTTACTGAACCTGCCCTAGCTCTTACTTTAGTCTATCCAAGATTTTTTCCAGTCCAAATTGAGGTTAATCAGTGTGCAATCCAGGCTTTTTCCTTTTTTTTTTTTTTAAAGTTACACACAATGCGCCCTGGGACTTCTACTCATGAGACCACCAGTACAACATATCTTGCTTTACTGGATAACTGGGCAGCATCATTTGTGAGTCATAGTCAGGGCTTGGGTTTTGGATATCACTTTTTCTGCTATCTCTTCAAGAGAGGAATTGCCTGAGGGGGATGCCCCTCCCCCATGGAATTAGCAGGGAGATCTGACTCCTTGGGCTTTTAGTGCCACAGAGCAAAAATCAACTTAGGAGAAGTCTTGTGTGGAGGTAAGTGAAGGGAATAGTTTCAGTCTAATTCTGAATGGTGTCTCTCTCTGTGTGCCTGTGTATGCAGCTACTTTTACAATACAGGCAATACAAACATTTTGGACATATTTCCCTCCCACCAGACAAAAATCTAACGTGTTCAGAACTTGCTGTGGTAGCCACTCAAATACAATCCTTACATGAGTACTTTAGACTGATTACAATGTAAATGAGACAAGACAGAAAACCTTACAATGAATTTTCCACCTCCCCCATAGTCTTTCCAGTTGTCTTCTGGGAATTGAAAAGAGTCTTTTAGTCTTTACTTATACATCTCAGGGTCCTTTCTTTCATGTCTGCTGGGTAGCATGCTTGGTAATAAGGCTGGTTAGTCAGGCTTGGAAGGTCTGCTCCACTCTGGTTGCTGTGATGACTTTCAGTGGGAGCTGGATTCAAACTCAATTCCTGGTTCCAACAAATGGAAAGTCTCCTCTGGGGGCAGCATCTGGAACCATGTGCTCTGCTTCCACAGTTGCAGAGTCATCTTTTCAGGGCTGAAAGACATTAGAACAGAATCTCCTCCCCACTTTTGTGGGTAATCTTCTCAGGAAAGGCATTGTAACAGGATTAGAGATGGGGGGGTAGATATCTTGCAGGCAGAGTTTGAAAAGAAACAACACATCAATATTGCAGTTACTAAAAGATAATGCAGTTTCAACAAAATGCAGTTTCAACAAAATGCAGTTTCAACAACTGATGAGAAAGAAAAAACTGGATTTGCATGCTTCAGGAATGAACAGGTAAAATCATTTAAACACACAGTAAATGCAAGACTGAATTTTTTTTCTCTTGTAAGTGAACTTAAAACGTTTCCTCATAAACTTGTTTTGTAAGTGAACTTAAAATGTTTCCTTATAAACTTGAGTTGTTACTTTAAGATAAAGAGAGAGAAGGAGACAAAAGCAGAAATAAAAAGTTCTTTGTACCCAGTTTCCGGTGGCCACACGAAAACAGGGTAAAGGCTCTTTCTTTTTTCTCTCTCTCTCTTTTCCCTATTTTCATTGTTTCAACCTTTTGTTTTTGTTTTTCCTTAACAATTTAAAATTCTTGTCTCTAGAGATCAAATACATTTTACAGTTACAATTACCTCAAGGGCCCACAAAGACAGACATAACACACATAAAAAACAAGGAGGACAAAGAGAGGAAAACAAAACTGAGATTTACACACACACACTGATCATTCCCATAAATCTCAATTAAATTAGGGAAGGCACAAATCTTAACAGACAGACCATGTGGTTCCATAGAAGACAAAGAAAGAGACAGACAAACAAACAAAACAAACAAAACAAAAACCCAAACATTCCTATTTATATATTTCCCTTTTCTTTTAAGTACCTTTATTTAGCCAAATTTGTCTTCCTGGTGTTATCTCTTAGCAAAGCCCATTTTTTACACAATTTCTTCAATTTCTTTTCTCGCATGCCAGTCAACACTGGCACCTGCCTGGCGTCCCAGGCCCCAAGCATGTCTCTCAGGGGATTTCCCTCTACCCTCGAGCTTACGCTTCCCATGATCCTCGGAATGTGAGGCTCACTTTGTCATAGCCGGGTACTCCCGCAGTTTCGGAAAAAAAGGTATCCGCGAAGGACTCCGACTCCCTTCTGTCGAAGTATGGGCCCCTTCCTTAAGGGAACTCTTATTTGAAGATCACCAATAAAAAAAATAGTGATCCCGGAGGACCTTGCTGCCCCTACAGCAGGTACGAGCACCTCCTCTCACTCCACATGCACCACTTTAGGCTTTGCTTTCCTTTTTTAGATACACCGATAGTTCCTATATATTTCTTTTTTTTCCCCTTCACACTTCTTTTCCTTTCACTCAGCTTCCGTTCCTTGAAAACACAAAGTTCCACATTTGGCTTCCCCCCCTTGCTTTCTCTAGCCTACCGGTCACGGCTTGGTGGAGCTAGCAGTAGGCAGAGGTGCGGCTAGAGGTTGCTCAAAGAGGTGGAATCAGATTGTTTCCTCAGGTGGAATCCCACACACACACTTCCTCCTTCCCTAACAGAAGGTCCTGTGCTCTGGCAAAACCCCCATGTTCTCCAGATTTTTGGTCTTTCTGCAGTTAGGAAATGCACAGAGGAAGCAAGATCCAGCTGTGATTGGGAGAAGGGCTCTCTCATTCACACACATGCAAGCATACACATATTTCCCATGCTTTTCCATGCTTTAAAATTAAAATTTAGAGGTACTCACCTTCTTTCCAAGCAGTCTTTGAGCTCAACACTCAAAACCCCTTTAAAACCTAGTTCCAAATGGCCAAGGTCCAGGAAAACTTACCCACAGACTCAGTGGGTCTGCTGCTAGCAAGGGAGGCTTACCCGGGCCAGGTCCATTGGTTAGGTTAGCTTGGAGTCCCATCTGTGGGTGCCAATTGTTGGAAGAAATATCCATCTGGGTTCAGTTCCAAGTGGGGACAAAGACACTGGAAACATGGAGGCTGCTTGGAAAGATGGTTTAATGGTGGTCAGGATCACATGGCTTGAGTTCCTGAACAGAAAAAGGCGAGATCCTGTGTGCTCCCTGGTTTTATGCTTTTTCTGAGCTTTGAATTTCCTGGGGCACAGGAAGAGTATCCTGATTGGCTGTCAGACTTCCAGGGGGTGGGGGTCTTAGCTAGCCTTGCTGGCTGATGTAATCTTCCCAGGTGCCATGTGGTGAGTTTCAGTTGCTAAATGGGTTCTATTATGATGCAGATGATGGCCCATTAACAAAGGTGGGGGGTGGCAGGAAGTTGCAGGGAGCTGCTTTGTCTTCAAAACATGTTTCTCCATTTCTCATCCAGGGAAATATATTCTGCCCTTTAAATATTTTCTAAAATATTTCATTCTTCTAGGAGGGGGGTGGGTGCTAAATTCCTACACAATAAAGCAGAATTGGTATAGGGTAGCGTCTAATAACTTCATATTTCATCCGCCATTTGAAATACTGATGGAGACAATACCTTCGTTTTGAAATGGATAATTCCTTTTTAAATAACACATTCAAAACAGTTTCTAAAAAAGTTTGCAACACAATAAAAGCAGTTTAAGGCCATAATATGAATGAAGAATAAAACAAGTAGGCACAGATACTTGGAAGATAAAACACGGATTGCATTTATCTATCCCAATAGGAATAGGCAATTAATCAATTTTATAAATTTAGATTGCCTAACCTGTGGCTTCCAGTGACTGGATTTTGGCTCACCTTATCCCTAACCAGGATAACCATTTGTCATGCTTGTAGTTGAACAATATTTAGAGGACCATATAATTTCTATATATTGTGGTCACTATAAATTGGAGACTATAATTCAGTGTAGTGGCTTCCATGTAAACTTAATAGGGCTTATTTTTGTTTAAACACAACATTACAGAAGATATAACATCCTTACTTACTAGTCTATGACCTGAAGTTTTTTTTCCTGCATTACTGTATTACTTTAACTGATGGTGTTAAAGTAGGAGAATAAAACACTTTCTTGGTAAAAAATTGCAGAGTGTAGGAATTAGGAACCATTTTGGGTGAGGATCAAGAGTCCAGTTTAGTTCTGATAATGATGCAGTGTTACTTATTGGACATACTGAGCAACCCACTTTAGGAAAACGGCAAATGAATTCCTGTAAGCTACAGGTGATGAATCTGAAGAAGACCATAATTGATATTTGCAGTAGCATGGATATCAAAATAAACTATTTGGTTTCAGATTGTAGCAGGGGAGAGGTATCTTTTTTTTTTTATGTCTCCCATGCTAAGCCTTTCTGAAAACTGTCAAAAAAATAACTAGGTCCATTCTATCTGATCTCCCAGTTGTTTATTTCTATTCTATAAGGAGTATTATAGTCAATTTCATCATTTTGGGGTAGTAAAATAGGAATTAAATATGTTAGCCTATGGGAATTAGCATGGCTTGTAAAATTATTTCATTAGTTACCATTTTTGTATAAATTTATACTTTATCCAGTTTTGAAAAATAAAGTTTAGGTTAGAACACATGCATGTATTACACTTTTTTGTTATAATTATGAGTGCGCAATTTTATTATTTTTTGTCCGGTCTGGGAAGATTATTTGATTATAGAACTTTATATGGGGCAGATAGGAGGAGAATTAACAAGAGCTTCTTCAGCATTCTTCCTCAGCTACTTAAACCATTTGCTTTTATTTCCATATTTCCTTTGTATACTCAAATGTTAAATGTCTATGCATGTCTGAGACAAGGATGGAAATAAAATGTGGATTCCTATGCATTATTTGTTGTATGGAGGTAGAGTCAATATCAAAATCAACTCCCTTGTGAAAAAATATGTGGGGCTCTCTGTGCACACTGTTAACTCTTTTTTCCTTGCTATGTTTGTTTTGATCACCATTTCTTCCTCCAACCTTCGCTTAGAATTCAGAGTGTAAAAAAAGGTATTTTAAATCAGATGATTCTGCTTTTTCCACACTTCCAGCAACCATTCCCACTACTGACATTTACAGTTTCAGGAGTCACTGCCATTCCTACCCTGTGTTGTAAAATCTTCACCTGGCTGCTGCATTTCTTTTGAGCTTTTAAAAACTTGCTTCAGTGAGAGGCAGTTATATGTTGATTAAATCAAAAGAACTTGCTGATCTGAGCAGAGCTACCAAATGTTCACAAATGGGAAATTCTGGAATGAGAATATAAGGTTTCAAGCTTCACTAATGAAAGTGATACAGCCTGTTTTGCAGTCGCTTTAGTTCTCAATAATACCAGCAAATGTTTTCCTTTGTTGCATAGAAATCTTGTTTAAATCATTGTACAGTTTTTTCATGAAATATTTCCATCCCCAGTATCCTGCCGATACAATAAGGCAGTATGAATTCTAATTCCTAGAACAGTTTGCGCATACTGGTGAAAAGGATGTCTATAAGAACAATTTATTAAACACATCATAAATATTAAGAGTGGAATCTGTATAAACAAAAAGCTTTTAAGAATCTGAACATGTCTAATCAATTCCCAATGAACTATCAGAGTAATTTTTAGTTCATGCATCCAGAAAATTATATCTCACAGCAATCCCAGAATCATCATTCCCCCTAATAGCTTCATTGAATTAGAATGTTGGTTTGAAATATAAAAAAAATAAATCCTTTTTAAACAGCAGCCTAACCAACACCCAATCTTTTCCAATCTAATGTTCTCAGTATGTTTGCACTGCAGCTTTCATCATTCCTAGACACCACATTCAGTGGTTAGGGACAATGGCAGATGAAACCTTAGAAAAACGTCTTCCAGTGTAATGGAAGTGTGAAAGTTGTAGCCATATCATTCCTGGAATCAATCTAATGGGGCTATGTAGTACCCCTGATTAAATTCAGAAAAGGAATTTTGGAATATGCAGAAGCACAAATTAAACACCTTTCTACAACTCATTAAAAGAGCTGTATCTTTTTCATGAATTGTGGGGATGCAGTAATAATTCATTCACCCATAAATTATTCTTCAACTAATGTATTCATCAAGGTAGCATTTGATGTCTACATCAGAGGGATTCTTCTGCTTTCAAAGGACTCCCACTCACTCTTTAATACCAGTGTATGTTTGCACTGACTTAAAAAAAATACATAACTTTTTTCCTGAGTAATGTTGTCCAGTTGTAGTGGACCTCAGCTTTTATAAAACCCAAACCACCATATACTGTATATTAGCCTTACTAATGGGAATATGTAGTACAGTCAATGTAAAGGGTACCAATTTGGCATTATTAATTCAAATTATGCTGTTATTTAGACAAAATGTTAAGGTTTTTTTGGAAAAGTTATTCCTGATTGCTCATTAACAATACTTTGAAGAAAGGAATTATTAAATACAGTGAAATGTATTTCAGTGAAAAGACAGTGAAACAAAAATATGAATAAAACAACTAGAAATTATTACATGTTGCCAATATAGCATTTTGACTCAAAATACATGATTGTATTTTCTACTTCTGATTAGCAATTTTCCCTATTGTTACTAGACCTACCAAGGGCTCTTTTGAGTACAGAAGTGCAGCACACATTTCTCAGCTGATGTTTTCAATTAAACAAGTAAAGGGAAGGCAAACAAATGTTTAAAATATACATAAAATTAAAAATCTGAATTTGTAGCAGGGACCCACTTCCAGAAGTTGGTAAATGGGCCATTTTTGGCCTCCAGAGGACCTCCTTGGGGGTGGGAAAGACCGTTTTCACCCTCCCCAGGCTCCTAGAGAGGCTTTGGAGCCAGATAAGAGAGAAAAACGGGCCTTCCCCACTCCCCAAGGCCCTCCGGAGGCAGGAAACAGCCTGTTTCCCTACTACTGGTGGGGCCAGAAGGCCCAAAAATCGTGTGTTGGAGCTGAGCTCGCGTGCTCACTGATATGGCTACACATGCCACCTGTGGCACGCGTGCCATAGGTTCGCCATCACGGTTATATATGCTTGACAAAATAAAATAAAAATAAATAGCAACATAGGGAAAGAGTGAAATAGTAAGAAGAAAAAAACAGGAGGTATATGATTCTACCAAACTTGTTCATGCTGCACCAACCTCAATTTAAACAGCACCAATGTCCCTTGGGGAAAACTTTTTTATGGTCTGAGAAGAATAAAAATGACTAGGATATCCACAATTATTTCCTGCTCAAACACAAATATGAGTAAATTCTGGTATATTATTGCTTGTTTCAACCCTCCAGTACTTAAGAGAGTAAACATATTAATTTATAATGTAATGTAATTATTGTGTGATTACTGCCTTTGATGCACATAGTCAAATTAACATGCATTGTGTCCTATGGAACGTCTGGCCTGTCATTGATCCAACCCCTGAGATATTGGAACAATGCTATCATATCACCCTAGTCCTTCTTTTCATTAAACTAGACATATCCAGTTCCTGCAACCGTTCTTTGTATGTTTTAGCCTCCAGTCCCCTAATGATCTTTGTTGCTCTTCTTGACTCCTAGTGACTGCCTGAACAAGTCCCTTCGGTTTTCTGGGTAAGATTTTGCACATTGTTGGCCATTGCCTCTTTCCCAGGGTTATGACAGAATGACTGGTCCAAAATCACTCGGTCAGCTTTGTACCTAAAATGGAACAGAATTGTACCTAGAATGGACAGAATTCACTGTCTCTCGGTTTCTAGCCTGATGTTTTAACCTCTCCATCAGGGGTGTCAATGCCCACCCCACCCCCGGTTTTTTTCCCTACTGGCTTTGGTTAGATCCTTTAACTGTCTTGATTTTATATGAAAGCAAATTCTTGATATCAAGCTTTGTCTATAGATAGTGATTGTTTATTTAATGTATTACCAAAATCATATAACCAATGAAAATACACATTCATAAAAGACATCAAAACAAATGGTTAAAAAAGCACAGCATAACAGAAGTAAGAATAAAATCCCAATAGTAATTATACAATTACTTGATAGTGCCAACCCAGCATTGCCAACAAAGACACTGCTTTGACAGCTTTATGGTAAGCTACCCAAGTTCTTGCTAGTCTGACTTCTAGTAAAAGGCTATTCCACACAGTGGGACCAACAGAGAATATCATCGTTTCTAGCTCTCTACTCATAGTTTGGGTATCCTCAGCATTCTAACCACAAATGAAGTGGATAGGTTGGTTTTGCCTGAAAAGTAAGTCCTCATTTAGTGACCACCATTGGGACTGGCAGTTCTGTTGGTAATGGAAGTGATCACTAATTGGGAAATCATGGGACTCTGACTGTGTTTTCCATTTCTCCACTTTCCTAAACCTTTTGAATGTTCACCCTGACACTGGAATGATTAGTATGGAATTAATCTTTATATTTACATCCATTGGAGAGGAAGGGATTACAAAAAAGTAAGCAGGCATACAGTGGAGAATGCACTGGCCTGGGCAGCCCATGCAAACAGCTGGTATATTCCCCATTGTGTGCCTGCTTACTAACTTATAATTCCTTCCTCTCTAGTCTCTTTATTCTCCAGAAAGGGAGGAATAGGAAACAAGCAATCCCTCCTGTGCCTGACCCAGTTTTTTTTTCTTCCACTGTAACCCCAAGAGCAGAGAGATTATAGAACAAGGGATGATAGTTGTGTGCCTGCTTCCCCTTACAATCTCTTCCTCTCCAGCCTCTCTGCTCTGCAAGGGGAAAACAAAATGGGTCAGGCACAGGACAATAAATAGTGACTATAAGGATGATCACATGTCTAAGGAATGTTGCAAATGTTGTAAATGCACACATTGGATGCAAAGCTATTTTTCAGCACCCATGTAACTTCAGATGGTTTCTGCATGAGATAAGCGAGGTTTGCCTATTTGGAGCCAATCTATTTTGGCCAATCTATTTAAGTCAATAAATTGTTCCCAAAAACCTATTGTGTTACATGGCTATAATGGCTCTCATACACCATTCAGTTCAATGGTGAAGAAAGTAAGGTTCTACATTTAGGCAAGGAAAAGCAAATGCACAGGAATACTATAGGTGGCAACTGGTTCAATAGTAGTAATTGTGAATCTTAGTGGACAATCACTTAAACATGAGCCAGCAATGTGCTGCTTCTGCAAAAAAGCCAACACAGTCCTAAGCTGCATTAACAGAGGGATAGAATCAAGATTACCTGAAATATTACTACCACTCTATAATGTCTTGGTAAGACTATACTTGGAATAGTGCATCCAGTTGTGATCTCCACTATGTAAAAAAGATGTTGAGAGTCTAGAAAGTGTACAGAGAAGAGCAACAAAGAGGATTAAAGGACTGGGGGCTAAAACTTGTATAAAATGATTGACAAAAAGCAATGGATGAAAACTAAGGAGAGAAGCAACTTATAACTAAGGAGCAACTTATAACTAAGGAGAAATTCCTGATAGTAAGAATAATCAACCAGTGTAATGGCTTGCCTTCAGAAGTTGTAGGTACTCCATCTCCAGAGCTTTTAAGAAGAGACTGGACAGCCATTTGTCTAAAATGATATAGGATCTTCTGCTTGAGCAGGGGATTGAACTAAAAGACCTCCAATGTCCCTTCCAACTCTGTTATTCTGTTATTTCCAACAAAATGCTGTTTTTGACAATCCTTTTCGTATACATGTAATGGAATCCAGTAAATTCTAAATATTTTTTGTGTTTAAGTCTTAATTTCAGGTCTATTTACACTGTTGTTATAAAAGTTAAAACACTCACCCATTTTCTAGGCAATATGGGAACTTATAATTCTTCATTTCATTTATTAATATCTCAATATCAAATTGGTTTATTGATACAAATATCTATAGAAATTAATAATATGGTGGTTTTTTTAGTTTTAATCATTTAATAAATTGCTCATGTGTCTCAGAAGTTGAAAATGTTGCTGCTCCAGACGATATTGTTAACAAATGTTGTGACTGTAAATTTGTCATTTGGTTACACCTGGTGGATATTTGTCCCTTAGCATAGAGTAAAAAATACAACTTCATCGTCTATCAATTGGTCCAAAGTCAATATCCTTGCTTCCAATCAATTTTTTCATATCAAATTTTTTCCCAATTTTTAAAGTTTGTCCCATAAGTCAATTAAGCATGAGAAAAATGTGCTGAATCTTTTTTATTAGGTATTACATTCTATAGTTCTGATTAGTTTAAGAAAAGGATTAGGGTTTTTTTATATTGCAGAATTTTAATGGTGTAAGCTGCCCAGAGTCACCATGGGTTGAGTGGCCATATAAATGTATTTATTAAATATTAATAATTTAGTGACACTAATATTAAAATCTTTGTATCACTATCACCATAAGGCGGGATGATAATTAACACAAAGTATGATCCTTATCTACTTTTGGTACAATTTGGTACATTTTAAATGCCTGTGATAAAATTCCGTTATCAAATATCACTTCATTTACTTGACAAAGTTTTGGAATAGCTGTTGCTTTGTGTAAGGAACAGTGCTTTTTATTAATTCATTAGAAAAGTTGTTTATTTTGAAATCTCAAAATATTTGAGCACACATTCAAATGTCATTCCTCAGTTGTGATCTCCAATTCTTGGTCTTTTTACCAGAGATAGTATAAATTAATATCAGCATTAAGTGTATATTGTACGTCTCTTGATGCTGTGAATTTTTTCTCCTTTGTGGGTCCAGCTTATCGTTTGGGTCTCAAGATCCCTCAAAGGAATCCAAATTCCAGAAGTGGTCATTGTATCTGAACATATGTCAAAATACTTATTTCCAAAAAGTTCATGGCGCGGCTGCATTTATTTTGAAGGGGGAAAAAACTACATAATTGGATAAGGAGGAGTAAGCAGTAAATAGTATTCTGTCATCCAATCCCTTCGGCAGATTCTGGAGGAAAAAAGTGGTAAAATGAGAAGGGATTTGCTAATCAGATGTCCATCTCTGATGAGTAAGCTTGGGCACTTCTGGGGACATGAGGGGTTCAGCAAAACAGGCAGCTGAAGAAGACAGTAACATTGCTAGGACCTTGAACTCGGAGAGAAGAACTGTGTGTCTTGGGATCATTAGACTTGTAGTCCACTGGAGGGTGCCAATTTAAGAAAAAAATCTTCACTTTTCTTTGGCTCTCATATCTCCTCCTCCTAAGTAGCTCTTACAGATGATGGGAATTAAGTACATATTAAATTAAATCCATATGAATTCTCGTAATAGCCGCAGAAATTGCATGTATCTGAGAACAACATCTGCTCTCAGAACAGGAAAATTTGTGGCAGCATGGTCAAATTTGTGCAGAAAGGGTCTTTAAAGATCTATTAGATATGATGACACTCAGTTCGGGTTGCTAAGCAGCAAGAACAGCAGGAGTAGTTCTTTCCCTTATGTTTGTGTGCTTTCCATAAGTATTTGATCATTTGGGCAAGAAGGATGCTGGACTAGCTGAACCTTTGGTATTATCCTGAATAATTATTCTTTGTAGTCTATTTGCTTTCTGCAGCAAAAGCAAAGGCTAGTAGCACCTTGAAGATTTCTGCTCCTACCATTATTGTTGCTAAACACCAGTACTTTACATAATAGCATTTCAACTGATGTATTTTGTCATCAGCTGTTAGATGTACAAAGAAAGTATTTTTTTTCCATATCAGCCTGCTTTTCTTGGCATAAATTAGTCCCCCACCTCAGTTTTTCTCTCCTGTCCCTTGCCTGAGGCTAACCTTGCTTTCTTTCCCACAGCAGAGTGTGAGAATTGCTAATTAGCCCAGAATTAACCCATAAAGTGATTAACCAGGGATCAGTAGAATTGATTTCCAAATATTACTTGTGGAAGGGATATGTGCTGTGGTAGGAAATGTCTGGCAGTTCTCCCAGTTCCATGTATCTCATCAGGCTAATGGGAGAGACTGACCAGGTGAACAATCACACTTTCCCTTGACTTCTGGATGCATGGGTGACGCAGCGTATGCAATGAAAGGGGGAAATGGAAAGGAAGCTGGCATGAATTTGTCAGCCATTTTTATTATCTTCTCATTATGCCAAGTGCATTTTCTAATCCTGCAGGGGAAGGACTAGTTTCTGGAGAGAGAACACACCATTCTGTATTCAGACTATAGCGCAGAGCACAGAACTATTTTTTTTTTAAAAAAGGGAAAGAGCAATACATTTGCCTCAGTGTGTGCACTCTGCACAGCTAGATGGACAGTAGTTTGAAAGTCGATATTCTTTTTGCCAGCAAAGACCATATTCTTTGTATCGAGAATTACAACAACAGTGGTTTTACCTTGGGCTCCAAACCGGTGAGAATCCCTAGAGTCCTTTTCCCTTTGGCGTGACTGAAACATTCTTTCCCTCTTCAAAACCTTGATTGCCTGTGCAGCCTGCTTCAGCTGTTCCTCTCCCTCTCTTGTCTTTCCACTTTACTGAAAAATAAATTAGCAGACTAATTAGATGACTATCTTAAGCAGCTAGCAGTTGCTTCCTGCCACAACTCCAGCTGAATACAAGATGATCACAGCAGTTAAAAGTATCCACTTGAGACTTAGAATTGCCCAAGTTAATTTGCCTGCTCCACCTGGGGCAAGTCCCTGGGCCTCTTCCAATGTCAGCTTTTTATTTCCAAGACATGGCTGCCTGAAGATGTAAAAAAACAGTAAAGGTAGTACAGGTGATGTCTTATTTCAATGGGAAAAAAATCCAGGCAGTTGTATAGCAACATTCAAAGGTTGATCCACCTATATGCTATTTAATGAATATGATTATATCCCATACATATATGTTGTAACATTTCTATTAACAACAATAACATGGGAGTTTTCTCATTAATTTTTTCCTTGTAGGAAAATATGCACATATTATCAGCTTCAAGAAGCAGAAGTATTTATTTTGCTGCAAAAATTGTGGACTGAGAGGCTGAATGCACAAATTGTTCTGAGTGTTTTAATCCCCAAACATCTGGAGAGCAAAAGTGAAAAACTGATGGAGATCCAGATGTGCATCCATATCAGCTATGCATTATTTTATACTTTAATACTCTTAGCCAGATTGAGACTTATCTGAAGGGATAGTTTTCTTTGTTTCCATAAGTGAAGGTACACATTATATAAAATAGTTCTTGGAATGCAAATATTCTTTTTGGCCCTGTGATTTGGCCCTTAGATTAGATTTCCAAATTTGAAAAAGAAATTATGTAGCACATGTAGGTAGTCCTTGACTTGCCACCATTTAGCAACCGCTCAAATTAACAACGGTGCCCAAGGAATGATTTAAAATCAATCCTCGCATTTATGACTGCCACAACTTCCCTATGACCATCTGATCAAAATATGGGCACTTGGCAACCAGCATGATTGTACAATAGTTGCAGTCATATGATCACCATTTGCAAATCCAGTTTCCATCGAGCAAACTTAGTAGAAAAGCCACATTTACTTAATAACTCTGCGGTTCACTTAATATTTTATTAAGTGCTTAAAACATTGCGCTATTGCAATGCTCTCTACATGGGGCTCCCCTTGAAGAGCACCTGGAAGCTCCAGTTAGTCCAGAATGTGGCTGCGCGGGTGATAGAGGGAGCACCGCGTTGCTCCCATATAACACCCATCCTGCGCGGCCTACACTGGCTACCGGTAGCCTTCCAGGTGCAATTCAAGGTTTTGGTTACCATCTTTAAAGCGCTCCATGGCTTAGGACCGGGATACCTTCGAGACCGCCTTCTGCCACCAATTGCCTCCCAACGACCTGTGCGCTCCCACAGAACGGGCCTCCTCAGGGTGCCGTCGACCAAACAATGTAGGTTGGTGACCCCCATGGGGAGGGCCTTCTCTGTGGCAGCACCGGCCCTGTGGAACGAGCTTCCTCCGGGATTACGACAACTCCCCGACCTCCGGACCTTCAGACGTGAACTGAAGACTTTATTATTTCAACGCGCTGGACTAGCCTAAGAATAAAATGTTTTAGCTAAATTTTAACGGGTTTTTAACCGGTTTTGTACCATTTTTAGTGATTTGGCTATGATAATATTTAGTTTTAATTGGGTTTTTAATGTTTATTTATTATACTGTCTTTTAATATGCCTGTGAGCCGCCCTGAGTCCTACGGGAGATGGTGCGGTATAAAAGTATGATTAACAAATAAATAAATAATAACCATGATCAAAAAGGTGATAAAATTGGGCTCAATCACCTCGCTTAACAAAGGAAGTTCTGTTCCCAATTGTAGTTTTAAGTCAAGGACTACCTGAATATAGCTTTCCTGAAAAGATTACTGATCTTATACTACTTTCTTTAATTATACTGTTCGTTTCCATAGCTAATGACAACAAGAACTCAGCAATCTCTACATAAGGTTGCTGGATTCCCTTTCTCCCATCCTCCCATTCCTAGCAATTTAGCCTTCATTAGTTAGCTCAAGACTAGTAATGTGTAACCTTTCTTAATTAATTTCTGTGCCTAATTTCTATACTTTTTGACTCACAATTTCTATAAAACCCTTTTCATTGGTCAAATGAGTTATGATTCATGAGGAATTGGACTAAACTGTTATTGGAGAGGCATCCACTACTCAAACTACCTGATAATTTAGTCAGAAGAAATTTGTTCAGTTGCTGGTATATAAAACTAAAGCTGAAGAACTGGGCAGTTTAACTCCAGCTTAATTCTATTTAAAATTTGGCCCAAATTTAATTTTAGTTCTGAAAGCCTATGCCTGGATTCAGTGACTCTTGGAATATTTAATTTTAGGGGTTGAAATCTTAACATTGATGCTGGATTGATCCCAATCTGACTTTCAGTCATGGAGTTCCACTAGAAAACCAATTTAACTTATTTAAATACTGCTAGTCTTCAGTGGTGGGTTTCAATTTTTTTTACTATGGGTTCTGTGGGTGTGGCTTGGTGGGTGTGGCATGGCTTGGTGGGCATGGCAAGGAAAGGATACTGTAAAATCTCCATTCCCTCCCCACTCCAGGGGCAGGATACTGCAAAATTCTCAGTTCCTCCCAATCAGCTGGGACTTGGGAGGCAGAGAATAGATGGAGGCAGGGTCAGTCAGAATTTTTACTACCAGTTCTCTGAACTACTCAAAATTTCCGCTACCAGTTCTGAACCTGCTGAAACCGACCTCTGCTAGTCTTCCATTATGACCATTTGAGACCAGAATTTCTTGTTGCTAAGTGAAGTGGCTGTTAAATGAGTCGTGCTCAATTTTATGACCATTTTGCCATGGTTAAGTGGATCACTGCTGTTAAGTGAATCTTGTGATCATTAAGCAAATCTGGCTTCCCTCGTTGTCTTTGCTTGTCAGACCTGGGAAGGTCACAAATGAGGATCACATGACTACAGGATGCTACAACTGTCAAATACATGCTAGTTGCCAAGCCCGCAAATTTTGATCACATGATTGTGGGGATTCTGTGATGGTCGTAAGTGCGAAGAATGGTTGTACATCTTTTTTGAGAACTGTTGTAACTTTAAACAGTAATTAAATGAATGGTAGTAAGTTGAGAACTACCTGTAACCACTATTGTTTGTTTTTGTAACATTTCCCCATCTGTGAAAATCAGATGTGTCTCTGGAATGTTTCACAGAATTTTTAATAAAATTACCCCACATGAACAGATCAACTTAACACTAAACATTGGAAGTGCAGTTTGACATAGTGGTGGGGGAACAGAAGGTTGTGGGCTCACTTAATAATAAGGTTATGCCTTATTGGTAAGAATGTTAGTTTCATTCCAGAGACTTTGTTTGTTTCAGTCAAAAAATTTGAAGGTCATGAGAAATTTAATTGCGGCAAATCCTCCAGCTAAAATGCAAGATATGCACTCTCTGGTCAAGTACTGCTGCTTAATAGAATGGGCATCAATGAAATATCTTGTCATTCCTGCTTGTCTAATGTATTTCAGGTAGAGAGCCTAGAAGACAAGTTGACGCTTTGCAGGCAAGCTTTGGAAGAGGTGGATTTTAAGCTACGCAGAGAAGAACTAACATCTGCACGAAGGTACTAGTAGAACCTGTCTTGGGTCTCTTCTAACTGCATGTTAACTGTGGTTCTTGCAGTATGTTGGTTTGATTATGTATGCTATTCTGGATCAAGCAGAGATAAAAATGAGCTCATTTCTTTTTAAAAGGAGTATATTGAACATAGAGGCAGAAATACTTCATTGAAGTTTCCCTATAGGGAGAGGTGGCTTATACTTCGAATTTCTTTTTTTCTTTTACAACATTTTTGTGTCATCATCTTCAACATTTATCATCATTTTCTTAATGTATACATTTATCTTTCCTCTTTCATTTAATTTTAACGTATTACAACATACTCTTCTCAAAATTCTTACTTTTACATTGTTTATTGTCTATACTCTCTATCCATTGATAAAATTGCCCTCATATATTGTAATACTCTGACTCTTCCTTCCCTTTGATTGCCAATGTCAGTCTATTCATTTCTGCACATTCCAATATTTTCTTAATTAACTCTCCCTTTGTAGGAATATATCACCACCAAAAGTATTTGTTTATAGTTCATTGTTACTTCCATCATAAGAATCCTCTCCTCTTCATCATTAAATATTTGTTTGGGTTCTAATTTCTTTTTAATATATAATACTGCGCCTCTTTTACTTTGATGCGTTATTGCAGTAAATAGTTCACCCAATTTTGGATACTCCAATAATTTTTTGTGTTGTTTTCTAATATGAACTTCTTGTAAACATACTAACTCCATTTTTAGTTTTCCCAATTTATTAAGAGTTCTTTTCCTTTTATCACCGAATTCAATCCATTAATATTTATTGATATTGCTTTTATTTCTTCTTCCATATTTTACTTGTTACTAGTCTTTGTCAAACTTGTCGTTCTTATTTCTCTTTGGTCCTTGGGATCTTTTGACCTTGCCCTTCTCTTATTGCCCTTTCTTCTTGTTCTTTTACCATCTCTCTTTTTTGTTCTTCTTTTTCTTTCACTGCGTCATCTTGAAATCTAATCTTTCTTTCCTCTCAATCTTTGCTCTTCTTGAGACCCCAAATATTGGTCATAAAATAATTCCACTTTTTCTACCAAGTCCAATCTATGTCTTTGCTCTTGTCCGTACACCAATATTCCTTCTGGTATTAACCATCTAAAGTTTACTCCTTTTTTAATTAACGGTTTTGTCAAAAATTCATATTTTTTCCTCCAATCTCTTACTTTTCTAGGTATCTGTTTCAACTATCACTATCAACTATCTTTATACTTTATTGGAGTATTTCTTGCTGTCTGTAATACTTCTGTTTTTATTGCTTTCCTGGTGAATCTTACATGCACCTCTCTTGGCAATTTATTTTTCATTACTTATTGAGTATGTACTCTGAATATCTCATCAATCCCATTTAATATCTTTTCTTTGGTTTCCTCCATCACTTCCGCCAGCAGCTCTGCCATCACTTCAGCCAAATTCTCTCCTTTCTTTTCTTCTATATTTTGATATCTTAAATAATAATCCACTCGATCCATTTTCTTACTGATTTTTATCAGTTATTGTGAGTCTATCATCCATCTCCTCCACTCTTTTTTCTGTTAAGTCTGCTTTTTCTTCCACTTTTTATATTCTTTCTTCATTCTTTCCAATCATCCCCTTCACATCTTTAAGCTCCCCTCCTACCTTTTCCATTCATTGAAGTTTGTGCTAGCATAGAATAAAGTAGGCCTGCTACTTTTAAAGAAGAAAAACTATAAAAGTAAATTAATTGGTCCTCAGTAATTTTAGAGATTTAAAGTGCTGTCAGTCCAAGCAGAAGCTATTCTGTTCGTAGTTATTCCCTGGCTTTTTATTGTACCAGTAGCATCTTATCACCTCAGAGTCACTTTCTGGTGTCATTTCTTATATCAGAGCAAGGAAACAGCTGCTGGCACTGTGGGCTTCCTCTCCACAAAGCATTAACCTTAAAGGATGTGACATGATGAAATTGCCCATTATCATTCAGATCTCAGGACAAATGATGACTTTTGGCAGCAGCAAACATTGAAAGGTAGCTGCACCATGATGAAATATTCTGTGGGATTGGACTAAAGGCTTTATTCTGCTCTCCGCTTTCCTGATTGTGGGAAAGTTACAGAATTAAACTTCCTTGCTTATGTTCCTCAGCAGTTTTATTCAGGGGCATTTGTTGATACTGATGAAAACAGTATATGGCCATCACCATCATTAGAAGGCATATGGACTACAAAATTGGGGTTCCATTTCATTCTAATTCTCAAATTACTCTTCATCTCAAGATTTATATATATATATATATTAGACACTCAGTAATTCTAGAATTTGTCTGTTTTGTTTCTTCAGCTACACTTCTAAGAGCCCTGCTTTTGCTTTTCCAATATAACTTTATCCTGCACTTCGCCCTTAATTCACCCTGTAATCTAGTTTGGCACCATTTTCACTCTGGCTCTTGTTTTATTCTCTAGGGACAAACTGTATTGTGCTTACTGCCTTTCCTAACTATACTAGAGAGCTTACTTGGAACTGGCAAACAAATAGCTAGTGTATATTTATTTCCAGCTACACCAATGCTGCTATGTTTTCTGTGTTGTAATGGAGCTGTTGCTAGAGAAACTACTTTCAGATGCTTTGTTTTGTTCTCATGCTTTAAACTATGAATTTTCTGCTAACAATCTTGGATTTATTTATTTTTTAATTGAGTTTTTTACTTAGCTACAAGTTTTATAAAAATGAAGCAAAATTAAAATATGTGTACCATACCATCTCACCAACATGCACAAAAATTCCAAGTTGAATGTTTCGTGTTGTAAAAGCAGCCAAGAGTTTAACAATGAGAGAATAGGACCAAATGTTTCTTTAAGAGAATTTCATTTTCCCATGGCTTTGTAAAAACTCTTTTAAGGAGATGAAAAAACTTGAGTTTAATTGTTACATATAGCAAATACTGTAACAATTCACAAGTCAACTATGTCACTTCCAAATCAGAGAAGGAATCATTTTTAAAAAAAAAAATGTGTGCAGGAAAATTAACATAGCAAAAAGCAAGCATGTTCAGAGGAACACTTAAGTCATATGACCACCTTCCAGCAAACTGAAGTGATATAACTAGGTTGTCATCTCATCTGCCATTATAGAAGCTAACTAGATCTTTGTGGGCTAGAAACCTTTATTTTTTACTAAGTATCTGTCTTTCCCACTTCCTTGCAGAGAATCACTGGAAAAAGAGAAAAATATGCTAGAAACCAAGGCCGAAATTTATGGTAAGACATATATGCAGTTAGTTTTCCTATTATGGTGCCCTTCAGGTAGCTTGGATGTCATCCACCAGAATTCCCAGCCAAGAATTGCTGGAGGATACCACGTTTGGGAAGTAATTACAGTAATTTCCTCTGAAACTAAAAAAAAAAATCATTCAAAGTTGCCTGAGATGGAAACAGGTTTTTTAATAGTGGTATTATAAATTTGTTTTTAAAAGTTTACAAATTCCTTGATACAGTAGAAATCTCACCCATTGTGACAATGATCATATATCTGCCTGTCTACACTTCTGTGTAGTTAAATTTTCAAAAAAGAACTGCAAGTAAATAAAAGCTACAATCCAGAAAGGTGCAGAAGTGACTGTTAAAATGATTTTTTGTTTACACATTTGGAAGGTTCAAGAGGTCCCTCCATTTAATTTGAAGGTGCAGAGGCAGATAAGGAGATTTGTCAGCATATATAGCGCAAGTCAGTGAAGAAGCGAGAGAAGACAGTTTGTGGTTTCTGCCTATTCTAGCAGAAAACAGCTGTTATAATGTTGCTGTAACTGAAGTACCTACGTAACCTCTGATGTTCACTGGCCGTGCTGTATGTCTCATCATTAAGAGGAGATTCTTGATCTAGGACAGGCATGTCAAACTGGCGGCCCGCAGGCTGGATGCATCGTGCACAGGCCACCCCCACCCTGGCTCCACAAAGGCAAAAAGTCATGATACATTGCGATACATCACGTGACACGATTGAGTTTGACACCCACAATCTAGGACATTTTCTACAGCATTGCTTCACTTATGAGGCTCCCTTGCCAAGAAACTCAAGCTCATTTTAATCTAGGCAGAGTGTAAGTCTGTTTTATTTACAATGAGCCATTATAAATGTTAAAAGTCAAGAGCATCAATGGAGTTGTTTAAAAATGGCTTTAATTACATTTTAAATTTGAATGTCTTTCTGTCCAGGGCAATGTACAAAACAATTAAAGAATATTTAAATAAATATAAATAAAATTCATGTCTCATCTAGAAGATTGACTTCTCAAGACTACTTAGATTGAGATGTGCAGCAATTTCTTTATCATTTGGATTTCTTTAAAGAGAAAACACAGTTTTGTGCCCCAGTAGCAGAATTCGGAGATCATCTGTTCTTATTTGTTTACATGCAATATTTGTATACTAGTGAGTCTCTATGGAATTTCAAAGGCTTACAAGAATACACAGCCAATTTATAATCACTAAAAGCAAAATACAAAATCTGTCCCAGTATTCCAACAAATGATCACCATTTGTTTGAAAATCCTCAGTAATATCACTTAAAATTTCTTAATAAAACATCTCCTTATAGACACTGTTTTGACTGTGCTTGTAAATATAATCAGGGAGAATGCCATCAGTATTTCTGCGGATAGAGTGTTTCATAGGAATGGAACATAATACTGAGAAACACCATGCTCTTGCCCTCCCCTCATCTCATGCTGGGGGGAGGGGAGATGGCCCTCAATATAATAATAATAATAACAGAGTTGGAAGGGACCTTGGAGGCCTTTTGGTCCAACCCCCTGCCCAGGCAGGAAACCCTACACCATCTCAGACAAATGGTTATCCAACATCTTCTTAAAAATTTCCAGTGTTGGGGCATTTACAACTTCTGCAGGCAAGTCGTTCCACTTATTAATTGTTCTAACTGTCAGGAACTTTTTCCTTAGTTCTAAGCTGCTTCTTTCCGTGATCAGTTTCCACCCATTGCTTCTTGTTCTACCCTGTTCTTTGTGGCAACCCCTGAGATATTGGAACACTGCTATCGTGTCTCCTCTAGTCCTTCGTTTTATTAAACTAGACATACCCAATTCCTGCAACCGTTCTTCATATGTTTTAGCCTCCAGTCCTCTAATCATCTTTGTTGCTCTTCTCTGCACTCTTTCTAGAGTCTCAGCATCTTTTTTACATTGTGGCGACCAAAACTGAATGCAATATTCCAAGTGTGGCCTTACCAAGGCATTATAGAGTGGTATTAACACTTCACGTGATCTTGATTCTATCCCTTATGCAGTCCAGAACTGTGTTCGCTTTTTTAGCAACTGCTGCACACTGCTGGCTCATATCTAAATGGTTGTCCACTAGGACTCCAAGATCCCTCTCACAGTTACTACTGTTGAGCAATGTACCACATAAACGGTACCTGAGCATTTTGTTTTGTTTTTTTGCCTAAATATAGAATCTTACTTTTTTCACTGTTGAATTTCATTTTGTTAGATAGCGCCCAATGTTCAAGTCTGTCAAGATCCTTCTGTATCTTGAGCCTATCTTCTGGAGTGTTGGCTATTCCTACCAGCTTGGTGTCATCTGCAAATTTGATGAGTTCCCCATCTATCCCCTCGTCCAAGTCATTGATGTTGAAGAGTACTGGGCCTAAAACAGAGCCGTGGGTACTCCACTGCATACTTCCCTCCATGTGGATGTAATTCCATTTAGGACTGCATGTTGAGTGCGGTTGGTAAGCCAGCTACGAATCCATCTGGTGGTGGTGCTGTCTAACCCACATTTTTCTACTTTATCTAGTAATAGGTTATGGTCTACTTTATCAAATGCTTTACTGAAGTCCAAGTAAATTATATCGACAGCATTCCTCTGGTCTACTAATTTTGTCACTTTGTCAAAGAATCCAATAATATTAGTCTGGCATGATCTGTTTTTGACAAACCCATGTTGGCTTTTGGTTATTACTTTGTTTCCTTCTAGGTGTTCGGTGATTCGTTGCTTATCTTTTCCAGAATCTTCCCCCGTATTGAGGTCAGGCTGATAGGTCTGTAAATATCCCAGCTTAAAACAAATATATCTGAAGGGGCTGCAGGTACTAAGCCAGAAAAATCCGCAGGGCTAAAACACTTTGAAGCATATTGGAGCCATTGTAGTGCCCACAAAACTTCAAGGCTTCTATATGCAGCACTGAAGGCTATCATCCAGCAGCATGTGGGACTTGCATTGTGCATCAATTACGGCTTCCAGGTGGCCTTCAAAAGCAGCTCCAGGCAGCATTAAACTGCAGAGGTGATAATAGCCTCCAGATATTGCCCGCCTGCGCCTCATGCTCCAGAAAGAACTGGCACACCAGCTATAGCAGGGAAAAGACCCATCATCTCCACCTACGTATCTGATAAAACGCTACATAAACAAAATGGGCCAAGCACTTTACTATAGTTCCCAATACTTCTTACAACTGTCTGAACAGGTATAAACCCTCCTGCTATAGATTTGAAAATGACCAAGCTACTGAAATTAAATGATACTTGATATTAAGTGTTATGATATTCGAAACGGGTGCTTTTTATCTGTCTCGTTTATTTGGTTCTTCCTTGTTTTACACTGCTCCCGGGCAGACTTAAAATGCATTTCTGAGTACTTGTGTAGGACAAATGTAATTTGACACTTCAATATCTGAAATAATGTGTGCCACCAGATGCACTTGACCTCTTCTGTAGTGAAGTGATTTTAGTTCCATAACAGAAATAAGTGTATGTGCTCTAAAAATGCAAGTGAAGAGAATTGTTGATTTTAATAAAGCTTTCTACAAGTTAAGGGCATTAACCTATCTTGAGAAAACAGGCTACAGACTATCTTCAGAAGCTAAATTAAGTTCACTGCAAAAAAAAATAATCTGCATTGGGTCTTCTTTATACTAAAGGGAATACAAAATAGTCTTATCGTATCTTGGCACTCCTTTTGTCCAACAAAGGGAAATGGTTGTTTAGTGATTCTTTCAGGGAGACTGGTTTGTTGTACAGGATACACTATCAGCTTGGATTTGTCCAGCATAAAGAACTATAAATAGAAGCAAGGATGAGTCTTCACAATACTGGATGCCCTGTGGTGAGAAGATGTTTGCACTTAACGTTAGATCCTGCATAAAACATTAAAAAGCATAACTAGAGTAGCCACCTGCTAAAATAAGAGCATGACTCTTCCAAAATTGTGTTCATGTTTTCATTTGTGGAGACTCCAGATAAAAAGGAAGTCGTTATCTTTTACAAGTTGTGGCTCCTCAGATGGGTAAATGTAATTTAGTGCATTCCTCATCATTGGCACACTGGGTGGCATTGCTGAGAGTTCTACTTCAGTTGCATCTGGAGGGCTGTGGGTTCCCAGCTCCCAGCTAAACTAAAATTTTAGTTTGTATCAAGACTATATCTTAAAATCTCCTGCCCTAGAAAGGAACACAATATCTTAGGATCAAGAGGTGATTGGAGACAGAGTTGAGTAATTGGCTGCGACAGCAGCAAGCGGTACAAAGATAAAGTCAATACAGCCTAATTGGGAAGAAACAAAAAAGTCTCAGAACTCCTGGAAAGGAATTCACAGTCAGTAGTTGCTGTGAAGAATCAAAATATCTCCCTCCTTCCAAAGTGTCTCTCCGTAGCAGGAAATTATCAAAGAACAGCATTAGAGTCCAGAATTCAGTTCAAAGGCATTCGCAGGGAAGAGCGCTGACACAAGGCATCATCATGCCAGGGATTTTTTTTTCTTTTCATTTCAGAAGGGCACAGACTAGTTAACATTGCCTGCAGCTGGAAAGAATACTCAAAAGATTAAAACCGTTTTTTAACTTGTGTGGCTGTATACATACATGAAACACAGGCTGTATTGGTTAGGTGTTTATCTTTGTAAATCAGCAAATTTAATTGGAAAACACATTGCTAATTGAGCAACAGCTGCATTTTTCCAGTAACCAAGTATTGAAGATTAGGCAAAGAAAAATGAGAGTTGTCCTGTTTTGTTTTGTTTTTTAAAAAAGGTCAAAGGCAACAAATTCTTTTCCAGACCTACCTTTTTTCTTCGCTGCTCCATAGATGCAGCACTGGCTATTACCTTTGACAGAGTAAATACTGCCTTAATTCTTGCTTTTCTTTGCTATATGGAAAGGTCTCAATGCATAATTGTGTTTTCCTACTATCTGTCCTTGGCTATTTAGGTTGCACTGCCACCTGCTGGGTTATTGAAAATTTCAGTATATTCACATTCTGTATTTGAAAATATTTTTCAATACATAAGATTACACCTTAGAATCTTATTTAAAATGATTCTTAGAAGTAGCACCCATATTTAGAAGTAGAATTAGCACCCATTTTTGTAAATGTCTAGCCTCCATGAAAATTCATTAGTTATTAAAAATCTGAATTACAAAATATAGGGCATTTTAACTGACTCATCTTGTGTAAGATTTTAAACAATATTGCTGGTCATTTGTAATATTTTCTAGTGCCCAATTAACTTTACTTCCAAGATTTTCTAGTTGTCCAACTACTATTCTTCTGTTTATTCATGGTTCTTTGTATCTGTGTATTGTACAATTTTGTCATCTTTGTATTTTATTCATGCCCCCATATCTATATAAAAGCTTCTTTGGATTTCTGTAAATTTCCAAAATAAATATTTAGTCTTTCCTATGCAGTTATTTACTTTCTTTGCACTGCTTGTTTTATGGCTCTCTTTTTGCTCATCTGTGAAACTTAGTACTTAGGAAGGCAAATAGCCCTGGTCTTTGCTGAAGCTACTCAATTAATAGTAAGCATATATAGTGTATGAAGACTTGTTCTTAAAAACCCTAAAGAAAATTAATAACCTCTTTGCTGCAATATCATCTAGGTATGGTTTGGGATTGGATTTTTTTCCTAACAATTAATTTGCAGTATTTTCATGCCCACAATCAATATTACATTGCGAAAGCGTCAGCATTCAAAAGCTTCGGAGAACAAGGAGAAAGCATCCCATAATAAATCTGGAGCTGTCATTCAGCCAAGGGCTAGAGACCTTTTGCCCATGTTTTAATGCACTGAGCTCCTCTCACTAAAGCCGCCTCCCTTAGGGAGCTGGCAAATATAAAGGGACATCTGCCTGAGCTGTTATATTAACACCCAAGACTTCCCATTAAAATCATACTCCTCTGGCAGTCCCAGGTTGAACCGCACTGACCTTTGCTGCCACTGCAGTCAGTAACAATGATTCTGTTGTCAAATAAGCCGTCCCCAAACTCTGACCTCTCCCAGAAATTACAAAAGCACTGAATTGGCTCTGAATGGGCTTGATTGCTCTATAGCAGCAGAAAATAGATATATGAAAACGGTATAGTGCAGAAGTTGAATAGCCTTTGACTTCATTTTAAAGTAGCTTTTTTATTACATTTGTATGTCACCGTTCCTCTGAGGAACTCCAAATATACAGAATGGAATCTAGCACCATTACTATAAAATGGGATTTCTTTTTCCCCTGTGGCAAGTCCTCATAACCTACATTATATAGATCAGCCTGTACAATTCAGTCAACCGCCCCCATACAATAATTTCTTTTGAAGCAACTTTTTTTTTCTATTCAGGATGCTTTGTGGCACATAAGTAGGTAAAATGCTTATGTATGAATGAGGTGAGATCAAAAATCATGTTTAATTGTTAAGTCTTTAGGAATCTCATGCTATTCTATTGGTAACCTTAAAACTCTTGACTCAAAGGTTTAAATGCTTTAAATTTGAGGGGCAGACACCTTAATCATTTGTTATATTTATTCTACTCCCATCCCCTAAATTGCTGCCCTAAAAATACATTTTTAACCATTTGAAATTTCAACCCTGTGAATATTATGTAAAGACATATTCTCTGTAAATCAGAGTAAGCCTACCATCAATCACATTCTTTAAATCATGTAATGGCTTAAATTAAAATACTACATTTTATGTTCTTTTTTAAAAAAATCTGTTCTCTACTTAATCTTAAAAGCATTAAGCAGAATCCACAAGTTTTGTCAGTATTCCAGCTTTAATTATATAAAGGTACTTTGAACATCTTGAGATTTCCTTTCATGAAATACAGTTGATTAACCTTGTTCATCTTTTGAGAGCAATATGTAAGATACTAATCAGACACACAGTACATACAAAGTAAACTAAAAGCTCACAATATTTAGAATAAGACTCTTAGATTTCATGCTGAGCCCTATTCAGGTTATGTGTCAAGTGCCATGGAAAATTTACCCATGTGCAAAATACATGACAGAAAAAGAAAATATAATAGGAAATTATACTACAGAAAAAGAATAGAACATTAATGATGCTCCAAAGACAAGTGAAACTTGTTACTTAAGAAATGTTAAAATGGCCTTTCTTCTCCAAATTCTACAGCTGCAGCTAATGAGGTAATTTCTCTCTCACCACTCTTCCCCCCCCCCCAAAATCATGCCTCTTTTACTGTCCCACTGTACGGTGCTTAAGAAACACCTAAAATCCTAATGTTATCCCGTTTAGTAATACTGCAAAAGGCTAAAGGAGAACCTTAATATTTAAAACAAAATTACATTTTATTTTGAGAAGTCTTATAGTGTCTTTACAATGTGCTGCTTTTTTTTTTTTTGTCTTTCCAGAGAAAGAGCTCAAAATGCTTCGTCATGAGAATCGGAAGACTGTAGCGCTTTCAGCAGCCATCATACTCTTAGTGTTTATTATTTACACTTGCTGGACCATGTAACATTTAGGTATTGAAATTTAATGACTACTGTAGACCATGATGAGTCTACCTCCCTTCCCAAATTGTGCCAAGGATCAGCTTTCCATACCAACGTGCTCTGCAACTTGGACCATCTTAGTGTAGTCCTCCCAAAGAACTTCAGTAGAAAATTAACCAAGGACAAAAGACGGGCTTAGTTGGACCTTCCAACTGATGGTTAAGGAATGGATTATGAGAGCAGGTTGGTTGCACCTTGATTGTAGAATAGCCTTCACAGAAACCGAGCT
The DNA here is from genome assembly GCF_028640845.1 of Ahaetulla prasina. Lineage (NCBI taxonomy): Eukaryota > Metazoa > Chordata > Lepidosauria > Squamata > Colubridae > Ahaetulla > Ahaetulla prasina. The sequence goes on from NC_080539.1 coordinate 71,842,368, forward strand.
GGGGTCACGACATTTTTTTTTAATGGCAGGCACTATATCTTTATAGAGGCTTCTATACCTTTCATTGTCCTTTTAATCATGTCAAACATGTTTTTAATTCATAGATCGTCTTGTAAGCTGACTACTAATTGTATTTGTGAGCCAGTTGACTACTTTTATCAAACTCTTATTTTTTAAGGGAAGAAGTTACTGTATAGTTTTGCCTTCTTGGAAAAAAAGTCAGTCCAAGTGATTATTAATATTTGCATTTTGAACTGAAATAAAATGCAGAAATTTAAAAATAAATGTGCTTCCCTTTTCCTTTCCATTTTCCTTGGTCAGTTCTCCCTTGTCAATTCTTTTATCAGGAACACTTTGTAATTCTCCTTCCTTTCCTGACTTTTAAGTTTTTCACCATGCTAGAGTTAATTGGCTTGACATTTTCCTGACTGCAACAATGCCTCAAGTTCAGTACCTATTAGCAGTACCTATTAGCATCTCCGTTGAAGGAAGAAGGCATTCTAATGCTGTCAAGCTGCTTTGTTTTGCTTTGGAAAAACACTCCTGGCTCCTTTTAGTTTCTCTTCAAATATGCGCCCAAGCCTCATTCCTTTTGTTTTCTACTTTGCCAATATAACCATGGCTCTCTCCTTTTGTATCTGATTCAATTACATCCCTCTGTCCAAAAAAGTACATAAATCACCTTTGAACTTTGCTGTTTTTAGTAAGAAAACAAATTCTGCTCTTACTCATTGCAAATAAATAAATTCCCTGTGTGTGACTGTTTTAAATCCTTTTTTCTTTAACATAATTTAAATGTTAGGACTGTGCACATTTTAGAAATGACTTGCAAAATGTGCTTCAGACCTGACGTGATCTGAGCCCTTCTCTATACATTAAAACAGCTTGTTTTTCAGTCTTCAGCTTAAACCTAAAAGATACCACAGCCTTAAAGAGTCATCAACTCATCAAAAATGACTATCACTCTTCAAGCAGCCTCCCCAACAATGTAATCAAGTGTTTTGAAGATAAAATCCAATTTTGCCTAAATATCAGTTGCACAAAGCGAAAGAACTATTTCAGAAAATCTGTTAATACTAGCAAAGTACCCCTGCTTGAAGTGCTAAAGAAGCTGCCCTACTCTTCAATTACTCTGCATGAATGCCCAAGTGGCTGTACATAAGCAGACCTTCAGATGACTTTTGAAGGAGCCATGTGAGGCTTCCAAAGGACGTGGTAATTCAAAGCTTTGAGGAGAGCTGCTTTGCTCATCAATTCTCATTTATTTCAAATCTATATATATCCTAACAGTATACTCCCAATGTGCACAAAAATAAAATTGTTCAATTTTGTAAGAAAACAATCCCCCTTGGGACAATTCACTGAACATCTGTCTTTTCTGCAATCACTTAACAAATTATAAAGTTAGGTAGGAAAACTATGTTGATGTATTTATATATTGCAAATTAAATGGCATTTTTCACAAAATATGAGTTCTATCCAGAACAGCCCTTTTTCTATACAGTCTTCTATCAGCTGCATTTCCTAAAATTTGACTCCTACAGATTGGATATACTCAAGTGATGTTACACAGAAGCTACCAGTTTTCTGATGGGGTTTTGGCTCTATGAGGGAAATGCATATTTTTTGCCCCAAATTTGAGCTTTTAAAATAGTTTTTTTTCTATTTCCTCCGAATGTTATCCCCAGATCCACCCTATGAAGCAGGTTGTGCTGAAACAGTGACAGACCTAAAATCACTCAGTGAGCTCCAGTCAAGTGGTGCCAGAACCTTCCTCAGCCTGGGATGTATCACAAAGAGCTGGAATGTTTACGCCAAAAATAAAACACATTTTTAAATTATAAGGATTGTATTGGCAATGCAAAGAACGGACAAGAAATCACAACTGATACATGAGTTCAAAGAACACACACTGTAAACATTTCGTTCAGCAAGACATTTTTACCTCCTTCCCCTCACTTCAACCCTTCACAAACCAGTAAGAGGACAAACAAGAACAAGTTGAACTATCCACTGATCAAATCTTTCTAATTTTATCTTTGTATTTTGGACATTTGGGCTCTAAATCAACATGAAGTCATTTTTCAGGACTGGTATAAATTTTGTTTTAAGGTAAAGTTTCCCTAGGAGAAGGCCACAAAACAGGGCCTCTAGTTACAGCCAAAATGAATAAAGTGAAGGCAGATAATGTATGTACCATTGACTCCATATACAAGCTTATCTACCAATCACTCTTTAATAACAGAAACTAAAATCAATCTTGCAATGAAACTTCCTTCTGAAATATTAACTTGTGATGAGCTTAACTAGAAATATCTGAAAAAATGATAACATCTGTTGTATTTAAAGCAAAACGACTCTGACCTATTGGTTGTGACAAAGTTTCTCATCAAATTATTTTAAAGCCAAGGCTATGAACTGTAGATGTCAGAGATTATTTAATCGCTGTCACTGCCTCTTGCAAATAAACACTCAATTTGCTGTTTTACCCTCTAGTCTGCTCAGGCAAACAATTGTATTGTAAGGGAAAGCAATTTGTTTTGAAACATGGCCCATTCTTACCAAAAGAATCTTAAAAGCTAAATCTTTGTATTAGAACTCTCAAAGAGATTTAGCAAATCTCAGAACTGAATCTCCAATATTAAGTGCTTTTGTATACTTCAGCCTTTGAGAGAAATTGAGAGCTTTAAACTTCCATTCTTCCCAATGTATTTTCAATACAGGAATCTAGAAATAAGATAATATGAGATGATGGCAATTAAACTACATAACTGCTATTGTTAAAGTGAAGTAGCATTAACCTATACTATTCTTGAAGTGGCTCTGAAAGCTAGAACTACCGGTATTTATTTTAGCTAAGATTAAGATTTACTGGCAGTGTGCTAACATTTCTGAATTCAAAATATTGTGAGTTCAAAACAATGGTTTCAAACATTCTACATGTTCTGAAATATCCCTTTATAAGCATAAAACTATTTCAAACTTGAAGCAAAATTGTTTTGAGGTTTAAACAGTTCCAGTAAGAACAACCATTCTAAACTTAGAACAATTCTTTCAATCACAAAACAGCTTGAATTCAAATATTTTGCTCATTTCTAGAGTGTGTAAAATTAAAAATTTCTCCTGTGCTCGTCAACTTTAATGGAGATAAAAATCTATATAGAAACTTTTGTTTTCCCACATTTTGACCATTATCTTTGGGAGCTGAGACCTGGCTGATGCCTTCACTTACAGGACAGTCATATTTCTTTCAAGACACAACCTAGGCACCGCTCACTCAATTACAAAGTCAGTATCTTCCTGCCAAAGTGTGCAAAGGTTCAGTTTTAAATTTCTGAAGGCCAAAAGAAGATGCTCTATTTAGAAGTATGCAGCTCTTTCACTGGGTCTAATTTATATAGTTCCTCTAAAGCCAATTCTCTAAATTACAAATCTCCTTTACTTTCTGAAGGGAAAGTACTGGATATAGAATTCAGAGAGGAAAATACTTGCACTGCCATATTTGAAAATGGAGAGTGAGAAAAAGCATAATATATTTACTTGCATAGAAGCATGAAAATCCAACTTTGATGAGAGTCACAAGTTATGTTGATAGCAAGTGTACCTAATTCAAAAACTCTACCTGTCTGGTTCCTTCCTGCTAAGACTTGAACTCTCAAAAATCTCCAGGCTTCATCCACAAGCCAAATTACAAAAACCAAGTACATTTCCCAATGGATTCACAGAGAAAGGAACAAGATTACTAAAAGTATATTCATTTTTCTTTCCTCCTTTAAATAGTTTTGTCAAAAGTTGTCTGCCCTTCCATTTTACAAAATGCCACGTATTCAGTGCATCCTCTTCTTTTGTTGCCTACTAGTAGAGCCCAGATGTCCGGGGGAGGGGGGGAAGCCCTAGAAGATCCAGTGATGATCCATTCAGAAGAACGTGCACTGCTCCAGTCTTAATGTGGCCAGGAAGCAGGTATTTATATACTGCACCGTTTCCAATCCAAAGCTTTCTATTTCTCTTGGACTGAGTCCTTATCATCCAATCGAACCACTTTGAAAAGTGTTTTTCTCTGTGGCTCCCTGCTGACTATTTCATACCTGGGTCATTCCCCATACCCTAAGATGTGACTAGAGAGTAATCACAGGGTGAAATGTTGTCTGATGAAGGATAGAACAGTTTCTTTCGATAGTTTCTCTGAATCTTCTTTTTTCTGAGAGTCGTGCATTTTGATACCATCATCCCATTCCCAGAAGAGGCGACCAAAGTAACAAATGCTGCATGCAAAAAAGATACAAAACGGTGTAAATATTTGGCCAAACTGATGAATACAATGCATTTATTTCATTGGTAGATTTATAGCCATCCTTTTCAGCATGACAGGGTGGTATAAGGAATCATCCAATTTTTCCTAGAAACAACTATAAGCAACAGGTTGGGCCGAAAGATAATGAATGGCATGCAGTCAACATTGGAACCTTCATAGCTATGGGTCTCCCTGGTTCTAATCTAACAGAATACCATCAACAGGATTGCAGGTATAAAGACCCCCAATCATGAACATTTCTAGTTTCTCAAAAGTATCAGGGCAAATGCATGTGCCTGAGCCAAGTAATCATGGAATGCATCAGGTTAAATCAGAGAGACCCACTCTTGCAGGGCCTATGGACAAAATCTTTAAGGAAAATATAAGCATAATTATTTAATGACTATTATGAGAGTTGGCTCACTTACAGGATACTGTTATCATAAGCACACCAAAATCTACCATGACAAGCAAATGATAATGCTAAGTATGATGCAGCAGGGGGCCTGAACGATAAAAACGCTCATCTGAAACCTGATGTTCTGATCCAAAAGAATTTAACATTTATATCACACTGAGGCTCTTTTTATAGGCCTTTGGCATGGTGTACATTTATTTTCAAAAAGAAACAAATTATATATGCTCAATGGTATCTAGCCATACTAATAAAGGAGAATATTTGTAGCTCAGGGTTGACATGAGGGGTCTTTGGTGCTGAGCTTGTTTTTTTTCTTGCAGGCGTCTCATTATCCAAATTAGATAACATCATCAATACTAGTGACTGATGATGTTACCTAGTTTGAGTAATGAAACATCTGCAAGAAAACAAGCAAGCTCAGAGAACACCAAGGATTCTTCATATCTAGCCATTTTTAAATCTGAAAAATATGAAAAGAGTAGAAATTCTGTTTATAATTTCACAAATTACATTAGTTCTTATTCTGACATTTGGTTAGTCTGCTGAATTTATATTATTAAGCCCAAGACAATCCCTAAATTTAATTAACTTGTCCTAAGCGGCTATAATGGACAGTAAAGGAAAAGAAAGAAGGATGGGAAAGACAGAATTATGGATTATTCATATTATTTTTATTCTTTTAAAAAACTTGCATACATACAAATATACGACAGAGAATAGCCTCTGAAATAAAGGAAACAGTACGCCGACGAATTTATGAAACCCTCACCTCTTTAGCTTTTCTGGAGACAGCAACCAACTCTAAAAACAGGAGCAGGGAGACAAACCAGTATGGCTAGGAACTAGGAACTATACCTCCATTCTAGATACCCTGAATGACCCCGGTAAGGAAAAAGATTAGGTAATTAAAATTGTAATAATGTCTATATGTCTATATCGGGGTGAAATCTAAAAATTCTTCCTACCGGTTCTGTGGGCGTAACTTAGAATGGATTAGTTACAAAGTGAAACCTCTGATTCCGCTGAAGATCGTGAGTGCCTTAACTTTTTCAAGGGCATCATGATGGGTTCCCATAACAAAATGAACTTGTTTACATGGACTACATGAGAACTTGGGGGTTTGGCTGGGGAAATTATCATTTAATTCTACGAACTGGTGTCTGGGAACTTCAGAGTTAAGTTTTGCTTTGACATTACCATGCAGTGTATTGAATAAATAGTAAGATTTTTAGAAACGGAATAAACATGGGGTTTTTATTTGGATTCTTGACCTGGATGTTGACACTTACCTCCTATTGTTTCACACAATTACATTGACTTAATTACTTTATTTTGTGGCATTAGCTTTACTTTTCCCCATGAAAGTCCATAGTTAGCAAGGGAGGTAGAGGAAATCTGCCAAGAGCTGCAAAATGGAAATGTCTATTTTAAACTGGATCTGTAGACTCAGAGCATTAGAAGTCAGTATCTGATCAAAGATGGAGAATTTTTGGTCTTTACTCCAGCGCCTTAATTAAATGTCTAGCTTCACCTAGATTAAATATTCTGCAGAATCAGAAGGACTTCTTCTGCAAAGGCACCCAAACCTATACATAGAAGATAAAATACCAAAACTGTTTTATCTGTATATCATGCCAGAACATAGATGGATGGGATGGCAGCCCAAAATAGAAATTGAGAATTTTAAAGCATCGGGCAAGGGAAATAAATTAAACTCCCAAGAATATATAAAAATGGTTTACATAGAAAAATCTGACAAAATAAATGCAGTCGGAACTATAGCAATTTTCTAGATAAAAGAAACTGTGTAAATGAAGAACTTTTTATACACACTTAAAAAAAAGTGGTGTACTCATAGAGGCACACCTGTCCCTTATTTGAAACCTTCTTACTGAATAAGTATTCCAGAGCTCAGATTCTCTTCTTGATTTGAGGCTGCTGACAAACTGATAAAAACCAAGCACCTCACAGCAAGAAATGTAACAGCAAAGTCCAATGATTACTGGCATTTAATATTCACAGTCTATTTAGTTACAGTATTTTAAGAAATTGATTATTGGACTCAAAACGCACCAAGAACATATAGCAGTGTCTAATTATAAACACACTAAAGCTCACATGGTAATGCAATGCATCCATTACTAAAACCACACTCAGAATAAATCTAAAAATACCAGGGCTGAAGAAGCTTCCTTCTCCTAGTGAAGTACTGTCAGGAAAAGTATTTGGTGTGATGATAAAAGAAAGAAGAAAGTTTGTACAAAACATTATTTACTGTGCTAAGAGAGCAAAGAAAAGAAGCTCAAAGGATTCATAATATCTGTCAAAACCCATCACTGAAAGAGGAGGAAAACTAGAAACAAATCGGGGAGATCACAAATCTTGGCTGTCTTGGATGCGAGAACTATATTTCACCTTCATTAAAAGGAGAAACTAAAGAATAAAATATTTACTATGCTACCCCTCTATTCATCCAAAGTTACCCCTTTAATGGTTTTCCCCCCATTATTCTTTTAATTTAAAAAACGGAAGCTGCAATGCTGCCAAGATAAGCATTAATCTTTAGGATCATGTTTCTTGGGAAAAGTGCATCTGAATCTGCAAATAAAAAGGGGATGGCTGCAGCTCACTGTTCTGTTTGAAAGCACACCCATCTGCACACTTTCTACATAGCAGAAAGCATGATGGAAACCTAGAAGTGATAGCAGGAAACAAAATAGCAAATAAATGAAAGTTTTGTGAATATCCATAACTACGATGGCAACCTATCTCCACTCCCACCCAAAATAATAGCAATTTTAGAAGTGTGCCCTCACCATGTTCTCAAAATTTCAGAAGTGCAAATATCAACTAAAATATTTCCTGTCCCTAGCATGGGCACAAAAATGGGTAGAATGACAAAGATTGGTAAGGAATAGATGAGAAAACTTACAAATTAGGCGCTAGTAAAATTGTTTCAACTATTTTGAGAAAATTGAGGAAAGAAGTTATTAAGTTCTTACAGAAAGAAATTCACGTGAGCGATTCAGAGAAAACCCTGAAGTTACAGAGTGAGAAAATGGAAGAAAGATAATATAGAAAATCAGAGAAAGTTTCATCATAAATTTATGAATGAGAGAAGCATCTCTGAGAAATAAATCTGTACATCTCTAGCTGACAGAAAAAAATAAACTCCAGCCTTCCTTTATGGCATAAAAACAGAGGAAAGTGAACGGTTGAGCACATTTCTTACAGAAAGCAGCTGCAAATTTAAAGGAAGTCCACAAGATCAAAGACTATCATCTCAAAAGAATCTGAAGCAAGTAAATCAAAACAAGATATATATTTTTTCAAAAATGCAAAACAGAAAGATTGTGAAGCTGACTGAAGACTACAGAAACTCCACAAATTTAAGATTATAAAGGATTAGATTGGTTGTTGGAATGTTCACATCTTTGTTTCTTCCTTGACTGATAAAATTGTGTCCCGAGTGAATTCCTCTGAAGTACTGATCAGGGGAAGGGGTTTTTCTTAAAAAAAAAAAAGTCTCCCAATGAAATGACAAATTAAGTTTAATCAAGCAGGGAGAGACATCCCGTATCAATTTCCAAAATACAGACTGAACAAGGCAATCTGCAAAATGTATTTATGTGCAAGCTGTAAAGCAAGCTGTAATTCACAATGTTGTCTACAAAATATCTTTAATGTGTCGTCAGATGCAGGAAGTCATTTACAACTACAAAAAAGTTCAGACATCCAAGATGGTGCTTTGATAAAAGGAAGAATTATTGTAAAAGCATAGGAAATGCTTTTACATATAATGTAAGCCCATTATAAGTTACAAATTCAAATGGAGTTTGTTTATTTATAAATGAAATAAAGAGTTTAACTGAAAAACAGTTGATGCAAATGCAAATAGCAAATGCAATAGGTGGTATAATATATAACAAACTAGCATCTAGACCTATAAACCAGAGATTTGCTACAGCTCAGTTAAGAAATTAGAAATGAGCAATAATGAACTGTCTTCTTACTTCTCTTTTAATGTCTTTCAAATTCACAACTCGCTCCCTTTGACCAGCAGATTAGTCTGCAGGACCCAGCACAGAAAAGCCCTTTTGCTTGGAATAATGACTTAATAATGCATGTCTCTACTTTTGCTTATATGACTTAAATATTTTTAATTTGCTATTTAAAGATATTATAAGCATCCAGAAGTCCCAACCACTGTCAGAAGTGTTGATACAAACGTCTTCTCTTGGACTATTCCTACACTTGAAAACCAATTACTGGTTTCCCACTCTTTAAATGCTAATATTTCTACCTTGTAAAGTTTCACCAATTTCAGTACGAACCTATGACTCATCATTCTTTGAAGAAACTAAACAAACGTTAGCATGGCTATAATACTATTCTGAAGGTTCCCAAGAAAACTCTGTTATATGAAGTGATCTATATTACATTTAATGTGTACAATGTTTGTGAGAAATAAATTACCCCAGTCCCCTTGTGAATTCCATTTTAATTTAATTTAATTTTATATTCATAGTATTATGGTACAGTAACAGAGAAGAAAAGAATTTCCTGTCATAAAAGGATGAAAGTTGAAAAGAATCAGAATCCAAGTACTGATCTGTGCCGGAATCTAAAATATCTCACCAGGGCTTCACCAGACTAAACAAATTTGGTCAGTAAGGAATACAATGTCTTGGAAAGCATATTGATTCAGAATTATCTCATAGGTTTTTATTTACTTTCCTTGTTTTTAGAAATTAGTACAAACTTTACAGAACAGAAGGAGAAATAAATATATAAAAAGTTCTAATGTGATACTGCATCTAGCTTTCTCCTCCTGGATGAATTGCTACTATTTGCAAATTCAATACTCACTGAAACGGTGCTACAGACTCTGGAGGCAGTTCGTACGTGGCATGCTGTGTTGCCTTATTGTAGAAAAACTTTTTTTTAGAGGTTTTGCTGAATGCCATCGTCCAGGGGTCTTTGAAGAAAACCAAGAAGATGGAATCAAAAAACAAAAGAGGAGAAAGAAACAGATCAAAATTTCTAATTGTATTGTTCCTTTGTACCATTCTCAGCACTACTTAACATATAAACTATTGTTTGGCTAATGCAACATAAGAACATCAAAATAGAAAAATAGGTAATTTCCATAGAATAGCAACCACACAATAATCACAACACAGTACTTTATTTTTTAAAATTCATAAGCAACCCTGCTTTGAACTAAAAGGTTGTGGGGTGGTTTTGTGCCAGTTACTAATGATGGCTGGCAAGGAACACAAATAGCATATGAAGAAGCTAATTACAGCAAACATCTTTCAGCATTTTAAAGTTCTTTTCAAGAAAATAAACAGAAGAATCCAAAAAGCTCTCCCTAGGCCTCTAACATTTTCTATGCACTTTCTACCACTTGAGGTAGGAAGAAAAGACATTAAAATATAATAAGGGGGCAACAAATCAAGAAGGAAATCCGTGTTTGTTTTTTATCATTCTACAAAGCAAAAATAATAGTGTCCTTACTTAATTTTCTCAACATCATCCCCCCACCCCACCCCAAACACACACACAATGACATTGACCCAACTACAGTGCTCAAATTCCAGGCCTCAGGCTTGACTATTATATCAGACTTTGCATGAGTAGAAATTGATTTACCGCTGACAGTCCGAACGATGTACAATCCAAAAGGTACAAAATGCCTGTCATCACGACCAGTGTAGGATAGCCGTGGGATTCCACCTGAGCTCTTGATAACCTTCATTTCTAACCTAAGTTAACAAACATGTGAAGAGAAAGAAAGAGAAAAAGAATAAGAATGAGAAACAATCAGTATCTTTGCATAAACTGTAAGAATCACATAAGCTCTGACAGTTAATATGATTTGGTAGCAGGTAAAATAGGACTTGGACAAAAAGATCTAGTTTAAATTTTGTTCAATACAAATTCAATGTTGGCCGAATCAATTCAACACCTTAGTTGGTTGGATCCACAATTTTTGGATGAAACTTGATACTCATTTTTTTTAAAGGTAGAATTCTACTCTCCTCCAAGAATTGGAGTCTTGTCCCTAACATTACGATGCACCTTCCAAATTCAACATGAAACCCTGTGATAAAAATGGCTGCTGGCTGTGTATTCTGAAGCCTCAAGAACTACAGAGCCAATAGAAATCCCAGCATCCATCCATAATTTGAAGTGTGAATTTTGAGGAAATAACTTTCTCATCCATTTCTAGAGGTTAGTAGAACCTTGAGGCCGTTACATTCATCGGAGATTGGCGGAATGCCTGCAAAGGCTTTGAATGAGGGTGCTAAGGGGCTCAGAATATTATAAAGTATAATAAGCATAAAAACTGTGAGGGAAACTAAGGTCAAATTCTTTCATGAATCTCTGCCATAAAAGAAATTCATAGCTTACAAGAGGTAAAGTGATGAGGAATGTTGATGAATGGTTTTTTAGCCCTAAGTATGACTGCATCCAGATTAAACTGATTTTTTTTTTAAAAAAACAGACATTTTTCCAATAGGTAAGCATCTATTCCACTCGTTTTAGGCAAAAGTGACATCCCCATACCACACTGTGGTTGTTGTTTTTTTAACTCTATTGATTTGGCAACAAGGAATAAATGATTTTCCTTCCAATATACACTCTGTACCTTTTCTTTTTTCTACAGGCTGGTCAATCAGAACTTAATAATACGGCTTTCCCAAACAGTAATAGAATTCTGAGTTTTCAATCTGCAAATTAAATTACATTTTTAAAAAGTTCTGAGAACTTACCTCAGAAAGATCTTTTCCATATCCTCTAGCCTGTACACTTCCTTCACTCTGTGGGAATAAAACCAGTAAGCTGGATATGTAAGCTCCAACCTCTGACTGTATCTAGGCTTCCTGTAGCCCCCTTCTAGACAGAGCTGGGAACAAACTATGGAACTTTTGCTGAATATTTTTAATATTTAATTTAATATTTAAATATTTAATATTTAAGCATATGATGACCCCCACACAAAAAAGGAAAAATCGCAGCCTTCGTGATTAAAGAGAAAAGATTGAAAAAGACTAAAAAACAATATATAATAAACCACAAAAAGTAACTGCACATAGTTTTTAAATATTTTTTCACTCTCAAGATCATTACAGAATTGAATCTATAGATCTAAACATTTCTGGACTACACCACCACCAATCCACTTGGTAATTCCAGATAGCAAAGTCAAACCATTCCGCTGAGCATGAAACAGTTAACTTTGCCATAAATTGTTGCTAAACAGAAAAATGCAGAATTATTTGCGTAGAGAAAATTAAGACTAGCTTTTTGAAAGTCTGTTCCAGCAAGTGTTATACAGTATATGCTAAATAAAAATCACAAATGAGCTTCCTTTTGGGGGAGATACTTTGGAGTCAGTGGGGACTGCAAGTGCCTTGACACATTCCTGTGTGTTTGCTCCTTGGCAAAGATTTTTCAGAAACAGTTTTCATTGGCTGCTTCCCAGGGCCAAGAGACAGGGACTGATCCAAGGTTACACAGCTGGCTTTGCATCTAAGGTGGGACTAGAACTCATCCAGTTTCAAGCCTGATGTTTTAACCACTAGAAGAAGAATCCAAGGGGACTTGTTCACCTGATGGGGCTCATATCTGGGCGGCTAGGTTTAGAGACAGCTTTCACAAACTTTTCTGCCAGCTGAATTCTGCAATCAGAAAGAGAGATTTATACATGGTACGGTATTGGAAATGACAATTAGAAAAACTTATATGAGAATTTTCTGCAATGTCTGCTGGGCAGATATTCCCAAAACAAACATTAAAAAATGATTGGATTTAATAATTCAGGCCTCTTCTGAAGAGAAGGTGATCAGTTGTTACCTAGTCTTCTTTCTTACAGGCATGTCTCTTTTGATAAAGTGGACAAAAAGAAAACAGAAATGTTTGCTTCTAATATTGATCTGAAGAACAGTCTTGAACAGTGCAGATGAAAAGTTAAAAGGAGCCCCATTATACCACAAAAATATTTATGAAATTGTCTACCCAAACTCTACTTACCGCTGATTGAAATGCTGCTCTCTAACATCACTGCCATTCAGCACCAAAGCATCCAGGATGTGGATAGCGTTGATTTTTCGCTGGGCTTTGCCCTAGAAAAAAAGGAAATTAGGAACATCTTGAAGTGCTGCTCCTTGCAAAAAAATGTGCTTATCTGCATATAGTGGTAGTCCTTGTGAGTGACCACAGTTTAGTTATTAAATTTATATGCCACTCATCTCACTTTTTTAAGCAACTATGGGTAGCTGAATCTAAAATTTAGACTGTTTCGATTTGGACCAATATGCAGATTTTCAGGCAGAGGGATGGAGACACTAGTTCAGCTGGAAGATACTCAGAACAGATTGCAGTAAATTGGGATCAGAAATTCAGTCTTTAAGTGAAACCGTAACAATGCTTTGGGGTTTGTTTGTTTTTCTTTACAGACCTGAAAAATTCATAAATGGAAGATTTGGTCATAAAGTTATTTTTCCATCACTGTCATAACTGCTAACAGGTGCTGTATGAGCCAGTTACTAAGTGAGATCTACTTGCATTCAATCTCACTGTTTATATCAGCAAGATTAAATAGCACAATTTTTAATCATAATAATAATAATAGGGCCTCTAGTGGCTCAACAAACTAATGCAGTCTGTTATTAACAGCAGCTGCTTGCAATTACTGCAGATTCCAGTCCCACCAGGCCCAAGGTTGACTCAGCCTTCCATCCTTTATAAGGTAGGTAAAATGAGGACCCAGATTGTTGGGGGCAATAAATTGACTTTGTATATAATATACAAATGGATGAAGACTATTGCTTGACATAGTGTAAACCGCCCTGAGTCTTCGGAGAAGGGCGGGATATAAATGCAAATTAAAAAAAATCAAAAGATGCCCCTATCAATTTCTCCCCACTACCTTCTCTTTTATAAACCTTGAGGTCAAAAGTAATTTTATCTTCTGATTGGCTTTTATATTTCCTTGGGGTTTTTTTCCCCTTTTTTATTTTATGGTGTGTCTTTGGAATTGCAGACACACTTAGAGCCAGTGAAGTTATTTCTCTGGAATGATCATTCCTGCAAATGCAAAACCACTCTGTCTTGGAAGTATGCGATCTGAATCTGTTCAGCCTCTAGCTACTGGGTCAACACTTCAACAACCTCAACTCTTTGGCCCAGTGATAAGATACAACACAGAGTTTTTCTCTGAGACTCTTTCTGTTTTTCAACTATGTGATGTTTATTTTAGGGATTATACTGCAGGCTTTATGTGGTTTTTCTACATCAAAATAGCTGAAACACTGTCATTACTTTTTTGCTATTGTGGCCGCAGTTAGTCCACTTCTGCTTTTGCCCAGCGTTTCTCACCCTCAGCAACTTTTAAGATACGTGGATTTCAGGTCCCTTAGTTCCCAGCAGTCTGAGCATCTTAAAACTTCCTGAGGCGGAGAAACTCCTAGCCAAACATAAGGAATCTTTTTTTTCTGTCAAGGGCTAGATATCCTGAGGGACAATTTACTGGAGCTGCACAGTGGTTATAAATGTGGCCAGCAGAAAGACTGGTTAGGGACTATGCCCTTGCTCTCTCTCCTCTATCTTTTCATTCATCACATTGTTCAAGGAAGGAAACAGGGCAAAAACATTTTCAAAAGAAAATATCTCTGAAGATCACTGACCTCTCCTTTCAGCTCAGGAACAATTTCCACACAAAGAAGTGTATCCCGTGGCAGTTCTATCTTCAATTCCAGTTTGGTCCAGCGATCCGATTGGCGACCAAGCCAAGTGTATATCTGAGACTTCTGTATATAAGCAAAAAAGGAGGTAGCCAGATTAGAGGCAGAAGCAGACCACTGAAGAAACCACATGCTCTCAAGCAGTTTGTAGTATAACAGGTGAGAGAAATGTGCATCCAAACTACGATGATGTCTTAAGAAGGATATGAAAGAGATGTTATTAGGAAAGACGATAAACATTCAGTTTCCTTAACAAGACTCTCTAACTATTCCCAAAAATGTGACTTAATTTCACATAAGAAATATTAATTATTATAACCAAATAAGCAGAGATATTTCATCAATTTTTGAAACAAAGTTTTCATTTATCTTCAAAATGACAAGGAGAATCCACCAGTCAAATTATCATCTTGGTAACGTTTTGTTTCTTTTGTGTGTCTTCAAGTCAGTGTTGACTCCTGGTGACCGCCTGGACAACCAGAAAGGAAAATATACCTAATCTAAACAAATTCCATGTTACTTAAAATATATTATTTAACTACTGATATTAATCAATGTTTAATTATCACATACCCCTAATGACAGAAGGAACTTCTGCTCATTTCCCGATACCATGCATCTGTAATCCAGCACAGGTCGAATTTTGTGCAAAGTTTTTGAGTTGAGAGGAGTTGATTTATAACTAAAGATCTCTACGTTAGTACCCTAAAGCAAAATTGAAAGAGACAGAAAGAAAGAGAATTCCACGATTTATTTCAATATGGTGACCTCCAGAGATCTGATCTGTAACTTTCATCAGTCACGTCTACTGAGCAAGCTGACCAAGCATAATGAGAGTATCTGAAAGAGACTAAGTTGAGGAAAGTAAAGGGCTAAATCTATGGCTAGCATTAAAATACATTACTATGCTTTATGTACTGAAATAGCAGAATGTGCTACCTTCAGAGCCTATCAGCATGATAAATGCTTATCAGCCTACCTATCTTAGCATAAAGTAACTTCCATGAAGCTTGTTCCTTCTTTATAGATCCCTTTTCCTGTAGTTTTAGAAAACGCTCAACCAATTGCCTCTAACCATAGTGTCTAAGTGAAAGCCTTTCACAGTGCATTTCAAGCCAGCAGCTTTACAAGAATGTTAACCAAAGAACAGCTGACATTAAGTCTGGCCAGGTAATTTTTTTAATCTTTTCTTTCTATGAATGGCACCATACAGGGCAGGAATGTCATCTGAATATCTCGACACAGAAAATGGGGAAAAAAATCTTACCTGAGTTAGTTCATAGAATTTGGACAAGGGATCAGAAGAGGATGGAGCAATTCGGGCTTGGTCTGGAATCTAGAAAAATTTAAAATTTAGTTAGTTTAAAATTATAACTTGCCCACATTTCCCTGATTTTTGTACTATGTAAGGAAAAAAAACATGGCATTTTACTATAAAGAAAAAAAAATCAGTCAATTTTATTCTTGTAGATGCTATTGTTGAATCAAAATATTTGTCAAGGTTCCAAGGAACACCCCCAACGAAATAAAGCTTGGAGGCTTGAGGTTTATTTATTAGAGATGTCATGTTGGCACAGCTGGGAAAACCCGAAACTGAAAGCCCAGGTTTTCCACACCCAGTTGACAGTTCACATCCCTGCCCCACACCCACAAGGTCATCATATTGTCCAACAACTCTTCACACTCAATTGGATACAATCTCCAGGCAGTCTATATCAGATGCAGGCAAAAGTCCTTGAATACGGAATGTTGTTATGACTAACTTTCTATCACTCCAACAACAACCCCCTCCCAACTTCCTCAGCTAAAATATGTGGCAGTTAAGAAGCAAAAAGAAAATTGTTTTCCAAAACTGATAATATTCTTTTTCCACATATATTTTTATCTTCTCAATCCTCCTTCCTCATGAATCCCACACAAAGAACAGTGGGGATTTTCTGTTATAATAAGCTACCCATGTGGCCTTTGTCCATGCCTGCAAATTATCCAAAAGAATTAGACAGTTCATTTAAACGTGAATGAGAATGAGAATTCTTTTTCAAATCAGTAAAATATTTTTCATGCAATACATTATTAGCCTATAAAATATACTGCAATAAAAATCCCCCAAATCCAAGATCCATGCAGAGAAACCAACCTGCAATGAAACTATTAATTCCCTTCAGCTATTAGCAATAAACTATATTTAATTCTACTGCATTATCTACTCTGTAATTTCAATGAATATTTATTACATTTGAAAAAAATACCCTTATATAAAAGATTTCAAACCTAAAATGTTTCAGAGATCCTTGCAAATTCTCAGCTAGCAATCTCTATCTGGTGATATCATAATAATATCAATATTTTTTTTACTTTAGGATAATTAGCCAACAAAACACTGTATTATGTTTCCTCACTTATAATTACATTTTTATAGATTCATGACATGTTTTAATTGTGTGACAACACTGTTACCATAATACCTGCGTCATTCAGGATGTCAAACATTTTGTTGTGATTATAATAATTTAGATAGTAATTTTATTCTTGTTTTCTTTCTCCTAAAAACAAGGGATATATATTCCAACTCTGTCCTTCATTCTTCCAATCAACTGGGCCAGTCAGCAGTTTTTCTTCCTCAACAATGAGTGTTTTTTATAAACAGAACTCTTACTCTCACAGAA
Organism: Ahaetulla prasina; assembly: GCF_028640845.1. Taxonomy (NCBI): domain Eukaryota; kingdom Metazoa; phylum Chordata; class Lepidosauria; order Squamata; family Colubridae; genus Ahaetulla; species Ahaetulla prasina. The sequence goes on from NC_080539.1 coordinate 71,859,498, forward strand.
ACTAGCAGAACAAGCTGCCATCTGAGAAAGGAGCAGGATTTTCAATTCAGAGATGAAATGCTATCATTTTAACTTCCCAAGTCTTCCCTGCTATGATAGGAGTGAAAAGAAGACTAACTTCTAAAAGGCTGAGACTTCACCTGTAAAATAGTAACTTCCAGCTGTGTTTCAGACATATTAAGGAGGATTGTGTAAGCTGGATAAAGACAGTACAACTAGTTTAAGAAAATCATAAATAATGCCAGACTCGGTCAATTTGTACCTGCAATGTTATTAAAACTAACATCAACTGGTTGCAAAGGGTCATCCTGAGCATACCTCTTGACCTTCTAAAGACAAAAGAATCCTTTCAGACAGAGAATATATGATGTTCTTATTTGGACTGCAGAAACCTAGTTCTTATATTAAGAAAGTTGAGAACCACCAAATACAATGGGTGTAATATTTTGCTTCTTTGTCTTACTCACCCCCCAAAGTCGGAGGCATTCTTTTCGGATATCAGCCTGACGTGGTTCATTCAAAGTCCTAAAAAAATATATAAGTGTCTAAATCTTACACCAAAAAGATACTTGAGGTTCTTTTTATCCCATCTACTCAATGATAACTTATTACTATCCATTCATCTAGTCACTGAGTCACATTGTTTGAATTGAGTGATCTTATGAATAGATAATACATAACAACCAACACAGGTGTCCTCAACTTACAACGTATCACTTAGCAACCATTCAAAGTAATAACAAACTTGCGTTGAGGCTACTTATAACCCAGATTCAAACTTCCAGCAGACAGACAGAGACAGACAAACACACACACACACACACACACACAGAGTTACATGACTGAACTATGGACACTTGACAACACAGCCACATTTTACAACCATCATGACTTACAACCATGATGGGCAGACTTCATTATGGTCGTAATTTGAGGACCACCTGTAGTTTTTGAAACCCAATGCTGCCTCACATATAAACTTGTTTCCCTACTAGTATGGCATTCTTGCGTTTGAAAAAAAACCTCAATCTATAGTAGCTCAAATAAGAAAAAGCCAACCTACCATATTACAGATTTGGGCCATAAAAAACACTGCTTCTACCGAAGGAAAATCAATAGGACAAATTTAGTGACAACACACTAGGTAGGGCCCAGTGACTTGAAAGACAACAAAATCCTACTAAATTTACTCTAAACCAGTCCCATTGTAATCATACCATGGCTATGATTTGTACCTTACCACTACAAATGAAGATTATATTCATGAGGCTAATTATGCACCTCAGAAAATCTACTCATTAATTTCCAGTAAAATCCTCAAGTATAGTTTTGTAGAACACTTTGAAAATATCAAATCTACTTACGTGTCTTGAACAAAAGCATGGATTTTGGCCAGGGCTTTAATCTGAACAGCACAGAATCTGCAAGAGAAAGCAGGTCTATTCTAGAGCATTCAGAGGAACCTGTTGAAAGTCTTATGAATCAAAATATGGATTAAAAAAAAATAAGAGGCAGAACAAAAATAAAACATGTAGATTTGTACCACATTATAATGAATCGCATCGCACCGATACTGTTAGAAATTGAAGAGTATTTCATTTACAATTTTTGCTCATGGTATTTTTCATTGAGTGAAATCCAGTGACTACTGGATCTCTTATCTATAATATTACTGTACATTTTAAATGGGTGTGTCAAATTTTTCAACTTTCAATTTCCAAACATTAGGAGTCCTCAAAACATTTGGTTACATTAATATCATTTAGATGCACTTGGTAAGTAACAACATAAATATCATAACTTTTTAAAATTTTGTTCGTTTCATTTGCCCAACAGGGATGCCTACTCCTCCAAAGATCTGAAACCAATGCTTCAGGCAGCAAAATAGTAGCACCTCTGTTATTCATTAAAGCAGAACCTCCCTTTGGGCTGTCACAGAAGCATGAAAGAAGACTTGGCTACTTTAACACAGAAGACTAGAAAAACGAAGTGTATATTCTCATGAGTGCAGAGGGGTGTTTGAAGCATTTCTTTCAAATCGTTTTCAAGTGTGCATTAACTCACTGTAGAGTAGGGGACACAATCAGCCTCCCAAATCCTTGGGGTAGCCAGGCCTCAGTAAGTAAGGAATTGGATATACTATTCTATTTCACCACTTGCCTTTTGTCAAATATACACAATGATTTTGCTTCTTTGGTTTAAGAAAAAAATAATGAGTCTTGGAAAAGAGATATCTTGCCTATGATATTAGAATGGAAGACTAAAATTGGAGAAAATGCTGCAATTGGGAGTATATATCCACAATAGAAGTTTAACTAATTCAAGCAGGAGTGGCTCCCTTATATGCAATATATCACAAAGCAAGGCAGATCTGGATACCTGGAACATGGTTAGAGCTCCAATAAAAACTAACAACATCTACTAATGCTTGGTATGAAGTTCTACTATCTAATCTGTGGCCAGCGATTAGAGGTAAAAAATAGAAGGGGATGGGAGAATATATACAGGTAGTCCTCAAGTTACAAATGTAATGGAGCCTGCCTATTCCATTTGTAACCCTAGGATTCATAGAAGTGACTCTCATACCTTGAACGTGATCATTCCCTCCTTTCACTTTTTCCAAAGGGCTGGCGAAGCCCACAGGGATGCAATCTCCCTGCAGGCTTCAGCAAGGAAACAGCAAAAGGCAAACATCCAGGTCTCAGTTCACAGAGAATAGAGGCCTAAACTGCGAGTTCACGTGAGATCAATAGCACGAGATCTCACGCTACTGATCTCACATGATCACAGTACGTTAGGCTTTTGTACTCTACGAATGCATTGAAAACCTGAAGCAACAAAGTAGGCAAAGAAACCGCGACAGAGAGGAGATCTTCGCAAGATAAGTGCGTCTTCATAGGCACAGTGCCTGTAAAGACCCGGGGGGTGGGGGTTGAATAGGCAGGGCGAATGTTGCAGAGCCTCTGCTGTCATTCATAAGGGCGAACAACTGCCATGGTGCTGCAACATTCGTAATTTGGGGACTTGTTCATAAACACTAGGGGGCGCTTATTGAATAACTTTGAACGTTCACTATGTGAATGTTTGTAACCCGGGGATTACCTGTAATTAAAAAGTGTTCTGTTTTAAAATTCAGACAGAGACTCTTCTTCATATCATATTTCTTTTCTAACTTTCTTTGCATTTTATTATTTGCTTTTCTCCTCTCTGCATTTCAGTATTTTAACAATAAACACATGGATGGGGAGGGGGAAGTATCTTACAAAGTATGTTCTTCTGCAAACTGTTAAATTTAAAAAGATATTCAGTGAAGTAACTGATAATTTTCAGATAGTAAAAATAACTTGGTAAAATCACTAGCAAAAAGAGTGCAACTATCAAAAAGCAAATCTTTTATTTTTTCCTGCAGAAAGTTTTGTGGGATTTATTTTTTGTATAAACTTACCTTTTATTTGAGCTGATCATATAGTCATAGAAATCATGATCGCCTCTGATTACTTCCAAAGGAACAACAAGATTAACATCTTGTTCAGAGTTGCGTAGCTGATTGATTTTCATGTTCACTGTGAAAAGATAGTCTCTCACTTCCTCAATTCCAGCTTTTAAACCACGGCATATCACATACCTGTAGAGGCACGAAAGACTTTTTTCTTTGTTTTTTGTGGGTTTGAGTATTTTACACAATGACTAATACTTTTTGCTAGATTATAAGGGAAACTCATGCATATATGCTTCTGAAGAAACATAGATCATGCTATTAGAATGGTACAGTATTTCCTGTAGTCTAGATTTTTTGAAGTACAATGGATCCAGAATTGTCTAATGCTTTTTTCCCTGACGTTGCTATTTTTCCAAACTATTTACTAGTGATAGAAAAGAAACTGCATGAACTAACAGTGAGCGCTAATTAATTGTAGATTATAGTAGCTTTGTCCCATTCATACTTTAGTGCCACCAATATTAAGCTATTGTAGCTAATTCAAACATTTCCTAAATGATTACTAATATATATGTTAAAAAAGTAAAAAGAAAAGATCAAACATAGTCTGGTGGCAAATAAATAAATTCTTATCCAGTGGCCCTTGCTTCCCCACAACTATCTTGTATAGTTCTTTCTCCTTCTCTGATTCCAAGAATGGAAAATTCATAGCCAAAACCAGACATAAAACACATGTCAAGATTGCAACTACATCAAATCTTTTATCACTGTTTCTCATTCAAGCAGATTAATTGCCTTCACATTTCTCACTTCTCACCTTTCCGAATTGGCAGGACGGCTTGTCACAGGTTTGAAGATTGATACACGTTCAAAGCAGCAATACAACAAATACACAAGGCCAACACTGAATGGTGTGAATAAGTCAAAGGTTTTGCAGAGAAAGTGCCCTCCTGGAGGGGAAAAAAAACCAATTAAAAGGGAAAAACACATATTATTTTATATTCTATCTTTCCATCAAGAAATTGAGTTTATCTTTCTGAAACGTAAACAAAACCAAGACAGAATGCTTTGGCTATAGCTCTTTAATGAGTTTGCTCATCAAAGAACCAAGTGTATGTTTTCACATTCTGTCCCAGGCTTTATTAGATAACCATCTGCTAAATAATTTATCATAGCAGTAAAGCCTTACTCACAGACATCTTGAAAAACTAAACTGCGAAGATCTTGATGATCTGGTAATAGTCATGGCCAGGACTGCACAAATCCATCTTATACATCTCCTGTGCCCTTTCTTGTTTCATGCAACCCTGTTCAGACATATCTTATTCAGCTCTCATTTGGATTACTGCAATGCACTCTACATGGGGCTACCCTTGAACACATTCAGAAGCTACAAGTTGTCCAGCTTGCAGTGGCATAAGCAGTTATGGAGACACCACAATACATCCATGTAACACTATTACTATAAAGGCCTCTATTATCCTGCTACAAGAATATCTACATATATCTAAATGCATTTTAGAAAAAGCAATTCACAATGACAAAAAATAAAATAAAAAAAACAAAAACAGCCCAAACTGGAGCACCTTATCACTTATAGTCCAACGTTTGAACAAACACTTTCAAGGGAAATGCTTCATAAATAGAGAAAGACAAAACAGACTGGAGAATATCTAACACCAAAATCAGAGGAGGATAAAATAGAGGGGTAAGGCAAAATGCGACAGCACCTGTCCGTATAACAGAGAGTCCTGTGAGGAACTGACAAAGTGTCAGCTGTTTGCTTAAGATCTCTTGGATGTTTTCCTGCCCTTCTACTGAGAAGCCCTGAAACACATAAAGTTAAATGCATAATTGTTTAATATCACCATCTATATGACTAAAAAATAATGTCTCTTCAGGTTTTTTTAGCACTATCTTCCAACCAATCCATCGACAAAACTAATCTGTCCTTCTCTGGAGTGCCAACTTTCACCTTGGCCAACTAAGCAAAACATTGCTGCCGCTTTCTCATCTATCTCTTACCAACACCAACCACAGTAGAATATGCTTGTTGCCTTTCTGCTCCCTTCATTTATTATAGCACCAAATTACAACTGAGATATGTAGATTTGGGGTGGAGGGAGAGAACGGAAGAGAAAGTAAAAGCAGTAGTGAAGTATCTTTTCTCTGGTTATAAGCTGATAGGCATCATCTATCTAAAGCAGTGGCCCCCAACCTTTTGGGCACCAGGGACCGATTCCACGGAGAAAGATTTTTTCCACGGGCCAGAGGGGATGTGGTTTTGCATACTGCCTGCATCCCACAGAGGGGGCTTTGCTTGTTTGCACAGCCCAGTTGCTGGCATGCTGGCATGCAGGATCATGTTCTCCCTTTGACCTCATTTTTCTGTATAATCCTATTGGCAATACTCGGTGAACAGGCCTGTATGGAGATTGGGGGTTATTTTATAATAATTTTTAAGGAAGCGCTGCTATCTGTTTTCGATAATGTCTAGCTCAATGGCCAAGGTTATTCTGTCAGAGGGCAGCAGCACTCAGGTCTTGTACATGTGAGGCATTTAGGGAAAGAAAAAGATGGAGTTCAGATTCCTATTATCTCTAGAGAGCCCTTTGGAACTTGGACATTAATGGGAAAATGATAATTGACCTTTCATTGAGTTTCACAGGCTCTTGACTCCAGAGTTTGCTGCGTTATTAAATAAAGGCATATCCCTTTGGGATAGATTGACTATGCATAGTTAAGTCCATATAATCTCAGGAATCAATTCAAAGGTATTTTATAATTATAGCAGTTAGATAAAATTTGTCAACTACATCTCAGACCTTTCACAAAATGTCCTTCTCTTGACCAAAAAAAACTCTCAAAGAAGTTTTGCTTCACTTAGGACATAAAAATATGTTTTATTAACTGCAAATAGAGGCTCGGTATCTACACTCAACAAGATCAGCTATATAGTTACATTGAAGTTTAAGTTTCTCAAAGATAACTGTAACATATAATTTGGTGATATTCAGTGAACATGTATATATATATACATTTATATATATATATATATTTTTCATTTCCACATAGTTCATTAATCCAGTTCCAGGATAAAAAAGAATGATCCATGAAATAGCTGCAAAGGAAAGCTAGTATTATGATTATTTTCCTAATTTGACTGCATGTCACAGCATGCTATGAAAGGTAAGCTGCAGGTAACGACCACAGGATAAAAGGAAAAGAGAGAAAAACGTACCCCATCAGCCATTAAGAAATGAACCCCCTTCTGATCTGTGTTGTCCAGCACAAACTGCTGAAAGGCAGATATGTTCTCAGGACGGGTGATGTCGCCATCTCCCTCAACACCCCCTTCACCTAAGTGGGAAAACAACGATTTTGATTTTGAATCACATATATTAATACCATATTTACCAAAGAATCATTTTTTTAAAAAAACTTCCTGTTTTTAGAAAATAATTACCTAACTTTCAGCAGGAAGTATTTTAGAAGGTTATTTAGTAAACAGAAAGGCATTTTTCTTATCCCAATACTGCCGGTTTTTCCTATTCTTAGATAATTAATGTTCTTGCAGAAAACCATGCATCCATTGAAGATTTTATTTTTTTTTTTAAAAATGAAAACAATTGTGTGTGCTTACCATAGTAAGGCTCAAAAAGCTCACTAGATGCAGCATAGAAATCCTCCAATTTGAAATCGTTTGGTCCTTTTAAGGTCATCCCAAAACCTTTTGCATGCCACTTCTTCCTCCAGAGGACATACTCTGAGAAACCACCAGGGCCAGCACATACATCAGCAAAATATAGCAGTTCAGCAGAACGCTCTTTAATTAGTGGTTTCTGCAAACAGAAAGGATAAAAATTCAATCACCGCAACTAAATCAATCTCCCACGTAAATAGTTGCTGATATCAATCTGTTAAATTGCTTAGCTTCTGAGGTGCTTAATCAACCTCCATTTCAATAAAGCTCTAAGGATTTTCCTACTCACTTTTCCCATTCAGAGAAGGCACCAGAGATACACAAATAAATGAAAACCCTCACCCCACGAGAATCCTTTGGGTTTGTAAACATGTGGTCGAAGACATAATCTATGTTTGCCATCTTCATTGCAGCTCTGTAAGTGTAAGATGGGCACTTGTTAAGAGTTTGCCCTTAACTGACCAGATATGTTGAAATGTGTAGTCTATTCTCTGACCTGTTTAGGAAGAAGGCTCCGCGGATCATCTCATAGGGATTGGATCTTGTACGAGCTCGCCGCATCTCCTCTCCATCCAGCACATCAAAAATAGTCTGCAGAAAGAAATTAGAAAATCTAATCTAAAGAGGGAAGGGCACCTAAACAGAACATTTTGCTGTTCCATACTTATTTTGCTTTACAGAACCCAATTAGGGGGAACAATTAGCAAGGGAACATTCATTCTTTAATCAGAATGTAAGCTTCATTAAGTAGACAAGGCCAAAAAATTCAACTCCAGAGAATTGCTAAAAAATACTTGTATTGAAATTGGCTACAATAACAGAAAAGACCAGAGCACAAAGAGGTACACAAATTGGCAAGGAAGACCAGAGCCAAGGGGCAGTGAGCTATGAAAGACACGGTGGGTCTGGTATGTGAATGGAAGGGGATGCTTGCTAGTGAGGAGACTGCCAGGAACAAAAATGGCCCGAAGTATCATGCTGCCAATTTTCATGTGCAACCTCAAAGGGCCTCTGGTGGCTCAACAGACTAATGCAGTCTGTTATTAAGACAGCTGCTTGCAATTACTGCAAGTTCAAGTACCACCAGGCCCAAGGTTGACTCAGCCTTCCATCCTTTATAAGGTAGGTAAAATGAGGACCAGATTGTTGGAGGCAATAAAAGTTGACTTTGTATATAATATACAAATGGATGAGACTATTGCTTAATACAATGTAAGCCGCCCTGAGTCTTCGGAGAAGGGCGGGATATAAATTCAAATTAAAAAAAAAGAAGAAGCAGGTTTTTCTTCCATAGCCGAATCTCATCAACTTTCAGAGATGACACTGCTTGATAGTGGAGGCGTACATAATGGCAGGACATGTACACCTCAATCTTGGTACACAACTACCAAATATCCTGGATGATTGGACCTAAGGTCTTATAACTCCAAAATGTCTTGACACAGCTGTTGTGTGTGCCAGGTGTAGCATTTCCTCTCGTAATTCCACCAAAGGCAAATAAAGGTGACCATGATAATGCAAGAAGCCATCCTCAAACTTAAATAGAGGTCCAGGTTGCACTGGTGTGCTAAAGCTAAGCCTGAGTGAAATGGTTTCTTCCCTGCAGGTTTCAAATATGTGCTGTCAAGGAGGTGATTCCAAAGTGGCTTTCTAGCTGCAGTTTTCTAGCTGCAAGATTGTGGCTGTGAAGGGCATCTGCTCCATCATTTGAGAGCCTGGCCAAGGCATCTTCCCATCTGCATGGGGCTGGGACGCATAGATCACGAAGTTAAAGCATGAGAATAAGGCAGACCATCAAGCCTGGCAATAACTGAGTTGCCAGGCTGTGCATAGTTGTTCCAAGTTCTGGTGGTTGGGTCATATATATATATATATTGGATATACTGTGTGTCTTCAGATGTTGCTTCCAAACCCTGAAAGCACCCTTAAGAGTGAGCAGCTCTTCCAATATGGTGTCACTGATTTCATCTGCAGTTAACCTCCCTAAGTAAAAGCAGCAGAGCAGAGGTGATTGATTTGGTGTTGTGCCCTCCAAGAGCAATGTTAGGGGCAGGCAGTATAAAGATAGTGCTTTATACTGGGGTCTGGGTGCTGAAGGAGTATGAATACAAACATCTCCAGTTATTGGAAAACCTCATTGGAATGGCTCTTTGTTTCATAGTGGCCCAGAGAAGGGAGTAATGATATGCGAGAAAGCAAAATCTTTATAAGAGAAGTTTGCAAAATCTAGGAATCACTGCACATCATTTCGTCACTTGAGAGCTTTGTTACTTTGTTTACTTGAATCTTGATAGGATCTATGCCCAGGCCTTCAGGTGAAAATGAAATAGCCCAGGGGTTCTGTCTTGGTGAGAACAAATGTGCACTTTCCAGCTTGGAGTACAGATAATAGTTCTGGAGACATTTCAGGATAAATTTGACATATATCTCTGTGGTACCCTGGAGAAGATCAAGATGTTGTCCAAGCAAATAACCACTAACTGAAGATTTCATGAAAAGATGGAAGACCATCAGGATTTACAGAGTCTGAATGGCATGATCAAGGATTTGAAATGGCTAAAATTGGTCTGCAAGGTGATAATCCCCTTTCTTGATCTAGATCACACAGTACACTCCATGAAGCTCCAGTATGGTGATGACAATGGCAGAGAATAATTATTATAGGAGATCCAAGATCAGCGGAAGAGAACGTTGGTTGCACAATTATGTGATTTAGGTATAGTCATTACAAAGATGAAGCTCTCCCTTGCATATTTATTCTTCAAAAATAGGACAGGGACCTCTGCTGGACAGGTAAAATGACAGATAATCCTGTTCCGCTCATTTTTCTCAATGAATTCACAGAGATCCACGATTTCTAGCTCAGAAAGTACATATCATTTTTGGGATGGTTGCTCTGGAGACAAAATTTATTGTGCAATCACAGAAGTTGTGAATGCACCAACACTGGAAATTTTTAAGAAAATGTTGACTAGCCATTTGTCTGAAATGGTGTAGGGTTTCCTGCCTCGGCAGGGGGTTGGACTAGAAGACTCCAAGATCCCTTCCAACTCTGTTGTTATGTTATGTTATGTTATGTTATGTTATGTTATGTTATGTTATGTTATGTTATGTTATGTTATGTTATGTTGTTATGTTATGTTATGTTAAGAAGTGTAGGGAAAGATGGGCAGTCTGCTTGGCACTGGATACATCATGGAACCCCACATTCCAGATCAGCAGAGTTTGGGCAACTTTACTATGAATGGTGCTTGAGTGGTCCCCGCAGGTTTCCGCATAACATCTGAGTGATATCCCTGCTCTATGATTACCTGATGTAGCTAGCAGTTGTGATTGCTAATATGGCAATGTGCCTAGAGGGCACAATGGGCAGTGGGACACCAAACACTTAGCCACTCTAGGCAGATCGCCATATTAGCAATCGCAACTGCTAGATGCATCAGGTGATCATAGAGCACTTGGTTCTCTTTGTTATATTTTGCCAGTCAGACTGCATGGTGTTCATATGAAGAAATAGGACCGGAAACAAATTTTCATGGTCCAGTTTCAAAAACAAGGATGAATGCCAAAGCACTTGGCAACCAGTAGTCTGGGGACATACAATACCACCTATGCACAGGGCTTTCTGAGGAGCTGGAGTCAAGCATACACCAGAATCCCCATTTTTTCCCCTATTAAAAGTAGAATATCAGCTAGAAGCTACACATATCCTTCTAATCAAACTACTTTTCCAGTGAATCTGGTTTGAAACCTGGGGAATCCCTCAGGCAAGATTATAAGCATGATTGCAAGCCTATCCCTCCACTCCTGAATTGAAATGCTTTACAAGTGAAACTAAATACAGCCTACCATAATTAGAGAAGAATAGGAATTTATGGCTAAGTACAACATTCCACTTCTCCTCTTACATACAGGAGACCTGCTACTTGAGGATGTGAAAAAACAACATATTCCTTTTCCCTGGATGGATGAAAGGACCATATACATAACCAAGTTTCATCCTGGCAGCTGAAGCTCTGGTCCGGCAAAATTATCTGATGGGAATCTTTCTATTTTGTAACATTTATTAAAATAAATGAAAAGAAAAATATGGTACCCTGCTAATATTTTCTAAAGGGAAACTCTACCCAATCGTTGCATCCACTGGCTAGAAAAGAAGGACTTGTATGAGTTGAAATAGTCTTATGTCCAATTCTCATTGGTGGGACAGAAGGCCAAATGCTAACTGGAATGGTATGTCTCAATTCGGATTTGGTAAGAATATATTCTAGAGCAGAGTTTATTGTAGCCTGAATGATTAGGGATAGTCTTCTCACCAAATGACCAGAATTTGAAGAAGAGGAAATCAGTTTTTAGATTACAGATGTGTCTGGAGTTTGATCAATCAGATGCATCAATTCACACTTCCCCACTCTGGACAGCACAATTTTCCACAATGGCTCTCTTGTCTAGGGCTGAGCGCCAATAACCAGCCTGTATCACAAGCAATCTGAGAAACATTTTGTTAGCTTCCTACATACTATCCACAGAATGAAGGTAAGGACATCCAAGATCTTCTGACTGAATCAGATATTTGTCGGCCGGGCAAGAATTCCACTACTATTCAATTGCTTGAATAAAATTCTCTTTTCCTTGCTGCCACTCTCTCTAGGGCAGCGGTTCCCAACCTTTCTGGCTTGGGGGCCAGCAGGGGAGGGGGGAGGGAATGGTTAACGCAAGAGGTAGGCATGCATGCACACAGCTCCATTTCCACTTGCACAAATGGAGCTTCGCTCATACAGCCCAGATCTGAATGGGCTACAGCCCACTAGTGGGCCACAGCCAAAGGGTTGGGGACCCCTGCTCTAAGAGACCCACTCTTGTGCTTGTCCTCCCATTCTTTTGAATGTGGGTTCTTGTTCAGTGCAGGATCCCTGTAAGAGTCTGTCTCTGATGTCAAGGCAAGGAGTCAATCTGAAGCTTCTGAAAATAATTGGGGAATTGACTTCCATCACAAAAGGAGGAATATCAAGTGAACATCAGGTAGTCATATAAATCAAATCAGTATCAGACAATATCAGTGCTTCATATAAAAACTGGTGGTTTGCATTTGTTTTTCCACAATTGGATTCAATAATATTACACATAGATTGCAATTTCACAATCACCTAACAACAAACTCTTCCTTGGGAGCACACACTTCAATATTATCAGAGTGCCATCCTCAAGAAATTTGAGGATGCATTCTTCTGTAGAAGTCAAACTAGCTTCATTCAAAGAGGATAAGACTATTCATGTATTCTGTTTGTTAGGCATAATTACTCCATTTTCAGGGCGAAACTACGCTGAAACATACACAGATTTAAGGTCGTTCATCTAAAGCAATTCATCCAAAATTCGGTCTAATTATTAACACTCAGTAGAGAAGGAGGAGAGGAAACCAATAGGGGAGATACTTAAGCCTCCATGTTACTGGAAGCTACTCTTTTCTAAATGCCTCAAAACCGTAAGCCCAGATTGTTCTGCCTTTGCACTGCACTGGTATTTCTCCTTCTACTGACAGGCCTGTTGTGGTTCCACGAGATAAAATTCACCTTGCACTGGAGCATGCTGTGTAGGAGTTCTTTTCCACAGAATTCCGTTTCATCTTCAATCACCAGTTTCCTCTACAAAACAAAATGTGGGGGAAATGAATCAATACGTGTAATGCATTTGTCTTAAGTCCAAGACTGTGTAACACTCCCAACTCAAAAGAAGAAAATATGATTCATAGCCGTGGAGGACCTGCACATTGTATTTGATGGCACCTCTTATATCAAATGTTTCTCTTCCCAGGATTGCTGGCAGCAGCAACCTAAGCCCAGATGAAGAGACACCCCCCCCTTTTTTTAATGAATTGCTGGCTGGTGCAACCTGCATGAATCATCATTTTCCATCTGAATCATTACACAGCCCTAATAAGATCATCATCTTTTTTTTTAAGATATGGTATGGTTAATAAAATTTAAGACTGAACCAAAACAAGGAAGGAAGAACAATTTACAAACAATGTAAAACCCATTAAGACAATGTACACATTTTAGACACTGGGGAGTTTGGAGTGCTTGCAAATAAGAAATGTTCAGGCATTCAGCATGAGGAAAGGAAGCCCTGCCTCACCCTGATATAGTTTCACAACCTCATCATCATCAGTGCACTGGCCACACTATACTTGGTTTTGGAGCACCTGATCAGAAAGAGATGCTTAATCTACATCGACAGTCTTACTATAAAAACCATCATGGGGAGACCAAACTTTTGCTTATCACATATAAATGGATACAAAAAAATAAAGCTTTGTGGGGCAGGAAGAGGGGAATCTGTAAAATTATCTTTGCTGACTGAAAAGGTCCATGTATGAAGCTGACTTTTAAAGTATATTTTTAAATTTTCATATCCTATTAGTATTTCACAACAACAGAATGACTTATGGCAGCTGAACTGGAATAGAAGCATTCCTTAGTCCCCCTGAAAACCCCCTTCCCTGATATGGTCTCAAAATTCTACTCCATGGAATTCTGAGAGCAACATGGACAATTTATTAAGACTTTACATGAAATTGAGATTAATCTAACATACACAAGTCTAAAAAAATATTCATTTTATACCAAGATCAATGCAGACAGCTGAAATACAAATCTATTGTTCTATCTTATAGAAAAAAACTCTTTACAGAGACAATGCTAATAGTCTATATCGACATCTCCAAGACTTTTGGGGAGTTGGGCAGCATATAATTTTAATACATCGTTTTCATTATTATCTTCGTCATCATCATTTATTTCATTATAATAGGAAATATGGTATTTACAGATATGGGAATAAGGAGTCTACCTTAATTGTATTTTTCAGTACATGAACAATGACAGATCCATTCACTGTAAGCAGGAGGCATAGCATATTTTTAGTCTCAGCAACATAGAGAAAGCTAGCTTATATAAACTCCCCTAAGAATATGGTATCTCAGCAGTAGTCAACACATCATTTAACAATATGCCAATATCCAATGGAGGGAAAAAATTATTCAACTCTTTGCTATTACTTACATTCTGAGCTACACTGCCACTTTTTAGAACATGTAAATATTGAAAAGCAGTGGTCTATGCCAGACAGACAAATGGCATTCTATAAATGAGAATCTCACTGGAGCAAATGTGATTTCCTATTGCTCTGTTTAAACAGCTTGTCACATTATTCAAGCTTTCACAAATACAGTAATCAGAGGAGTGAAGAGGCACTATTATATAATTTGAAATTGACAAACAAGGCCAGCCAGTCACACACTCAAGTGCATCAACCTGCTTATTTCACAGAGAGTACGAGCTGAGAAGAGCCTCCCAAGCACAAAGCATGAATATGTATCCCAGCCACAAAAAAATATCCACAAGGCTTCTTTGGCACATAAGAAAATAAAACAATTTACAAGGTACTTTTCATAAAATAATGTTAAAGAATTATAACTGCTTTCCAGGCCTTATGGATTCTCAGTCCTATGGCTACAAACTTCACTTGGCAAACGTGAGCTAGATGTAAAAATAAAAATGAAACCATGACTATGACACCCTGAAAGAACAGAATTAAAATAGGAGGGGAGCCTTCAATGGAAATTCATTTAAATAGGATTTCATTAAAATCATGTACTAAAATGTGAGGTGTAGGTCTCACCACTAACTGTATTTAAAAGTTAATATTCTACTTATATTTAAAGTTATTAAAATAATAATTTTAATTATTTCATAGTTTCAAGCATATTTAATAAAACTTTGACTCATTAGGTGAAGTTTAAGACTATTATTATAATTTTCCACCTGTGGTATCTTTTAGCATATTTGGCCACTTTTCTGATTTTAACTCTCAACCAATTCAGCATTTAAATATTTTTTTGTTTACCTAAGCATGTAAAGAAATTTATATTCATGCTATTTTGTCATTGATCAAAATTAATAAAAATTATCCATTTGTCTATCACTCTTTTATGCTTTTCAGCAGTTCAATTACATTTCTTTATCTCCTGAGTGATCTTTCAGTAGTTTAAAACAAACCATTGAATCAAAACATAAATATTTTAGAATCTGTGTATGTGTTCTAGCAATTTTGCAGACTTTGCTTAACAATCTTCATAATGCATTAACATATTTTCTCTTTCTTAGAACTTTCTTTAGAACTTAGAACTAATAAAAATAATAGATTTCTTTATCTACAATAGTTTTGCAGTAGACATCAGTAATAAAAGATTTGGCGGTGATTATTTCCTTTGTTGTGCAATCTGAATACCTTTCCTATCGTCATCCAATCCTTCATTTCTTCAGCATCTGGAATTTCTGTGGTACATTCCGGGCACCAGTCCACCTGCTCATAAGCACTAGCCTGTGCACAAGAGAAAGACGATTTCAAAAGAAAGCCTATAGGTATAATAAATCTGGCTCAATGTACACCCATAGATCAGAAAACCAACCTCAATCCAATTTTTATTAGAATGCTTCGAGTAATTTCTTACTATTACTATAGGTATCAAAACATTCTCCTCATCCAAGAATAGAAATCAGTGTCTGATTTCAGACAGTAAATCCTCAAATGAGGATTTTTTAATGAATTTTACCCGAGTCAGTAGTGCAAAGGAAAATATCTATCAGATCTCTTCACACTAGGATTTTCTGAGAACAGAATTATCAGGAGGAGAATTAAAGGAAGTGTAACTACCTCTGGCTCATCTTGCCAGTTGATGTTCATCTCTCCATCAAATCCTTTCAGAATGAGTCCCAATCCACGCCTTCCTTTTTGTTGTGAGGCTTCCACAATCTCTTGCCTTCCCTGGCCATATTTGCCAAGACCTTCACCTTCTCGAAAGCCCATCTTAGCCTACAAGATAGTAGAAAAGTTGTTTTATATCCTTCCGCTACTTTTCAGAAAAGAGCACTGGTCTGCCTGATTAAAAATATATTTTTACAGAAGATTTTCAGATTCTCCTTTCAAATACATTCAACTTAACCAAGTGGAAAATTATATCTAGAAAATGAAGCAGAAACAAAACGAATGATGAAATAAAACTATTACAAATAAGCAACCTGCAGAGAACACAGCAGTTATTTCTTACTATACTTGCGAGGCATCTTCATTTAACTATATTCAGTTGTCTTCCTTCAGTGCCGAGTTTCTTCCTGAACATAACGTTTCTATCCAGAAAGATAACAATATGACTTCCATATGCCAAATCACACATAAAGAACAAAATGCCCATTTTGTGTAAGGGAACATAAAGACCCACATCCTATATAAAATCCAGAACTATCTTCTAAAACCTTAAAAAAAACCACAGACTCAGCTACTATTCTACAAGCACACTCACAAATGAGTGTTTTGCAAACTAAAAAATCCTTTTAAATCTATTTCAAAAAGTCATCAAGAAATAATTAAAACAGATAATGCTACGCTCCAGAAAGATATAAGTAGGGTGACTTTCCATTTCAGGTGAATTTATTGCATTCTATTTTATTGCCTATTGCCCAACCTTAGTTTCAATTAAAAATGTTTTCTTCCCATATTAAAACTTTTCATTTCTTGGACTATAACAGTCAAAAAGTGAATTGCTGATCTTTAAAAACTATTTAAATAAAAATACAATTACATAAGAATATTAAAACACAAAAAATATACACACTGAAAAAATACATCCATGCTTCCATAAAGAAAAATGAGACTTTACTTTTCCAAAAAACAATCCCAACATAAACACTGCAGCATTTCTATCCCTTTATCAGAAGAATATCACACCCTAAGTCCCAGTAATAAAAACAAAACAAACAAACAAAACAAAACAACTGGCATAAATACTTTTCCACATTAAAAAAAGCTCAATCCATAAAATCCCTATAGACAAATTACACCATAAAAAGAAAATATTCACAAAGACAAGCAAAACAGTCATTTATAGTTAATGAAATACTTTGATACTAACTGACTACCAGGAGAAAAATAAATAAAAGAAAACTATTATTTCTTTGCTCATCTTCAAAGATTCATTCTAGTTTGTTTAAGCAACCATGTCTGAACAAATCCCAATTTGCATAAAGCATCCAAATAAAACTGTTCCCCATCAGTAACTAAACCATAGCTTCTTAAACACAGTGATTATATCGAAGATGCAAAGTAACGATGGCTTTTAGGAAGTTCAAGGCTCATTTTCTACCAATTACCAACACAGAAGTAATCCGTGATTCTGCCTAACATACTAAAATGTTTGTTAGAAAGTGTATTACATTTAGTACAAAAATATTACTTTATGTAATGTTTGAAAAATCATATCTGACTATCTCATAAAACAGACTTGTTTTGCATTTCATTAAGGTTTTTAGTGCTTGCCTAAAAGTAAATATCTTATATTTCAAAAAGGTCAGGTAAACACATATTTTCATCACATACATACATATATAAAAATGTACTACATACAAACATGCATATTTATAGGAAATATATTGCCAAAGATTCTAAATAAGGAATTTCATTTATCTTTAAAGATTCACTGAACTAGGAATGCATCTGTACTTCTATCATTCAGATTGTTCTGTGATAATTTAGTTTGTAAAAGACAACACTATTAATTAAAATATTAAAATAATACAGGTAAACTCAGTTCATTTCTAATCCATATACCCTAGAATACTAATAAATATATAGTTAAATACATACTCATAATGTATGTAGCTGTTCAAGATGATCACTTAATTTTCTCCTAAGAGCTACTGAAAATCCTATCCAAAATAATTGTGCACCTAGGCCTTCAATTATGCTTTACTTTTTAAAACTTTTTTAATGTACATATTTTGGTTATAAGCCATCATTTTAAAGGGTGACATATAATCTGTGTAAAACATAAACAAAATAATCTACAATACCTAAAAAACAGAATTTTCAAAAAATAATTTAAATATTATATGCCAAACCAACACAACAAATTAAACAACAAATCAATTTTTGAAAATTAGGGCAGAAAAAAATATGAAAGGGAAGCCAGTTCATTGTGCTGAACTAAAAAAGAAAATTCTGATTTCCCTAGAAATTCCCTGATCGTTCTTCAAGTACAGGTAATCCTCCACTTACAACAGCCACTTAATAACTCTTTGACGTTACAATGGCACTGAAAAAGTGACTCATGATCATTTTTCACAGTTAGGACTGTTGCAGCATCCCCATGGTCATGTGATTTACATTTGGATGCTTGACAATTGACTCACATTTATGACAGTTTTTTTTTTGTTTACATTTATACCCCGCCCTTCTCCGAAGACTCAGGGCGGCTTACAGTGTGTAAGGCAATAGTCTCATTCTATTTGTATATTTACAAGGTCAACTTATTGCCCCCCCAACAATCTGGCTCCTCATTTTACCTACCTTATAAAGGATGGAAGGCTGAGTCAACCTTGGACCTGGTGGGACTAGAATCTGCAGTAATTGCAGGCAGCTGTGTTTTAATAACAGGCTTCTTACAGCCTGAGCCACCACGGCCCTTGCACCACGACAGTTGCAGTGTCCCGGGTCCTATGATCCCCTTTTATGACCTTCTGACAAGCAAAGTCAATCGGGAAGTCAAATTCACTTAACAACCATGTTACTAATTTAACAACTGCAGTGATTCACTTAATAAATGTGGCAAGGAAAGTCATAAAATGGGCAAAACTCACTTAACAAATTTCTCACTTAGCAACATAAATTTTGGGCTCAGTTAGTCGTAAATTGAGGACTACCTATAAAATGGGGCCAGAAGTTTATTTCACAGGATTACACTGAGTCTTAAAATGCTTGAAAGTGAAAACAAATGCCCTCATATCAAGCTATTAGTTCCTGAAGGTAAATAGAAAAGGATAACTACCAGGTTCTGAATAATAGCAGCTTAAACTATTTTAACCCTGATGGGTTGCCAGTAACAGGCTCTATGATGGTTGAAGACATAAGAAAATCAGAGAAAGACCAGCAACATATAACTAAATGACAGAAGATTAAGGAAGCTCCACTAAGAGGCTATTACATTATTGTGACACTCCAAGAATATAAAGAGGTGTCTTAGTAGTGTTCAAGAATCAATGGATAAAAAGATACCCTAACATATGAAGAATTATAAACGCTAATTGTACTCTTAGAAGCAAGCTGACATATTCTACACAAGAAGAGGTATTCTGACCCACCATGAGCTTTTGGGACACACTGTTGTACATAGAGTAGCGGGACGATGTGCCCTCCACAAGGGAATCTGCACTGAATTTATTGCTGAAAGTGCCAAGAGTAGGCCGCCTCCCACTGTTCTCACTATCAGATTCACTGCTGCTTGTGGTGGAAGAATCTGAAAACCAAACAGAAGAAATAGAAGCTTCAAAAATCAGCACCACAACATATATTAGCCATGATCTATGAACATAGGTTACCTTTTATCAAATTGGACTATCTAGTTCAATGCTGTCCCATTATTGGGCAGCAGTTCTCTGAAATTTTAGATTTCCAAAATGTCACATTCTAAAGTTGATACCAACTGCATTCACACTAGGTGCCATAATACAGAGCTATGGAATCTGGAACATGCACATCTTAGGATATATCTTTTCTGTTTCCAAATACATGAAGATTGAGAATAATCAAATAGGAATGATCTTTTTGAACAGAAACAATGTGAGAAAGGGACCCTTTAGCTGCAGTCTCCTTTTGAACAGGACCACATAACAGCTAATTTCTGTAGTGTAACTGCAGTCCATTATAATAAATTATTATAATCCCAAAAGCTAAGAGAGGTATAATAACAAACAGTATGGGAAACCATTGATATATCAAGAAAATTTATCAATTTCCAAGCATCCCATCTTAAGGTGTTGATGTCTATTAATCTAAATGCTTTTTAATAATTTAAATACTTTAAAATGTTTTCTCCTCAAAACCATCCAATCCATATAGCACATAATAATATCCCTGCTCCTAGTCTAAATATTAAGATCAGTTAACATGTGATGGGCAGAAAGAAGGTTGTCCTGGTGACAACTCCTAACTCCAGGCTGTTTTCAGCAATTAAAAACAGACAGATGTAGGACAAAAGAACTACCATTTCAGCTGATCGCTTAAAAATGAACTTTGCTTTAGATGTCTGTACTTTTAATGTCTTTGGGACTTAGTTACTTTATATTAATAATATAAATAATATATTAATAATTTTATATTATTGTCTAGACAACTCATGACATGTTAGGGTATTGTATATTTCCTTATCTAAACAGAATCAGAATGACCAAAGGCAAAAAAGCAACATGAGCTGGAATGCCTGCCGATGTCCTGCCAGCTTTCCCATTGACTTTCCTTGTAGAAAGTTGGAAGGAAGCATTGGATAAGACAAGCACATGACCGTAATTGACCTCAGCAGCACAGCCATACAGCAGCAGTGAAGCCAATATGTTTTGCCAAATTTCAATCCCACAGGAATCACACATCCTGGATTTTGGATGCATTCTATAAATTAGCCCATTTGAGGTATGCCATTTCAAAATTGTTGATCTGTGATGCAATGTTTCACCCAATTGAAGGTTATAAATAACCAAACAGACACGAGGGTTTTAGTTGTATATCAATTCTTTTTAATTGTTCTCTTGTGCATAGCATTGGGGTTCTTTGGAGCAAAGAGTGATACAACAACAGCAATATTATCCACCAAAATAGCTTCCATTCCCAAATCCATCTCAAAAGTCAAATTGGAATGAAGATAAATAAAAGGATAAATTCTTTCCAGACAGCTTGACATTTATAAGCAACTATTCATTCTGAGTCGGGCTTAAAATTACAAATCAGATATCAAACTAGTTTTTCAAAGCTACAGGATTTGTCTCCATCTCCTTCAAAGCCAATAAGATAATATTACTCCTCACTTATACATTTATCATTTTTTTTTCTTATGGATTACAGTGTAGACAGCATTGTCTTAACTGATTACTAAATTCAGGCTGCACAAGGAGCCAAAGAACAGGTAGCTGGATTCATTTTTCCATATATCTGTCAATATCCTTAGGTTGTAGAAGCTAAAAACACTTTATTTTACGCTATTTTAGTTTGAAGGGAGTTGATTCCAGAGGAGCCAAACACAGTGAAATTTAAATACTTTGTGTGGGGGAAAAGAATTAACACAACTCTTCCCTAGGAATTCTCAGAGTATATGTTTAATGGTACAAGTAGTCTACTTTAGTTTGGCAAGATTTCTTTATATAAGCAAGGAACCATAAAGAACACTGCCTAGAAGCTCAACATGTGTTGATTTTTGGAACCTGACAGGCTTTCTGCTCTCATTTGTGCAGTTATTGTAGCTGTGACTGGATGTTGAATGTTCTTTCACTGCTCAAACTACATACACTAAGGCCTCACTGGGCTGGGCTAAAATGTTCCACTACCTTCTGATTCACAATCCCGATACTTCATTGTATTTTTATTAGAGTGTTCTCATTAAAAACAATTCAACTAAGAATAGTGGGGAGATTGCTATAAATTCAATGCAACAAAGTTAGAGATAAATGTTTGAGAATGGGAGTTTTAAAATTATCACAGTTGCATTTTTCATCCTACAATGTTCCCCAAGATGACTGAAAGCTTCAGGAATTTATGTAATGATTACTTCAATAAGTACCTTGAGTTGCATGGTTAATATTAAGTTGGGTTTCATCATCTGATGTGGAACTAAGAGTCAAACCCAACTCTTCTATCCTTTTTTTCTGCCTTTTCTGTGGGCTGCCATATTCAGGGTCTGTTCTTCTCTTCATTTTTACTGTAAGAAAATAGAGTACATCTTACCAACAAATTCATATACATCACATAATTGTAAGGCAGTAGAATATTCTAATTTCCAATCTTTTTATAAATATTTTACATAGAAAATTGGAGTGCCTTTATGCATTTTAAATACTATTCATTTAAAAGAAAAAGAGTAGGAAAGGAAAAATAAAGCTCTATCTGGTCTGTTTTCAAAGAAAACAGGTCTGAATAGGCCCCCACAATTACCTTCCAAAACATTGTTTCCTTTTACGCTTTTGTTATTTTTTAAAAAAATATTTTACTTCTTTCAATAAAATGTTATTTCTCCTGAGTATTTTAACAAGGTAAAACATTAAAATATTAAGCCTATTTAGTCAGATGCCACCAATTTGTTAAATTTCTTTCTAAATCATAAACATTTTCATTTTTTTACTAAATGATTAAAACTTACTTTCATACAAAAGATACTGAATTCAGCGTTTACATGTTAAGACCCTCTAAAATTCACTACACTATGCTTTTTATTGGAAAACATAAATATTTCATAATTTTCCAGAAAAATGATATCAAAACTAACTGAATTTGATGTAAAATTCAGGTAGATTTGGAAACTATTTTTGGATTATAAACCAAGAAGTGAGTTCATATCACATACAAAATTTGGTATATTTCTCCTAACATCAGAGTATTTTTATGATTTATAAATTGTATCATACTGATATAGCTGTCAATTATTTAAATTAATACTGTTTTACTTTAATATTGAATCCAGTTTTCAAACTGATATACTATATCATTTTTTCTATTTTTCTTCTTTCTTTCTCTGATCATATTGTATCGTAATTAAAAATAAAATAAAAACAGTATATTTGAGACTAGAATCATAAATATTTTTATGTAAGCCCCGTTTATACAATGGAATTGGCTGCTGAATCAAGATTTGTAAAGCTTAGGAACAGGTCATATATTTAAAACCAGAAAAATAAAGAGGGATAATAAAAATACAAACAGTTTAACTTTAGCTGGTATTTATTTATTAAAAACATGTACAAAAAAAACTTGTTTCTAAAAAAAAGTTGAAGCATTAAAAAAACTACAAATATTTAAAATGCTGATTTCATTAACACAAAGACACATTAATGCCAATAAAGGTATCCAAAAACATTTTGGCATGGAACATACAGCTGCCTGTTGCAGCTGGATACTTACAATTAAGTGAATTCTTACATTGTTATTCTTTTAATAATGATATCTAGAAAAAGTATAGTATCTCCTACATTATATAATTCTTTGATGAAGGTGAGGTGAAATAGACTGCATTGTATTTTCTTATTAATGAAGGTGAATTCCATAATATTCATCCACACAGAAATAAATTAAATAGACTCTTAAAAGAAAAAAATGCCATTATTGTGAGAATCAGATGAACAGCTGCCTATTACAGAATATACTTTGGTCAATTCAGAGAATGGCTCAACATTTAACTCCTCTGTAGTCCAGTTTTATATTCAAGTTTGAAATTCATTCAAAAGGCCTTATTCCAGTACAATATAAGGGGGGCCGGGCGTAATGAACAAGAGAGCATTGACTTTTATTAACTTTGAAACATATAAAAATTTGCTAGAATACATTGCTATATTGTCCAGAATAATGGAATATAATATCAAAACTTTATTCTGATGTTGTTTGGCCTCAATGCCATGCCTAACCTCCCAATAGAAACAGAAAAAAGTATGAATTGGATGGACAGGCACTTTTTAAAGTATAAGGTACTCAGAATTATAAAGATATAATTTTAATTGGGGTATAGTTCCTGAGGGATAAAATACTTAACAAAATTTTGCAAGAAGAGAGGAAAGGAATGCCTTTACTGAAGAAGACACAGAGCCATAAAAGAACAAACAAACAGCACTTTATACGTAAGAGCAAAAATGGAATAGGGAAGCCCCATGGTGAAACTTCGGGAGCAAAAGGTGGTTGAAAAGAAGTTTTAAGTCACTCAGGCAAACTCAAAATGGGCAACCTTGAAAGCAGGTGAGCCTCAAAAACAAGCACCGCTGGGACTCCAAAATAACCTATTTCCTTGGAAGTAGGCTTAGATCCCAGGCTAATTTTAACAGGAGAGGCCCCAAAAGCTCAGGTGGAGGCGAAGAGAAAGGCGAGGCAAGGAAGGCAAGGTAAGGAGGAGAGTGAGAGAGACGAGGAGCAAAACGGCCAACGACATGCGGGGCGACTGCGGTGGGGAAAGGTCATCGCCATGCTTAATAACGGGCATAGAAGCACGCAGGGAAGAGGGAGGGAGCGAGCGGCGTAGGATCCTCTTGTGTGGCGGGAACGAACCGAGCAGCGCCCTGGGAGAGAAAGCAAGAAGGGCGACCGGAGGAGCCGGCCGTGCAACGCCAGCCCTCACCTTCCTCGGCTTGCTCGCTTTCCCTCCCCGGGCCTTTGCCTGCTAACTCACAAGGGGGGAAGGGGGCTCTGCCTCGGGCCGGAACAAAGAGGAGAGAAGGGAAGAGCAGGGCTCGGAGGTGTCCACAGGCGCGGCTGGGCTCGGCAGGAGGAACGGCAGCCCGACCCCCCCCGCCTCCGCTCCAACTCTATAATACTCCGCCACAATTCACTTTCGTTTCCCGGCGGCTCCTCTCTAGGGCGGGTTCTTCCTCTGAGCAGGCGCGAACTGATGACGCAAAGCAAGGACGAGGTGGGGGGGGGAAAGGGAGGTTTGGGCAGGCGCGGTTGGGAGTGGCGCCTCTACCGGCGGGCGGTTAGAACTGAGGAACGAACGGCCCGAGCTTTATTCCAGTTCCCGAAGGCAGCCGAGTTGGCTGGCGGAACTAATAGCTTTATTTCGTAAGATACTGTCGGTATACTTGTTAATTTCTGTAGCCGACGGATGAGACAAGTTAGGGTATTTTTTTCCCCTCTGTTTTCCAACAGCTACTAATTCTCTCTCCGTTTTATGGAACCGAGTGAGGCATTAATTTAAACTTGGGGATTTTAGACGTAACTACATGGATGGGAATCACTGTGTGGGTGTTACATTATAATTGATAAATAATTCAAGTAATTTGAATTAAATACTAACATCGGGATTTAAAAAAATACATCATCCATCGCCTTGGGGGGAAAAATGTGTATCCACTCCATAACATTCAGAGAGTATGTCTTTAATCAAACTGAAATTATAGATACCCATCATATAATTACTTGGAAGTTCAGGCATATTAGCTTTTTAATAAAGGTGATTTTAGCATGGCATCCATATCTCCTTTTGAAGTTCAGGAAATAATTTTTTTGTCCTTTGAGCCAAAGCCATTTCTTGCTTTTACGTTAGCCTTTTCAGCAACTAAACAGAGGGAGCAAATTCTGGAAGCCCTCGAATAAACTTACAAGTTTGAAGAAACATACATACCTTTCAGGGAAGTAACATCACTCATATAAATTTGCTACTTGTAAAATTTTGTCTAGAATCAGTTTTCCCTGTTCAGTTCTCACATGTAATCAATGTCTGATCACTTGCCTTCTAAAATAGCACATACACTGTTTGTAGCTATCATTTGTTTCTGTCCCCTATATAACTCCTTGAAATCCCCCTTAATAAATGCTTCTTGCTTTATCTGGATTACTTGGTGAGTCATATTATTGAGTGGTCAATAAAGCCCTTTTGCAAAAGTAAAAATTTGTCTCTCCCAAATTCAGGGAGTACATCTTCAGCTCCACATAAATTCACGGTGCTTGAGTTTCAAGGCAACAAGAGATAAATATATAAATATATTTTTATACTATTTTAGTGATATTTTAATTTCGGCCTAATTAATAAGTTTTTTAATTGTTGTTTTTATTTGTATTATTCTTATGTTTTTATTTGGCTGTACACCGCCCTGAGTCCTTCGGGAGATAGGGCGGTATAAAAATTTGAATAAATAAATAAATAAATGACAACAGTGATCTGTTCCGTCTGATAGCATCTGAATTAGATTGCCTTACTGCAAAGGTCTTCAAACTTGGTAGCTGTAAGATTTGTGGACTTCAACTCCCAGAATTCTGGCTGGAGAATTCTGGGAATTGAAGTCCACAAATCTTAAAGCTGCCAAGTTTGAAGACCTCCACCTTAGTGTGTTGTATGTGAGGACACCAAAGACACTTCGGGAGCTATAGCTGAAAGAGAGGAGGATGCTGGTGGGATTGTTCACTAGGGCCATACTTTTAACAATTTTACATCTTCATTGGTTTATTCTCAGTCTGCTTCCAAATCCAGTTCTAGGAGCCCTTTCCAGCTTGTCTCTTGAGGATCCCCTGCTCTTCTATCAAGCTGTCTGCTACTAAACAGTTTTCACTAAAAGCCCTTCTTAAATTACAATACTCCTACCTTTAGAGCTGAGACATATAGCAGCAAAAAGAAGTTTTTCCATATCAGTGGTCTTTTAATAAAAACCACCTTACTCAATACGTTTATAGTAGGTCCTTTCAGTCAGCACCTAGGCCACTAAGGACCCCTTTTAATCTATATTACCAGAATTTAGCAATCATTTGAGTTGCCAAAAAATCAGTGAAATAGTTTCCTGTCATTTAAAAAACTACAGTAGATGAAAAATATACAGTGCACTCAGAACAATAACAATGTAACATACAATATTACTCACTTTATAACCCCACTTTTTCATTTTTTTAAAAAAAAATCACTGTGATATAGCCCAGCCTGCTTACCCTCGCCCTGAAATCTTTATCCCAACAGAATACTAAATGTAGCCCCCAGCCTTGGAAATAGTTCTTACATTATTTTGAAAACATTTTACACTTTCAAACGTCAGGACATTTTAAGTAGTTGTTTTTCGTTTTTCCTTTGTTGCTTTTCTATCTTATTTTGATAGCAATACACCTTTTTGTGACTATAAGCTATTTCTTCTACTTTTAAAGCGTACTCTAAACTTCTCTGGATTAAGATTTTCTGAACCATAATAATAAAAATATTTTTTTTAAAAAAACATTTTAAAATGCTATGAAGCAACTAAAGTTTGAGGAATATAACATAGTTCATATAAGCAAAGATATTAAGTAAAGTTGAATCATAAATACAAAGTATTTTAAATTTGGATAGAGGTCAGAGAGTGTTTAAAGATACTTCATTTATGATTTTGTCATCATATTAGAATATTCACATAGATCTACTTCAGTCAGAATTCAATGTATTACTGAAGTTGTCACATGTGTTTTCATCTGTCTTTTCCTGTGGTATTTCCTTACTCCATTTGCTTTTTATTTATCACTCTATTTGCATTGTACCCTTTTTCATTAAACATTCATGCAGCCATCTACCCTGCTTTCTGGGGCAGAGAACTGAATGGAAATGCAGCATCAGTAACAAAATACAATCCGGTTGAGCATTATAAGATATTCTAAATTGAAAAAGTACCAATACTTTGAACAGCAGTTTTTTTTCTATTTTCAGTATTTGCATTAAGAAAGGAATTCTTATGTTACCTATTTTGTGACTTTATGGCTGGATAGGAAAACTCAAGAGAAAAAGTATAGAACACTGATTTTAGTGGCAAAGTTGTTCAGGATAGATCCCACTCTTGGATCAAGCATGATGGTAAAAATAAATAGCATCCTTATCAAGTTTGATAGATAGAACTATTTTTCTTCTAAAAATTTGTTCACAGAACACTCTTCTGATAGCTGACCAAGAACTAACACTAAAAACCATCATAAAAATAATTGGACTAAAAAGCTTCTTGGATGAGAAACAAAACATCTTCAAGTAAAAACAAAGAAAGACCAATTGCCTCTTGAAAAAGCACCTTTGAGCACATATAATATTTTTACTCATTTAATTAGATTGTTTCTATCTAGTATTAGGACTTGTGTGGGTAACATATTAAATTTTAGGTAATATTTATGCAGAAATATTGAAAATTCAAAAAAGATTCATAAACTTTTAAATACTACTGTTTGTTGACATCTATATTTTATCTTCAAACAGTACAGGTGATACACTTGAACAAAAAAAACTATGAAAATTTGACTGTATTTATTTATTCCGCAAAAAATTAAAATTTCTGTCTGTGGAAAAAGTAAGCACTCCTTTGGTTCTAATAACTGGTTCTGCCCCCATTTGCAGAAACAACCTCAAACATGTATTTCTTATAACTGCCTAGCAGCTCTGACGTTACCTGGGAGGAATTTGCTTCCCACACCTCTATTCAGAATTTTTTCAGCTGTGCAATGTTTGAGGTGTTTCTTGCATTCACAGCCATTTCAAATTGCCCCACAGCACCTCACGTCCAGCTTTTGACTTGACCACCTCAGAACCCTCTATTTTTCCCTCAGCTATTCCTTCATATGCTCATTGTCATGTTGCAAGGTTCACTTTTAGCTGAGGTTTAAGCTTCAATCATTACATTATCCTTAAACACCCACTGATGCAATGAAGAATTCATAGTAGATTCTATGATAGTGAACTACCCAGGCCCTGATGCAGCAAATCACACCCTAACTTTAACCTAAGTTCCACCATCATGCTTTACAGTTGTTATCAGGTTCTTCTGGTGATACATTACGTTTTCACTAAACATGTTTTCTGGTACTGTGGCTAAATAACTATCTTTGTCTCTTCTGTCCAGAGGACATTGTTCCAGAAGTCCTAGTCTTTGCTTAGATGTTCATGAGCAAACTTTAGTCTTGCCCTGACATTCTTTCTGAAAAATAAAGGTTTCCTCTTGACCCATCTTCCATATAGATCTAATTTGTGCAGCTTGTGCATTTTGATATCAACAGTAACAACTTCTACTTATAGGTTACATTATGAAATTCTGAGGTTCTTAGAAACTTCCTTCAGCAACTTGTGTTCTGCTCTTGGGCTGAACTTGATGGGACAGCCTGGTCTGGGTAAGTTGGCAGTTGTTTGAAATCTTCTCCATTTGTAGATGATACAGTGGAATGATTAATATCCAATTTTTGGCAAGCTTTCTAAATCTCTTCCCAGAGTCATAGACAATTATCTTCTTTCTGAAGGCCTCGGAGTTATCTTTTGATATAGGCCTGTGATACCACAGACTTCAGCAACTAAGAGTAAAGCAAACCAAATGCCTCAGGTTTGAATAAGACAAGTTCCTCCCAAATCTTCTCTAACAATATGCTAATCATTTGCACCAGATCTGGTACACCCAAGGCTAGTTTTAGGTATTTGAGGTGATAATAGTACGAGTATGCTTACTTTACCAATATTGTTAAAATGAAGATCAAATGTTGAAATATGTTGAAAAAGTCAAACATTTCAGTGGGGGTGTATTTAACTTTTTTCATATGGCTGTAACTTCATCAATAAATTCTGGGCTGAGTAGACTGAATAGGACCTTGTCACATATGAGTTCTGCTGTCAGTAATGTATTGACAACTATTAAGGCTGATTACAATTACTTGTAATGATATTTAACATTTGCATTTGCAAAGTCGTTATTAAAGTGTAAAATCAATCATTCTTGTTAAAGCCAAAATAGGTAGACTGAATTGACTGTACAAAAATTCATAAACAAAGAAATAAAAGATTATTTCTTTTTTATATCTTGCACCTTAATAAATAGATAAAACAATGTCTTCAAGTAATACTAAAACAAAAAAGAAGGCGTAGTCAATTGCTTAATGGTTTGAATGCAAAGCCTAGAACATGGGTGTTGTACACTTATGACAATAAAATTCTAGAATACTGGTATTGTGCGATCTTCCATTTGTTCAGAAATGCACCTTCTTCACTCTGCTTTTTCATGTGATTTTCTTCACTTTAGTCTCAAGGTATCCTGAGTAGTTACTTCCCCCTCCCACAAAGTTTTGGATTAATTTAATTCTATTCTGGCAACAGAAATTGAGGAAAACAATTTAGATCCTTTTATGGAAAACAAAGTACAGTTCCTGAAAACTTTAACAATTATCTTCAACATGTTTTAAAGTTATAACTGAGGCTACCATTCTTATTCTTCTTATGAACCATTAGATATATATATATATATATAAATTGCTGTCACAAATGATACATCATAGTATACACTTCAGTTGACCAACTATCATTGTTAAAGTTACTGAGAGAAAATTCAAGCTTGTGATATTCAAGCTTGTGTATTTTCACCCACAATTTTTATTCAAGTTATGAAAACTTTGAAAAAAAATCTGCTTCATAACATACAGAAGCATGTATGAAGCACTACTCTTCTAATCAATAAACAGCTATGTTTTGCCAAGTTCATGCATTTGCTCTGGAAGCTGTTCCTGCTCTTTTCACTTGACCATAGAAAAGAAAGAGCATGAATTTGGAGAAAAATACATTAGCAGCTTGATTGATTCAAACAAGACTTTTTCATTACACATTCCTTTATGCTGTGAGGCATCTTTCAAATAGGTTTGTATAGCCCTAATTTTCATAGCAAGAACAGACAAGGTTTAATCACCATGAGTCCAGTGTGACAAATGAGTCATAGAATTGAAAATTTGGACTTTTGGGGGGTAAAGATACCCATATATGCAATGAAGAAAAGAACAGGATCCTGCAAAGCTCCTTTAATCCACAATTTAAAATTCGGTATCTTCTTTGTTCCAAATACCCTTTTTCCCCACAGAAACCATCTTGAGGAAATTCCAAAAAACTGCACACGTGCAGAGCAGATTTTCATATCACATGGGGACTATCGGAGTCACCATCATAATCATCACTTTCAGAGCTGCTTGTGAAAGTGCTACTAAGGGAATGCATAGATGGAAGGCTACTGCTCTCACTATCTAATGTTGAGGTAAGACTACTGCTCTCACTGTCTGAAGAAGAGGTAAGACTACTGCTCTCACTGTCTGATGGTGGGCTTGATGGAACAATCCGCTTTCCTGCAATTAAACACACAAAAATACAGTAATTAGTGTACCAACGTTTGTAAAACTTAGGCTGATACAGATACCTTAATATACAAAAGTTATCTATAATTTTAATAAACTTATTTCAAATAAATCTGTCAGAAGGTTACATACAAAAATATCTAGTGAAGGTTTGCACAAGGCCATTTCACTGTCAGTTGTCTTAAATCAATGTTGTGGAGATACCAACCGGAGAACTTCCATAGATAGTCACAGGCCAGGGGTTCTTAACCTTTCTTCACAAAGGGCCCCCTTTAAATACCTTTTGTGGCCACGGACTATTGCTATAGACCTCCAAGATTTCATTCAAGATTTAAATCATTACATTTCTTCAAGTCTTCACAGACCCCTTGTGACAACATGCGGACCAGAGATTGAGAATCACTGATAATAGGTAGATGAATGTGTAAGATAAGGTGGGGCCTACCATGATTTATAGACATAAAGAGTAGAAATCCATTAATCTCACATATTCAGATATACACAGGTTTCATGTTTCTATGCAGATACATATGGGTTTACTCTAGTTTTAATATTTTATTATCTACGGCTGATAACATTTTATACCTTAATGAATGTAACAGTATTTATGGTTCTACAGCATTTGTGCAAGTGTTACTGACCTAAACTGAACATGTTTGATCAAGATTTTTTTGAAGTTTTTTTTTAATGAACAGGGACAAAGTTTGAAAACCCTGGGGTTAATATATGGCAGGAAAATTAGAACCATCTTTCCTTCATAAAAGTCAACTATTGTCAAATTTGGGGCTCCCAACGATTTTAAACATTTCAAGCAATACACTGTTTATCCTAGCACCTATATCAGGGACCATCTTCAGTAATCTCACAGAGTGAATGGTCTACAGATACTAGGTTGGAGTTCACTGCCCTACATATATATGTATGTGTGTGTTCCAAGGAGACTATTAAGGGAAAAGATCAGTTATTTCAAAAATGTGCCTACCCATTATCTCATCACTCTATATCCAAAAAAAGTGGAACAATATAAAGAGACCACTAAATTTTAGCTGCAAACTAGATTCTTCAACAGACACCATTTCTGTACTTGCAACATGATACTTCAATCAGCTGATCCCAAGGACCTGGTCTACTTTGAAGCCCAAGCTTATTGAAGCAAAGCAGAACTGTATCTGGTCAGTCCTTGTAATGGAAGACCATATGTTATATTTCCATAATGGAAGAAAGTGAGATAGAAACACACACACACACACACACACACACACACACACACACACACACACACACAGTATTAAACAATGTGGATTAAATAGGGTGTTAATCTATTTCACACTTTTCTTAAACATTCTGGGAAGCTATGCAACTGTACAACTTGTAAAATATCTGGCAAATTTACTGTATTGTTCTCGTTTCAAATTTGACCACAATTCAGTCTTAAAACTATAGTAGAAATGCAGATAAGAGATTTCACCATGAATAAAATTAAGTTATAGAAGTATGTTTAGCTTGCTATCAATGCATTTCTAAATTACTCCCTAAAATAAGCTACTGACAAAGATGTTTCATTTGCTAGGAATGGAGGACCCACCTCTCACCTTTTCTCTCTTGGATAAGGGACAGGCGACGGCGCTTTGTCTCAGCATCCAAGTTTTCCACCATCCTGTCAATACAGTTGTCCAGAACCAGTGACCGAGTCTTGGATAGTATTGTCCCTCTACATATCGGACACTCCACTTTACGTTTCATCCATTCATCAATGCAATAGGAGCAGAAGCTATGTGCACAATTCAGAGTGACAGCCTATAAAAAAAAAAGAATGCAAGAAAAGTGCCACTTTATAGAAGGTCCCTCTTTTGATCATCACAGTTTATCTCAGGGAAGAATTAATTGTATAAAAGAGAAATATAAACCCAGCACTTTCCAAGGTTATTCTGCATATTTTCACTGTACAGTATAACAGATTTTGTTACAATTCTTCCATAGTACCAGTGGTTTTACAACAATTCGTCTAGTGACCGTTCAAAGTTATAATAGCGTTGAAAAAAGTGGCTTAGGACCATTTTCCACACTTACGACCACCACAGCACCCCCGTAGTCACATGATTTATATTCGGATCCTTGACAACTGACTCACATTTATGATGGTTGTAGTGCCCTGGGGTCATGTGATTACTTTTGCAACCTTCTCACAAGCAAAGTCAATGGGGAAACAAGATTCACTTAACAATTTTCTCACTTAACAACATAAATTTTGGGCTCAATTGTGGTTTTAAGTTGAGGACTACCTATACTATCTACATCATTATATTTTGTATCATTTGAAGAAAAAACAAAACTTCAGATTAAAAAAATATAAATATATAAAAACAGTGTTATATAGCATTAAATCACTTCTGGTTTACTTTCTAAGAGATTCTAGAAGCGCTGGGGGCTTGGATCAGGCACAACATTCTTTACTTCAATCCAAGCAAGACCAAGTAGGACTATGTTTTCGGACCTTCTGGCTCCAGGGATCTTCCATCTTTGGGTCTGGATGGGTGGCATCCAGACAGATCCACTGTGCAATCTGGGGGCCTCCTGGACTCACGGCTCCTGCTGAAAGAACTGATGGCAGCCGTGGCTAGGAAGATCTTTGCACAATTTAGAATTGTGTGTTAGTTGCTCCTGTCCCTGGAGTAGGGGACCCTAATCACAGACACTCTTGCTCCCATAACCTCCAGATGGAACTATTGCAATTCACTTTACAATCGAGCTGCCCTTGAAGACTATTTGGATGCTTCAACTTCAGTTCGTGCAAAATGCAGAAACATGGGCAGCTGCTAGTTCCAGTCATTCAGCATATGTGATACCACCGCTCTATGGGCTGCATTGGCTTCTGGTATGCTTCCAGGTGCAATTGAAGCCACTCATTGCTTAGCATCAGGTTACTTGTGGAACCATCTATCCCTAATTGTTTCTACCTGTCCCACCAGAGCTGGCAGGAAAGGCATACGATTAACTGGCTGGGCCCAGAAGCAGAGCCTTCTCTGCTGTAACATCTGCCCTTTGGAACATCCTCCTCCAGATCAGATTAGCCCCATCCTTGTAGATCTTTTGTGAGGCCTTGAAAACTTGGCTTTGTGCCCAGGCCTGGGACCTTTGAGGTTGGTTAAAGCCCATTTCCTGGTTGTGTGGATAATAGCTTAGATTATGCCTTGCTGCTACAGGTATGCGTTTTTATTTTTATTTGCTTTTATATTGTGCATTTTATTTTATGGTTTTAGTTGCTTTATTTTAAGCTGCTTCAAGTCATATAAAAGTCAGGTGAGTGGCTATATAAACTGAATAATTAAATAGCCATTCCTCTCACAAACATAACTCTGGATGGTTAACAAATTAAAACAATATGTAACCAACAAGGTAAAAACAATAATCAAAAATAAAAGAAACATAATATATGGCATCCAGGAAGGCCAATAACCAATCCACCCGGGCTCACCTTATCATCTATCCCTATGCCTGAAAAAAACCTGTTTACTCCTCAGTATTAATTATTTTGGATTTTTTTTTCAAGTTCTGGTTTATAAAAAGAATGTGTGGGACATAATAGCTGTCTATCAAGGCAGAATTGTTCCAGAAAATGGACAAGAAAAAGTGGGTTTCAGTTTTGATGTTTTGTTGAACGTCAAAAAGAATCGCCTTGATGGTAGACCTTACTAGAAAGGTTGGGACAGAACCTGAATGGTTATCTGTCAGAGATATGTTGTCAGTTTTGGAAGGCAATTTTCTTTTTGCTTCTTAACTGCCACATATTTTAGCTGGAGAAGTTGGGAGGGGGTTGTCGTTGGAGCGATAGAAAGTTAGTCATAACAACATTCCGTATTCAAGGACTTTTGCCCGCGTCTGATGTAGACTGCCTGAAGATTATATCCAATTGAGTGTGAAGAGTTGATTGGACAATGTGATGAACTTGTGGGTGTGGGGCAGGGCTGTGAACTGTCAACTGGGTGTGGAAAACCTGGAAGCTTTCTGATTTTCCCAGCTGTGCCAACATGACATCTCTAATAAATTGGAACTTTGAGGAACCTCAAGCCTCAGAGCTTTATTTTGTTGGGGATGTTCCTTGGAACCCTGACATATGTAGTAGTTTGTGTATTGGGCAACGGGGTGGACTAAATTATTTCTAAGGTTCTTTCCAATGCTTAAATTTTATTATTTAAAACTTAACATTAATATAGTATATAATTTTGGGGCCTGAATGATAGGAGAATCGTAGGAGCCAATTCAGACTTGACCCTTGTGAGTTGCATCACACAAAAAGCATATCGGTGGGGAGATCTGTCCAATGACTTCTGCCAAGGACTGGTCTCAAAAGCAGGTCCATCTCTAATGGTATCCAATCCAAGGAAGTAAATTCAAGCTAGACATTAGGAGGTAGTTCCTGATAAGCCTTTGGAAGTGGTTCCAAACTAACTGGCGAGTTCTGCTTTTATTGGAGGTCTTCAAATGGAGGCTATTACCCTTTTGAGCCCTTTCTGATCTCAGTCAATAAAAACCCAAAAGAAAGTCATCTAAAAGGATTATATGGTAAGTATGGTTACACCAGGGTATAGCAATGGGGACATGGAGATTCAACAATTTGTATGCCAGCACCTGAAAAAACACACATTCACAAGTATCCATGTGTCTAACCTGGAAAAATACGGCAAAGCAAAGGGAGGCATTTCAGAAAAACTTTATCTATTTCTGATATTCTCAAGTTTGCCTCAACTGACTTTTTCTTTGAATGTTGCTAAATAAATTGATCTGATCTGCTCCAGTAGTTCTAGTCTAATTTTTTAAAATTCTTTTTATAAGATCTTTTGTATTTTATTTAAGCTCTCCTCACAGGAAAGCTTTAAGCTTTAACCTTCCCCCATGGTTTTCATGAAAATACGAAGAACAAACTTGCACTTGGTCTAAAATTTTCTCTTTTGAACAAAACAATAATATTTGTCTTACCTCAATGAAGTGTTCAGAGCAAATTGTACACTGCAGCTCATTCTCCAATACATCGTTCATCTGGCTCAGTGCCTCCTCTTTTTGTGCTCTTGCTTTCTCCTTCTCCTCCTATGGCCAAGACAGAAGACAAAAACACTAAGAATGCAATTGCTGAAGCTAGGAAACGGACAACATGTTTCTTACGATGAAATATTGTGTACTCAGAAATAAAATTTTTGCCTATATGATTAGTTAAAATACTGCTTTTCAATCCACAACCATATTTAAACATAAAAAGGAAAAAATGAAGGCAGTTCACACTGTATTGGTGGAAAGGAAGACAGGAGCTTCCTGAAGAAATTTTATAGACACTTAAAAGAGGATTGTAGAATGTCTGCACTATCCATTTTTCCATACGTTCATAGGGTCTATTATTCATACCTTGGTTTCTTTCAATTCCCTATCCTTGGCTTTAATTATTTCTTCAAAATCTTTCTTATTACGATTCAGTTCTTCCATCAGGGCCTGATGCTAAAAATTAAAAGCAAACAAAAACAGTTTCGGCAAAATAATCTGATATGCTGCATTCAAATTAATATTTCTGAAGCTGGTTGCCACGGAAATTCAATTCTTCTGAATGTGTTCCATAAAACGTACCAATATTTGCCTATACACGATTATCAAACTATAAAACACTAAAAAAAGTAGAAGTCTATGATAACACAGAGCTATTAACTTTAAAAATACGCAACAGACAAAAAGATGAAAACAGTATTCTGGTGTTGTATTGCAAACTCCACCCCTCTTGTATATGCATGTAATGTCACAAGACACACACAAAAGGGCTGGGTCCTATATTGTGGCACTGCTTTCATCATTCTGCCCTCTTTGCCCCCATCCCTGCAGATGCCGCTATATGGGTATCTATAATGCAGATACACATATACAGTATATTAAAGAAATACAGGTAGCCCTCCACTTACGACAATTCCTTTAGTGACCGTTCAGTTACAAAAGCCCTGGAAAAAGTGACTTATGACCGTTTTTCCATACTTTTGACCAGTGCAGCATCCCCATGGTCACATGATAAAAATTCAGATACTTGGCTCATATTTATGCCGGTTGCAATGTCCCGGGGTCATGTGATCCCCTTTTGCGACCTTCTGACAAGCAATGTCAATGGGGAAGCCAGATTCATTTAACAGCCGTGTTAACTTAACAACTGCAGTGATTCACTTAACAATTGTGGCAAGAAAGCCTGTAAAGTGGGACAACATTCACTGAACAAATGTCTCGCTTAGTAACAAATGTTGGGCTCAACTGAGGTCATAAGTCAAGGACTACCTGTATATACATTTGGTACATAAGTAAATTGTCTTCATTGCTATCCCCTGCTGCTGCAGCTGCTGCTTCATCAGCTTGGACTAATGCCCTCCCACCTTCTCAAATCACCACTGAAAATAATATCCAAAAGAGAAAAGGAAAAAGCAGCAAGCAAAGCAACTGATCATCATTAGCACTACACATACATACATACATACATACATACATATTCTTTATTTAAGAACTCTTGTTTTTTATTTTAATAACTTGGCATTAACAATACTGGGACTTGATGGCTGAAGGATAGTGTAAAACATTGTTAAAGGATGAATAAATAAAATATTAATGGTGAGCAAGAACAATTCCCTCAAAACAAGAAGTTGGCTACTTTTATCCCATAGAAGAAGCCAACACTATAATGATTTCCACTACACCAAGGTACACTATTGTCCTAGCAATTTTTCAGAGATCACATCTCTGTTATCTCTGACTTATATAAACTTCAGGAAAAACACACACTTGATAAGAAACTAACAGGAGGCAATACGGAGATGGAAAAGAAACAAATATAAAAAACAAAACAGGATGAATTCTGGACAAGTATCAAGTAGGTTGTCAAAACAATGCAAAAGTGACAACTTGTTGACAGTCAGGCCTATGAAATACAGTAATATTAAACTGTCAACACAGAATTACTGCTATCAGGAACTAGCTTCTTTAGTAGGGCAAGATAATTGGTCTGGGTATCAGATGGACGAAGCAATTACAACTATGGAGCAATTAAACATGCTGCAGTCCCTCTCTGGAGAAACTATAAGTGACCATAGCTTCAGAACTGAATTTGTGGCAAAACAAAGGTTTTTAACTGTGTTCTCAATTTTTGACTAACAAAGTAAAGCCTATAATCATGTGGTGGAGATACATGAATATTTTTATGTAAATAAGGCAAAAAAAATATTTTAAGAAGAATACAAATAGCATAGGGATGCCAAAGTCAGTTAGATTGGCCCAGGGAAAAGATGGAGCTGGCCATAAAAAAAGTAAAATCCTGAGTGAACACAGAGGGGATAAACAGAACATAAAATAGAGCAGAGTAATTAAAAACATAAATATCTCTAAAATTACCTGTAGTAGAACCTGAGCAAGTTGGTCCTTCAGTCTTTCTTCTCCATGTTCTTCATTTGCTGTCTACATAATAACCGGATATGAATCACAAGCAGAAAAAAAATATTTAAAAAATCAATGTCAGTTTGCTGGATATCATGTAAAAACATTTTTCTCCATACACTTAAAAGAAAATGCAACAGAGCACAATTACTGGTTGTGAAAACTAAAGTTTTAAAATAAAAATAAATCCTGAAAAATCATCTTCACTTTTGCCAATCAAAAATATATCCTGCTAAACACTATACTGTACTTTTAACATAAAACAATACTTTTATTGCTGAATGTTTAAAATCCTCTTTTGTTCTCTTCTAGGGCTAACCCTAACTCCCTCTCTTCCACCCACCAAACAACAAATTTAAAGAAACAGATAAAGCCGTGAAACATCAATGGTTGTTATCATACCAGAAGAAAAAAAAATACCTTCAGCTGAAAGCAGTTGAACCTAGTAGCTGCTATTGAATTTTTCTATATTAATATGTTACCTTTTCCAAAAGTGTGTTTAAAGTGTTGTTTATTGAAAACATGCAACTTAAAATATGCTACAAAATATCTCCTCCAAAGAATAATAGGTCTGGAGAACTAGAGCCAGTAATCAGAATATATATTCCATGAATATTAAATATTTATTAAATATTTATTTTTTATCAAATGAAATTACTCTTTTATCTCAAAGGAGGGTTCTTTGTAATTAAAAACTATATTTTAAACAAGTATAAAGAATAAAAATGCTGTTTTATTCTTGAAAAATACCCCATGGAACTACATCGTTTTCTACAGGGGCACACATTAGTCCTTCAAATTCTAATTTTTAAAATAAAAATAAATCCTGAAAAATCATCTTCACTTTTGCCAATCAAAAATATGTCCTGCTAAACACTATACTGTACTTTTAACATAAAACAATACTTTTATTGTTGAATGTTTAAAATCCTCTTTTGTTCTCTTCTAGGGCTAACCCTAACTCCCTCTCTTCCACCACCAAACAACAAATTTAAAGAAACAGATAAAGCAGTGAAACATCAATGGTTGTTATCATACCAGAAGAAAAAAAAATACCTTCAGCTGAAAGCAGTTGAACCTAGTAGCTGCTATTGAATTTTTCTATATTAATATATGTTACCTTTTCCAAAAGTGTGTTTAAAGTGTGTTTATTGAAAACATGCAACTTAAAATATGCTACAAAATATCTCCTCCAAAGAATAATAGGTCTGGAGAACTAGAGCCAGTAATCAGAATATATATTCCATGAATATTAAATATTTATTAAATATTTATTTTTTATCAAATGAAATTAGTCTTTTATCTTAAAGGAGGGTTCTTTGTAATTAAAAACTATATTTTAAACAAGTATAAAGAATAAAAATGCTGTTTTATTCTTGAAAAATACCCCACGGAACTACATCGTTTTCTACAGGGGCACACATTAGTCCTTCAAATTCTAATTTTTAAAAATAAACATACTAGAATTCCCTAGAATTGTCTTATTGCCCAAGATTGAAATTTGAAAAACCTATGGAGAGAGGAAACCTTTCACATTTTCAAGTTCTGTGGAGAAAGGGGAGGAACACTGAAATTGGGTGATGATGACTAAAAATCTGAAAAGATTTGCCAATATTAAAAAAGCTGACCTTTCCCTCCCTTTGGTCATTCATGTTTAGGGATGATCATTTTTTAGGAAGCCAAAGGATGTATTCTTTCTTTGAATGAAGTGCTGGTACTGCACTACAAAAGACAGCAGGTTATGCATAAAATAGGCTTAAAAAGTTAAAAATTATGAAAGATGTAACTAAATTTACCAAAAAGTTACCTTTTTCAGAAGTCCACAAACGTTACTTTTATTAGACTACTTTACCCCAAATATTGGCATTTCCAAGTACATTGCAGTGCTCCCCACCCTTTAGTTTAGATTCATCCTAAAAGCTTATTTTAAAAGATAAATGAAAGCTTAGCATGGTTATGCCTACCTGTAGTTCATTAGAGACAGTTTTCTCTAGCTGTTCAACTTGTTGTTGTTGCTGCTGCTGCTCAGTACATAACTGTTCTTGCAGTTGTTGCAGCTCCTGCTCCAATACCTGAATCTCTTTTGGAGCAAATTTGGGTTTTTGTTTTACAGTCAAGACTGCTGTCTGTTTCTCCTGCACTTTGGCTTTGAGCTTTGTCATGTCTTCTAGAGTTTTTATTACTTGTTCCAAACTGTTCCAAGACTGTTCCAGACTTGGTGTTTTTTGTTCCTTAGAGATGAGAAACACTTGATCAGGCTGAACAGAGTTACAGTGGTTTTTCTTCTTCTCCTTTTTGCTTGGCTTTGACGACAGTAGTACTATGGTTTCCGTGTTTTCCGTTGGTGGTTTAGATAGATCGGTACTGCCTTCCTGAGTTTTTCCCAAAGAGTCATTATCAGAGGATGCTCGATCTCTCTTGGATCTAGAATGGGAAGGCCCTTCGGCTCCAGATGTCTCTGATTCCTCCAAGCTAATTTTACGTTTACTTCTGTCCTTTACTTTCTCTGTTGCCTGGTCATTTTTCAGTGCCAAAAATGGGCTAATTATCTTCCTTTCTTCCTTTATCAGTGTATATTCGTATTCAGCAGTTTCTTTGTGTTTTAAAGGCACACCTAATTGGATAAAGTCCCCCTCTTGTAAAACATAGGCCCTTGAAGGGTCAATGCGTTCACAGTTCAGCCAGACACCATTTAGGCTCTGTAGAAATTAAAAAAATATATTTTTTAAAAAAAAGAACTATGGAGAATGTATGGGGAAAAACAAAGGGTAAAAACCTGAAGAAAAAAGTGATCCAAATTAAAAGTGATCCAATGGATGAGATTTAATATGGCTATTAAGGAATGTATTTATTTATTTAATAAAGTAATTTATTTAGCCTAGTTTCTAATTAGCTAATTAATAACCAGATGCAATATAATACTCTTTACCAGCCTCTTGTATGAATTTATGACAATTTGCCACAGCCAACTTGGTAAGTTGGCCACGACGAGTAGGCTGTGGCGAGTTGGCTGCGGCGAGTTGTCCGCAATGATTTGTCCATACCGTATACCTCTACTAGAAGCACAAGAGCCTAAACAGAAATCTGCTACCAAGATTGAAATCTCAAAAAAATTCTAGCATCAAGTTCTGATTATGTAATGCAAGCTGTTCTAACAGCTATTGCTTTTGACATCTTGGTCAAAACTAACTTGATCAAACAAATCATACTGGATCACTCCCACTCTCAATGAGTGCAGCTTCAGAGGGATGCAGTGTTATCATGTAGGCATCTTCACTGCAAGACAAAATACAGTTAACTTACAAGTCTGATTCTATACATAGGGTGCTTCAAACATGTAGAAGTGACTTCTGTCTACTAAAACATCAGTTACAGAAATTGCTTTCAAAATACAGTATATTGTTTTATAACCATTACAAAATAACTGAACATTAGCTTCAAGTTAATTAATTTTTTTCTAGAAAATTTCTGCAAGACAGTTTCAAAAACAGTCTAGTGCTTACAAATGCTTGTTATATAGTATCTGGAGCTAAGCAAAAAGCCACTAGCCAACAAATATTCTAGGCCGTGCGAACGCAGCAATAAATAGTACTTAATGGAAAGCAGAAGCCCAGCAAAGCAAATTGCAATTGATTAATTGTTCTTAGAGTCACCATCTCTACAGTAGACTGGCTGTCAAATTACTTCCATTATCTGGAAAAGACTATGGCTGTTGGCCGATTTAATTTAATGGATGACAAAATAATTTCTTTTAAAAAAATCATTCTGTATATTATAAATCTTTTAAAAGATTATAGAATACCTGTTGTAGATATCAAAGTGTCCAGGTATAACACAAAATAGTATACAGGAAAACTCCACATCCACTTCAACAGGAAGTGGTCAAAAATTATTAGTGAAATCAAAACACTTCATCCCATTGTATGTTTTTATTTTATTGCCTTCAGCATAACATTTAGTATAATATTCTTTCAAACAATGCATGGATGATTTTTATGGTTGATGATTTTAAATATATTCTTTTATATGGAAAAAAATATGGTATGGAACACAATAATTTGAAATCTCCTAAAGACCAGATTCATCTACAGGTAGTCGTAACTGGAAATGGTTGCAAAACAAGATGGTCTCTAAACGAGGGCTACCTGTATCACAATAAACCACATTTCTGATTTACTCTAAATCATAACACAGATCTAAGGTTGCCTCAAAGAACATATTGGGTTTATTAGTCAGAGAGAAGAAAAAAAGCCTCTGATGATCACGCGGCTCAGCTGGGTCGTCAGAGCCTTTTAAAAGCATTTTTTCTACAACCTCTTTGGTCAAAGAAGTTGTAGAAAAAATGCTTTTAAAAGTTAAAAAAAAAGGTTGGCCATGCCCACAGAACCGGCAGTAACAAATTTTACATTTCACCACTGGTTTGAACTGGAAAAGAGAGCTATCTTTTCCCACAGGAACCAACATCTTGTCTTTCTATCTCTGCTTTTAGTGTGTGTGTGTGGGGGGGGGAAGTATCCATACCAGAATGCCCAATCTGAGGTGGGAAACACTGCTGACTTACTCAGGATTATTTAAAAAATTACACTAGATAATACATGACATAAGGTAGGAATGATACCTTATGTATTAGACTTTCCCAATTCCCTTGCATTGTCCCAAAAATCTTTAAGACAATAGGGGTCTCCTGAACAACATGAAATTAATCATGTGTCAGCTGGAGGTATGATCCAACCAAGCAAAGAAATTAAATGATAAGGGGTCTCCCATTCATATCAACCTTTAGTTATTGTCCATTAAATATCTTCATAACGCCAAATATCTGACCTTCGGACCTTTCGCCGCGAATTGAAAACATACTTGTTTGTTCGCGCAGGGCTTTCTTAGACTGTTTAGATTTTGAATTTAAATTTTATTTAAGTTTTAAATTGGGGTTTTTAGATTTTAAATATTTTAATTTTTCGGCCAAATTGTATAATAAGTTTTTTAATTTAGTTTTAATTGTACATTGTTTATTTTTATCTTGGCTGTACACCTCCCTGAGTTCTTCGGGAGAAGGGCGGTCTAGAAATCTAATAAAATAAATAAATAAATAAATTCTTCAGCTAAGAAGTGAGCTATGAACAGCCCTTCAGAAGTTAACAGACTGCAGCTGCCACAGTCTGTTATCATTGACCGTACTAGTTAAAATTGATAAAATTTAAAATGCCCTTATCATCTTGGCAATCCCCAATCCAGTTGATAAATTTAAAGTATACTGTAAAACATAATAATCTTGCATTCTGGATGACATTTTCACAAACAAAGTTCCTGAATCTGTTGTTGTTTTTATTACAGCAGGCTAGGTTCCAAAAACTGCTTAATTTTCAAAAATCACCAACAAAATAAATACATATTTCTATCATTAAAACATGGCTTTTCAGGTCATTTTTTTCAAACTGGTTTCCACATTCAGCATCTTTCACTTCTATTTAATTTACCTTGTTATCCATCACAGTCCACTGGCCACTGGCATTTTGCTTGAAAATGCAATGATTCCGAGAGATCATCAGTGGACAGGATTTTGATGTCAGCTGGTAAGTGACACCACCTCCTCGACCTATAGTTACCTAAACAAAGAAATAGACAAAGTGTTTTTTAAATTGTAATTTAATGAATTATTGTAAGCCAGAAGGTGGCAACATATTTTTTTTGAAGGGTGTGGGGCATTTTCACTTCATTTAAAAATACATCACCCTTCACAGGTTACAGGGGTCATGGCTAGTAATGCGATTATATCACCAAAGTGAACAGAATCAAATTTTTTAGTCCTTTTGCTGGTCAACAGATATATCTACTAAAA
The DNA here is from genome assembly GCF_028640845.1 of Ahaetulla prasina. Classification (NCBI taxonomy): domain Eukaryota; kingdom Metazoa; phylum Chordata; class Lepidosauria; order Squamata; family Colubridae; genus Ahaetulla; species Ahaetulla prasina. Next base: position 71,903,589 of record NC_080539.1, read on the forward strand.
CATTTTTTTTTAAATCTCACTTTTACAAATCATTTTTACTTTAATTATAATCATTGTTTAGAAGAACTTTAAAAGATAATTATATACATACATCAAAACAAAACCTTAATTTAGCTAAATGGGACACCAAAACAGGTATTATTTAAATACTTCTTTATATAGACTTCTCACTGTGGCTCCTGGCCTTTGGAATATCTTATCTCCTGAGGTAAGATTGGCTCCCACCCTCCTAACTTTTCATAAGAGCCGTACAACCTGGTTCTGCCAGATGGCTTGGGGTCCCAATGGGGAGTTTACATTGGAGGTTGTTGACTAATTAAAAGCTAATCCAACCTCCCCCCCCATATATCCAGCTCCCTCCTTTTCCATCTTGTTTTAATGATTTTATTTTATCTATTCTGTCATTTTATATTTGATGATTTTTATATTTTTAATGTTTATTAAGCTGTAAGCTGCCCAGAGTTGTTTGAAAGATGGGCAGCAAATAAATTTAATAAACAAGTTAAGTAATTAATAAAACATGCATAATTTATTGATATGGGAATTCTTTGGGTTATGAAAAATGGAGTTGAGGTATCCCATGTGGTGTATGTGTTGCTCATCCAACTTACGCTACCATACAAATTTCCTGTACTCTTTATACTTGAAGCAGGCCAAAAGTACTCCATTATTTAACTATTAACATAACTTGAAAAGTAACACTTGCTGTCCATACATGAAACATCAACATTTTTGTTTAGAGAGAAAGATGTTTTACAATAAATAAAAAGGTAAAGGTTCCCCTCGCACATATGTGCTAGTTGTTCCCAACTCTAGGGGGTGATGCTCATCTCTGGTTCAAAGCCAAAGAGCCAGCGCTGTCCGAAGACGTCTCTGTGGTCATGTGGCCAGCATAACTAAATGCCAAAGTCGAACTGCTAGGTTGGCAGAAGCTGAGACAAGTAACGGGAGCTCACCCCGTTACACAGTACTAGGGATTCGAACCGCTAAACTGCCAATCTTTCAATCAACAAGCTCAGCATCTTAACCACTGAGCCCCTTTACAATAAATACTTAGCCTCATATACAGATACAAATTCAGCAAGGTTTTCCTTTTTTTTTTTCAAGTCATGGATCCTGACATTTAAAAAAACAAAATCCATGAATCTCTGATCAAGAAACAGGGCTTAGAAAGCTGGCTATGTTCAACTGAGCTTTGTTTGTGTTTCTGTTTCTGCATGCACTTAAAGTCTCTCATTAATATGAAAGCCTAACTTCCCCGAGAAGACTGTAACACTGGGAAAGGTGGAAGAAAAGAGATGATGGTGATCATGGGTAACATGGATGGACTCAGTTCCACTGATGATGGATACATCACTAGAAGAAGGATCAGATTGGGATCCCATATTCCTGTATTTACGCATTTATCTTACTATATGCTAACTATGAAATCTTTCAGTATCATTTCAAATTGTGATTTTGTCCTGGAAGATACAGGTAGTCCTCAAATTATGACCACAACTGAGCTCAAAATTTCCATTGCTAAGCAAGATAGTTATTGAACTTTGCTCCATTTTACGACCTTTCTTCCCAGAGTTATTAAATAAATCTGCCTTCCCCATTGACTTTGCTCATCAGAAGGTGCAAAAAATGATCACATGACCCCAGGACACTACAATCATCATAAATACATTCCAGGTGCCAACTGTCCAAATTTTGATCATGTGATCATGGGGATGCTGCAATGGTTATTAAGTGTGAAAAATGGTCATAAGTCAGTTTTTCAGTGCCATTGTAACTTTGAACAGTCCCTAAATGAATGGTGTAAGTTGCAGACCACCTGTATTATCAAATTTCCTATCCTTGTGTAATATGTATGAACAACCCCACCCCAACCCCATCTTCTAGGTCAGTGATGGCTAACCTTTTCTGGACCGAATGCCCAAAGCGCATGCGCGTCTGAACCCCCAAAACGCAATATGCACATGGGCCTGCGCATGCTCCCCGCCCACCACACATGTATGCACGACCCCGCATGTGCCCCCTGTGCATATGCGCACATCTCCCTGCATGTGCCGAGAATGTGCACGCGCACCCCGCATGCATCCCAGAGACTCAAAGACCAGCTGGGCGGCAGGAGACGTGCACGCATGTGCGACACAGCTGAGGGGACAGCTCACGTGCCTACATAGAGGCCGCTGCGTGCCACCTCTGGCACACGTGCCATAGGTTCGCCATCACGGTTCTAGGTCATTTATAAAGATACAGGGCAGCATATTTCTCTTCAGAGATGAGGCAGAACCATTTGTGAAGACCCTTGGGATGCAGCTGTCCCACAATCTGTAAATCCATTGGACAGCAGTATCATCCAGCCTCCATTCTCATCATCCCACCGACAAGGATACATAATGAGTAGTGTGATATATTTCCTTGCAAAAACTAAAAGGGCAAACCTAAAAAAAAAAGGGCAGGTGGGGAAGATGGCAATGGAAAGCTGTTCATGAGGATTAAAAAAAAAGTAATGTTTTATGCTTCACACTTTGCTTTACAAGAGAAAAATCCAAGATCAAGACCAAGGAAGTAACTAATGAATTAAATAAATGTCAAGGACAGCTCTCCGAAATAAAAGGGAGCTGTCCTTTCTTAATTTATTTTATTTATTATTTATTTATTTATTTGATTTTTATACCGCCCTTCTCCCGAAGGACTCAGGGCGGTGTACAGGCATAATAAAACCGAACATAGAATATACAAATTTAAAATATGATTTAAAAAACTTATTTAAATTAGCCCAGTAATTAAAATTTACCACGTTAAAAAACCCCGTTTAAAATTAATAAAATTCAACATTAAAATCCCAATTTAAGCCAGCCCCGCGCGGATAAAAAGATGAGTCTTGAGTTCGCGACGAAATGTCCGAAGGTCAGGTATTTGGCGTAAACCCGGGGGAAGCTCGTTCCAGAGTGTGGGAGCCCCCACAGAGAAGGCCCTTCCCCTGGGGGCCGCCAGCCGACATTGTTTGGCGGACGGCACCCTGAGAAGTCCCTCTCTGTGAGAGCGTACGGGTCGGTGGGAGGCGTGTGGTAACAGCAGGCGGTCCCGTAAGAATGAAGAGCACGTGGTCACTGTAATTGATGAAAGACCTTACCAAAGGTTTGCTGAAGTCGAGGATCCTACATCTGGAGCGTTGCTTTTGAAACTTGACACACTTCAAGTTGTGAACTTCAACTCCCATGCACGCTGCCTTGGGATATTCTGGAAGTTGAAAGTCCACTCATCTTAAAAGTTGCCAAGTTTCCAAATCACCTACCGGTATTTGCAGCATCCCTTCAATGCTCTACACCAGGGGTCTCGAACCGTGGCAACTTTAAGAGTTGTGGACTTCAACTCCCAGAATCCCTCAGCCAGCCAAGCTGGCTGAGGAATTCTGGAAGTTGAAGTCCACAAGTCTTAAAGTTGCCACGGTTCGAGACCCCTGCTCTACACCGAAGTAGTCACTGTCATAAAAATAGGTTACTCTGGCACAGGGGTTTCCCAACCCCACCCCATCCCCCCAAGGTCCTCGCTAGCAGCTTCAGAATGTAATTCGCTTAACGCAGCAACGCGGACCCCTTAAATAATATATTTTTTAAAAAAAAAAGCTGGCAGGTTCCTGGGAGCACAGAGGCACCCCGCGAATGTAATTCCTAAGCAGCCGCCAGGGGGCGCGGGAGGGACTCTGTCTTCCTCTTTTCGCCGTTTCTCCCTCGACCCTCAAGCCCTGGTCGAGAGAAAAGGCCTTTGGCCCTCTCACCTCGCTCCCATCCTCCAGCAGCAGCCACTCTTCATTCATGCCAACTCGCCTGAGGCACCAAGCTTGCCCCAGCCATCCTGAGGGACGAGAAATCCGGTCGTCGCCGCCAAAACACTCCGCCATCTTTCATGGCCCGCGCCACTTACAGGCAGAAGCAATCGCTCGATTTGAGCCGAACGGAGCCTGGCTCCGCCTAACGTCGGGCAAAGGAGTCAACGTCTCCGCCGCCTTCAGTCGCCCCCCACAAAGATGGCACCCAAAGCGTCAAAAGTAGCAGGCCAGACTAATCGATAGCCGGAGACAGCCGGCGGGCGCAGTTGTTGCGTTTAGCTGATTCGTCAGCCGTATCACAAACCCAATTGACCCCTGCAGGGAGCTGATTGGGCGCTGCGATTTTACGGGGAAGGGGGTGATTTTGCCACAACTGCTGGTCTTTGGGCGCAATAACGGTTTGCAAACAATCGCAAGCTTTTTTACTTTTATCACTTCGAGTGCGTTTAAGAATTATTGACTTTTATTTGCTTTTCTGCTGAAGTTAACAAGTAGAATTAGGGCAATGTCTGCAAGAAATCTCTTTGTCCTCCAGGCACGTATGAAAACAGACTCGGAATTCAGCGGGTATGAAAAGAAGTTTTTTTAATCCAGACCACCCTCTTCCAAGGATACACAAATTCCTTTAGTTACATATTTTACAATTTCGTTATAAGATGAAATTCACTTAATAGTTTAAATTAATTTTAACCGATTAAGCACCTTGTGCTCATTAAATTCAAAAGCACTCAAATTAGGGTTTTTTTTTTCGTTTGGGGATTTCTTTATTTTAGAAAGCAAAGAAATATATGATACCTACATATATTGTTGTGACAAAATAAATAAATAAATAAATAAATGTCACAAAGTTGAACGTTTGACATCAGTTAAACATGTCTGCATAAAAGCAATAGTTTTGAAATAGATTTCTCTTCCTTATTTTGCAACACTATGCCTATATGAAAAGTTTTATAGCAAACAGGAGAAATTATTTCTCAAACTTCCTTAAACCGCCAAATCAGTTACCCAGACTTAATACACATATCAAAGAAGGTCTGTAAACACAGATAGAGTTAATTAAACCTGATTCTCAGAGGAACCCCACATTCACCAGAATAAACATCACATGACAGAAACACACTCTCCGACCGGTCGCAGACGGTGTTGACGGGGGCAGAGATCGACCGCAAGGCGCCTCACTTGTGGGGTGCCGCAGGAGTCGATTCTCTCGCCTCTCCTGTTCAACATCTATATGAAGCCGTTGGGTGAGGTCATCAGTGGTTTCGGGGTGAGTTACCACCTGTACGCTGATGATACGCAGCTGTACTTTTCCACCCCGGACCACCCCAACGAAGCTGTCGAAGTGCTGTCCCGGTGTCGAAGCCGTACGGGTCTGGATGGGGAGAAACAGACTCAAGCTCAATCCCTCCAAGACGGAGTGGCTGTGGATGCCAGCACCCCGGTACAGCCAGCTGCAGCCACAGCTGGCTGTTGGGGGCGAGTTATTGGCCCCAATGGAAAGGGTGTGCAACTTGGGCGTCCTCCTGGATGGGCGGCTGTCGTTTGATGATCATCTGGCGGCCGTCTCCAGGAGGGCTTTTTACCAAGTATGCTTGGTCCGCCAGTTGCGCCCCTTCCTTGACCGGAATGCCTTATGCACGGTCACTCACGCTCTTGTCACTTCTCGTTTGGATTATTGCAATGCTCTCTACATGGGGCTGCCCTTGAAGTGCACCCGGAGGCTGCAGCTAGTCCAGAATGCAGCTGCGCGGGTAATAGTGGGAGCAACTCGTTGCTCCCATGTAACACCAATCCTGTGCGGCTTGCACTGGCTTCCTGTGGTCTTTCGGGTGCGCTTTAAGATTTTGGTCACCACCTTCAAAGCACTCCATGGCTTAGGGCCCGGGTAGTTACGGGACCACCTGCTGTTACCTCATGCCTCCCACCGACCCGTACGCTCTCACAGAGAGGGTCTTCTCAGGGTGCCGTCTGCCAAACAATGTCGGCTGGCAGCCCCCAGGGGCAGGGCCTTCTCTGTGGGAGCTCCTACGCTCTGGAACGAACTTCCTCCTGGACTACGTCAAGTGCCTGATCTTCAGACCTTTCGCCGTGAGCTGAAAACACACTTATTTATTCAAGCGGGACTGGCATAATATTTTTAATATTTTTAAATTTTTAACGGGGTTTTTATTATTTTAGGGTTCATAATTTTAAATTTTAAATTTTTAAATGTTGGCCATTTTTTCTAATATGCTCGGTTTTAAATTGTTGTTTTAATTGTATATTTTTGTGTTTTTTATCTTTTGGCTGTACACCGCCCTGAGTCCTTCGGGAGAAGGGCGGTATAAAAATTTAATAAATAAATAAATAAACACTCAAATACCACACTTTCACTAAAGATCCACCTTTTCTATAAAAATGTAAAATAGAATAGAATTTTTATTGGCCAAGTGTGATTGGACACACAAGGAATTTGTCTTGGTGCATATCCTCTCAGCATACATAAAAGAAAAGATACCTTCATCAAGAATTCTAAAGTACAACACTTAATGATAGTCATAGGTTACAAATAAGCAATCAGGAAACAATATTAATATAAATCGTTAAGGATACAAACAACAAAGTTAGAGTCATAAAGTCATAAGTGGAAGGAGATGGGTGATGGGTATGGTTTCTGTACCACATTTGAAGGAGATTCCTTGCTCCTAAATTCACCAACTCCTTTCCATGCAGGGACACCCTGACTCGAATCGGGATTCTCAAATTCTTTGCACACCTACCATACTGTAACTAGCAGCTGGTAATTTTGAAAAACCACTTATTTATGTGAAGGACAATTTCATGAAGACATTGTTTAATTCTGCATTTTTAATATAGAATTGACAAAAAAGAAGAAGATATCTGAATAATTGGAGCTTTCGGTTAGCATTTTTAATTGATTAAACAGTGCAGTTCTATTTCAACAGGGCGTCCTTCCAATAATAAGGATAGGCTAGGATAGAATAGAATAGGCAATAGCACTTAGACTTATGGTATATATCTTTTCACAATGCTTTACAGCCCTCTTAAGTGGTTTACAGCAGGGGCCCTAACCTCTGGGTCGTGGGCTCACAGCCCACTAGTGAGCCATGAACTATTTGCAACCAAGCTGCAGAAATGGTGGGTGTGTGCACACATGCTCATCCCCATTTGCATGAGCAATGGGCAAGCATATGCATGCACACTCCATTTGCGTGAGTGATGGCCATGCGTGCACACCGCTTGCACAATCTGAGCTACATGTGCACACGCTTGTTGACCATCCCCTCTCTCCTCCCCCCCCACTCATCGACAAAGCTGGAAAAGTTGGAGAACTCTGGTTTACTGAGTTAGTATATTATCCCCAACAATCCTCATTTTACCATCCTTGGAAGGATGGCTGAACTGCTGGCAGTCAGCAGAATTAGCCTGCAATACTTCATTCTAATCACTGTGCCACCACAGAATAGGAATGGTGGAGTGGAGTGGAGTGGTTCTCAATCTGTGATCCACGGGCCTCTGGGGGGCCATGATGTCATCACAGAGGGTCCACAAAGGCTTGAAGAAATGTTATGATTTAAATCTTGAGTTAAGTCTTGGGGTCCGTGGCCATGGTCCATGGTTACAAAAGGTATTTAAAGGGGGCTCATGGTAAAAAAAAGGTTGAGAACCACTGGAATAAAACAGAACAAAATAGAATAGTTTATTGTTCAAGTGTGATTGGACACAAAAAGAATTTGTCTCCAGTGCATAAGCTCTCAGTGTGCATACAAACAGCAAAGTAATATAATCATAAGATACAAGAGAAGAAGGTAGTAGAAAAGATGACAAGGATAATAGTAATACAGCACTACTACATGAGTAAAGATCTATAGACATAAGACAGTACTGTGACAATTAGATATTAGCAAAGTGATGGCATGAGGGGGAAAAATTAATTGTTTTGGCATGAACAGTAATTTAGTGACTTTATCAAAGAATAAGATTGATTTGGCATGATCTGTTAACAAACCCATGCTGGCCACTAGTTATAATTTTATTTGTTTCTAGATGTTCACAGATCTGTTTTTTGATTATTTTTTCCATTATCTTCTCAGGTATTGATATTAGCCTGATTGGTCTGTAGTTTCCTAGGTCTGTTTTTTTCTCCTTTTTTGAAGAGATCAGCTCTTTTCCAATCCTCTGGTAGTTCCCTGGTACTCCAGGATTTTTTAAAGATATGGTACAATGGTTCTGAGATAACAACTGCCAGCTCCTTCAGAACTCTGGGAAGCAATCCATCAGGTCCCAGTGATTTATATTAATCAACATCAGCTTTGTATTCTCTTACCATTCTCTTGCTTATTTTATTTTTTATTTCTAGTCTGTCTTTTACAGTTATGTTTTTGGTAGGTTGGGTTATAGGGGTTTTTTACGTGAAGACTGATGCAAAGAATGAGTTAAGCTGCTCTTGCTTCCTTGCCATCGTCCCTCTTTAGTGGACCGACTGTTTTGTTGCCTTTTTTCTTGTTATTTATATGTGGGGAAAAACTTTCAACATATATTTTTCATCAGCTCAATTTGATTATAAAATGTTTTTGAAAATATCTCCTGAAACTGAAGATGGAGGGAAAAAACATAGAAAAAGAGTGGAAAGTACATTATAAAAAAATAAAATATCCACTCAGTCTCTTACATAATCTTAATTCCATTGCTTTAACAATCTTGTTTAGTTGTCTCTTATATCTTCTGAACAAGAATTAACACTCAAGCCAGCTTAGCCTAGTGGTTCCTTCACGGCCTACTGATTGTTGTTTAACTGCTATCTTAGCAGTTCGAGTCCCACGGGTGCTGTCTGGCTTTTTGTCCTCATCTTAATCAAAATATATATTTGAAAATATCTCCTGAAACCTAAAACCAAGAAAAAAAAATACTTTAAAAAATATTGCAATAAAGATCTTACATCATCTAAGAATATTTATCCCCTAGACCATACAATACTTGCTAAATCACTTCTCTTATATTGTCTGAGAATCTTTATTCCATTGCTTTCACAGTCTTGTTTAGTTGTCTCTTATATATTCTGAACAAGAATTACTCATTCAAGCCAGCTTAGTCTAGTGGTTCCTTCATAGCCTACTGATGTTTAACTGCTATCTTAGCAGTTTGAGTCCCACAGGCACTGTCTGGCTTTTTGCCCTCATCTTAATAAAATATATTTTTGAAAATATCTCCTGAAATCTAAAACCAAGAAAAAAATACTGTTCCCTGAGTCCGCTTTGCTAATTTTTAGCAGATCAAATCTTGTGGGTGCTGTCTGGCTTTTTATTGTAATATATTTTTGAAAGTATCCCCTAAAACCAGAAAAAGAATAAATATTAGAATGGAAAAGGGCTAGAACATACCGTATTTTTTGGAGTATTTTTCGGAGTTTTCCCCAAAAAGAGAGGGTGAAAATCTGGGTCCATCTTATACTCTGAATGTAGCCCCGCCCACCTTCTCAAACTGGGGTTTCAGAGCCTGAAAAAAGCATCAGAAACTAAGCTTCAGAAAAAAAGCCCTCAAACAGAGCTTCAGAAGCTTTTTTTCTGAAGCTGTTTCAGAGGCTTTCAGAGGCAGAAAAAAGTTTTTTCTGAAATGGAATTTCAGAAGTTTCAGAGGCAGAAAAAAAAGCAAAGTACAGAGCTGACAACCCTGTCGCTAAAATTCACCTCTGGGAACAGTGGATTGGGGGGTATTCTGGGTGGCCAATCCACCTGCCAATCAGCTTTTTTCTTATTTTCCTCCCCCAAAACTAAGGCACATCTTATACTCTGTTGTGTCTTATACTCTGAAAAATACGGTACACTCAGAAAATAAAATTTCCTGTCCAGTTTTTACATCATTCATGAATCTCTGCATCTTTATTTGCTTCAAATCCTTGTTGAGTCACTTATATTTTCTGAACAGAAATCAACAATTGAGTCAGTTTAGCCTAGTGGTTCCTTTGCAATCTATTTCTATTTCATTTCATGTTAATGCCTATATATACTGATATGACAAAATAAAAAAAAATCTGGGTAATTATCATTCAACTGCTAGTTCCTAGTAGTTCAAGTCCTGTGGGTGCTGTCTGGCTTTTTGATTCTAACACATTTTTGAAAATGCCTCCTAAAACCAGAAAAATATTAAAAATCAGAATGGAAAAGGACTGGAACACACACTTTGAAAATAAAATTTCCAGTCCTTCTTTTATGTCATTTGTGATTCTCTACCTCTTTACTAAGTTTACAATCTTGTTGAGTCGCCTCTTATGTCTTCTGAACAGGAATTAGCATTTGAGTCAGTTTAGCCTAGCGGTTCCTTCGCAAACCGAGTAATTGTTACTCAATTGCTAGTTCCTAGTAGTTCGAGTCCTGCGGGCGCTGCCTGGCTTTTTAATTCTAACACATTTTTGAAAATGCCTCCTAAAACCAGAAAAAAATTAAAAATCAGAATGGAAAAGGACTAGAACACACACTTTGAAAATAAAATTTCCAGTCCTTCTTTTACGTCATTTGTGATTCTCTACCTCTTTACTAAGTTTACAATCTTGTTGAGTCGCCTCTTATGTCTTCTGAACAGGAATTAGCACTCGAGTCAGCTTAGCCTAGCGGTTCCTTCGCAGTCCGAGTAATTGTTATTCAATTGCTAGTTCCTAGCAGTTCGAGTCCCGTGGGCGCTGCCTGGCTTTTTGATTATAAAACATTTTTTAAATTCCTTCTAAAACTAAAGAGAATAAAAATCAGAATGGAAAAGGGCTGGAGCATACACTAAAATAAATTTTCTGGTCCAGCTTTTAAATTATTTGTGAATCTTTACTTCTTTACCCTATTGGCTACATAAACTTTGTTGACTCATATATCTTTTGAACAGGAAGTACTATTTGAGTCAGCCTAGCCTAGTGGTTCCTTCACAATTCTGTTAATTCGTGCTCAGCTGCTAGTTCCTAGCAGTTCAAGTCCCGCAGGTGCTGTCTGGCTTTTGAATCTGCTCAATTTGAAGAAACTACATTTTAATATACCTCTGAAAAATCTGAGACAGCTTTAAAATCAGAATGAAAATGGGCTGAAGCAAACGCTCAAAAACTAGAATTTCCAGTTCACTATTTACATTCTTCCAGAACAGTCTTTGTTCAATCAGTTCCTCTATCTTTTGCATCAACACAGATCTTTGAAGCAGCGCAACCTAGTGGTTTCTTTGCATTTCTACTGTGTATTTAAATTGCATCCACGCAATAAAAAAAGATGCAAATCCTAATTTTTGTAATGGTTCATTTTCCACAGGTGCACTCTAGGCTTTGACACCTCTATTTAATTAATGCACATTTGGAAATTTACCCATTAAAGGCCAAGAAAGCATAAAAATAGAATAGAATAGAATAGAATAGAATAGAATAGAATAGAATAGAATAGAATAGAATAGAATAGAATAGAATAGAATTTTATTGGCCAAGTGTGATTGGACACACAAGGAATTTGTCTTGGTGCATATGCTCTCAGTGTACATAAAAGAAAAGATACGTTCATCAAGGTACAACATTTACAACACAATTGATGGTCAATATATCAATATAAATCATAAGGATTGCCAGCAACAAGTTATAGTCATACAGTCATAAGTGGAAAGAGATTGGTGATGGGAACTATGAAACGATTAATAGTAGTGCAGATTCAGTAAATAGTCTGACAGTGTTGAGGGAATTATTTGTTTAGCAGAGTGATGGCCTTCGGGAAAAAACTGTTCTTGTGTCTAGTTGTTCTGGTGTGCAGTGCTCTATAGCGTCGTTTTGAGGGTAGGAGTTGAAACAGTTTATGTCCAGGATGCGAGGGGTCTATAAATATTTTCACGGCCCTCTTCTTGATTCGTGCAGTATACAGGTCCTCAATGGAAGGCAGGTTGGTAGCAATTATTTTTTCTGCAGTTCTAATTATCCTCTGAAGTCTGTGTTTTTCTTGTTGGGTTGCAGAACCGAACCAGACAGTTATAGAGGTGCAAATGACAGACTCAATAATTCCTCTGTAGAACTGAATCAGCAGCTTCTTGGGCAGTTTGAGCTTACTGAGTTGGCGCAGAAAGAACATTCTTTGCTGTCCCTTTTTAATGATGTTTTTGATGTTAGCTGTCCATTTGAGATCTTGCGATATGATAGAACCCAGAAATTTGAAGGTTTCTACTGTTGATACTGTGTTGTCAAGTATTGTGAGAGGTGGAAGTATGGAAGGGTTTTTCCTAAAGTCTACCACCATTTCTACGGTTTTGAGTGTGTTCAGTTCCAGATTGTTTTGGTTGCACCACAAGGCTAATCGTTCGACCTCTTGTCTATATGCGGATTTGTCATTGTCTCGAATGAGACCAATCACTGTTGTGTCATCTGCGAACTTCAGTAGCTTAACAGATGGATCATTGGAGATGCAGTCATTGGTATACAGAGAGAAGAGAAGTGGGGAGAGCACACAGCCTTGGGGGGGCCCTGTGCTAATTGTACAGGTATTTGATGTGGTCTTGCTTAGCTTCACCTGCTGCTTCCTGTTTGTTAGGAAGCTTGTGATCCACTTACAAGCCTGTTCCGGTACCTGTAGCTGGTTTAGCTTAGTTAGGAGAATGTCTGGAATGATGGTATTGAATGCTGAACTAAAGTCTACAAAAAGGACCCTTGCATAGGTCTTTGGAGACTCAAGATGTTGTAGGATGTAGTGCAGAGCCATATTAACAGCATCATCTGTTGATCTATTTGCTCGGTATGCAAATTGCAAGGGGTCTAACAGCGGATCCGTGATGGTTTTCAGATAGGAAAGCACTAGCCTTCAAAGGTTTCAAATGGTATATAAATTCAAATGGTATATAAAGAACCATACTTTAAAAATAAAATTGATGACTGTCCAACTTCTACACTATCTCACAATCTTTATCTTCTGTTTCTACACTCAGTCATCTTTTGTACCTTTTAAAGATATAGTATGTTGGAGCCTACAGTATTTATTTCTTTTGCAGGAAAATGAAGTTTCTTCATATAGTGGGAATGTGTTTAAAATACCAGCTATTAATAATTCAGATCTGGGAAGTGCTGCTTGTAGTTTTTAATACCCACAACATTATTAGAGATTTTTTTTTCTATCCTCTAAACCAGGGGTCTCCAACTTTGGTCCCTTTAAGACTTGTGGACTTCAACTCCCAGAGTTCCTCAGCCAGCAAAGCTGGCTGAGGAACTCTGGGAGTTGAAGTCCACAAGTCTTAAAGGACCAAGGTTGGAGACCCTGCTCTAAACCTCTCTCTATTGGATTCCAAGGCTAAAATGAGTAGTTTGTCATCTTAACCAAGACAAAGAATCAAGAGTGCTTTAACTTTTTAGCCAAAGCAAAGGACTTTTTTTTAAAAAAAAGCAGAAGAGGGGGGTTCCATTTAACTTTCCTAAACTTTGAGGACGGGAACTGAAGCAACTCTGCAGAAAGCTTTTATTTGTGCATGTTTGTTGATCACTACCACAGTGCACCCACCGCAATGTATTTGCAGGATCCCAAACAGCTGCTCTTCCACCTTTTTTTGCTGATCACTTCCCCCCCTCCTCCCATTGCCAAGATCTAGCGGAGAGGACAGAGCCCCTTCTATTAAATAATGTCATCTTGTTGAACTCAGGAGCCACATGGCAATGCACACCTGGAAAACCAGCCTCCCGAGAGAAGCCCATTTTCTCATACCTATTGACAGGTAACTGAATCAGCAGCTCCTTGGGCAGTTTGAGCTTACTGAGTTGGCGCAGAAAGAACATTCTTTGTTGTCCTTTTTAATGATGTTTTGATGTTAGCTGTCCATTTGAGATCTTGCGATATGATAGAACCCAGAAATTTGAAGGTTTCTACTGTTGATACTGTGTTGTCAAGTATTGTGAGAGGTGGAAGTATGGAAGGGTTTTTCCTAAAGTCTACCACCATTTCTACGGTTTTGAGTGTGTTCAGTTCCAGATTGTTTTGGTTGCACCACAAGGCTAATCGTTCGACCTCTTGTCTATATGCGGATTTGTCATTGTCTCGAATGAGACCAATCACTGTTGTGTCATCTGCGAACTTCAGTAGCTTAACAGATGGATCATTGGAGATGCAGTCATTGGTATACAGAGAGAAGAGAAGTGGGGAGAGCACACAGCCTTGGGGGGGCCCTGTGCTAATTGTACAGGTATTTGATGTGATCTTGCTTAGCTTCACCTGCTGCTTCCTGTTTGTTAGGAAGCTTGTGATCCACTTACAAGTCTGTTCCGGTACCTGTAGCTGGTTTAGCTTAGTTAGAAGAATGTCTGGAATGATGGTATTGAATGCTGAACTAAAGTCTACAAAAAGGACCCTTGCATAGGTCTTTGGAGACTCAAGATGTTGTAGGATGTAGTGCAGAGCCATATTAACAGCATCATCTGTTGATCTATTTGCTCGGTATGCAAATTGCAAGGGGTCTAACAGCGGATCCGTGATGGTTTTCAGATAGGAAAGCACTAGCCTTCAAAGGTTTCAAATGGTATATAAATTCAAATGGTATATAAAGAACCATACTTTAAAAATAAAACTGATGACTGTCCAACTTCTAACTATCTCACAATCTTTATCTTCTGTTTCTACACTCAATCATCTTTTGTACCTTTTAAAGATATAGTATGTTGGAGCCTACAGTATTTATTTCTTTTGCAGGAAAATGAAGTTTCTTCATAAAGTGGGAATGTGTTTAAAATACCAGCTATTAATAATTCAGATCTGGGGAGTGCTGCTTGTAGTTTTTAATACCCACAACATTATTAGCCTCAGCCAGCAAAGCTGGCTGAGGAACTCTGGGAGTTGAAGTCCACAAGTCTTAAAGGGACCAAGGTTGGAGACCCTGCTCTAAACCTCTCTCTATTGGATTCCAAGGCTAAAATGAGTAGTTTGTCATCTTAACCAAGACAAAGAATCAAGAGTGCTTTAACTTTTTAGCCAAAGCAAAGGACTTTTTAAAAAAAAAAAGCAGAACAAGAGGGGGGTTCCATTTAACTTTCCTAAACTTTGAGGACGGGAACTGAAGCAACTCTGCAGAAAGCTTTTATTTGTGCATGTTTGTTGATCACTACCACAGTGCACCCACCGCAATGTATTTGCAGGATCCCAAACAGCTGCTCTTCCACCTTTTTTTGCTGATCACTTCCCCCCCTCCTCCCATTGCCAAGATCTAGCGGAGAGGACAGAGCCCCTTCTATTAAATAATGTCATCTTGTTGAACTCAGGAGCCACATGGCAATGCACACCTGGAAAACCAGCCTCCCCGAGAGAAGCCCATTTTCTCATACCTATTGACAGGTAACAAAATGAGCCTTGCATTGGAGGGATCAGTTTGAATACGCTTAATATCATCCCTTTAAAACAGGGGTTCCTAATTTTCTTGCCATCGCTCTTCCCTTTAGTGCAGAGGTCTCCAACCTTGGTCCCTTTAAGACTTGTGGACTTCAACTCCCAGAGTAGAGAGGGTTGGGAGTTAAAGTCCACAAGTCTTAAAGGGACCAAGGTTGGAGACCCCTGCTTTAGTGTAATCATAATGTACGTACCTGCCCTAAACATCCAAATCCACCAACACGAACAGAGTTGAACACAATGCAAATGAAACTTTGGGAGAGGTGGATTCATTGCAACAATATAACTAAAAGGTTGAATGTGCACTCTGTCTGCACCCCACCCAGGGGCGGCAATGCAGAAACCCTACTTTACAAAGAGATTGCTGTGATTTCAAAAATCGGGACAGCAATTCCGCAACCTCGGCTCGACACGGAGCTGGAGCTCTCATGCATTCATACACAGAGCGACGGTGTCCCTTCGCAAGCTTTGCCCCCTCCTCCGATTCCCACAATTCCGCCCACAGCTAAGATGGCGGCGGGAGTCCGGGGCTGCGTGAGACGCTTTCTCTGGATGCCTTGCAACCGGCGTTGCAGCGCTTCCCGAGCTCGCTCGGCCGCCTCCTTGTCCTCCGCGCACGTGCGCCAGATGTTCCTCCAGTTCTTCCAGGAGCGGCACGGGCATCAAGTCGTTCCCTCGGCTTCTGTGAGGCCGCGAAACGATCCCGGGCTGCTGTTCGTGAACGCCGGAATGAACCAGGTACGTTCCCGAAACAGGGCGCGGAACGAACAGGCTTCGCAGAAAGGTTCCGCCGTTGCCCTTGACGGCTCTGATCGCATGGTAGCTCGTTCCTTTTTTTCCCCCCCGGAATTTCTTTTCTTTTCTTTTCCCCTGGTGTAAATGCCGCTGCTACGGTGCCGTCGTTTTACATCTTTCTCGCTGCTAAAAAAAAAGAAAATGGATATTTGCTCATAGAGCAGCATTACATTTTACAACATTTTAGACTTCTAGAGTATTTTTTTGGAAAAGTAAAAAAAAAAAGGAGAAAAAACGTTCCGCTGAAAGAAAATATGCAGTCGGAATAAGAAGCATCCTAATGCAACTGAGAACTGCAGTTGGGATATTTCAAAAAGAACGTCTATGTTCTATGTTCTCTAGCACCTTTTCTGTTGAGAACTTGATTTAAAATGTTTAGATAAAAATAAACTTCATATGCCATTATGCATTATATCATGATTCACATTATCTAACGTTATTTAATATAAATTTGGTTTTCAAGAGCACCACTGGAACCAGCATAATGATAGTAGCTAAGTTAATGGACTGGATCCAGAGAGTTGCTGTTTCAAATCACCATTTGATTAGATCAGTGTTAAACTAAAATAAGGTCCTGTTCTCAGATATTGTGAGCAAACTGTGCATATGTGAGACTGACAATACATACTTGCATGACATGTTAAGTTATGTTGTCATTCAAACATATATTATAGGCTGAAATACGGTTGAGAACTTTACCAAATGGCCCAGTGTGTATCCAAATCTGTATAAATCCAACCTAATGATGGATTTATAAGTTAGGAGCCATTGCTGTTCTAAAAAAAAAAGTAGGTTGGGAGAATAAACACAGAGCAGCATCTTTCAATTTGTTTTTCTGTGTCTATGGGTTTGGAGGAACATTATTATTTTGAAGAGAAAGAAGAGAAGAGAATTATTTATTGGTCAAGTGTGATTGGACACACAAGGAATTTGTCTTTGGTGCATATGCTCTCAGTATACATAAAAAAGACAAGATACACTCATCAAGAATCACAGGGCACAACTCCCAGTGATAGTCATACGGTACAATAAGCAGTCAAAGCATACTAGGAAACAATCTAAGTGCATAAGAGCACCAGCGTGCCTACCATTCCTGTCCTATTGTTCCCTTTACTTGTATTCATTTTATGTTTTCAATTTATGCTTATATATATTATCTAATATGTATTTGATGAAATAAATAAATAAACAATATCAATATAAATCACAAGGATACAAGCAACAAAGTTACAGACATGCAATCACAAGTGGGAGGAGATGGGCGATAGGAACGATGAGAAGATCAATAGCAATAGTAATGTAGAATTTGGCAGACAATAGTTTGAAAGAAAGGATTGGGGAAAGAGTGACCTTCTTATATCCTATGCATGATGACTGTTTCTTATTTGATCATTGCAAACATTTTTAAAATTGTAACAACATGATTCAAAGAAGTCATAGATACCACAAAAGAAAGAGTATCTGGAATAGTAGAACTATTAAAATGTGGCTGGTTGGGTTTGCTGTACTGACTGGGAAATGTTTGCTAGCTGATTCCCTTAATCATGGTTAGTACTAAGGTTGGTTTATTGAGTGATAAGAGAATCTGTCTTCCCACTATAGCAATCCTTCTTTTAGTGTGAGCCAAATATCTTGTTCGTGAAATTTCCTTTCTATTTGTCTTTTAATTTCCAGTTCAAACCAATCTTCCTGGGCACAGCAGATCCTCAAAGTGAGCTAAAACGTTACCGCCGAATTGTGAACACCCAGAAGTGTGTGCGGGCAGGTGGAAAGCACAATGATTTGGAGGATGTGGGTCGAGATGTTTATCATCATACTTTCTTTGAAATGCTCGGGAACTGGTCCTTTGGTGATTATTTCAAAGTAAGGCATTGTTACGCTTGCTTTAAAAAATGGCCTATTTGTAATTAATTTAATTTGTAACTAAATAAGACCTAAGCGTGATCCAGAGTTATCTTTTTTTCTTTGTGACATATTTCTTTCTAAACTGCATCATAAATTGGAACAGTAAAACAATTGTAATCTCTAGCTTCTCAGTGCAAAGGATTTTCTGCATGTGGAAATAATATTTTTGAAAAAGAATTTGGTTGATCATGCTATTCTGATTTGTGCACTTTATGTAAAAACATGAGGCATAAGTCAAGTCAAGGAAACTGTCTAATTGCAAAGTGGATAGGTTTTGTTGTTTGCACTCATATTGACTTGATGATACTTCTGTGCTCCCACTTCTGATCTAAATGCTTTAAACCAGTTATTTTCAGCCTGTGGATTGCAGTGTGTTGGAGTGTAACATCCATCATTTTTAGATAGCATGGCTTTGCTAATTAGAGATGCTGAGGGTTGTAATCCGCCACATCCAGAGGACACTAGTCTGGGACAACATTATTTAAACAACTGTATAGAAATAAATAGCCAAAAGGACCTTACAGAATTCTATTCTGCTGTTGATGACACTAAATGTTTATCTATCTATATTGTAACTTCAAAGAATTTAAAGTATCCTGCCCAATAGCTTAGAGAAGAGAGTAATCTGTCCAAGATTATCCAGTTGCAAGAGACTGGGAAAATATCTCACCAGATCACTTTAGTCCCATATTTTCATTTTATTTGCTTACCAGGTTGTTCTTGATTTGTGCTATAAGCAGCTAATATCACACTTTATAGTCTGTTCCCTCTGGAGCATCTGGAGTTGTTTTCTTACACAAACATTTAACTATTATTTTTCATTGCTTCCATAATTTTTTATTTTAGGAGGAAACATGTAAGATGGCATGGGAGCTCCTGACACAAGTCTATGAAATTCCAAAGGATCAGCTTTATGTCACTTATTTTGGAGGTGATGCCTCACTTGGTCTAAGTGCTGATGAAGAGTGTAGGGATATATGGCTTACACTTGGGTAAGTAATTTTTTTTAAAAAAATGAATGTAAATAAATTTTAGAAACAGATGTTTTTTTTTATCATGGTCCAAAAGCAAACAACAACATATACATTCAAATGATATAAGTCATATAAATAACCTAAACAATAATTTACATTAAGTGAGAACTAAATGACTTTTAAAAGTTATTTCTATGACAGATATTTTGCCAGTGTCTTAGAAGTATTAACAGATGGATCATTAATAGCGCAAGCAGCTAAAGAGTGACTTGATGAATGCTATTAATTCTATATACCAGTAAGAATGCAGTTGACACTGAAATAACACAAATAAGAATCAGTATAGCATTCATATGGGGGTGGGAGTGGAATATATACTCATTTTCATCTTGATGGATAATTTGCATCATTGTGAAGAGTCTTTTATGTGAGGCATGCACACTATACTCAGCCTTCTATCCTTTATAAGGTAGGTAAAATGAGGACCCAGATTGTTGGGGGGGCAATAAGTTGATTTTGTAAATATATAAATAGAATGAGACTATTGCCTTACACACTGTAAGCCGCCCTGAGTCTTCGGAGAAGGGCGGGATATAAATGTAAATAAAAATAAAAAATAAAATAAACTATACAAATATTGGAGAATTGTATCTTGATGAGGAACGAGCTGCCTCCGGGGCTTCATCAACTCCCCGACCTCCGGACCTTTCGCCGCGAGCTGAAGACGCTTTTGTTTCAGCGTGCAGGGCTAGCTTAAACGTAGTTTTAATTGGGGTTTTTAAATGGGGTTTTTAATTGTATCCAAATTTTTCGGCCATATATCGAATTAGTTTTTTATATTGTTTTTAATCTGTGTCATATGTATTCTCGGATTTTATTGGCTGTGAACCGCCCTGAGTCCTTCGGGAGAAGGGCGGTATACAAATTTAATAAATAAATAAATAAATAAATAAATAAATAAGGATTTCAACAATTTTGTTTTAATAGCCTCTAGGTTAAATATCTGTTTGGATAAATGAAACTGGGTACCATATAACAACTGGCTCAAAACTTTGGCCTCAAAAGGTTTGATCACTGTTGTGACAACGTAATGAGCATTAGAGATTACACATGTAATCATTGAAAAAATGTACTATGAGATTTGTATTCAGTTCTCATATTTAGTTAGTTCCGCAGGTAGAAGATTGAAAGCAGGTACCCAATATTTCAAGGTTTTAACCTATTCTATGAATCTTCCATTAATGTTCCATGTGGAAGGAGTCTTAAAGTATTCACCTTCATTTTTGAGTAATTAATTCCCAGGAATTCTTTAGAATACTAGAGTGAAAAGACTTGGAGGCATGTTTGTAAACCTACTGCAGTATGAAAATAATGGGACTGGCAGTTATAATATGGTAACTTGGCAATGGGCTAAGAAAGAGGCATTAGTCATTGCATTGCCTGAAATAGTTTATAGCCTTATTTTATGTTTCACATGGTTTTATCTGATTTTTTACCCCCAATTTGCTCAAGCATTGCATAATCCTGATCCTTAGTCATGCCAAGAAGACCAAAAGCACTGTATGCAGCACGCATGAATTGACTACCATAATATTATCTATCTTGTTTAGTAGCATTCATTAGTACAGGCCCTGATTGTAAAGTGGAGGAAAAATGGATTGTATGTATCATATTGTGCCATACAATGGTTTATTTGGCTTAGCATGTGTTGGGAAACCAGGCTCTGATTTGTAAAGATGATGTGTGATCTACAGAATGAATGAAACATGCCTAAGTTACCTAAGTTCACCTACCGCAGCAAAGTGGTAGCCTGGAAACAGAGATTTCCCATTATGAGATTTCTGAGTTCCAGCCCATGAAGTTCATAGATCCAGGCATTTGGAGAAAAGAAAGAAAATATGGATTTACTGTTTCCACTCAACCAACTGCTCTGTTTGTTTGCTTGTTCTTTTTCTATTGTTGTTCTTTGTTTGTTTTCAGCGTACCCCCTAGCCATGTTCTTCCTTTTCACCTGAAAGACAACTTCTGGGAGATGGGTGACACTGGTCCCTGTGGCCCCTGCACAGAAATCCATTATGACCATATAGGTGGTGGAAGAAATGCAGCAGCGCTCGTGAATCAGGGCAGTCCTGATGTAGTGGAGATCTGGAACCTAGTTTTCATACAGTACAACAGGTATGTTATGATGTTACTGCTGGAGTTTTATATTAATGCCATAGCTTGACTTCTTAGCAAAATGTTGCATGGCATAGAATATGCAGAGTTGGTTAAGTTGGGCAGCTATACAATTTTAAACAAATATTTACAAGTTTTACACCAATCAGTATTGTCTTATCAGTCCAATTATTTATATTTAAATATACCATATATTTCCTCTTCTCCCTGTCATCCCCCCCAATTATATTGTAATTTATCAGCTGAAGGGCTGCACCAATTTTATGTGGATTGGCAAGGTCTCTGCAAGTCTTCAAGTACCCGTTTTGCCCATTATCGTGCTACTGGCTTTGCTTTTGCTCACCTAACCAATTGTTTCTATAGCATGATAGTAAAGGATGGACAAGAGCCTTTGCATAATCTATGATGGACAAGAGCCTTTGCATAATCTCCCACTGATCTTGGTCATCTAGTCCAGGGGTCTCCAACCTTGGAAGCTTTAAGCCTGGCAAACTTCAACTCCCAGAATTCCTCAGCCAGCTTTGCTTCTGGGAGTTGAAGTCCGCCAGGCTTAAAGTTCCCAAGGTTGGAGACCCCTGATCTAGTCTGTCCTCATCAGTTTTCCTGGTGCCTTTCTCCAATTTCAGTTCAATCGCTTGCAGCATTGCCCTCCCCCTCCCTTCAACAAAACAAGTCTTGGCCTCTAATTAATGTTTACCATTTTTCCTTGGTTGGTTAACTGATACAATTCTAGAGAGGCCAACGGGAGTTTACGCCCTCTGCCTCAGCATCATGTGGATACCGGAATGGGTTTAGAAAGGTTGATGACAGTTCTTCAGAACAAACGCTCCAATTATGACACTGACCTCTTCACCCCAATCCTGGATGCCATCCATAAGGTGATTATCAGTGTGGTGTAGTTCTACTGAAACTTAGCAGTTTTGTATGTACAGTCTACCTAATAGGCCCCAGTTAAGAACTATGAAGGACTGATTGCATTGACTTACATTGATTTGAAACGTATCTAAAGAACATCTTCATGGACCTTGCTACTCCATCTCATACCCCTTTCCCAACCCATGCCTCTCATACGCAGTTGTGCTCCTGTCTGAACCTGTGCTATGCCTCTTGCATATCCTCATGCGCCTGCCCAGATCTGCAGCACACACACCCCACACACCCTTGTGTACCCTCCCTGACCTGTGCTATGCCTCCTGTGCACACTTCCTGAGCCATGTTGTGCTCCTTGCGCATTTGACCCACACTTTGCTTTTTGCACACTCCTACTGCATCTCTTGTACATCCCCTTGCATCCTATCCTCAATCCTTTTGTGCACCTTCCCCAACCCTCCTCTGCACTCCCACACATTCGCTTTTTCCCTCCCCCACCCGGCAGCAGCCACTTACCTGCCTGTCACCCTGGACTTAAAACTTCCTACTAGTTTCCTCACTGGCTTTGATTGTGAGAAGCCAGTCGGAAGCTTTCTCGCCTAACAACCCTAGGATTCAGTTAATAAAGCAACTGGGACTGCCCTCACTAAGCAACGCAATTTTCCTCTACAATCATATTGTCTAGCAATGGCCATTCTGGTCCCAACTGCCATCATAAGCCTCAAGTCAGAGAAAGATTAATGTGACAGAATCACAGTGGTACACCACTATCTTCTTGGAGTAAGAATGGGAATCTCTGGTCCAATAGATTTTGTCCAATAGATTTTGTCTGATCACTGGGCGATGTTTAAGGGATTTGGAATTCAACAAAACCTTGAGGCTCACCAAGGTTCACCAGTACGAATATTGCAGATATGCTAGAATGCTTATTTCTCAAGAGATCAAAAGTTGCTGCATTTCCTTTTCTGGCAGTAGCCTTAAAAAGCCAGTAGGATGACTTAAATAGTTTGCTGGCTGTTCAAACAGAGAGACCAGCTCTGATAGCATTAGAATGTTTCTTTTCTGAATGGAAAAGTGCAGTTTCCAAGGACTATTAAAAAAAGTTCTGCTATGGGTCTTATTATATTTGGGAATAGCTTTCCTATCTCCCTCTTAGCTGTCAGATCTACTTTTCTGCAGTAGTCATTTACATGTCTACACAGAAGTAAGTGCCACTGAATTTAGTAAGGCATAAAACTACAACATTAAACCCCAGGAACCTTAGGCATTGTTTCTGTTTAGTGTTTCAGAGTTGATTCAGAGACGTTCAAACATAACACCCCTCTGTAAACTATTAAAATAGGCAAATCTTTCCTCAGGATCTTTTCAGAAGATAGGTGATAGAATGTTAAAAGATACAAAGGCAGTTGAATGAACTTACAAATGCATTAGACTTCCCAAATATGTTTTGTGTGTTGTATGGAGATGACAGAATGGGCCCATTTTAGTTTGTTGAAATATTGTTGGTCTGCCCTTTTTTTAAAAAAAATCCCATAAACATTTAAAGAACATTCCGTTTAAACATTTAAGGAGAAAAAAGTAAGGAAAGTGGTGCAGCTTAAAGTAATTATCGCATTTTTTAGAGTATAAGATGCACTTCCTCTCCCCCAAAAAAGTGGGTGGAAATGTCTGTGTGTCTTATACAGCAAATATTGCAGCGGGGAGAGCGGGGCTGGTGCAGTGCCGATTAGCTGTTCTTGACCTGGCAGTGGTGGCAAACTGGCCACAGCAGCGAACGGGCCAAAGCAAATTGGCCACAGCAGCAAATGGGCCTCAGCAAACGGCCCAGATGATGGATGCTGGGAGGCAGAGGCAGATATTTTTTTTCTTGTTTTCCTCCCGAAAAGCTAGGTGCATCTTATATTCCGAAAAATATGGTAAATAGAACATGCATATTCTTATGTTACTTTTTTCAGTGTCTTCTTTTATCTTTCAGGGCTGTAGTGGACCTGGTTACCAAGGCTTGGTTGGCGAGACTGACCCGGGGGGAGTGAACATGGCATACAGAGTGGTAGCAGATCACGTGCGTGCCTTGTCTGTGTGCATTGCGGATGGGATTTTCCCAGGCATGGCTGGTGCCGAGTAAGGAAAAAGTCCAATAATGAGGGGAAGAAGGTTTGGGAGTGAGTGTTGAGAGAATATGCGGGTTGATGTTGTGAGAGAGAAAGTTACACGGAGAGAGGAAGCAGGGTGGGACAAATGGAAATTACAATTTTGAATGATTCCAAAAGATTAGTGGAGGAAAGACTGACTATAGCAGACATGAAATGCATGCATATAGTATACAATATATGGAGCATACCAAGGATATAATTGTAAAACCAACAAGATAAACACTAAGAGAATCTTGGTGGGAATTTTAAGCAAATAGCCAAATGTTTTTCTGAAAAAAATAAAATTACCTACTGACTCAAAATACTAATTTCTTTTCGAAACATTTCTTCCCTGCAGGCTTGTTCTGCGTCAGATCCTGCGCAGGGCTGTACGATTTTCTTCTGAGGTTCTCCATGCTCCACCTGGGTTCTTGGCGAGTTTGGTTCCTGTTGTAGTAGAAATTCTGGTAACTTAGAACTTGATTTCTTAGTCCAGGATACTTCTTAGAACCAGCTTCCTTTTCTAACGCTGTATTGGTTGCCTTATCAGATGTTGCCTTATGATCTTATGACATCAGATGAGGAATCCCTTAGTTGCTAGAAGTATGGGAGATATAACAAAGCCAAAGAGCAGCTTTTTTTTTTTATGCAAGTGTTAAAACTACCTAATTGTTCTACACATGGTTTCAATATTAGGAGAAATAGTACATGATCCAGCAGTTCTACTATTCCAATGAGATATAGCACATCACTTCTGCTAAATAGAAAATGTGCAGAAGTAACAGAATTATCAAAGGATTTGGAATCAGGAAAGAGCTACGTTTGCAGAATTCCATGTTTCTTGACTGGAAGGCAACTCTTATGGAAGAGTTTCTTTCCAATAATATGAAGGGCCTGAAAGGCCTTTTGTGATATTTGTGTTAATGCTTTAATGTTCTTTATCGCTCACATTAATCCTATTCAGAGATTTTATTAGTATATAACCTGCTATATTATTTAATTCCTGGCATGAGACTAACAAAAAAACCCCAAAAATCCTAATTTCAGAAGCAAAGAATTCCATATAATGTAAATTAAAGATGGGGAGAAGTGGGAATTGCACTACTAATGACTCGTAATGAGTTGCTGTTTCCTTTGCAGGGAGATGCTTATCCAGAACTAAAGAGAGATCCAGAGAAGGTAAGCAGCTGCTGCTGCTGCACTCAAAGTTGTGTTATCTCTAATTATTACACATTGCTTGAAATAATGGAATTATTTCCTTAGCCATTCCTTCTTAATGAGCATACTATACCAGTTTCCAGTTCTTGATGCATTTTTTCCCATCTCATTTTGAATAGTGGAAGAATGGAGGTGACCTTGGGCTTCACTGCTGTCTCCTGAGCAATTATGCTAATACAGCATGCACTTTAAAGGTCAATCCAACAGTCGAGCTCTGTGCCACACATGAGCAAATGCAAGCAGGAGACTTTCCTTTCTGACATGAATGAAGTTATAAGCCAGTGGCCCATCTAGAGCCAGAGATCTGAGGCAAAATGTGCTGTCTCTTTCTTGCCTCTTTTGTTTTGAAAGATGTATTCCTCTCAGTACTTTTTTAACCTAGTGAATAATCCAAGCAATAATTCACATGTGCTGTATACTATCTGGAGAAAGAAAGTTCCAGTTAATTTTCTAAAACCTTTCCTGAGAAGAAACCTTCATTTAAAACACATGAAAAATTTTGATATATACCTTTATACATTTTTCTTACACTGTTTACTATGTATGTTATGTATGTTAACGATGTGTATAAATACATTTTTTTAAAAAAAATTGATATATAACTTCGGTTGCACAAAGCTTGTTCATAAAAAAGGCAGTAGAAAAATGTTACAAAATTATCTTTTTGAATGCAAATAACACCCCTCCTTAAAAGGATGTTGCTGCAGCTAATAGATTGGGAATTACCATATTTTTCAGAGCATAAGACACACTTTCCACCCCCTAAAAGGGGCTGAAAATTTGGGTGCATCTTATACGCCAAATGTAGCTTTTTTGAAGCTTTTTTTCAGCCCTAACAAGGCGCTAGTGAGTGAAGCAATCTCCATGCTTTGCCTGCTTTTCTCATTGCTGGTCTCTCTCACCTGTGCTTTAGAAGCTGTTTTTCAGCCCTAATGAGGCGCTAGTGAGTGAAGCATGCTTTTCTCATTGCTTCTCTCTCCAAAGATCAGCTGTGCTTTAGAAGCTGTTTTTTAGCCCTAATGAGGCGCTAGTGAGTGAAGCATGCTTTTCTCATTGCTTCTCTCTCCAAAGATCAGCTGTGCTTTAGAAGCTGTTTTTCAGCCCTAATGAGGCGCTAGTGAGTGAAGCATGCTTTTCTCATTGCTTCTCTCTCCAAAGATCAGCTGTGCTTTAGAAGCTGTTTTTTATCCCTAATGAGGCGCTAGTGAGTGAAGCATGCTTTTCTCATTGCTTCTCTCTCCAAAGATCAGCTGTGCTTTAGAAGCTGTTTTTCAGCCCTAATGAGGCGCTAGTGAGTGAAGCATGCTTTTCTCATTGCTTCTCTCTCCAAAGATCAGCTGTGCTGTAGAAGCTGTTTTTCAGCCCTAATGAGGCGCTAGTGAGTGAAGCATGCTTTTCTCATTGCTTCTCTCTCCAAAGATCAGCTGTGCTGTAGAAGCTGTTTTTTATCCCCAAGTAGGGGAGAAAAAACATGCTCGCGCTCAAAACCAGGAAACTAATGTGCTGAAGCTGACCAGCCTCTCTAGCCAGATGAATACCTGGTAGGCAGATTTTTTTTTCCTATTTTCCTTCCCCAAAACTAAGCTGCCTCTGATACTCCAAAAAATATGTGTTATGTCAGTTTGAAAGTTGGGCGTAGGGGTTCAGCCTATCCCTAAAACTACTGTGTCAAAAATATTTCACCAAATATGACATTAAGAACAAACCATGTGCAAAGAAAAATGGGCCGTGTATTGTAATGATGTTCATTCTGTCTTCAAGTAAGAATTCCATCCTACTTTATGGCCTCAGTTCCAAAAAAGTTTCCGTGACAGATACCTATGTTGCCATAGTTAATTATGGTTCATGATGGTCTTTTGTGGACTAGATGCATCTAAAAACCTAGACCAATGTCAACTGGGTGTGCAATCTGGATTTTATTTTCTAGAGCAGATGCCTTTTTTTCCCTTCTACATATTTTTTACTCTTCCCTTTTCTCCATTTGGGTCATAGGATTGCAGGAAGAGTAGAATTCTACGAAAGTGAGGAGCATGCATCATGCTTGTACTACATATTAGTGAGCAACATACCTTGGAAGAACTTGGCTATTCAAATTTTTAATTTGCTTCTTCATCTTTTATTCAACGCTTGTAATAAATTACTTTCTAAGCTATAGGTTTATTTATTTTCTGTGCCTCTTCAACTTGCCTCTTTATCTCCCTGCAGATTATGAATATCATCAATGAAAACGAGGCAGCATTTTTCTCTTCTCTCTTGCAAGGACGCCGAGTTATAAACCGAACTCTCCAGAAATTGAATCATTCCAAAGTCTTCCCAGGCAAGGATCTCATTTCCCCATAAACAACCACTTCTAATTGCCAAAGTATAACATACAGTGTAATGAGATAGATGCCTTGTTTGTAAAGCCCACCTGCCTGACTTTGACTTGTCCCTTCCTTTTGACCATGTTTGTATGAAAGAGTGACATTCTGGCTGGTTAATGGGAATTAATGTGCAACTTTCTGATGTCTTATCTCTGTAATCACAGTCAGTGGTTAATCTTACGGTTGAGAGGTTTTTTTTACTAGAATTTCAAATTCTAGTTAGGAAGCATCAAAAATGACAGATACTGCATTATAGGATGACATGCTGAAACTTAGGAAAGTTGCTGAAGTTGCTTATATTTTTGCCTGCAGGCGAGGTAGCTTGGTCTCTCTATAGAAATTTGGGGTTCCCCCTGGATCTCATTAAATTGATGCTTGAAGAAAAAGGAGTACAGCTAGACATTGCTACTTTTGATCGTCTGGCTCAGGAACATGCTGAAGTAAGGCTCACATGTGTCTTTTTATGAATCATCCTAATTGATATATTGTTTTCCCCTGACCAATGCCTTAAAATGGTACTTTTAGGGAAATCTAAGGCAAGAATAAGCAACCCATGGCTTTCTAGCCATAGCTAAAAGGGAGCTCCCAACAGCCTGTATGATAAATGGTGAAGAATATTGGGAATTTAGCAACATCTGAAAGACTACAAGGAGTTCACTCTAGAGGCAGGATGCCGCAAGGCTTGTTGCAGCGATGCTACCGCTCATGCGTGCAACAGCACAATGAACCTCACAGTGGTGCCGTTGCCCACAAAACAACACAACAAGCCTTGCAGCATCCTACTGCAAGAGGCTGTGCCAGAGCAACGAGCCTTGTGAAGACCCATTTCTGGTGAAGTTTGGGGGAGAGAAACAAGCCAGGGTCTCTGCTGCTTCTGCTTTCCTTGTGCGCAGCCAAAAGTTCGCAAAAGGCAGGAAGGTGAAATGCCAAGCTTGACCCCTACCCACACACGCCGGTTTAGCTCACGCTGGTAAAAGCCTGTTATTAAGAACACAGTAGCCTGCAATTACTGCAGGTTCGAGCCCGGCCCAAGGTTGACTCAGCCTTCCATCCTTTATAAGGTAGGTAAAATGAGGACCCAAATTGTTGGGGGGGCAATAAGTTGACTTTGTAAAAATATACAAATAGAATGAGACTATTGCCTTATACACTGTAAGCCGCCCTGAGTCTTCGGAGAAGGACGGGATATAAATGTAAACAAAAAAAAAAAAAAAACCTCGCATATTAACCCCATTTTTTTAGTCTACTACCCAAGCGACCCTCCCCTCCTGCTGAGGGTTTAGGAATACCTTGCAAGCGAATTCACCCACCATTTCGCCACGAACATCCTGCTCCCAACTGAGGGCAAAACTAAAGCAGGAAGAAGCCACAGTTATGGCTGCCACCATGGCTGCTCGCTGGCCTTGGGCATGCTCGGAGAGCGCCAGCAATGCCTTTTGCGGCAGCAGAGGCCAGAGACAAAGCTCCGTTTTCAGCTTCTCTGGGATGCTTAGCTGCCCTAAAGGGTAGGGCAAAAAAATAAAGACACCCCCCCCCCCGAAAATAAGCCCTGGCACTTATGTCAGAGGTCAAAAGAAAATAAGATTGGGTCGGTATTAAAGACGGTAATAGGTATATTGTTGACATCTGTCTTAATTTTGATCTGGTTTTTTTTCGAATAGAATAGCCTTATTTTTTTTCTCTAAAAGGTGTGTAGGCGCAAACTGAATTGGAGTGAAATTTCATAACCTGTTTCCCTGAAAATAAGACATTCCCTGATAATAAGCCCAGTCGGGCTTTTGAGCACATGTACAAAAATAAGCCCTCCCCGAAAATATTTAAATGCATGCGCAGCCGGTCCCCGCCATTTTCTCTAGTTAGGGTTAGGGAGACAGAACTGGAAATCAGGTAAGACGGCAAGAGGAGCCTCGTCTTGTTCCACTTGCCCCAGAATAATAAGACCTCCCCAAAAATAAGGCCAGGCACTTATTTCGGGCTTCAAAAAATATAAAATGGTCTTATTTTCAGGGAAACACAGTAGTAACCATTGAATTCCACCTCCCCAACACTTGATTTAAAAGGGAGCAAATATTCTCAAAAATTTCAGCTTGATCCTAGATTGGGATAGTCTTATGAAAATGCTACAGTCTTCAGAATTCTGTGAACAAGTTTAATTAAATTGATGTGCCTCATTCTTGTGTTTTCTCTCTCTGCCTCTTTCCTGCCATGTCTGTGCAGCACAATGCTAAGTTGCAACAACAACAGCAGCCCCAGAGTGCTGGGAAGCAGCTGGATGTGCTTTCATTGGCCCATTTGCAACAGCGGAATGTGCCTATTACTGATGATTCCCCCAAATATGACTATAAACGTGGACAAGATGGGAAATATGGTAAGGATCAACCCTCCTTGGTGAAGACCAGACTTGCTTTATTTTCCAGGAGGAAGATAAATGTTTTTGATAGAGTTAGAATAACTGGGCTCGTTACCTGATTTGAAAAGTCAATAGCAGCATAATTGTGAGTTTTACAAAAACACACTCAGGCAGGCATTCTATATTTTATTATTGCATCTATATGCTGCATGCTTGCAAGCTTCAGCTAGATCTTGGATAATGAGGAGGGGGGAAGTTCTCTTTGAGAGGTCAGGTGGCTGCATCTCTGCTTCCTGAACTTCAAAGGTCAGTAGGAGATCTGTTGTCTTGGTGATTTCATCAAAACAATGAGGGTGACGTTTTTTCTTTTTTGTTTGCTTTTTATATTTATTTTTTTCTCCCACATGGTGTAAGTGGGAGAACGGCAACAGCAGACTTTAAGGAAACAAATCATTCTATTTTCACCCTTAAAACCTGCCTCAGATCATGGAGTGGAATCATTGTTTTTCAGGCTAATTTCAGCATTCTTTCCTGGTTTTGTGAGACATTAAGGATGGAAAAGGGGATGATTTGCATCCCTTCCTACCTGTGTTCCATCTAAAATCTGCCTCAGTGAAAAAAAGAGCCCAAGTCACTTCTCACTCTGACAACAATTTGAAGCCATTTGGAAGCAGGCAGGGCCTTCAGAAACCTTCTGAAAGCCCTCCCTGCTTCCAAATGGCTGCCTCCAAATGGATATAGACTATGTGAACCTCATACAAGAGAATCACATACGCTATGTTTTGGTACTGGCTTCTGGCAGTTGATGCCAAAACAGTAGGGGGCTCTGCTTTGCCCACTCCTCATATTAGGAAGCACCTCCTCTCTAACCAGGTAAGCTCTATATACCCAAATCCCACTTGTTGCCTTTGGAAACGATGGAGAATATTAGCCTCCTTCCTCCGTGTTGTTTTTTGCATGTAGGATTCTGTGAGGGAAGAGAGGAGAAGAAGCATTTTGGCCTTTTATTTAAGCAGCAAAATATCTTCAGTTGGGTCTTATTCACCAATCACCATGGGAGTTGGCTGATGGAGGAATGAGACAATTGGATTCCAGCGTAGGAAAGAAGCCTATTTTTAGCAACTTGCAGCAAGTTCCATGATGTCACTAAATCATTCATAATAGTAGAAACCTTGAAGAAATATTGCCAGCCAGAATAGACTAAATAATTTAAATAACAGATTAATTAGGCTAAATCAGGGGTCTGCAACTTTAAACACTGAAGAGCCATTTGGACCTGTTTCTCACAGAAAAGAAAACACCAGGAGCCACAAAACCCTTCCCATGCCTGACTATTTCTTGAGCGGCCACAAAACTAACATATGTAGTTGAATTAAACATTCTGTTTTCTTCTGAAACTTTTCTTTTCTTGGATTTATCCATGGTTGGTTTACCAGGGGTTGAAAAGCTCAATAAATTGTGTGCAGGCGGGTGTCGCACATTGGCAGTTGTGATGCATATTTTGAGTGACGGAGCCTCAGCAGAGGGGTGAAAGAGACACATGTGGCTCCAGAGCCGCAGGCTGCTGACCCCTGGGCTAAATAATCCAGTAATCCCCAAATTTGTCTAATCCCCAAGTTTTCCTATATGCTGCCCTCTTTTGTAGAGTTTAGCTCTCCTGAATGTGGAGCTGGGGAATTGAACTTGAAGAAGAAAATCTATCATAGGATAAGCATTGAATGGATGCATATTTAAATACATTTAATTACAGTTAAAGCCAGTAATATATCCTTGTCATTACCTATGTGGGGAACTGAGTGGTATCTCCACAGCCATTAATCTTTGTACTTCTTCGATTTTTCACATACCCAGCTTCAAGTATTTGGTGGAAGCTGCCAATTTTTGTTAAAGCTCCAGCAGTACATTACACAAACTGGCAAGATCTTTCATGAGAAGGTACTATTGTTGTTCAGTTGCTAAGCTGTGTTTGACTCTTCAAGACCCCATGGACCACAGCATGCCAGGGCCCCCTGTCCACCCCTATCTCCCAAGGTTTGCCCAAAGAGAAGGAACTACTCCCATATATAATAACAATCTCATTTTAATATGTTTGTGTTCTTGGATAGTGCGAGTACAAGTGCTCTGTGACTATCCAGAATACTTGGCTTTGAAATAATTTAGGTGAGCATTGGTCAGATCAGTGCTACATGATTGGCTGATTGTCTTGTTGTCCAGGTGGCGCCACTGAATAGGCGACCTTGTAGAAATGGAGTCTGTGACCTTTTTCTTGCTCTTTGCAGTGTTCAAGCCATGCCAAGCCACTGTCTTAGCATTATATAGAGATCAGACTCTTCAAGAGGAAGTTTCAGGAAAACAGCACTGTGGGGTCCTGCTAGACAGGACTTGCTTCTACGCTGAGCAGGGTGGTCAGGCATCTGATCAAGGCTATATGATGTGTGGTAAACAGCAGGTAAGCATTTTCCCAGGCAGAAATGAAATTATTCCCTGATGATTCTGGGAATGAGCTTCCTTGAAATGTATTCGCCATCTTGGTTGCAGTCTCCAAGCTACAGCACTAGTTTATTCCTTATCCACATCTTCTTGCTTCTCTTTCAGTCTTTTACTGTAGCAAATATAAGCAAAAGGGAAGGGAAAAAACTGACTACTGTAGTATTTGTACTAAATTCAGAAGGTTTACCTCTACTGATCTTAATCTGTACTTCTCCCAATGTTAATTTAGGAGCTTAGTTGATTGATAAATAGCATTTGTTAATGACTAAGATACTTGAATGTCCTGTAGAAGAATAGAAGAACCTGTTCCACAAAATCGTGAGGTGTCTGTGTTAACAGTTGTGCCTTTTTCCTACTTTTGAGGATGTACTTTTCCCTGTGGAATCAGTACAAGTATTTGGTGGCTACATACTCCATGAAGTCTTCGTTTCAGAAACCCTGAAGGTTGGGGACCAAGTACACCTCTTTGTGGATGAGGTAATAATCTGTGCTGGGCAAGTCCCATAAAACACCTGGGTCAACAGTACCTTTATAAACATGGCATATTA
Organism: Ahaetulla prasina; assembly: GCF_028640845.1. Classification (NCBI taxonomy): domain Eukaryota; kingdom Metazoa; phylum Chordata; class Lepidosauria; order Squamata; family Colubridae; genus Ahaetulla; species Ahaetulla prasina. Next base: position 71,936,592 of record NC_080539.1, read on the forward strand.
ACAGCTTATCTTGGGTGGGAAGTCAGGAAAACATATTGCACCCTGGGCATAACCAACATTTCAAAGAACATTCTTAAGGTATAGGATATTCTATGTTAATTTTTACGTTTGTTGATTTTGCCCTAACTTTCATCCTTCCAACTAATGAACTCAAGGCAGTCAAGACTGACAGTTTGCTCAGATTCAAGAAGCCCTTTATTGAGTACATCATATCAGCATTTAGAAAGGAGAAACTAGCTCTAAAGGGTTCTGGCGCTTAGAGATAATTAAAAGAATAGAATTTCCCCACACACACCCTGTGTCTTTTAGATCAGGGGTCTCCAACCTTGGCAACTTTAAGCCTGATGGATTTCAACTCCCAGAATTCCCCAGCCAGCTTTGGAGACCCATGTTTTAGATCACATGGGCCAATCAATTCAGCCACAGGTTCCCACTCAGCTCCAACAGGTGTCCATTGACATGACCTTGGCTCACAAACCAGCTGGTAGATGTTTTGACTAGCACCTGAGGCACTACATTCCTAAACTCCCCCATCCCTCCTCCCGTGAATGAAACAAAGCAGGAGTAAGTATGAGAAAGGATGGCTTCAGCTGAAGTCATTTTGCATGTTGACACTAAAACTATTTTCCTTTCAACCAATTCACAAAGATTAACAAATACAGATGTTGCAGCTTAGCCCCAAGACAGTGTCTTACATTCAAGATAGAGAGAAAAAAAAACTGTGGATTCCCTAATGATTCTCAAATACGTGACCCATTGAAATAAGCAAGACTAAGATATACAAATAGAGATTTTTTTTTTAGCATAGTAACTTTGTTATAATAAGGCAAATTCCATCATTTTGGCTGCTTAGGCAGTTCTTTGAGAGACTTTAGCAAATTATTTAATAATTGTTTAATTATTAGGAGCAGTATTTGGAGTATCAAGGAATTTAAATCACTATCCTGCAGTGAATATCTTAAAAAACAAGTGTCTGTTATCAGAAGAATTTATATACGAATAATGCACAGTCACTTTTGGACAAAAAGAACAGCTATGAAGTTGGTGTTCTAGTACACAAAGAACGTAGAGATGGCCTTGGTTAAGGAATGGATGAGCCTGTTAAGGGAGGAGAAACGGCAATTCATTCCTGAGAAGGTGAAGGGCATAGAAACTAAAAAATAATCATGCATTGATTCTGTTTGGTACAGGACAAACAGACAGAGCCAAACTAATAGTGTAGGCTTTCAAGATTCTGTCATTTTGCCCTATAATAGAGTAGCTTTCCTGGAATCCTTGCAGTATCTGTTTCTTGACCTCACCCTACTTCAAAGAGTTGACAAACAAATATGTTTCTTTGGGCATTAATTAAAGGTAACCTGAGGGTTTTCAGATATTGCTGAACTATCAGTTTCAGCATCCTTCATTGCCCTTTAATTAGAGCTGCAGCATCTGTAGGGCCAGAAATTCTTGACTAGTTAATTTAAGAACATTAGTGAAGGAAGGGCTATAGAAGTTATAAATACAGAAATTATACACTTAATTTGTTTCAGTCTGTGGTATCTCCAGTGGAATTAGATCTTGGATAACAAAACTGGAAGGAAAAAAAAAACCTCCGCTGAGAACATTCCTAGACAGTATAGTTGGTGCTTTGGTAGGTAAAATAAGAATCAGCATAGCTTTTTATATACAGACATGTATTCCAAATTATTTCATTATGCATTAAAAACTCTTTTATTTTTCATTGCTGATATGTTCAGCTTTATTATAATGTTTTGCAATACCAGCGCCCCCTTATCCAGTGCATTGCTTTTGTTTTCAGGCCCAGAGGCTAACTTCCATGAGGAACCACACAGCTACCCACTTGTTAAATTTTGCACTCCGCCAAGTCTTGGGAGACTGCACAGAACAGCAGGGATCCAGTGTGACTGCTGAGCATCTGCGATTTTTTGTCAACACCAAGGTGCCTGGTATCCCCAAAGTACTCCACATTTAGAGCAGGGAGGATAAGAAAACTTGGAACACATCTAGAGATGAACTGCAAAAGTTAGTTCAACACCTACTATCTTGTCACCTAACACAGGAGTCCCCAACCCCTGGGCCATGGGCCATTCAGAACAGCTGTGCAAGTGGGCGAGTGAGCACACCCAAAGTTCCATTTGTGTGAGCAGTAGGTGCACATGTCCACTGCTTGTTCAGATGGAGCTGCATATGTGCACACACCTGCCACTCACACAGAACAATCCCCTTCCCACCAGTCCACCAAGCTGAAAAGGTTGGGGATCACTGTACTAGCATATGAGAGAGACAGCCTTTGGACTTCCCTCATTGTTAGAAGTCCTGGTATTGAAACATCATTTTTATTTAATAAATTTGTTCGCTGGTCGTCTCACCACAAGTTTTCTCCTTATTCTTCCAACACTGACTAAGGGCTGCCACGGGGCATATAAATTCTGTTGGATTTTGTCATTTTTTACCATGGAGGAAAATTTGGTTAATGAGTAATTTGATATAGACAATAAAGGAGATAGGATCGGCAAGGGGAAGAGCGAATGTCTTGTAATACAGGTTTTTGCTTGTTCAAGGATAGATAGCACCCAGCATTGAGGAAAGGCCCTAAATTAACAGTTGAAGGGAATTGTATGCTATGCAGGTCCATATTAATGTATAAATGGAGGAGGAGTGATGTAGGCAATTTAGTTTTGGAGCATTTAATGTCTTAATGCGTAACATGCAAAAAGACAATCAATCAGTTGCCATCTAATCCTAATTGCTATTGTGAATACTTGGTGTTTTCACACTAAAAGCCTAATAATGTAAGTTTTGTTAGCATTCTCTTACACAGAGTTTGTGTACGTTGGCAAACAAATCTTGTATATAGTTTGGTTCAAGAACTATTGATTCCAGTTTTTAGATGAGAACTCTTGAGACTTAAAAATCTAGCAAGTGTTAACACCTGAAACTGAATCTTGGAAACTAATCATCCACTCTTTTGGATTCTACAATACATTAATCTTCATGCCGTGTAATACTGCATCTTTCTGATGAAGTATATTTTTCTTCATCAGGTCCCCATAAAAACAGAGAATCTGCAAGAGGTAGAAAGTGTGGTCCGAGAGATGATCAAAAGGAATGAAACTGTCTATACAGGAAAAGTTCCCCTCAATCAGACCAGTGATGTTCTAGGACTCCGGAAACTGGATACGGTAATTTGGGGGATGGCAATGACTAAAGCAAAAATTCTTAAATAGCTAAAAGCAGATCAAAAATGACCTCAGCCAGGGTAAGGCATTTTGTCCTTGGAGACATTGGAGTCGTTTCTGAGTAAATATTTATGTTCTTGAATGTATTTTTAATCAAAATTCCTAACAATTATAAATATTATGCATTTTAAAAATGAGTCCAAAATTACAAAATGACTCTCCCTATTTGTTTTGCATTTTGATGCATATAATTTTCCCGAGAACTTTTTACTAAATTATACTGTGGATTTTATACAACATGATCCTTTGAAATTAAAATTCTGACCTATAAAGAACTGTTAGATGGTTTTTATCTCTAATTTAATGGGGCTTTTTTTTAACCTCAGGATAGATAGATCAAAGGATGTGTCTGTGAATGCTTGTGATTAATTTTTTGGTTCTTTCTTTGAAAGAAAATGTTAATAAAAACCCTAAAAAAACATGGAATACATTTTAGAGCATTATATCATGCTCTTCAATGATTGAACTAGATTTGTACAGAGAATATAATCATATTCATCTGAAGTTATATTTCCTGCATGATCAAGACTTGCAGTTATGCAGAATTCCCATTTATGCTTTGCCTGTAACTGTTTTCAGCATTCATTGTCTTCTTATGCAAAGTTTGGAGAAGCATGTGTGACCCCTCTATGTCTCTTAGTCTGTCACTCCCAACTCTCTATAGTTACGCTACCTGGTTCCTGCTTCAGAATCCTATTTCCATCTAATATTTGTTCCTCCCTCTTGGGTTTAGTTCCCAGCCACAAAATACTGAGCATTCTGAAAAATGGAACCTTTGAAATTGGTGGAATTTGAGAATCAGAGAAACTGATAGCCAAGCATTTGGCTGTTATTGAAAATATGTCAGGTTCAACCATTTTCCACTTGTTAGTAATATATTTCCCATCCAGCAGCAATTGTTCAGGAGCATTAGTGGTCATAGCACATGTCCCTTTGTATATGCATGTGATGCTGACACAAACAAAGGTGGCTTGTATTGTGCTACTATACTGCCACCTTTAAGAAACATGAGCAAATGTGTGGAGATAGTGCATGCAGACCAGAGATGGGTTTGTTTGTTTGTTTGTTTGTTTTATTTACATTTATATCCCGCCCTTCTCTGAAGACTCAGGGCAGCTTACATTGTGTAAGGTTTCAGCAGGTTCTGACCAGTTCTGGAGAACCAGTAGCGAAAATTTTGAGTAGTTCGGAGAACCGGTAGTAAAAATTCTGACTAGCCACGCCCCCATCCATTCTCTACCTCCCAAGTCCCAGCTGATCGGGAGGAAATGGGGATTTTGCAGTATCCTTCCCCTGCCACACCTCCAAACCACACCCACCAAGCTATGCCACATCCACAGAACCGATAGTAAAAGATTTTGAAGCCCACCACTGATGCAGACCTTTCCACAGATTGGTCTTCGGCACATTCTCAAGGGTGCTGCCATCTTCCACATAATTATGTCCATGTAATAGTTGCACCATGGGGACACAGTGGATCAGTGGCTAAGACACTGAGCTTGTCGATTGAAAGGTTGGCAGGGTAGCGGTTCGAATCCCTAATGCCACGTAACAGGGTGAGCTCCTGTTATTTGTCCCAGCTTCTGCCAACCTCTTGGTTTGAAAGCACATAAAAAACGCAAGTAGAAAAATAGGGACCACCTTTGGTGGGAAAGTAACAGCATTCTGTGCATCTTTGGCATTTAGTCATGCTGGCCACATGATCACGGAAAGCGCTGGTTCTTTGAGTTTGAAATGGAGATGAGCACACACACCCCAGAGTCGGGAACGACTAGCACATATGTGCGAGGGGAACCTTTACCTTTTTAATAGTTGCACTCACCAGTTGCACAGCCAATAATTGCCATGTCATATGGTCTTCTCTAAAACCTTTCAGGTGTATCCTGATCTGGTTCGTGTAGTGTCAGTAGGTATCCCAGTTGAAAAGGTCTTGGCTGAGGATTCTAAGCATGCAATGAATACCTCGGTGGAGCTGTGCTGTGGAGTGTAAGTATTTTTGTCCTGTTTCTTTTAAATTGAGATGTTTTGCACATGCCTTGACATTGTGCATGTGAAGTGGGTTTCCTCAAAAATTCCATTCCGCTTTCCAATTTCAGTGGGAAGACCAAAGTCTGCATAATTCCTGCAGTCTGCCACAGCACTCTGCTTCATCGTAAACTGCCAGGGGTCTTGGTTGGCAGCTCCCTCATGCATTTTGGTAGCGAGACTCTTACCTGGGGAACCTTCATTAGCAATATAATATGATACATTGGAATTTATTGCCGAAGAGACGGGTAGTTTAAAAAGTGTCAAAATACAGATTTTAGTTTTTGCTTTTTTGGTTATTTATTTATTTCCAGCACTTGAAGTTCAGCACAGATGAACTATTTATTGACCAAATCTGGTAGGGTGGTTTGGCTTTAGAAGTTGGGAGATACCCTTCTTTTTAGCCATGGCTCACATGACGGGGAGATTGGAGGCTGTCTTGTCTCTGCCATTTACTGTTTCTTTAATAGGCTTACACCAAGGGCCTTTATATGTACTGAGATGGGTTTGGGATTTCTGACTCCTTCCAAAAAAAAAAAAAGCCTGTTTGCTGCTCTTTCTCTCCTCTCCAGACACCTTCTGCAAACAGGAGATGTACAAGATTTCACCATCATCTCGGAGCGGCAGATGGTTAAAGGAATCAGCCATATTGTTGCAGTGACAGGAGAGCAAGCCAGACAAGTAAGACCTCAGTGAAATAGCTTCATGGCTTTTACAAAGATGGAGATGCTGACGCTGTTTAAACAGGCCCCAGGATCTGCTGTTCTCCTTTTGTCTCCCTTTGATCTGAAACATTTGTATTGTCTGGAGAGGGGTGTCCAGAGGGGGCCCTTTCTAACGCTCATAGTATCTACTCACCTGTTGCTTCCAGTCTTATGCTGGAAGCAAACGCTATGCTCTTCCCTTTTCACCTCTGTTCAAATTCTGCAATTCAGAATCACTTAAGCAAGCTTGATCTCTGCCACATAGTCCTTTGTTCTGTCAAGGTCTGTCATTCTGAAAAGACGGAGATATCATTCCATTTGGAAACAGGGAAGATGAAAGCAAGGGAAAAACCTGCCGCCTAATCACTAGGACCTCCATGTAGATTCCGTATAGACTCAGTATAGACTCCATATAGATAATAGAAGTTGTGGGTGTGTAACAACCTTACAATTGTTTTCTTTCTGCTGCTTTTTAGATGTTTGGTTTAAAATAACATCTAACAATGACTTAGCCTGAGTACTTCAATTCAACCCAAGGGTGAGCAATGTGATTCAGCCCCTTAGCCAGAATTGCTCCTGAGGCCTCTGCATTTGACCTAGGAGATCTCTCTTCAAACCCTCACCAATCCCATTCCCTTTCGTCAAATGCAGAAAGGTGGAATTGCAAGGTGAATTGACTCAATTGGTGCACAATTGGAAGACTGGAAGAGCAGGTTCGGCATAAATCATCCCTGAGAAGGTCCATTTGTGTGTGATTGCTAAAAGTCAGCACTGACTTGATGGCACACATCAATCAAAGCTAATATCAAGGAAACTACCAGAAGTCTCTTAACTAACTTTCAACAGCTTGTTGTAGCCTTTTCCCCAACGCTTTCATCCACATATCAAAGGAAGATGTAAAGGCCAAAGTAGGGACATACTGTGTGTAAGCAGACAATTCTTCTGGATGTCTTTCCAAGTTAGAAAAGGTTCCACGTTATAAACCAGTATCTTGAATTGGGTCACAAAATGGACAGGGAGTCAAAAGCGAGTTTGTTAAGCACCAGCATGATATGCAGACGCAACCCAATTCCAGATAGCAATATTGCAGCTGAATTAATTAAACTGTCCACATCCATGACCTGATTTGATTTGTCCTCTGCGGCTCTCTTGTAATCTACTGGGAAACCTGCAAATTGGTGTTGGAGAAATCTAACTAGATTTGTTTCAAATTCGAGATGGAATAAGATTTCTTAATACGATGTTAATATCATAACCATTCTGTGTAGATAGAATAATTGCTAGGAACAGTTCCTCTCCACTTTCCCCTTGCTTTTTCTTTCTCCATACTTAAGCAGAGGAAGGACAAAACACACATGAAGGGGAGCTGTACAGGGAACACTTTCTATTCTGCCCCTTTTGTCCGTGTCATATGGTAGATTTTTATATAAGAGATGGTAGAAATTAGGCAAAGACGGTAGCTTTTAATAACAAAAACTGTCTCTTTTCTTCAGTTGCCCTCTCTCCCATTGAACTTTATCCAGAACTCCTGAGGCTTTTAGTCTGCACGAGTGCTTACTTTAGTTTCACTATAACTGTCTCACCAACGTACATATCTCTGAGAGCAATCTCCTTTCCTCCTCTCATTAATTTCATCCCTTCTCTCTTTAGCAGGGATCTCCAACCTTGGCAACTTTAAGACTTATGGACTTTATTATTATTATTATTATTTAAATTTGTATATTTGCTGGCTCAGGAACTCTGGGAGTTGAAGTCTATAAGTCTTAAAGTTGCCAAGTTTGGACACCCCTGCTCTTTAGAATGCATCTTAACTGTTAATGAGATTTCTGGCTTTTTTCTCATCACCAGCAGCCCACTTTATGGTCTTCTGAACAGCAGCCCTTTTTCCAGAGGTCCAGCGAACAAATAAGGCACCATTGATACAGTACCTCTGTTTTTATAGGCTCAGGATATTGGCCAATTCTTGGCCAAAGAAGTGGATTCACTTGCTACCCAAGTGAAATTGGGAGAAGCCTCAGTTAACGAAGCGTGGCAGATCTCCAAGGAAGTTGGTCATCTGACTGATGTGAGTAGTGCCTGCCTTCAGAAGAATTAATGGGAGGGTTTTTATATAATACAGTCGCATGACCTTATTCTCACATTAAGGTCCTAGTCATCAAGTAAGCTTATATTATCTGATACTTGTTGACTGAATGGAAATATTAGTATATTATTTGAGGGTAGGATACCTTATTTTAGATCTGGATTCTCTGATAATTTAAATGTTTACTGAAGATTGGCCTCCCCCCTCCCCATGAGGTCAATATGTTCAGCATAGATAGACATACATGCCATTAACCTGGAAAAGCCTTGGTGGTGCAGTAGTTAAAGTGCAGCACTGCAGGCAAATTCTGCCCACAGCCTGAAGTTCAATCCTGCCAGGGTTCAAAGTTGATTCAACTTTCCATCCTTCCAAAGTCAGTAAAATGAGGACTCGCATTGTTGAGGGTAAACAAATAACACTTATATTGTAAATTGCCAAGAGTGCTATAAAGTGCTATAAGGCGGAATATAAGTGTAAATGTTATTGCTATTGCTAACCTGCTTGAAGGGCTTCATTTTTCTCTCTAACTGACCATCATCCTATTTCAGTAAAATGATTGGCCGGTAACATATGCATGGACCAGCATGTGGGAACTCCGACACAAACAGCTGACAGCTTTATAGGACCCACTAAAAGACTTTTTAAATATATCAATGTACATCATACCAAAATGTCTGTTTAAGAGTAAAATTAGGGTTCACTCACTCAAACAAATTCTGTCCTTTTAACTACAGAATTAAAAAAAACAAATCTTCTGCTTTCAGTTGCATTGCTGGAAAATTCTTTCCTTCTCCCATCTGCAAAAGAATCTAAGAAATGGAAAGGCATAATGGAATTGCTTTGTTTTACAGAGGGTGGATACTACAAAGATGCCTCAGTGGCAGAAAAGGAAATTGCAGGCTACTCTCAAAACACTGCAGCAAGCAGCCAAGAGTGCCCATAGGAAAATGGAAATCAGACTGGTAAGGATCTAGAAATTCTTCATTTTGGCAGGCATGACAGAATTTCATAGTAAGCTACAAAAATTTAAATTAGCGAAGAGCCATAATCAACTATGGGCCCTAATATGCTCAATAAAAACTGAATGACTTAAATCCAATTGTGACAAATTCTGAGCTGGAGGTTTTTTATGTTGACTTCAGAATGACAAATATTGTAATTAATTACATATATGTACATATGTTATGCAGTGACAATAAAGGTTATTATTATGTATAGATATATATATTTTAATAAACGAATATATAAAGAAGTGTAGTAAGTGGCACCATTCCCAAATGAAGCCACATCCTTCCATGATATATAAACTGTCATATACTTTGAATAATGTGGCAGAAATCATAACATTCTCCACCATGTTGGCTGGAACTTCTGAGACTTGCAGTTAAGCAATAGGTAGCTTCAGCTGCTAAATAGAAACAGAAGGAAAAAATGTTGATGAGAAACTTGTTGTGAGGAAAGGTAAGTAATCTAATAGAACAAATTCTGAGCCTGGTTATTAGGATTCAGCTTGTGACAGTTTTGTGAGAAACAAAACAAGAACTCAAGAACAGATTAGTAGTTGTTTTAATAAAGGATCCTCAACTTTAGAGATGATGAATCCTTTTTTTTATACTTAATTTCGTGATTAGTTTGTAAAGCAAAAACCTACGAGCTTTCCATGATTATCTGACTTTAAAAATATTAGTGAGGAAATAGATCACTGGTGCACTACTCTATTCTGGTGCAATATGGAACTTCCTGTTAATTTTATATGTATTTGCATATGTATACATACACGTATATGTATATAAAAATCAGAAAATATGGATGTTTTATAGCAACTATTTTATTTTATACATACATAGTCCAAGGGCTTATGCTCTTGCAGTGGAGTTTCCAGTTTGTTTTATATTTGCTATTTTTAAAGTAGTAATTTATACAGGCGCCACTGTGATATTTCACTGTCAGTATCACCTCTCTTCTGGTATACATTTTACATCTGTTACCCAACCATTATTAATGCATTTTGTACATTCTTTTCCTAGGCTGCAGAGAAGGTGCAAGGCTTGCTGACAAAGTATTCCAATGAGCCAGTCATTATTGATATTATTCCTGCTGAGTCACCCTTTGTGAGTTTTAACCAACTGTGGATTTCTCTTAGAAAGCAGCATACCACGCTGAAGTTGTTTTGGCAATCAGCAGATTAAACTGGCTTCCTCAAGTGTTAAGCAGCTTAGAGTAGAGGAAAGCTCACATCTGAACTGTTCAAATTGCGTGAGTGGGCTGGTTTGTTCTGAACCCTTTGCTGATTAGACTTTCCTCTTACTTTTACAATTCTAGAGCTATGTAAACTGAATATCTTCCTTTTGCACCAAACGGTTGCTCATTTCTCCTTCTCAGCCCAGGATATATTGCACTGCTTTATAACATGACACAATTAAAAATATTGAAGATTTCTTCTGCTTTTTAAATTCCTTGATTAAAACAAGTAATATTTTGAAGTTGGAGTTTTATTTTTAATCTCTTGATTCTGTCCTAGATCTTAATGAAAGCAGTCAATCAACTGTGTAACAAAGTACCAGGGGCTTCTGTGATGTTGTTCAGCTCACAAGCAGCCGGCCAGGTGTTTTGTGCTTGCCAGGTATCCAAGGTAGGTGGGATTCCCTGTGATTCTGCAGTTTCCATTATTCTGAAAGGATAGAAGCAAAATCTTCATGTTCTTTGAATGAGAGCAAATTTTGAAATTTATTTTTTCACTAGAACATATTTTTAAATTTTTCTCCTAATATCATTTTTTTTACTGATCATTAGAGTCATCAGTAAATACCATGACATTAAAAGAAAATTTTGAGTTCCATTTTTCAAAATGGGCCCAGTAAAATACTAGAATGCTTGTTTGGTGTGGAGGTTAGAAACCACGAGGCTGTGTGTTCTAGTCCTGCCCTAGGCACAAAGCCAGCTGAATGACCCGGCTGGAAGGTACACAAAGGTACACAGTAAAAATAGTACATTTTTCTCTCTTTTGAACAAAAAGTAACAGTAGAATTACATCACCATCATGCCTAAACAATTTTATAAAAATGAATTAGTGGCTCTGCAGCATTCATATACTTGGTTATATGGTAGACAAACATTTCAGCTTTTCATTCCATTTCAGACTTTCACTTGTAGTTACATGTAGGAAATCACATGTTGGAGATTATTGTTGTTTTGCACTTACACGGTGATGGAATTTGGCCAAACAAGTTGGAGATGCTAATTAAGGCAGGGCTAACTTAAGAAAAACTGATCAGCAGAAATGACTTGATATTAAAGGAATGGTGGGCACTCTCAATATGCTGTCACTGCAACTATAGGTAATGAATTATTTCTTAAATAGCTTCTCATCTAAAATATATTATCCAAAAAATGTCCTCTTCTAAACAACCATATTAATTTACAATATTTTAGTTATCAATTTGTACTGCTTTCAGAAATACGTGAAATCTGATCTTTGAACGCACTAATATGTGAAAAAATATAAGTGGTAGTTGATTTATATCAGGGTTTTCCTCTTAGTGATTAATTAAATTGCCTTTATATACCAATAGTCCTTGACTTACTACCATTTGTTTAACAACTGTTCAAAGGTACAACAGTGCTGAAAAAAAGCAATTTATGACAGCCAGAGTCCCTGAGATCACATGATCAAATTCATGCATTTGGCAATTAGCATGCATTTACGAAGATTGCAGCATCCCAGAGTCACATGATCATCATTTGTGGCCTTCCAAGGGGACTTCCAACAAAGTCTATGAGGAAAGTCGAATTTGCTTAATGACCCCACAATTAATAACCATGGCAAAAAAGTACCGTAATAAAATCATGTGTGACTCAATGATCTCATCATTTATCGACAGAAATTCTGTTCCCAAATGTGGACATAAACTATCAGTCCACGCTCGATTTCCCTTAATGTGTAACAAAGATTGCAAATTGTCAAATTGTTATCATTTCTATATAACAAAACGGACAAATGTGGTTTTTTATGCACAATCTCCATTTAATTCAACAATATTTTCTTGCCACAGACCACATACTACCAATAGCCTTTCTACCAATATTTGCTAATCTTAAAATTTCTCCTTCCATTTCTCAGATTAATAAACATTCTAGTAAAGTATACAAATTCAGAGAGCTAGATTGATGTAGTGGCTAAGGCACCAAGCTGGAAAATAGGAAACTAAGCTCTTGGGCCAGTTATTCTCTCTCAGCCGTAGAAAGGAGACAATGGCAAACACACACACACACACATATATATATCTGTCTAATTTCTCTCCCCCTCCACTCCTATCTATCTATAGACTAGACAGGATGGGTGGAGAGAAGAGAAGAGAAGAGAAGAGAAGAGAAGAGAAGAGAACAAAACAGAACAGAACAGAACAGAATAAAATAGAATTATTTTATTTTAAATAGTGTGATTGGACACATAAGGAATTTGTCTTGGTGCATATGCTCTCAGTGTACATAAAAGAAAAGATACCTTCATCAACACTTGCAACACTTAATGATAGTCATAGGCTACAATTAAGCAATCAGGAAACAATTACAGTATAAATGGTAAGGATATAAGCAACAAAGTTACAGTCATAAATGGAAGGAGATGGGTGATGGGAACGATGAGAAGGTCAATAATAGTGCAGATTTAGTAAATAGTTTGACAGTGTTGAGGGAATTATTTGTTTAGCAGAGTAATGGTGTTCGGGAAAAAACTGTTCTTGTGTCTAGTTGTTCTGGTGTTCAGTGCTCTATAGCGTCGTTTTGAGGGTAGGAGTTGAAACAGTTTATGTCCAGGATGCGAGGGATCTGTAAATATTTTCACGGCCCTCTTCTTGATTCGTGCAGTGTACAGGTCCTCAATGGAAGGCAGGTTGGTAGCAATTATTTTTTCTGCAGTTCTAATTATCCTCTGAAGTCTGTGTCTTTCTTGTTGGGTTGCAGAACCGAATAAGATAATAATAATAATCTTATTATAATAATAAGATAAGAATAAGATAGACAGATAGACAGACAGATCCTGCCTAAGGCTGAGAGAGAGTAACTGGCTCAAGTACTTAGTTTTCCAGTCACACACACACATCTATCTACTTCCTCTACTTTTTTATCATGTAGATATAATTTGCAATTATTCACTCCATTTTTCCATATTCCTGACTAACAGCTCTATTTTGGTTTTTATTACCTTAATTTTCAGAACTCTATTCCTTGTTGCTTCATACAACCTAATATTCATGAGAAATCATGTAAGCTCTCAACTAACAACAAAATATCATCTACATACAAAAGCATGTGTAGTCCATAATTCAGGACTATTCATATTGCCATACACTTTCTCTTAATCAGTTAACGCACAGTGCAGTTCTTCTTTCACATGAATACATGTCTCAATTACCTGCTGCAGAGCAAAAACCCGGTCCTCATTCTTGGCAGTTCATCTATGTTCTATTAACTTGTTCCCCTTCTCAGAGTTCATTATCAAAGGCTTCTGCAGCTGACTGGGCTCTCGCTGTTTGTACTCAAATGGGAGGCAAAGCAGAAGGTTCTGGAGTTGTAGCGAAAGGCATGGCGAAGACCAATGATGTACAGATGATACTGGCAGCAGCCCGGGAATATGCAAAGAATATATTTTGATGCTTGGTTGTGAGGAATTTGGATGTTCGCTTGAATGACTGTGAATCCTAATGAGTTTTGTACATTATGGTCCTGCAACCCTTCAGATTCTTCTGGATTATTGGACTGGTAGAATGAGCTGCTTTGGCTAGCCAGTGTATATAAATAACTTCTTTCATGAAATACAATTTGCACATGATGTTAAGAACAACAACAAAGATTATCCTTTGACCAGTCATGTAAGGACAAGGCAAGTCACAGGTAAATATAATCAACCTCTCAGAATAGCCACTAAGAAAGAAATAACTATATTTCTTTGACAATAAAAGATATAAGTTGGTTGGCTGCAAGATCATGTTTTTTTATTCAACAGAACAAAAAGTATGCTATCTCACTGGAACCATTTTCCTGATTATACAATGGAGCAAATTATTTCCGGGCAAGTATGCTATCTAGCCTTTCTCTGGCTGGTTGTACAAATTTTGCAAGGAAGAATTACTTTGAAGGGAGCTTTTGCTGGCTGAGGTATTCTGGGAGTTGAAGTGCACAAGTCTTAAAGTTGCCAAGGTTGGAGACCCCTGGTTTAAAGCACTTCACACAAATAATAATTCTGGTGCAAACCACTCTAAATTTCTTATATCCAGATTTATCATCTACTTGTTTACAATCATCTGCCAGGGTTTGCTAATCATGCCTGGATTAATTTTAAATAGGTCACAGTTACCACTTTTTTTCAACTCAATTTTTTATGCTATCCTTATCCTTTTTACATTGCTCCAAAATCAAGACCATTTGTTAACCTTGCAATAATTTTTTGGGAACAGAGGGTGGGGAACTTGTGGCTTTCAGAAAAACACTTGTAACAGACCAATTGATGAACAGAAATAGCAAATTTGAGCTCACCTTTTATGAAGTCTCATAGTACGAGACCCTTTAAAGTCTCAATTGCAGAACTACTCTCTTATCATTTGATGGAAAGTATCAGCTGAGACTTTCCCATAGATTCAGAATTTAGCCATAAAATGTTTTTTATTAGAAAAGACTGTTGCTGGAAATTCATAATGGGAGCTAATGAATCTTTCTTAGAAAAAGCACCACCTCTTATTTTCAGATTCCAAACTTCCTAAAAGTGTTCCTGATGATATTTGGGCAATCAGAGGATTTTGAGTTGTCTTAACTAAATGGTACATTTCTGTTAAATCCACCCCTATCAACAACAGAGAAGGAAAATACATACATGTATGCGTGTTCTTAATTGCAACCAAGTACTGTCCCAATACATGGTTAACTAGCAAACATATAGAATGTTTTACAATGTGGAGCCTTGGGAACTATATGAAGGCACCTTTCTTCCTTGCTTCAGTCAGCACTGGTGCATTGGAAGTGAAGGAAACTCAAACCCATTGGGTTTGTTCATGCTTCTGAAAACAGCAGAGCTAATGTTCAGAATGTCTTTGTTTGGATTCTAAGAAGCAAAAAAAAATATGTTTGCATTAGTGTAATCTTCCATCAGTGTCATCAATATAATACTATTCAAAAAGAAAACAATTTTCACATTAAAAGCTGTGTCTATCATGTCACTATGTATTTATTGAATTTATTTGCTGCCCATCTTGTAACGAAATGACTCGTGCACCACTTTAGATGCACATTTATAAGCCAAAATGCTAGTTTAACCACATTCTCTATTTATATTCCAGCTAAACAGTGTGTCAGAAGTGTTTTGCTGATTTCTCAATTAAACCATGGCCCAGAATTTCAAGAAATTACTATTAGCATTACAAATCCTTTATATCATTTTTAAAGTATATTATTTCACACTTTTTAAGGACTTTCATGAAATCTAATAATAATAACTTCTTGACTAAATAATAGTGGTATGTACAATATAATTGGTCTATTAACAAACATTTTGCAACAGGCCTTAAGCTGCCTACAGGTAAAATAAAAATTTAATGTAATTATCAGTAGAGGAACATGTGTTAATTTGGGTTGTTCTTCAATTTGCTGGTACTTTTTCCATAGTACCTAGCCATTTCCGTGGAATTTGTTCTAGTGATGCACTTAATAGTTTTATTTTAGACAAGCAGTACTTTGAACACTGCCCATCTCTTGCCAAATATTAGACAAAATGCAATGTTCAAATAGCAATAGCACTTAGACTTACATACTGCTTCATAGTGCTTTATAGCCTTCTCTAAGCGATTTTACAGAGTCAGCATATTGCCCCCAACAATCTGGGTCCTCATTTTACCGACCTTGGAAGAATGGAAGGCTGAGTCAACCTTGAGCCGGTGAAGTTTGAACTGCCAAACTGCAGCTAGCAGTCAGCTGAAGTAGCCTGCAGTGCCACCTTGGCTCAAATCACTTTAGTAATGAGAAAACCCTGTTCATTAGATGCGATAACACTACTAGTTTCATCATCTCTGACCTAGTATTTTATGAGAGTTGGAATCCAACAACTTTAGAAGATAATACATTCCATAACCTTATGTCAGCCAGAAATTGATATAAGATGGACGGCTATACAAATACTTTAAATAAACAAACTTTTTAAAGCTCCAGCACCACCACAGATTCTAAATTATTTAATTCTATGTAGGAGCAAAGAGTACAATGCCACAGACACACCTGTACTGTAAGGCCTTCACTGACTGAGAAAGAGTATATAAAACCATCCTGCAACTTGCTTCCATTGCCGTCTTTGGGCTGCTGGAGTGGTGGCAGCCGAAGAGAGCATGGCGATTCATTGAGCCTGGCCTGTCTCTTCTGCAGCAGCAGCTGATTTCTCAGCACTAGAGAAAATAAAAATATCAGTTACAAAGCTTTTTTTTTTTAAACCTACATGGAAAGCATTGTATCCATGTTGTACCAAGGGACCTGAAATGAAGGGACCTGAAATGTACCATCAGAATGCTGATGGAAACACTAAAAGGAAGTGATAATGGATATAAGTTGGAAAGTGCAATGTGGCTTTATCCTGTAAAAGGAATGTAGAAACTAGATTTTTGCTCTTTGATAGGTTCTTGAGCAATTTAAATATAAGCAAGTTTATTGGGCATTTCTTGATTTAGAGAAAGTATGAAGAAAATTGAATTGGCCTGAATTATGCAATACTTTGCATGTTTATGTAGCTGGGGGCTAATACAGGATAGAGCAGCATATGACGGAAATAAATCATACATGAGAATTAAATGCCACCCCTAATGGCATTGTCTCTGGTTGTTCAGTATATTTATGGATATGTTTGTAAGGTATACTTGTGGCGAAGATAGATGTTCTGTTGGTTGGGGATGTAAATATTTTTACTTCCAGATAAAGCTAAGTATCACACTGATTTGCAGTGAATGTTAGCTTCTATAATTCAAGGACTATGGATTTTAAGGTTAATGTGATGCTTTAGTTGTGGCAGGAAAATGGAGAGACAAATTCTAATTTAAACGTACTGTAATATGGTTTATTCAGAAAGGAGACAGCACAATCACTATGCGTTTATGTTTTTTCTTCGATTTCCACATGACAACAGACCTACCTGGAACTCTTTGTGCACTTGCCACAGATCTCTTGAGCCAGTGTTTTTGAAAGGCAGCCCAATATGGCATTAGCATGCTGGAGACTGAATCCTTCAGACTGTCAAATAAACTTGGAGGTGGAATCTCCTTCTGGAGGGCCTGCTCAGCTGCCCGGATAGCTCTGCCCAACCTCTTATTATCTACAGCCACCTGCAGGGCAAGCCACAGACATTTAGCATTCTGCATGACAAGATTACCCCTTGGAACTATAGCTCCTTTTTCCTTTTCCTCTCCAGTCGCACAGTAAGACACGGACCTAATTATTTGGAGGTCAGCTGTATGATCTCCTATTATTTTCCTGCAATTTTGACCTCTGCTGGGATGGAATTTGGTTTCACTGCTAGAATTACTAAGGCAGCAGTAAATGATCAGCCAGGACATTCTCTAGATAAAAGAAGCTGAAATAAATTTAGCTAATGGGAAGTGGATGATGGCATTTCATTATTTTGGAATTGCTTCTTTGGCAATTCTAGGAATACTGACTGCTAGATTATTAGGCTTCTCAGTGCATCTTGGTATATTTTCTCTGAAATTTTTGATGCTATTGTTTTGACTCCTTGTCCCTTTTGGCTTTGTACAGACTCCTGGGCAATATCAGTGATGCTAATTACTTTCACAGATACGTATGTGATTACCATTTATTTATAAAAAGCACCGTATATTGCCTCCATTCCTTTAACCTCTCAGAGCAGCCTGCAAGCGACAGTTAAATATCATAATATATCAAACATTAAAAGGTCTAGTTAATAAATCTGTTTTGAGGCCAATGCTAAATTGTAGGATGGCTTCGCCTGTTTCAATTAAATACCAAGGAAGGTATGATGAAATCTATTTTCCAGTGAAGCATTTTCTGTATTCTCTGCTCTTGAGAAATTGTTAGAGAATTTCATTTTCTTTTGGAAACCTTTGAAGAAAGTATTCTCTGCCAGCAAATTTGGCAGAGTGTTTTAAAGATCATAATGTCCGTCCATGGTTATTTCTCTTTAATACCGACAGTGTAGCAATCAAGACGATTTCTCCTTTACCATAGATCACGGGTGTCAAACTGGCGGCCCGCAGGCCGGATGCATCACGCGTAGGCCATGCCCACCCCAGCTCCGTGAATGGGGAAAATGCCGCGAAACGTCACATGATGGCAACGTGAAGCCGCAAGTTTGACACCCGTGCCATAGATAGTATGAGCACTTTTACATGGAAGTGAGATAATCCTATATGTACATGAGGTGGTAGTAAGAAATGATTAGCAAAAATACAGAGAAACTATTTTAAAATTTGTTTCCCTGTATTTTTACTAATCAGTTCTTACCAACCAACCTGTTAAATGGACCACTCCACCTGGGGAATAAAAATAACATTGAGCTCTTACCTGTAGCCGAGGCTCAATCTGAGATGCAAGGAAACAGTCATGTATCACAAGAACCTTCTTCTTCAGAAGAGTCATGTCAGGCCAGTCATGATGAGCATTTTTAAATTTCTGCACTTCCAGTAGAAAATGCAAACCACTCTCCAGCACAGGTGTGCCATATACCTGGAGGTGTTTAACGAAATGGAGCATCTCCACGGTGGGCCAGCCTTCTGCAGCCTCTTTTAGAGACTGACAAAAAGAGTCTTTGTCTTCCCTTGTAGGTTTTGCTGTGGCTGCTGATGCATCTTGTGCTTCCATGTTCCTTATATGCCTAAGAGCTACTTTTCCAGCTATCACATTTAGGAATGGTTCCAGCTTGCACCAGCGTTCTTCTGGAATCTGAGAAGGCACCAGTCCATATTTCTTCAACCCTTCACTCATCCCATCCCAAAACTGCTCAAAAGTAGGAACAACCAGGGAACGTAATAAGAGCTGGATTTCATTCCAGGTGACGTCAGTAATTTCTCCCTGGGCCACTTCTTCCTTTATTCTTTTCTTCAGTTCTTTGGGGAAGGGGATACTGGATCTTAAAACCCCCAACTTGTTCCACATATCTAGAAATTTGACTGCATAATTCACTTGTTTTTCATTTGCTGGGACTTCCAAGCAGGCCTCCATTTCCTGTAGCAGTCCTAAAACCATCTGAAGTTCTATATTCTGCATTTTACAGGCTGCCTTTTTGTACACATTTAAGATAACTGGGTTGCTAAGAAAATCTGGCACATTTTGAGGGATGGGTGAGTCCTGAAGAACTGGTGATTTTCCCCTACTTTCCTGGTCTGTACTGCTTATGCTGGGAGATTTGGAAACTACCCCTGTGGGAGATTTGGAAACCGTCTTCCTTTTACCCCCTTTCCTGTGTAACCCTCTTTCTTTTGAGCCATGAATATAATAGGTGTTTGGTTTCTGCTTCTTTATCCTGCAAGCAGAATGGCATATAAATAAGAATTTCCTCTTACAGAAAGAGATACAAATATTCAGTTAAAATATTGCCACTAAATGAAAAAATATTATTGATGTACAAAGAAAACACTCATGTTTAAGAATAAGTAACAGAAATGTCCTAAATGCAATGAATTCTGGTTTTTACAAAATGAATTCTGGCTTCAAAACTTTAAAATTTCACATATTATTTGGCAAAGAGTGAAACAGCAGCAGAAGGCAAAGGACAAAAGAAAGCCGCCAAGGTCAAGACCAATTTCATTTGCAGATTCCTTTCCTCTATAACTACAAGGGCTAGAAATTAAAACTCATTATGGCAAAATTGGAACAATTAAATTCTGGCTTGTGCTAATTGTTTGTTGTACTTTAGTTTCCACTTTGTAGTAATAATTGAGTTACTGCAAAGAACAAATCTCTGAACTTCCTAATCTTGATCAAATTGCTGACTGTCCGCTTCCTTCAGCATCTTATTCATATCTTTAAAAATTAACTCCAATTACTGATTTACTTTTGAGATAACAGTACAATCTTATGGCCATCTCCATAGAAATCCTCCTGAGTTAAATTACATATTCAAATAAGTCTATACACTAAACCACAATATATGAAATCTGTTTTAAAACTTCGATATAATTTGAAGATATGCCACCGTATGGCCACCCAGGCTACCAAAATAACCTTTCATTTCCACAAAGTTTTTGAGTACCTCCCAATTCTGTCCTGATTGCTTCTATGGTCTTTGCTTTCAGAATTTTGGACATCCGAACGAGATATTGGTACACAGTATCTGTAAGAAATAAAAAATAGCTAAAAATATATTTAAGTTATTATTTGAGTGTTTACAAATTATTTGCAATGAGTTTTCTTTCTTGACCAAATTACATGTCTCATGTAATTCGTTAAAGAACTCTTAAAATCTCCATTAACATAGCAAAAACAACATTTGGACTTGGCCATTGTCTGCACAATATTACAAAGACTCAATTTATAATGTTGCAGGTGCATAATCTTTGAAATATCTGCCATCAGAAAATGCATACAATTTTCAGAAAATTCAGAATAGGCATCCTGGCACTCACTCAAGGAAAGTTGTGACTTCATGGCGAACGTAATGGAGCCACACCCCAGCTAGAATAGGCAGCACATATTGAATCATGGGTTGAAAAGCAGAAAATGTCACGTCTCCACTGCCAGTGGAAAGTATTCTCTCAAGATGCTGGATGTAGTCTAGCATACTGGAACTAAACTCTGCAGAGAAAAAAGAATCAGAGCACAAGAAGACTCCACCTTCAAAGAATTTGTTCATAGGCCAAGTGCCCCCAAATAATTAGTAAATGAATAAATCTGATAAAAGCTGAAAATAAAAAATGAACAAAATGTTTGTTATGAAATAGGATATCAATGCCTACAGTATGGTTCACACCATAGCAGTTTAGTTAGGCTTTAATGGTCTTTCCAAACAGTAAACAATCTGTTTAATCAATGGGACAGAATTAAGGTTACCAAGAATAATAATCGATTACTGTAGAACTAATATCAGTCTCTACAGCCAAGATATACTGTAACCATCCTACAGAAATGTCCTTCCAACAATGAATTATATATCTTAACTTTCTTCAATCATAAAACACTCATACTATCACAACTCATTTTTTATTCTAATATATTGTAGGAACAACATATTTAAGTCAACGTTGCCCATCTACCTGTTTCTCTTTCTATCTCAACTTCAAAAATACTAGATGACATGGCATTAAGAACATAGATTTCACATTCTAAAGATATCTGCCCCCACATTCAAGCACCTACATTCTGGGTAGTGATTCTTTCCAGTTTGGTAGGCTTTTTGCAATGAGGGACTGATATGATTAAATCAGATTCCTTCATCATCGCCCTTCCAATACAGCTCACCTGCATTGCATTCTGTGTAAGTGGCCAGAAACATATGAAAAATCTGCCACGCTATATTCTGTACTTCAGATGGGCTTGTGTGGTTCTGTGCATTTTCGTAACATTTTAGCTTCTTCCACAGCAACAGATGATTAATCTTTTGTGGATCCTCAAATCTGGGGAGGAAACATGAAAGATATCTACTTCGGCATGAAGTGAAATGTAGGACTTCTGCCAAACCAAAAAAGGGATGCTGATCAGCATAAGCATCATGCTTTTTGTTGTGGTCGCCAGCAGCCTGCAGAGCTGGCAGCGGAGTCAGACAGTGAGGAGACTGGGGAGGAACATAGGCCAGTCCTGGAGTCTGGGGAAGGCCCGGACGAGGGCTCTATATCGGAGGCAGAGATGGGGCCAGGGCCATCTGGGAGTGATGCGTGGACTCCGAAGCCCCCAGAGAGGCAGAGGAACAGGAGGAGTCTGTTCCTAGTGCACGCATGCGCAGAGCTGCCAGAAGGCAAGAGCAGCTAAAGCAAAAGGGACGACTTGGGAGTAAGGCCAAGAGATGATTGGCTCCTCCCATAAGGCTTAAAAAAGAAACAAAGTCACTTGGGCCTTTTACAGGAAAGCAACGTTGCTAACTCTGTTTTCAGTCGGCATCTCTTGTTTGTTTCTGAATTCCGTGGGGCTTTGCCAAGTAAGGCCTTTGGCAGGGTGTCACAGAAGATAAAGGCTGGTGATTATCCCGAAAGACTTCTTCCGAAGGACTTTTTTTTGCAACTAATTGGGACTCAGCTGGGAATGAACCTAATTCTCAGCTATTACAATAAAATAGGTTTTTTGAGGGACTAATTGTGTATTGTAATGACTCAGTAAGCCTGGGTCACAACACTTTTTTTAGAGGATTCTCACAATCAAATATCCACCTATGGGTAGTAAATAAAGCAAGATAATGAAATATGGGACATTGAAAGCAGCTGAGAAACTCACCGAGTCAAGTAGTGAAGGAAACCATCCCCATCTCCCAGATCGCACATCAGTGCCTCAAGAAATCGAATGGTTGTCAGTGTTTCAAAGGAGTCTTTAAGGGAGCCTAACAGTCTTTTTGACCCAGTTCCTTTTCTGCTTTTCCTAAATGATAAAACCAAAACTGAATTTTCAGGATCTTTCTGCTATACAGGAGATAAGATCAGAACTGCATTCAGATTTTCCTAAACCATTCTAAGACCTGTTTAAGAGTAAAGCAGAATTACCAGTCTTGTTCATTAAAACCAAAAAGCTTGCTTTCATTCCCCAATAGAAGCAACCTTGGTCCTCTAGAGCAGCGATGTCAAACTCGCGGCCCACAGGCCAAATGTATCACGTGCTGGCCCACCCCCGCCAGTTTAGCAAAGGGGAAAAAAGTCCCATTATGTCACATGATGCCACCTAGAGCAAGTGTGTCCAACCTTGGCAACTTTAAAGACTTCTGGACTTCAACTCCCAGAATTCCCCAGCCAGCAGGGGACTTGAGTTCTGCAAGTGTTAAAGTTTCCAAGGATAGATACCTCTGCTCCAGAGTATGTCTTTCTTGGTTTATTTCTATACTGATTTTCCTCCTGGAGAAATGGTTGACAAGAAACAACTACAGGCGAAACCATCATGCCACTGTCAAAGTTTAGGGAAACATAAATTTTCTTGACAACTGTCACAGCATTGTAAAAGAAATTTAAACAGTGTTTATATAGCCTCCTTTCTGCATTTCTACTAACAATTGGAGAGGACAGAACAGGCTTTTCATTTGTCAGTTACTGAATATTGTTAAGTTTTTCTGCTGAGAATTTGGCCATTGTGATATCATTTTCATTTGCACTGATTATTATGATGTAGTCATTAGATTTACACTCCAAATTTGCACAAAGCAGCATAGATAGCACTTCTCCCTCTGTGTTTTGAGTTTGTTGTTCTTTTGCACAGCATCAACCTTGTGAGGCAGGCTTCACTAAGAAATAATGATCAGCGCAAAATGAGCATGTGAATTTCCTCAGGATAGGATGCTTAAGGATAAACTGCATCATATTACAACAAAGGTTTTGTAAGGTGTGCACACCCACACCCAGATTATTTTAATAAACACACAAATGTAGACACTAACTACAGATCCTGAGCAGCTAAGGGCAATTAGCTGATTATTTTTTTTTAGCAATAGCATTTAGACATACACTGTCCCATGGTGCTTTACAGCCTCTCAGGGCAGTTTACAATAGCTATAGCACCTAGACTTTGCCTCACTGTGCTTTACAGCCCTTTCTAAGCGGTTTACAGAGTCAGCATATTGATCCCAACAATCTGGGTCCTCATTTTACCCACTTCGGAAGGATGCAAGGCTGACTCAACCTAGAACCAGTGAGAATCAAACTGCTGATCTGCTATCAGCTGGCAGTCAGCAGAAGTAGCCTGCAGTACTGCGTTCTAACCACTGTGCCACCACAACTCTAATTTTAATTTTATTACAAATTTAATATATAATAATATAATAAATCAATTGATTAAGCTTCAAGGGGAAGAAAGCCATTAGGATGCATGATTACAATAAAATAACCATCAGTATTAAAAATAATACAAACTAGCACTTCTGTTTTATGGATTGGTACTCACATCGTTTTCCAGTCTTTGTTTTTTTTCATGTAGTTCACCATGTCCTTTTGGTCACCCGTAGCAGGAAGCACTGTAGCCAGAGGCAAAGAAAATGGGAAACCGCCACCCCAGAAAAGTTCCTCTTCAATAGGCACCTCTGAACTGGGTTCAAACCTGTAAAAGTACTAAATTGAACTGACAAGGTATTTCAGATTAAATCCATATTTATAGTTTTGGTTAAATGAAGAAAATCGAGGGAGTGGTGGGTCTTACTAAACTCCACCGCAGAGTAAGCAAGAACAAAACACGGGACCAACTGTGTATTATATAGTCAATGCTTTATGGCCATTTAGGGCATACTATTTTTTATCTATGCCTATAGCCCAACTCTAAAAGCACAGTGATCCATCCAAGTACAAACCTTAACTGCCTGATTCTCTGATAGTGAATTAGAAATCGGGGAACCCAGTAAGAACGTAATCGTCTTAAGGCATCATATTGTTTCCTGCTCAAGGAAGCAAAAGCTGTCTCCTCTTCCTCTATACTTTCCTCGAGCTGTTCCTGGAGACAAAGAGAAAACATGTAGCATGCATAAAATAGAAACTAAGTTCCACTTTACACATACATATATATTGATGGTTGTGATTGCTGCCACTTCTGAAATTACTGCAATAAAGTTTTCTGCACATATGACTTTCTATTAGAAGAATCCAGAACAAACTGGATGGACCCTTATTTAAAGGGTCCCTTATTTATCCCTTATTTAAAAAGTAAGCCTAATCTACTATTACATCATGGAGTTAATATTTATCTTCTTAAATATGTCAGATTAAAAAGAAAATGAAAACAATAGCTACATGTTAACTATCTTCTAAATGCTGTATTAAATTGATTCCCAGTGTAATCCTTTAATAATTGTTGGAAGTCCCTACTGTAAAGTGAAAAACAAGTCCTTTCATAGCCATATAGCAAAGTACTAAGATGGAAGACATTCCCAAGAAACCTAGTCAATAGAAGGATTCCATGATTATTCTAATTCATGAAGAAAATCTCACAGGACAGAACCTAAAATTCAATTATGCAAGAAATTTCTGCACAGGAAGGCTACAGGAGGCAAAGAACAAACCTCTGAGCCCTGCTTTCTTAGCTAGGTTTCTGATTACTTAAGCTATAACCTGGACAAAGGGACTTGCATTCCAGCTGTATTACTCACTTGAAAAGCAGGAGGGACAGCCAGCCTATACTTGGCTTGAATATCCCTGCCAAAAGAAGAGCAGCAGCATAAACTCCACTTGCATTGGAATATTTCCCTGCTTGCTACTGTATATAAATATATCTATATTTTATTCATTTTTTTAAAAAAAGAGGATGGGCAGTATTTCATACATGATACTAGCACTGCACATTACATTCTGATCATGTAGCATTCCCTCTACTCTTAAAAGAAGCTAAGAATCTGCCACAACCTCACCTCCCACAAGCACTGCAATTCATGAAGATCAGTTAGTGCACCTCACCCTCCACCATTTCCTCCAAATTATTTGTCCCTATATTTCAGGCTTCTCAAATATCCCAAGGAATAAAAGAACAAGCTGGATGTTTTGTATTGTACAGCATAAATATAGCCGCAGTATATCACCCAGTTATATATTTTTTTTTAAAAAGGGAACTCCAGATTGTAGATTGTGGCTATCCTCTTCTTAGAAGCTCAAATCAACAGAACTGGAGATAAGGAATAATATTTCTCCTCTTTGTGCCTTCTCACTGTTTCACATGGAAAGCAAATAAATAAGCAGCAGCAACCAGGAGCTACAGCAAGGCCAGAATGGAGTAATGAAGGAGGCATTAATTAATAGATACTCATCAATACCATGATGCTGGCATCTGTGCAGGAACTAGAACAAGTACTTATAAAAACCCATCTTTCTTGTTTTTAGTCCATTAATTAGTTTAAATCATGATAAAAGTAATCCCTGAGGAGTGAGAAAGAATTTCAAGATCATATTGCTGGGCTTCCAAATGGTCTGCTATTTACCTCTCCTCATAATTAAGAAAAAACAGATGAAATTATGCAATCAGATTTTTTTTCTTCTTCTGAAATTTTAATGGAATGAAGTTTTGCTTTTAGGTCTATACCAGGGGTTGGCAAAAAGGTGACTACAAGTTCAGTCATGACAATACATGATATTTCCAAAATTCCAACTAGAATTTAAATGATAAAATTTTGAAACAGCAATCTTCTTAGACTTGCTGAATCTTTATTTAGATTAAAATCCTGCAAGACCTCACAACGTTGCTGTCAGGGCTCCAAGTAACAACCCCAAAGCAATCAAAACTCTGAGGCATAGAGCTTTTTCAAAGCATAATTTTATTTGCGATGTCATGTTGGCACAGCTGGTGAAAACCCAACTCTGAAGGACCCAAAGTTTTCCCCACTCAAATCAAAACCCAAAGTTCTTGCCTCCCAGGTCACATTTCCATCACGTGGTCCAATCAGGTCACAGTCCCAACTCCGGCTGGCTTTGGTCCACTACTGTCCAACACCTGGTACAGCATCCTTGGCTCCCACAGGAAAGAATGCTATTTTGGCTACACATCCCCCAGCTACCTCTACCTCCCCCCTCATGTTCCCACAGCTCCAGCCGGCCTTGCTGTGGCAGCCCTGAAGATGCTCCCAAAATGGCTTCAGGGCTGACAGTTGCAAGAACTGGCTTTTATTTAAGAAAACTCATTGGTGTGCCTACCTAAACAGTTTGCCTTCCTACTATCAAATGTTGCCATGAAGGCAATTTGCTTTCTACTAAGTTATTTATTTCATTTCATTATGCTTTAAAATATTACAATTACAATTAACATTTTTTAAAAAATGTTATTAATATATATTATATACGAACTACAAGAAATACATAACTAAGTGATTAATATAACTCCACAAGCTTTAATTAGCTCTGCTGAAAAACTACAGGTTTGATCTGTGGTGCCTTCACTCTCGCTCTCCCCAACATTCCGTTAGCATCTTTGGAAGTAATTCAAATGATTTAAATACTCCTCTCATTAATCCACTATTTCTGATCAGATAAAACATGTCTAAAGTTAATGAGGTTTTTATTTCACTTTATTTCAAATCAAAAGCGCTATCACATAACACCACCACTCCAAACTAGGACCCAGTAATAAATCTCAGCCCATTACTTTGCACAGCTTAATTAGGAAGCTAGGCTCAGATTTAGCTAAAGTCTCTGAAGCATGAGAGATACTGCAGCTAAATAAGAATCTTTAATGCCGTTAGAATGGAATTGTTAAGCCACCGATTTCCTTCTGTCAATATAGGGTAAAATTGTCTTTTTTATACATGGCAGTTTAAGGCTATTGCTGCTTTTCATCACCCTTCTCACATTTCAAAGGAATCGTTACCCTACATTTCATGGCCTTAAATGGTTATTGATTGTTGACATAACTGATATTTCTGCTACCACTGATTAATGTTTCTTTATGCCCATGATCAAATTTACCCATCATTATTAGTTTGAGAAATACGCTAGAATAACATTCTCACCGAAAGGCACTGGAAAAGAACAGCTGTGTTTCCTGTGGAGAAACTGTGGCCTCCAAGTGCCTGGTACAATCCATGATATCTTCACAATCAATCCAGAAGTTTAACAGGTGGCTTCCTAATGTGTTATGGAGAAATTCCATAAAGTCCTCCATACCAGCTCTCTGCATTGTAAAAAATAGAGGAAGGGAGGGGAAAAAACAATGCGAATGGAGGTACCTGTAGCAACAGCTACAGTATGTATCTGAAGTGAGGGTGAATAGTTTAAACATGCTTTTAAAAACCTCTTGTGGTGCATTTATTTATGTATTTATTTATTTTATCCTATCTTTATTATTTTTTTATAAATAACTCAAGGCGGCAAAAATATATAATACTCTTTCCTCCTATTTTCCGCACAACTACTTCATGAGGTGAATTGAACAAAGAATGCTTTAAGGACTGAGTATTAAAGACATGTCCACATGGTTACATCAACTTTCAAGGCCTAGGAGGTTGGAGTTAATCCAGAGCAATTGCTTGTTGTTGGGAAAGACGTGTGCCATTGCGTACAATTATCTGCTGCACCAGAGGTCCCCAACCCCCAGTCCGTGGACCAGCACAGAAACTGGGCTATGCAAACAAGCAAAACCCCATCCACGAGATGCAGGCAGCACACAAAACCACCTCCCCTCCGGTCCGTGGAAAAACCTGTCTGCACAGAACCGGTCCCTGGTTCCCAAAAGGTTGGAGCCACTGTGCTACACTTGGTATATCAAATCCTTGGAAAGCAAAGAACTCTCAAAAACATAGAAATCCATTTAAAATAAATATCCATTTAGTTAAGTGTTTCAGCAGGATGCAATGTTACCCACAGTTCCTAGGACATCTTCTTTAAGTTGCTGCAAAGCAGCACTTCCAGAACCAGAAGGAAAACACTTGTCCTGATGCTCTTCCTTTGGAATAATTGTTTCTGTCAGATCAAATTGCAAAACCTGCCGGCGTCCTGAGAATGGCTTCTCATAATTACTGGAGGAAAATATAAATCAGGAAGTCAAAAATACATAACTGAGAGGGATAACTTTTTTTTTTGCAGATTATAACTATGACATATTACTGTTTCTATGGACCAGCAGCACAATGTCATGATTCAACTCCGGTATGATGGAGTTAGTGAAGTCAGATAAATATAAGCCAAATACAAACATAAACCAAAAGGCAGCAGTCTGTTATTTCTAGTTACATAGCAAAATCAATACTCTTAAAATCATTTCACAGTCTTAAGAAAGATGAGTCGTAGAACCATTTATCATGGCCACATTCACATGTATTAAATTTTAAGTAGCAATTGCGAGATAAGAAAATATAAGCATCTTATCGTGGCATCCTTAGCAATCAGACTCACCTATTGTTATGAAACTCAATGACCTCTTGATTAGATTCAGTTTTGCTCTGATGAACTGAAGATATCACTTTTTCACCAGCATTTGTCCAACTACTTCCTACAATACAGACACATAATAGAACCAAGATCAAACATTTGATCTACGAAAAGGAAAAAGAGATCCCAGTTCTTTACAAAGGGGTAGAAGATAACCCTGAATTCTATATAATTGAAAGTGACTTTACAGATTTTGGGCGTTTTGTTGTCAAGCTGGCCCTCCCACAAAGCTATGCTTATATATTTGGAAGCATGGATACATATAATGTCCTTCAGGCTGTAAGGATAAGACTGCAATAAACACCACGGCAATAAAAAATAGTAAGACAAACAAATTAAAGGCATGGGATTAGAAAAACAAAGCTAAAACTAATTTACTCCAACACAATTCACTAAATCTTTCTCCCTACCTTTCTATACTTTCATTCCTTTATTCTATTAACTCCAAATCATATATTGTCTTTTGTTCTTTAAACTTCTCACCTCTCTCTTTTGGAGGATTTCATCAACTCTGTCCAAACATGACTTTTTTGATCTTCTCCTTTCTTTAATCTGATTAACTTCCTTCATGGATTTATTTGGTATTTGATCCTAATTCATTATATTTAACCAAACCTTTCTTAATATATTTCTTTCATACAGATCACTTACGATTGTTTTTATTTTTTTATTTTTTATTTGCATTTATATCCCGCACTTCTCCGAAGACTCAGGGCAGCTTACACTATGTCAAGCAAGATTGTACTGTACAATTGTTTGAAACACTGCTGATATCTCAGTGTTTCTCAGAAAAATACACTGAGATACCAATAGTACCTCCTAAGACAAATCCTATCATGATAAGCGCTCTCCTTAGAACTTATCATTACTGTGTTCTGGGCGCACTTAATTCTGGACCTTAATAAAATGAGAAGAAACTTGCTGGATCAGACTAGAGAGTTATCTAGATCTGTATTCTTTTCTCTACATGGGAAGCCCATAAACTGGCTGTGAACACAGTAGCATCTGGCTGCCCATTTTCCATGGCAACACTGTCTCTGTTTTAAGAAGAGCCTGCAATACTTCTTGCTATAGCATTCTCACCATTTCTCCTTTCTATACCGGTATCTAGTCTGAGTCTTGAGGGCTGCAGTCTGCTTGGATGTTCTTCAAATTGGGATTGGTCAAAGCTCAAAATATCAGAGAGCTCCAAGAAAACATCAAGGGACATTTGACCAGATGATTTTGCAAATCGGCCTGCAGAAAAGGATAAAAAATCAGAGTCTCCAAAGTTCTTTTAAGAGTAAACTATTGGATATTATATAAATCAGAAAGGAATGCAATAAATTAATGAGATGGTAGAAAAGTTGAATCTTGCAGCTTTCCATGTCCTCCCAAAATATGTTTTGGAATGTCCTACAATTACTTAGATCATATTTTGCATTGAAAGTAATAGTGAAGACTTCTACATTCTTCTCGTATTAATGAAACTTTGCTTTCTTAATAGATTCCAGTTACATTTTAGCAAAGTATCTTGAACTAGCTGACGTGTAACTTTTAGCTTTTAATTAGAATAAGCCATTTTGCAAACCATCATCAAACTCTTTAACTAATATGGACAATCAACAATAAACTAAATGGCCCCCAGCCTCTGCATCATTTTTTCCATTTTCCAGTTTTCTTTCAGGATTTGAGCTAATTACTACAAACAATAATAAACCTGAAAGCACATTATCACCCCGTTGACTTCAGTTAAGTTGGTGGTCTGACACATGACTTAATCATTCCTGCTCCAAAAATGGTATATTCATATTAGAATGTTAACATTTATTAATAAACCATGTATCAGTATAATAAGAACAATATATTTTAATTGGGGGCACAGTGACCTCACGGTTAAGATGCTGGGCTTGTTGACCAGAAGGTTGGATATTCAAGACCTAAGTATCACATGACAGGGTGAGCTCCCATTACTTGCCCCAGCTTCTGCCTGCCTAGCAGTTCAAAAGCATGCAAATACAAGTAGATAAATAGGTACCACTTCGGTGGGAAAGCAACACCATTCTGAATGCCTTGGCATGCACGCACGTGCACGCACACACACGCGTATATGTATTTACATGGTATATTTTTAATTAGTACATAATGCCATAATCATCACTGTGTCTGTGAATGGACATGTATGAAAGATGGAGTATGAGAGAGTTGAGTTCTCTCAACTCAGGTCAAAGATGCTTGCACAGGAAGACTTCTGTGTATGCAGCATGTGGAAAAGTATCACCATGAAGAGTTCAAAGTCACATGTTTAGTTTGCCAAAGAATTGATCTTCTCATATGAAGTGAATGAAACAATGACTCTGAAGTACTGAAAAGTACCAAGGTCTAACCAGCAACGAAGGGACCAAGGCAGGACCAGTGAGACTTTGATGTTAGTCATACCTTTTTGGAGAGTATAAATGTGGCGGAGCATTGGCCCCTTTCACGTGGAATAAAGCATTCCATGTGAACTGTTCCCCACCTTTCTTTTGGAATTCAAACACAGCATGGCCAACTAGACTTTCAGTTAGGAAAATACATATACTTATATAAATATGAGACAGAGTGGCTTTTAGAAAGTGAGAAAGTGAATAAAAGGCTAAGCTTTAATTTGATTTTATATGCCTGAAAACTTGAACCAAAAAAAAAACCCTAAGTGTTGAGTGTGACAATCATGCTTCTTTAGCCAAAGACTATCCATAGCACTATGCATACAAAGAAACTAGGAAGTAATTTAGATAGGTTGGCGAGATCCCCTTTAGATGATGCAGGGTTAGTTTACAGGTTGACTTACCTAGATAGGCTGGGGTGCTACGTGTTTGACTA
Organism: Ahaetulla prasina; assembly: GCF_028640845.1. Classification (NCBI taxonomy): domain Eukaryota; kingdom Metazoa; phylum Chordata; class Lepidosauria; order Squamata; family Colubridae; genus Ahaetulla; species Ahaetulla prasina. The sequence goes on from NC_080539.1 coordinate 71,968,513, forward strand.
GGACATCTGAGCAAGTCATCCCTCCGCACACCAGATGATGCCTGATTTGTTGATGGAAAACTGGGGATGCTGGAAACGGCGGTACTATCAGACTGACGACTGTAACCACGAATGGCATAACGATTCACTGGGTAATTCTCATCCAGTGGACATACTAACAGCTTTGCTAATTTGTATTCCAAATAATAGACAGTTCTAATAAGAGATTCAAAGCAAAAAAAAGTCTGAGTCCTGAGGCATCCTTCTCAGTCCTTTTTTACAAAATTCAGACTGCATTTTAGGTAGTTCTAAGAATTTCTATTCACATTCAGCTGCACTCCCTGCCTTTCTATCCGAGATGCTTCAGAGAAAGTTGTGATTACTCATGTTCAGATAGCAACAAAGATTTGAGTTGCAGTGTGTCTAATACTTTTCTGAAACCAATAATGCTGCCCATTAAGTGAGTGTTCAGTTTCAACGCTACAGTCATTTTTATTGTTCAAGCTCTGAATAAGCTATGGCTAAATAAATAGCTGTCATTCATTGTTGTTTCTCTGAGAAATAACTGATCAGTAAAATAAGTAGATTACCTACCGGATAATACTTAACAATCTCAAGGTTTCTTATTCACTCCATTTTTGTTGTATGTAAAGATTTGTCCTCATACACAAAGGAACTTCAACTAATCTACAAATATGCTGAGATTTAAGAACTCAACAGAAAGTCAGTAACAGAGACTGACCCAGAAGGTTAAGACATGTGTAAAGATCTAGTACTCAACCTTTGAAATGGGAGAAAGCGCTCCTGAGCTAACCAGCTTAGGGCCCTTTCTCTCTCTACATCGGTTGCTCCATAACACGAAGAACTTGGTTCGTTTGCCAAATGACTGGGAGGTTCCAAGAGGAAGCCATCTAGCTCCTGCAGCCTTCCTGTAAGTCGGTCATATTGCAGTCTAAGAGGAAAAGCCTATGTAAAACACAGTTTAAAAAATTAGTTTGAAAGGCACATTTCAGATACAAAAGATAGGTAGGAAAAAAAAGCAGTTTGCTATCTGTTCTAAGACAAGTACAAATGAGAACATAGTCAGAGGAAATCCAGTTTGTATATCTGGAAAATGTTTTCAGAAAATAAATTCTTTAAGAAATTTCTATATTCTTTGATTCCGAGAATGTCTTCACAAAAATAAGGGAGAATTTGGTTTTCCCAATTAGAAATTGTATCATCAAGCTTGCCTACTGTCAGCTATTAAATAGTGGCAGCCAATTATTAGTGTTAATTTTCCAATTTGGGCAACTTTGAAATATGTATATAGCAACTTTGTTTGGATGGACAGTATTAGGATTTAAATATACTAAAGCTCTAGTATCTCTAGAAATAATTACATCAGTTAGAAAACTATAGAATGGAATCTCTTAAAAAAAGATTTTCCCATGCTAAGTTGACTCTATGGGGAAATCCAAATTTAAAAATTTTGGAAAAGGATAATATGGAAAAATTGGAAGTAAGTGATTACACTGACTCTGAACCAACTAATAGGAGAAAAAAATGATTTTAAACATTCTTTGTGTTAAAGAGATAATATCATCTGTCAGATATAACCCAGTGGCAATATTTACAGTCACATTTGTTCAAAACATTATTTAGACCAGCAGCCTTTTCAACTACTGAGACACCTGAGATAGTAGAAAAACTTGAATCCTTTAAAACTAAAAAAAACCCTACCATTACTTTTTATAAGTATATGTTATCAATAAATCAATTTAATATGCAGATACTAAGAAACACTTACTGTGTGATAAGATGGGCTGCCAATGAATTTTAATAAATAAATAAATGAGTGAGTGGAAGAAATAGACGTTCCCATATTGCCTAGACCAGGGGTGTCAAACTCATGTCATCAGTTGTCATCACGTGACATATTGTTTTTTTCCTTTGCTAAAATGGGAATGGGCATGGCCAGTGTGTGACGCATCTGGCCTGCAAGCCACAAGTTTGACACCCCTGGTCTCTAGACAATGTGAGAGTGTTCTAACTTCTATAGCAACAATATTAATGGATTCTACATTATGATTTATACAATAAAAATATTTAAAATTTATTGGACTCTGTCACATTTGTATAAAACAGACAGTCAAAAATAGCATTTTGTTATAGATATAATAATGCTTCCTTAAAACATATATTTTTACAATTCTTACACTTACTAAGTTTTGCAAGAAAGTACAATAAATATAATTGTACAACAAAACTTAAAATTTTCAGATGATTTTTTTTGAACTACATATCTAGCATTTGGAATTTGACATCTAGACAACATAAATGGATTCTTTGTGTCATTATGTCCAAAACAAATAATATTGCCGCTTTGGAAAGGTAAATGTATGGTCCCATTTACTCAATGAATTGAAGACCTAATTACTCTTGCTATCTACCAGCAGACTGCCTATAAACAGATTTTGTATGGACAAGTATAATGAAATATAAAACTCATTTATATACCACACACACACACACTGTTATATTCATATGCAATTCTAATTGTACTAGACAACTAGGTATAGATTTAACTCCTACTAAAATAACATATTCTTTTTTTCTTTTCTGTTGTATTTTTTTACTTTTTTTTTAAAGCACTTCCTATGTGTCTTTCCCCCACCCTCAATGTATATATTTTTATCATTGTGTTTTCAGAGGGCTGTCATTATTTTAACATAACATAACATAACATAACATAACATAACATAACATAACATAACATAACATCAGAGTTGGAAGGGACCTTGGAGGCCTTCTAGTCCAACCCCCTGCCCAGGCAGGAAACCCTACACCATCTCAGTCAGATGGTTATCCAACATTTTCTTAAAAATTTCCAGTGTTGGAGCATTCACATTTATTTTAAAAAATAAAAGAACAGATATACTTTCCCTCTTTCTTGTCTATTTCTATTATGTAACACAGAACCAAACCATAGGATTTGTTCACCATTAAATGATATTTTGATTAGTTCTAATAAAGATATTTCCTACCAGTGAATTTTTCTTATGGCCTAAAAGAAGTAAAGAACAGCAAAACTCCTTAGCTCAGGTATGTCCTTCTGACCAAAAACAATATTCTAAGCCCAGATAGCAGCAGGCAAAGTAATGAATTCTACTCACAGGCAGAGCCAGGAAAGCATTAAAAAAATCCAAAAAGATGTCATCATAAGTCAACAGTTCTTCTAGAAGCTCATATCCTAAAACAAACAAATCAAAGTCATATGAACAGAAAATTAAAGTTTACAGTCTGCAAAGATTGCAAGTATTATTGACATCCATAGGAAATATCCCATCTCAAAGGTTGTGGAGATAATTTAATCAAAGCTGGCTCTACCCAATGTTCAGGGCACAGTTTAAACCTAAACATTATGCATTCTCTAATATAAAATTGCAGAAACAAATTAAGTATTTATCAGCTTTAAATGGCAAAAACTACTTGGAAAGATTGGTGGCTGTTTGTAGGATCCATCTATCCAGAATTAAGTCAACCCTAATTTACCAGTTAAGTTAACCCAATTATTTTGGTTCACACAACACTCTGAGGCATAAACTAACGACATGAACTGACTACTACAGTAGTTTAAAATGTAGTTGTTAGGTATGTGTGGTCTGTTTTGAAAATCAGGAAGTTTGCAGGCATTATGTAGAATAAATAACCTCTTTGCTGCCTTCTGGAACCAACTAGAACGACCTTCCTGCAGGCACGGAAGTATCTGGACATGAGGATTTTGTTCAAGCACCACCAAGCCTATAAAGTTGTGGGTTAACATTACATTTTAAGCACATTACAGTCCTTCCAATATTTTTAAGAGGTTCTATCTAGTATTCGTTAAGAAATTTTAACAGAGTAACTTCAAAAAAAAAAAGAGAGAGAAACTTTTTTTAAAAAATCGAGATAAACATTTTGAATATTCCCATGAGGAAAGTGAGAATAGAGCAACCTCTCACTAAGCAAAAAAATAAAAATCCATTAAAAGTAAATAGTAACAAGCGCTGCAGCAATGCACAGGGAAAGCGAGAGGATGATTCTTCTCTATAGCAACAGAATTTATTCGCTTTCAAATAGCAGGGCGGATTTGGCCAGGCGTCTGTTTCGTGCCTTCCCTCGTCCAAGGGTATTCACTGAATTTCACGCCTGGGCCAAGATTCAAAAAGAAAACTTTTCCCGCGTCTAACCAGCTGACCGCGCTGGTTCACTATAACACCAGCAGACGGGTCAATTCCTCCCATTTTCCTGCATTCCACCTTTGGTCTGCAGGGGTTAAACCGAGAGAGCGTCTAGCTACGGTAGAAAAAGTTGGGGAGATTTTTTTTCCCCGGCTTGGGTTTTCTTTCCGTTCCTTTCCCGCGCAACTCGAGAATCTGCCCCGCGTTCCGTCTCCCGCCTGGCGCGAAGGTCGCCTTTCCAGACAGCCACACGAGGACTCCGGTCGAGGGCGAACCTCGCCAGCGCGCTTTGGTAGTCAAGGGCCCGCAGGTGAGGGGAGGGCGGAAAGACCCCGGATGAAGACGCTGCAGAGCGTCCCGAGAACGTAGCGGAGAGAAAAGGCTTGGTTTTTGCCTTGCGATGCAGAATTGGGGGGGGGGTGTCGGAGAAAGAGATTTAAAGCAATCTGGGGTCTTTCCCCTTCCGCGAATCGAGGAATTCGCCAAGGAACTTATTTCCCGGGATCTAGAATGGAGCGCTTTTCTTTTGGATTTCTCTAGTTTTCTTCAAAGTCAACCCCACACGCACCCACACCTCCCGCCAGAACCTATTTGCAAACCAGAGCCCCTTTCACGAGCAATTCCTTCTGCATAATAAGAATACTGGAATTATAGAAGGTGTGATGCGCTTTTATGATGCAGCTCCCTATTTGCTTGCTTAAGAAATTATGGAGAGAAATATCCGATTTCCTGCCCATCCAGGGATTAATGTAAGATCAGAGGGAATCCCAACTCAGATGAGTCATAAAAGAAGACCTGAATCTTTTTGTTGGACAGAAAGAACTGGGGTGGGAGAAGGACCTCAAGCATGCAAATCCCCAAGAGTTCACATTTGGAGTTAAAGAATAAATAAAAGAAGTTCAAGACAGATGGGACAACTTAATTTGGGGTGTTGTGTTGTAGGAAGTTAGCACCCACTCCTCTCCTAGAAGAATGAAATATTTTAGAAAATATTAAAAAGGGCAGAAACTCATTCTCCCCACCTTTGTCAATGGACCATCATCTGCAACACAAAAGGACCTATCTAGCAACAGAAACTCACCACATGCACCTGGGAAGATTACATCAGCCAGCAAGGCTAGCTAAGACCCCCACCCCCTGGGGGTCTGACAACCAATCAGGATACTCTTCCTGTGCCGCAGGAAGTTCAGAGAAAGCATAAAACCAAGGCACGCTCAGTATCTCCGCCCTTTTCTGTTATTATTATTATTATTATTATTATTATTATTATTATTATTATTATTATTATTATTATTATTATTATTATTTATTTGATTTTTATACCGCCCTTCTCCCGAAGGACTCAGGAACTCAAACCATGTGAACCTGTCCATCCATTAAACCATCTTTCCAAGCAGTCTCCATGTTTCCAGTGTCTTTTTCCCCACTTGGAACTGAACCCAGATGGACTTTTCTTCCAACAGTGTGAACTTACGCTCCTGTATTTAGTTTATAATTCAGTGGCCAAGCAGGATACGCACATACAGCCAATAATACAGAAAGAACTTCAGCTTTAATGCCATGAAGCCTGATCACAGCAGTGTGCCTTTTAAATGTATCAATTGTTGGTCCTGAACATATCACAGTTTTGGAAGTAACCATCTTCTACCCAGAAGCAGCAGGAAAATATGGACAGAGCACTCTCCATTTGACAAGGTATTTGTGATTATTTGCTGTTGGTAAATGGTCCTCCTGGGCTCCTCCTATCTGTATTGTGGGAACCTGGCTGAAAAGTTTAATAGGAAATAAAATAATTGCAGTTCATAAAAACATGCATGTCCTCTTCTTTTGATCAAAGGGGCTCTTCTGCACAGCAACCTTAACCTATTTGTCTCCTGTGCTGAAAACTAACATTAAAAATCAAATTAACCAGCTGGAAATGAATTAAGAACTTGCTCTTAAAATTTTTCTCCATTTGTCAAAGATGCTGGCCAAGTATTCTGTTACTGTGAAATAAATACCAGCTTCTTTTCTTTCTATGGTTTTTTTTGAGAAGGTTTTTATATGTGGCCCTCTCTATTGACTCCCCATTGTACTTGATACTTACTGTATATATCAACACATCCACCACAGAACTGGTGGAAAAGGAAAAAAAGGAACAGTTTTATTTTCTCCCTTTGACTTGAGCTACAAAGGGAAATTGGCAAGTCTTTTTCAAGTTCACCTAAAAGAAAGAAGTCCAAGTTTCAGGGTCCACTGATGAACTTGTAAACAACAACCAAATATAGTAGCTTTACAGCATTCAGATGGAGACTCTGTTCAGGATGGACTGAAGCAACTTGAAGACAACATCATATACTCTGGTCTTGAGAAATAGTGAGCTGTCCTTAACACTGAAGCGAGCAGGACACGTGGATGAACCGCGAAAAAGATGAAAAGCAAGCATGTATGAGTGAATCCAAATACTTTGGCCACCTAATGAGAAGGAAGGACTCACTCACTGGAGAAGAGTCTAATGCTGGGAACGATTGAGGGCAAAAGAAGAAGGAGATGACAGAGAATGAGGTGGCTGGATGGAGTCACTTAAATGGACTCCGGGGGATGGTAGAGGACAGGAAGTCCTGGAAGAATGTTGTCCATGGGATTGTGATGGGTCAGACACGACTTCTTGACTAATAACAACAACGAGTGAATGGTTAGAGTTCAAGATATGTTAGTATCAGATCACACAGATCAGGCTGAAAATGTATACTTATGGAGTTCATTAAGGACACATTCCTGTGTTTTTCTCTATAGTAAGAATTGTGGGAGTGATTTCAAGAAGAGTATGAAGGAGCATGATGGATCACTCACGTCTATGGAAAAGAGATGCTATAGTAAAAGCAGAAACAGCTTTGACAGGAGTGCTCAACCATAGATAAATTTCACACATTATAGTAAAAGCAGAATGGTTTGTTTGATTTAACCTTAATATGAACAATCCTGGATCTAATATGTAAACCAGAATTTATGGTAGGGATGACATTCCATAACATTCTTAAACCTTCCCAGTGACTGCTGTTAATATTACACAGGATGTCTTGAATAGATATGGATTGCTTTAATTTTATATGAATTTTGCTAAAACCTACAGTTGCAAATAAATATTTCAATATAATAAAAATATCCATGAGTGTGTGAGAGAGAAAAAAGAGTGTCAGATCAGTAAAGCAGGGATTAAGGTCAGGCGTACTCCAAAAATAATTGGAAAAGGTGCTTTGGACTTTGCACATTCCCCTTACTATATATTAAAGCAGTCCAATTTTTTCCACAGATGCCAGGCTTATCATATTTATTGTCCAAATACATAGATGATCCCTTTCAGCAATAGAAAACAGGGAATCATGTCAACTCATGATTTTACCACACCAGTACACTCCTTACAGCTCTTGGAAGTCTACTCATAAACAGCAGCTGCAGCTTTAATAAGGTTGCCTATCCCTGGTTTGTGACTTAGTAAGAAACAAAGTGTGAAATATTAGTGTTTGTTTTATTATTGGAGTGATGCTATGGGCTTTGTTTTTAATGCGGGTGAAAGCTTCAGAACAATTACTTGCTCTTTGTACAGAGGTTAAAAAAAACAGTTGTTGCCTGGAAAAATAACCATTTTTTGTAGATTCACTGCTTAGGAGTATTGCAGTTCAAGAATGTGATAGTTCATTCACTGACTAAGTGCCACGACTTCAGTGGTCATTAAAACTGGAAGTAGAGCAAGAAAATCTTCACTGTACTAAAGAAAGGAAAGCAAGAGTCAACTGACCCTGAAATAGGAAAAAGACCTGAGGCTGTGAATAATAGCAGATGTAACAAAGAAGCAATTCATACTATTCTGGCTGCAAAGGACATTATCAGCTCAGATATTTAGTGCCAGTATTTTAGGTTGTTCCTCTCCAGGAGCAGAGAGTTCACAGGAGGTTTGCAGTTGACTTCATGGCCTTTGCTGCCAGGAGCAAAAAATCAGAGCAATATACAACCATCCAATTCTGCTGGTGTTCTGGAAGCAAATACTCAGTAATTTGCCACTAAATGTTAACTAGGTTGGGGAATATGGAGCAGAAATCACTTTCTGCTCCTTATTGCTAGTTGCTAGTCTAAAGCAGAAGTTCTGCATACTAAATCAGACAAATACTTTTTTGGCAAAATGTTGTGCAGGTAAGTTATGAACACTATTTGTGACAGTATAAATCTGGCAGGATGACACCTCGATACACTTTTGGATTGTGCTGAAAGCTGAAGAACCATTCCATGATCTAGGAGAGGAAGTGGAGGGTTTTTTTTCCAGCTTTTGCTGTCATTTGTGGAGGTGGTTGTATATTTCACTGAACAGGAATTCATTCTTTTAGATTCTCACCAAATAACTTTTCATTAGGGAATCTTGGTGCAACATGAACTCTTTTTGGAATGGAATCCCTTTGTAGCCTTGACTGATATAAGCACCTATCTTGTACAGCTGTGTTTATTTATTTATTTAATTTGTTGAACATGTACTAGATAACTGGTATAAGTATAAACACGGACATGAACAAGGAATGAGTACAAGTAAATGGGGATAGTAGGACAGGGACAGTAGGCATGATGGTGCACTTATGCATGCTCCCTTTACAGACCTCTTAGGAATGGGGTGAGGTCACAGTAGACAGTATAAGGTTGAAGCTGTGGGGGTTAGAGGATGTAACAACGGAGTCAGGTAGAGCATTCCAGGCGTTGACCACTCTGTTGCTGAAGTTGTATTTTTTGCAGTCGAGTTTGGAGCGGTTTACCTTGAGTTTGTATCTATTGTTTGCTCATGTATTATTGCGGTTGAAGCTGAAGTAGTCATTGACAGGTAGGACGTTGTAGCAGACAATTTTGTGTACTACACTTAGGTCAGACCATAGGCGGTGTAATTCTAGGTTTTCCAATCCCAAAATTGTTGTTGAGGTCAGTGTTCACCCTCTATGCTGTACTGTAATGACTGTCAATTACAGTAAGTCAGCTAATCTAACACAGGAGTCCCTAATTCTTTTCAAGTCAGTAATCATTTTTGGAATGTTGAGACCATCCATTGAGCACTTTTATAAAATGTCTGCCACAATAAGCATGACAGTCATTCAGAAGGGTACTTTACTGTTACCAGTATATTCCTTGATTTTCAAGTTTCTGCTTCTTTTCTAATTCCTTAGAAATTAGAAATCTTCTAATTTTCCAAATATGTAGGAAAAGTAAAAGTTTGTGCAATGTTGCTGGAAAAATCCAAATGTGAAGAGGAAATATAGAAAAAAAGCTGAAATAAAAACAAAACTAATAAGTAGAAATCAGGTTTTTTTCAAGACAGTGGCTTCCATAAAATCCCAATCCAAGAAAAAAGCACTAATAAAACCAAGACCAAGACCAGGTACACAGTCTATGGAGAACATTTTACATGGAAAGTAAAATAATGTATATTGGAAATCTCATACCATAAATAAATGTGATACAGTTGTAGAATGTAGAAATGCTTAGAATCTGGAAAGAGTTTCAGTAAAAAAAATAATCTGTTGCAAAACATCAAAGAATCCTTTACGCATTCAGACTGAATGGAGGATACCTTGTGAAATAATGGGAAAGCTTAAAGAAAAACTTAATTCACAGAAGAGAAAATCCATACAAGCACCTGGAATATGGAAGGATTGTGCCTCACAGAATTGACACATAAGAGGCCATATAAATGCATGGAAGGGACAGTTTCAGTAAGAGCACAACACTTGCTAGGCATCAAGGAGGTCAGAGTGAGAGACCGTATGAGTGCTCAGAATGGGAAACAGATTGTGGCAGAGCTCAGAATTCATCTGTAGATTTATTCAGGGAAGTCACACTGGATGCTTGCAGCATAGATACAGCTTTAGATGGAATGTCTTGTTTATAAGACAGAGAACTCGCATGGGAGAAAAATAGTGTAAGTGTTCAAATTATGGCAAGGATTCGTGTGTCATAAGTGAAAAAATATGATTGCTCTTATTGAACAAAGAAAGTACCGTATATAGAAGTTTAGAATGGGAAACGGAATTTGTTTCTATGTGAGAGAGTGCCTTGACCATCATGACTTAATGATGGAAATTTTTGGCTATATTACAATTGTAATTCAAGGACTACCTTTATTGTTGCCAAGAAAATTGCATGGATATGTCCATATAAATTGACTAAGGAACTGAGTTGAACGACAACAATGCAGTAATTACTTTGACCATTATGTAACTAATATTCAATGAGTCAAAATAGAACATGGAATTTTGTTATATTCTTTGTTAGTCTTGTTAATTCAAGTGCATCCTTATTTTCATCTAGAAGCAGGCAATCTTGTGGCACCCTGGAGCAGCACATCATTTCTGAGGCAAAAATATCTGAAGGCCAAGTAAATAAGGCCCCCCCATCATGCCTGTGGACCCTCTAGTGATTTTCCTTTTTTTTGTTTTTAATTTCAGTGGAAACAAGTTATTCTTTGTTTTTAAACTGTGGTCAGGTTATTCATTTCTGATTCCATCACAAACTGGCAGGAAACTGCCAATAGTTTTCAATATTTCATCCCCTCTCTCGTTCTGTAGCAGTCAGAAGTTGGGGAAAAAAAGTGGGGGGGAGATGAAGCATACTGAACAATATATCAGAAGATATACCTGCCAAGTCAGTTGCTTTCCGTAGGTTTTTTAAAGGGAAATAACATGGCAATTGCTCAACAGCTATTCACTAGGATTGACTTTTTCCCCCAAGGGGGCATCCCTTTTGCGTACCCAAAATTAGAATATATTGGAAGTTGTCTACACTTCTAGCAACAACCAGCCAATTTTGGCTGATCTCTGCAATGCTAAGCAAAGTCAACTAATACTTGGATAACAGACCACCGGGACAACTCAAAGCAGTGAGCTAAATTGGAAAGGCAAAAGGAAGTTCACAGAAGGCTGTCAGCAGTTCCATATTGCTGCCAAGAAAAGAACATGAATATGTCCATGTAGATACAGGAGCTAAGCTCCATTAGAAAGTTCTTACTGTTATACCAAACAATACTGAAAAGAGAAATGGCAACAGATTTCTTTGGGCTACAGGTCTTGTGTCTTGCATTTCGAAGATCTGTAGGTAGATTATTGAGACAAAATTATGCTAACCTGTCCCTGGAGACTTTGCTCTGGAACTTTCTTCTGTTTCGTGCATTTCCAGGAGGATAATATCCACAATTTCTTAACCGTGTTTCTTCCTCTCCTGTTTCCTTCCTTACTCCTGACAGAAGCTTAGTTTACTGGCTAAGTGTATACAGTTGGCCACAACTGAGTCACTGGGTGGGGCAAGCTAAGTTTTTCAATCTCACCTGGCACTTATTTGTCCCCAGGTAGAAAATAAGTTCCTCCTCCTATCAAGCAGCAATTGTAAACTAAGTGACAGCTTAATGGATGGCAGAGCTCCACTTACTTTTTGCTTCTGGCTATTGTTGAACAAGTGTACAAAATACGCTTAAGAGTACAGTGATTCTAGCCAGATTTACACATAAAGGTAATCTGCTTTTATTTTAAACAGAGATCACTAGAGTTTCTAAGTTTGTTGCCTAGAATACCTTTATGTAAGCTTGTTGGATGTGGCGCAGTTGTTTCCACAATAACAACTGTATTGAATGTTGTGGTCATGATAGATTTTATCTTAAGAACCACTTAATAGAATGTCTTGGCAAATATTTGTAAGGACATTTTTTTTATCAGCCTTATCAAAGCAGCTTTTCAGAATTATGACTTCCTTATGGAACAACTATTAAGTTATTTTTGGGAGCATCTCTATATGAATATAGGATTACAATTTAGGAAGTGTCTTGCTTCTCAGGGCATGAGGCATTAAACTATTGAAATACATCCTTGGAACCAGTTCCCGCTGCCAGATAACTTTATTCTCATGATACTATTTGATTGTTCCACAACTGTGTATGCTGCATATACTAACTCAAAACCAGTCAACCCTCTTTTTTTTTCTTTTTTAGATTTTTTATTTTAAGTTTGGAATTAAAATAACAATTTTATTTTTTTTAAAAAAACAGTCAAGCCATATTAGTGTGATATTACGAACATAATACTGCTATAAGAACTTTGAAAAGACAGTTATCCCACTAGAACAATCTAGATAATCTTCTTTGAACCAGTAAGAAAGAAGAGGGCAAGAAAAAGAAACACCAAAGGCACCACTATCTGTGAAGTTTGAATGTAGTAAACTTTGTCCATAAATGACGGTTCTTCAAGGAAATTTCACCTACTGCAGACTCCAGTAAAATAACTTGCAAATTTAATTTTTACATTAGCTGTAGAAGAAAAAGAATGTTATTGTGCTATTTTTATTAGCTTAAAGAAACAGAAAAATATAGCTTTGTTATCCTGTCCTTATAAAAAAAGTATTTTACTCCAGAGTTAGATTATCTATTTATTATAAGAAACATCTCCTTATTCTGCTTTGGGGAAAACACATATTGAAACACCACCAGTAGGTGGCATTCTTGAATTCTCAGTGTAAGGTTTTCTCTTATCACATCTTTTATTAATTTACAAACTCCCTTTAAAAGTGCCTTTTTATCCTGAATATTACAATTTGATAGGTAATATTGATTTTCAAACAGTTTCCTGAAACTTTGGGCACAGTCCACAATGCCTCACTCTGTCATTGAAAGCTATATTTCAGTGTGACTCAAGTGCAAGGAATAGTCCAAAGATGTTCATTTTAATTGATTATTCAGTTTTTAAAATGGCTTTTGATGCCAATCTAAAAACAATAATGTGTGATGTGTCAATTACATTCATTTTTTCCATGTCCATTTTTTCCTTTAGATTATATTCAGAATTTCTCATTACCCTTATGAGTCTCTGAATATTTTATCCCAAACCAATAATATTTTAGGTTTATTGTCATATGCATAAGCATGTTTAACCAAAACATACATACTTTTTCTAAGCATATCATCATTCTCATCCGTTCTTGAAACGTAGAATGGCTATCATTTGGACCATTTGCTACATCATAGCATGCAACCATCACCAAACTATGAATTTCCTACTTTCATACACACCCACAGCAGTCTAACATGTAACATACATTTTAGCCTTTTCATAATTACTCCTTCAGTTTCAAATTGTATTCATCAGCTCCACAATCAGATCACCTTTGTTTTGATCTATTGCATTCTTTTTTAACTTTAATTTTACATATACCCAACATAATTACTTTTTTCATTTTATTTGTTAATTCATACTGTTTATAATTTTCTTCTTTTAATTCCATATTTCAATTTTCCATAATTCTAAGAGAAATCAGTTGTTTCAAGTAAAAACAAATCCGGTTCAATAACAAAATGGATACATTTCTTATGACATTTCTGCCAAATCATACTAAAACCAAAACTGATTCAAAATAATCTTAACTTAAATGTCTATGGAGATTCTCAATCATCCAGGTCATCAGCTCTGAAGCTTCTTGGATGAGAAGCGAAACATTTTCAAAGAAAAACCAGAAAGTCCACTTGTCTCCTGAAAAAGCATCTATGGGACAATCTTTACCTAAAATACAAGAAAGCTCAAATAGAAAAAGTAACGATATAAATTTTATGTCTTTTATGTACACTGAGAGCATATGCACCAAGACAAATTCTTTGTGTGTCCAATCACACCTGGCCAATAAAAAAAATTCAATTCTATTCTATCAATCCCACATATTTTGATGCATCCACAATGAATTAAATATGTGAATTTCATATTCCTAGGATAAGAAGTTTCTGAAGAATTTCACACAGGAAAATGGATCTAACAATATAGTAAGAACAACAAAAGACACATGTATTTGTGTTAGAAATTACGGTTATATTTTACTCAAGAAGAGTAGCTTAATGGGCAAAACAAACATAGTTCCCTATTTTTCACCAGATTATGCAATATGTATACCGACATTGTAACTGTTACATAATTAGATACCACTAATTCGCTTATCCCAAAGCTCTTCTCTTCTAACAATCTTTTTTTTGAAATTTTTTATTTTATTTTATACATAAACAAACACATAATATATCAGTCATTCCTTCCATGTGACATCTCGATGTTTTCTCCGTATCTTCATCCTTTTGTTGTTTCTTTTGTCTTCATTCATAATTAATCTATTACAACATTTCTCCAAAAATGCACTATTCTAATATACCATTCTCTTACATAACTAAAAATTTGTTTATCTCGTTTCCAGCCAATGGTAAAATTGATCCCATATCTTAAAATATTCTGAATCCTCTCTTTAATTATCAAAGTTAATCTATTCATTTCTGCACATTCTAAGATTTTTTTAATTACTTCTTCTTCTAAAGGTATTTTCTCTACTCTCCAATTTTGCACAAAAACAATCCTTGCAGCTGTTATAAGATGGGGTTGCCACAAAGAAGAGGTTGCCACAAAGAAGAGGGGGTCAAACTATTCTCCAAAGCACCTGAGGGTAGAACAAGAAGCAATGGGTGGAAACTAATCAAGGAGAGATGCAACTTAGAACTAAGGAAAAATTTCCTGACAATTAGAACAATTAATCAGTGGAACAACTTGCCTGCAGAAGTTGCAAATGCTCCAACACTGGAAATTTTTAAGAAAATGTTGGATAACCATTTGTCTGAAATGGTGTAGGGTTTCCTGCCTGGGCAGGGGGTTGGACTAGAAGACCTCCAAAGTTCCTTCCAACTCGTTGTTGTTGTTGTTATGTATAATCAAATAAATATTGTCTTTATTAATCTAAGATCAGAACTTGCCAAGCTATTTTCCCTTTTGTTTGCAAAGATAAACTGTCTTTTGGACAGATCTTCAAAACTTCTTAATAATTATTTTAGCAATGATTTCATGCAGCTCCACCTGATTGGTTAAAAAAGCAAGTTAGGTAAGGTGATGAGAAACTAACTTTAGGCGAATAAACAACCGGGTAATAATTGTTATTTGTAACTAAGGATAAAACCTAGAAGATTCCTTGGGATTCTTTCAACCTATGTGCCATTCTAAGCCTTTCAGTATCAAAATATATCTGAGTTACAGGGCTGGTGGTTATATTTAAGGTTACATATATCTCATATATATGAATTACTTCCACCAGGCTTGAAAATGCTTTCCACTAAATATGTTGCCTCAATTGCCCATTTCCTCATATTTCAAATGGCCGTTTCTCCCCCTTCTCTTCTCTCAGACCATTCACTTGGGATCCCAACAGCTAACTCATCAACTCAAATATCATTGAATCTTTAAAAAAAAGGGGGGGGAGACTCAGGAGCTCCTTGAACTTTAGAACAGGCAAGCACTCAGATTCCCTTTCTTGGCTTGAGGATACTTTCTCCCTCACCCTACTCTGTAACCCTTCTCTCTCTCTGTCCCTGCGTTTATTTATAAACTTCATCAATAATTGAGAGACTGCCTGCATGTGCATCTCTTGATGTGGTCCCTGACATTTCCCCATCTTAAGATGCTTATTTGGGTTAGCAAAGCATTTAATTTTCTCCCTTTGACTTGTAAGGAACATTAGAATCAACAGCCTGGAATAAATCAAGAAGTCATCCATAATCGTACTGGAAAGCAACTTATTCTCTGTGGCTCACTGACCCACCTTCCTCAGAACATTGAACAAGCAGGTTAAAAGTTCAGCATTGTTTCCGGATCCCTGCTGCAGAAAAATATATGGTTATACTTTATTCCACTCTGACTTAGCTGAGTATTTCTATGAAATACATTTAATACCAAGTACTTCTGATTCTATAAAATGAATCTAATATTAACGCATACTTAACATAAAATCCATTTTATGGAATAACAGGTAAAGCTTTGAAATTGTTCACTGCAAGAAGTGACCCTGAATTCACCCCTTAGTAACCATTCAGTGTTCTTGCACACCAATGGGTCATAATAATTTTAATAGGATATTTTCAGAAAACACTTGTAACAAATCTGCCTATCGCTTGGTCTATTAGATAACTACTCTTCTGCCAAAGAACTCAAGGAAGTTTATTGGCGTTAAAAAAAAGAATTATCTCATAAACCTCTTCAGAAGCAGAGACATTGCTTCTGATCTTCTGACCATCTTCCATGACAGCAAAAAGCAGCCACAACAAGGCTCTGGAGAGGTTGAAGTAAATAACAAGATGGGTGATGATATCATAATAAGAACATGCTCAGGGGAATGGAAAACCAGTTCACTGAACATTGCATGAATTATCAAAACAGCTTTGCAAAGCCTTGGAAAAGGAAGGCTGAAGATGAGCTGAGACAGTTGCTGCCTCTTGTTTGCCTAAGGATTTGAGACTAAGAGGCAACGGATGGGCGAATAATACTGATTTGTATCTTTTGGGCTGCCCTCAATATCTGGGCAGACTTTCTAAAGATTTTGAATCGTTAAGAAAGCACTCCAAGTTGCCTGTCAAGAAACAAAGGAGTAGGAATGTTCTATAAAGCAAATATGCAGAATGTAGAAATATTAAATTTTAGCTCCTATAATCAGGTCAGGTGGGAATTATATGAGTCAAAGAACATCCCATTTGAGGGCATTAGATGGAATAACACAGTTGGAAGGGCCCTTGGAGATCTTTTAGTCCAACCTTCCTGTTCAAGCAGGAAACCTTGTACCATTTCAGACAAATGGTTGTCCAATCTCTTCTTTAAAACCTCAGTGTTGGAGCACCCACAACTTTTGGAGGCAAGTCATTCCACTGATTAATTGTTCTAATTGTCAGGAAATTTCTCCTTAATTCGTTTCTATCCTTTGGTTCTTGTCCTGCTGTCAGATGTTTTGGAAAATAGGTTGATTCCCTCTTCTTTGTGGCAGTCCCTTAGATATTGGAACACTGCTATCATGTTGCCCCATGGAGAGATGGAGAAAAGACTGTCTTTGCCAAGTCAGCTATATACAGAAATAGGATTGTGAATCCTATGCTTTTTGCACCTGAGATGCCCAAGCTAAACTCCATTCACATGTACAATTGAATTTACTATCCAATACTTATTAAGAGGTGGATAATTTGTATACCACAGTCCTGATTTTAATTTTTTCTTTCATTTTGCCTATCCTCAGAAAGGAGATAAGTTTTTTTTCAGGGCTTATTTCCTTTGTTGGAGATTGCATAATTTCTGTGCACATATAAACTGTTTTGACCTTGGATCAAATGTCTAGTGACACAGAAAAGGGAGAAAGTCTTTACATCCATCCTATATGAACTATGGTGGTGCAGTGATTAGAATGCAGTACTATTGCAGGCTAATTCTGCTGATTGCCAGCAGTGTGATTCTCACAGGCTCAAGGTTGACTCAGCCTTCCATCCTTCTGAGGCATCAGGCTAGAAAGCAAGAAAACTGGGGGTTCCAGTCCCACATTAGCCATGAAATCCAGTTGGGTGATCTTGGGCTAGACACTCTCAGCCAAATTCATCTCACACAGTAGTTGTTGTAGAGAAAATAGAAAGGTTTGTTGGATATGGTTTGCCAACTTGAGCTATTTGTAAAATTAATAAAGGCAGAGCTAAACCCATGTTCTGCATCTAGGACAATTATAACTATTTTTACTCTCCTTATGTTCTGGAGCATATCCTCTAATGAGGGCTTCTGCTGTGTTCAAGCCTCCTACACCATTGCTAGTGTTAATGCCTAACCGTTGGCTCTGCAAAGGGCAGAAGCAGAGATCAGGTTAAAACTGCTGCAGAAAATGAATCCATCAGAAACAGTCACTTTGTCGTGATAACAGTGAGAGGTTGTAGGGATCATCATTCTTTGCTATTGCTGGCTATTATGGGTGAAAGGGCACCAAAGGACAGGTCAACCTAGCAATCCTCTTTGTATAAATATACAGGCTGTTGTTTCCTATCTATTTTATAATTAGATCTGCTGATTGGAAGCTCATGGACTGGAGCAAATATAGTTAGCAGCATGCAGAGGAAAATCCACCAAACTGCCTTCTTTTTCTGCAGAAAGTAGATATCTAAAAATTAGTTACTTCTGAAACTATAACTTGTTCTTACAGCATCTCTTTTCCATAGACCTGAGTGATCCATCATGCTCCTCCCCACACCTACTGCTTCAGTGACTCCATCCAGCCACCTCGTTCTCTGTTGTCCCCTTCTTCTTTTGCCCTCAATCTTTCCCAGCATTAGGGTCTTCTCCAGTGAGTCCTTCCTTCTCATTAGGTGGCCAAAGTATTTGAGTGTCATCTTCAGGATCTGGCCTTCTAAAGAGCAGTCAGTGTAATGCAAATGCTCTGTCTTACACATTGGAAAAAAGAATCTGAACACTAAATACAAGCTCGATTGACATTACCTTGTAGATGACCCTCCCCACTCTGTTAAAGACCTTGGAGTTTTCATATCAAATGATCTAAGTGCCAAAGCTCACTGCAACTACATTGCAAAAAAGGCTTTAAGAGTTGTAAACTTTAATCTTGCATAGCTTCTTCTCCAGAAACACTACACTACTAACCAGAGCATATAAAACATTTGCTAGACCAATTCTTGAATACAGCTTGCCTGTCTGGAACCTATACCTCATTTCAGACATTAATACAATTGAGCGAGTCCAGAAATATTTTACAAGAAGAGTTTTCCACTCCTCTGATTACAACAAAATACCTTATGCCACCAGACTTGAAATCCTGGGTTTAGAAAATTTAGAACTCCGCCGCCTTCGACATGACCTGAGTTTAACTCATAGAATCATCTGTTACAACGTCCTTCCTGTTGAAGTCTACTTCAGCTTCAATCACAACAATACACGAGCACACAATAGTTTTAAGCTTAATGTGAATTGCTCCAATCTTGATTGCAGAAAATATGACTTCAGAAACAGAGTTGCTAATGCCTGGAATGCACTACCAGACTCTGTGGTCTCTTCCCAAAATCCCCAAAGCTTTAACCAAAAACTATCTACTATTGACCTCACCGCATTCCTAAGAGGTCTGTAAGGGGCGTGCATAAGAGCACCAACGTGCCTACCGTTCCTGTCCTAATGTTCCCTTTGATTGTATCCAATTTCATATAATTATTACATACTTATGATTATATTTATGCTTATATATAGTATAGCTATTTCATGCTTATGATTATATATACTGTTGTGACAAATAAAATAAATAAATAAATAAAATAAAACAAAACAAAATAAATCTCCTGTAGGACTGACCAGTTTGATCACCTTGCAGTCTAAGGGACTCGCAGGAATCTTCTCCAGCACCATAGTTCAAGGGCCTCAATTCTTTGGTGCAGATATACAAGAGACGATATCTGAAACTATATTTCTCCAAATGATGTACATATATATTTGGCACTAGCTGCTTCTTTTTCCAAAGATGATGTCTAATGGATTTGAGACTTGGCATTTCTTTATCTGAGAAATGAATAGTCCATGTTGTATTGAGCTAGGCAATTGTTAGTCAAAGGAGAAATAAACTGAAGAATACCGTATATCGCAATGCTACACAGAGAATAAATTCAAGATCTACTCTAACTATTCATCAATCTAAGTCAAGAAGACTGTAGTAATGAGACATCTGATAGACTATATTAACTGTATCAGCTTGAAACACCATAACTGACTGAAACTGAAGCAAAATAAGATAAAGAGGCATTGATATCCTTTCACATATTTTGCCTTGAAATAATATAATAGTATGAATGTAAGTTGAATAATTATTTTTTCTTTACATTGTTGTTGGAATATTCAGTCCCAAGCAGAAGATTGGATGTTGATGAAGCAGATATTATGTTTGGGAATACATACAGGATAGATTTTGGTAGCGCTGAATAAAAACAACCCCTGAGTAAAATACAACAATTTATAATCCTTTTGTTATAAATCCAGTTTACAAAATTGGTGGACGTTGGAATAGAAGGGCCTTTCCACTGTGCAGGAATGTGGTGGATTTAAATCAGGATTGGTAGCAATAAATTTATAATAATTCACTAACAGCATTATTCTAGGTCACTACAAGGCAGGACAGGAAGGCGATGAATGTAAGATCAGCTAGTAGGTATAGCTACCAGCATCAATCTGGATCTTCTTAGTTGTTGTGTCTCGCTCGCTCCCCCTGCCGCAGCCAGGCCCTCTTATCTCCTGCTGGACGTTGATAGTTCGGAAGAATGTCCTGGAATGCCTCCAGCCCCCAGCCCTGGCACCATGCCCGGACAGGCCACGCAAGACGAAGGGCCTGATGTGCCTTCAGCCCCCAGTCCTGGCACCATGCCCAGGCAAACGGAGCAACTAAACCCCTCCCCCACAGCATGTGAGCCTGAAGAATGTGAAGCCAGTCATGAGCTAAGATTACCAACAGCTGGAGGCTGGAGAGATCCTCGCTTCCGGAGAGTGGAGAGGCGACGTCAGCAAAAGGAAGGGAGGGGCAGGCCTGGATAAGTGCTGAGTCATGGAGCCACACCCCATGGCCTATATAAAGGATCTGCTTTCTGGCATTCTCTGAATCAGGCAAAGTCTAACTTGGATTGTTGAAGTCACTTCCTGGTCTCCTGCCTGCCTTGAGAACTCTGATAGGACTTTGGCAGAGCTGCAGAGGCACGCTTGATACAGACTTCCCCGACCCGGCCGTCAGCGGAGGAGTGGGACCCGACATTAGTCTTCCTTTAACTTTCTAACCATTATAGTGCAATGACTCCATGCTTAATGGCAAAATCATGGTACCATCTTCCTCTGCATATTTACTTGTAGAGGATATTGAACACCACTCTTTAGAGTCGAACTGGATGGAGGGGAAATTGAGGTAATTGTTATTGCAGCTATATTAATTACACTGTAACCCAGATCCATGTTGTGTTTTTCTCCTTGAAAACTCCTTCATTTTAGCTCTGCTACTTACCCCTAATGATTTCTTTTCAGACAGTTTCTATTAAGTATCTTATAAATACTTCCCATCCCAGGCGTTTTTTTGTCCTCTGCTTAATATTCAAGTTAGCTTGTTTCACCATCTTCTCAGGTTTTCAGTAATATGAAACTGGATAAGCATACGTTTAATCTTCATTTTAAAAACCAGTGTTTTGATCAGTATTTTTTCAAGCCTGGTAATGAGGAGCTTATCTCTAAATGTCTGAAATAACCACAGCAGTTCTGAAAAACGTATTGTATATTCTTAACTCTTTACCCTTGTATTTCTTCTACTTTAGCCTTGAAAGGAACTCCTATAAAGTCGTGATGGCGATGGTGGTACATGGAGCCATATCGGTGGGCACGCTTGTACGGTGGCCAGCTGATTTTCAGGCCTTCCAGGCCCACTGGAAGTCAGGAAACAGACTATTATTTCCGGCCTCCAGGGAGGTGGGGAAGGCCTGTTTTTCGCTCTCCGCAGGTTCCAGGGGCTTTCTAGGGGGCAGGGCGCATTGCATTATGGGTGCGGGCACGCACACGACACACACACCCCACGCTCCCCCCACTTTTGGCACGCGATGGCAAAAAGGTTAGCCATCATGCTATATAGTATGCATGTAATTTAGGCTGCAAGAAAGATATGGCCATGTTTGTTCAGACCATGTACTTTAACCAAACTGCTATATAAATAAACCTTTTAATGGGATTCCATCACCCGGTATTTGGGGGGGCAGGTTTGAGGATTCCACTTGTCACAGTGATGGTGCACTTTTCTTTTTCTTTTTAAGAAAGGTGGAGGTGACTTGTTTTAAAAGGGTGGCAATCCATCTATCCTTGCTCTTCTTAACCGCTCAGTGGCTTTTGATACCATCAATCATGGTATACTTTTGGCCAACCTTTAGGGAGCTTGGGGTGAGTGTCAGAGTTCTGTGCTGGTTCACCTCCTTCATCTGAAGTTGGTCCCATTCGGTGTTGATAGGGAGTGAGAGATACAGCTCTCAGCCCCTGCTTTATGGGGTGCCATAGGGCGTGGTGCTTTCTCCGCTCCTTTTTAACATTACATGCAACTGGGTGAGATGATCCATCACCATGGGATGAGGTATCACCAGAATGCTGATAATGCCCAGTTATACATCTCTATTCTGGATGAAGGGACTGATAGAATAGAATAGAATAGAATAGAATTTTTATTGGTCAAGTGTGATTGGACACACAAGGAATTTGTCTTGGTGCATATGCTCTCAGTGTACATAAAAGAAAAGATACGTTCATCAAGGTACAACATTTACAACACAATTGATGGTCAATATATCAATATAAATCATAAGGATTGCCAGCAACAAGTTATAGTCATACAGTCATAAGTGGAAAGAGATTGGTGATGGGAACTATGAGACGATTAATAGTAGTGCAGATTCAGTAAATAGTCTGACAGTGTTGATGGAATTATTTGTTTAGCAGAGTGATGGCCTTCGGGAAAAAACTGTTCTTGTGTCTAGTTGTTCTGGTGTGCAGTGCTCTATAGCATCGTTTTGAGGGTAGGAGTTGAAACAGTTTATGTCCAGGATGCGAGGGATCTGCAAATATTTTCACGAAGCTATTGACATGGAGGCTGTGGATGACGGAGGACAACAAATTTCAAATGAACCCTGGAGTGGCTGTGGGTAAGGGGCCCCTTTGCATTTGGAAGTTTATTATCTTTGGTCTTGAATGGGGTTGCACTACCCCAGACACACCCAGTACCTAATCTGAGGTTTCTCATAAACTCAAAATTCTTGCTTGAAGAACAAGTGATAGTCATGGCTAGGAGAGCCTTTGCTTAATTTTGTGTTATGCATCAATTACGTCCTTTCTTGGATGGGGAGGCTCTTTACTCAGTCACTCATGCCCTTCATGTCATTGCCTGTTTGAACTTTGCAATGTGTTCTACGTGGGATTACCCTTGAAAAGTACCTGGAAGCTTCAGTTGATACAAAATATGCAGGCAATCTTGGGTGCCCAAATATGGAACATGTAAGCAACTCTGCTGTATAAGTTGCTTTTGGTGCTGGTCTGCTTCTTCAAGGAAGCCACCCCTGGATTTTTCTTCTCCCTTTCTGACCAGGAATTGACAATTGCCACACTCACTTAACTTCTTCTGCTATTCTGTTCACTCTGTGCACAAACCTTTTCCCTTCTCTTTTCTTTCTCTCTCCAATTTCCAGTCAAACTAGCCACATCTCTCCCAGCATCTGAGGAGGTGGGTATCACTCACAAGACTCTAGTTGTCAGGTGCGAAAGACAAAGACTACATGTGAAGTTCCACTTAAACTGATTTATTACTACTCACATCTATGAAACAGAAATCTACTCAACTAGCGGTTGATAGAATTTAAGAGAGATTGGACTTAGTCCATTTGTGGCTACATAGAGATTCCAATGCTGATTGTCAGTTTTTTAAACCTTTCTGGATTCTGAGAGGTGTGTGAATTGCCATTGTGTGATCTCTACTTCCAAAGTTCATTCTTGCTGGTTTCTCCGCATTTCACCTCCTATTGCAGCTGAACATTTAAAGGGCACCTTGACACCTCCTCTGGTGTAATTAGAAGTGCCAGCAAGCGGTCCCAGTGAGATAAACCCCTTCCTGAGCTAGAAAGCTTCATTATGTGTAAAACCAGAGGATTGGAAGCAGAGGAAATGGTTTCTCTGCTGTCATCTCACTGCTTTGCTAAACAGAGGGAGATGGAACCAAGCCCAACCTAATTAAAGGTAATTACAATTCATCCTCAGGAACTGTTAAGAGTTAACAGTTTCTTCTTCATAAATAGTCATCAGGTGACATACATACCCCGCTGGCATCTAAGCAGCGTATAAAAGGCTTGACTGCATAAATGCCAAGACAGATTGGTGCCTGTGATGGCTTTTAAACAGTGCCAGGACAAGCTTCATCAGTTTAATCCATATTTTTCTCTTCCCAAGATCCAATTTGGTATTCAGGTGTTTTTTTTCATACTTGTTTTCTTCAGGTTTTTTTTAAAAAAAGATCAATATAAATTCCCAAAGGGATTCAGAAACTGCCATCGATGTCATTAACATTATTTTCAGAAGGAATAGTTAGAGTTGCCTATACACTTCAATACATAAAAATATTTTCTTAAAGGAGAGCTTATCAAAGCAATCTGGCCCAAAATGATGTCTTTCATATTTTCTGTCTTTCTAGGATTTTCCCCCCCAGAATTTCCGTTTCTTTTCCTCTTTTGTAGATTTTTTAAAAATTGTATTTCATATCTTATTCATTGAAACTGCTCTGTTCACTTCTCTCAATATCCAAAGAGGCAAAAGAGAAAGGAAAGAAGCAGCTCTGTTCACGTTTTAAGAAGAAACTGGGAATAATAAGTGCATTTGTATGTGATGGAATTCAGACATGTAGCTGTCACATTCTTGATGAATTTAACTAGCCAAAACATTTCACTGATATAAGTTAAGTCTCAGGGGGCCAGAGTTTAATGTGCATTTTGGATCCTTTCACCTGACTGCATCATACAGGCCTGGCTTCTTCAACCAACTGTCCTCTAGATCAGTGGTCACCAACCGGTGGTCCGTGAGAAAATTTTTGTGGGCCGCAGAACAACTATTTGCATTTTTTATATTGCACTAAATACTATTTATCTTTTTTTAAAAAGTCATATTAGTGGTCCGTGGGATTTAAAATTATGAATTTAGTGGTCCCTAAGGTCTGAAAGGTTGGTGACCCCTGTTCTAGATCAGGTCTCCAACCTTGGCAAGTTTAAGCCTGGAGGACTTCAAATCCCAGAATTCTTTGCTGGCTGGGGAATTCTGGGAGTTGAAGTCCTCCAGGCTTAAACTTGCCAAGGTAGGAGACCCCTACTCTAGATGCCCTGACCCATAGTTTCCATCATCCTCAGCCAATATGAAGGCCCAGGTTGGGGAAAAAAATATGGCAACCTAAATATGCCAGTTAATTGTGCTGAATCCATCTGTAAGCATGGTGAAATCTAGAATGTGACAACTTACCAATGAATCGGTCACTTGTATGACACAACATTTAAGCATATTTCCCCCAAAAAAAGAACAGCCATTCCAATCTTGGATCTCTCTTGCCCTTTCCATTCCGATTGGGGGGGGGGGAAACCGGATTAATTTGGCGTGTTTCTCGTTTATAACGTGGGACGGGAAAGTGCCGTGACACTGGCTATAAAATTCATTGTAAAATGTATGTAAATTTTAGCTTGAAGGATACCGGGTTAAAAAACAAAAAAAGCTGGGAGACGGGTAAGTGATTGTGACACTCCCACTGGAAGAGATCGCCAGCTTTCTATTTTAAGGAAGAATCAAACGAGCCAGAGATAACACAGAGATACCCACTTTCAACCCTCAGAACGTTGGTTCGATTGTGGGCGGTGACTGCCGTGAGCCCCGCCCCTTTTCACAACGGAAAAAGAGGCTCCTATCAGCGGAGAGAAAAGCCGAGATCAAATCCCGCCCCTCCGGACTGTTCGTTCGATCCCGTAGCAACGCTTCTTGTTACCCTAGCAACCGGCTCGGCGTCTCTGGAACCCCCGTGGGCTGGTGCAGCCGGAGGCATCTGGATCGGACCTGCTCGGAGAGAAGGAGCTTTGCGATTTGGCGGCCCTTCGGTTGTAAGAAATCTTTGAAATTTAGGTCACCACCCATGAAAGGGAAATGTAGAGGCGTATAACTGAACAGGATTATACAGGCAGCCAGAAGAAATTGGAAACGTTTTTATTACTATTAAGAATGGTTGCTCTTTGCTCATTATGGTTGCTCTTTTTAGATCAGGGGTCCCCAACCTTGGCAACTTTAAGCCTGGTGGACTTCAACTCCCAGAATTCCCCAGCCAGCAAAGCTGGGAGTTGAAGTCCTCCAGGCTTAAAGTTGCCAAGGTTGGAGACCCCTGTTTTAGATCATAAGCAAACAGGCGTCACAGACAATTCTTTTAACAGAGACACAAGTTCAAAACTTCGCTGCCAGTGGCTGTGTACCCACTCCTGAATTTACTGGATTAACACCATGTTAGGAGTTCTTACTCCCCCCCCCATAAACTAACCATACACTTCATGCCACATTTTAAGCTAAAGTATGGGCTGGCTGTTTTGGGGTTCAGTATCTCAGCAACATTATCATCAGAAGTTTGGATGACAATCACCAACTTTTGAAATAATTTGTACTCACAATTATTACAGGTTGAGGTACCTTCTTAGAAGCAAACAATTCATTTGAAGCCCAGAAGTTCATTAATATGGAAGGATGGTTATATGTATAAATAGCTCACTGAAAGTGCCAGCGAATATCCTACTTCAGAATTACTTTTAGTTTGATGCTTTTTGGTATGTGCATTTAGTGCTGGAATTGTGGTTGAATCATCAGAAAGCCCCTAACTAGATCCTTACTCTTCTCCTCTGAATCTACTCTTCCTCAACCTAATTGAATGATGCTGACCCATTAGCTGTCACAAAACATAAATTTACCCCTTATATGTCAAATATGACTTGTATTTGTTTTGTAGGGCAGCTACTAAATAGTGTAGTGATGTGTAGCATGAATAATTTTAAGAAGTAACAGCATGCAGTTATTGAATGTTAAGGGGTCTTGGAATTCATTTAGTCAACTGTTTTTGGCAACTATAAAATCTGTGGGCTTCAATTCCCAGAATTCCCCAGCCAGCAGAGTTCTGGAAATTGAAATCTACACATCTTAAAAGTTGCCAAGTTTTAAAAACACTGATCTAGTCCAACATCCTGTCCAGTGCAGTAATTTATTACTTAAAACAAATTTTATTATTTCTCATTACACTTCTGAAAACTATTATTTTGATGTTGTTTCATAAAATTGATGAAATTCTCCAAACTATGTTGTGGATTAATTCTAATGGATTTCTGAACTTCTTTTCAGAAGTTGTCTCTCTAAAGCTACTAGATGAAATTCTTCAGGAAAATAGTCTTGACATGTAGAAGTTTAAATTTTTTGTTAGTTTAATTATTAAATCAATAGTGTATGTGTTTATTTATTGTCTATCTCAGCATAATTATCTTGAGACCCTGACTGTACTTATGCTAGGCTAGTTATTAAATAGCAATCTAACATGGAGGGGTTGTAGCTGATTAGTAAGCTGTTCAACTCTATTACCATTTGAAGATATGAGAATAATTTTTCTGCATTTCCATACCTGAATCTAAAGACTGGAATAACGGGGTTATTCTCTTTTAGGACCATAGTCTATGTGCAGTGTGGAAGTCAGTACATAAGTATTTATGAATGTAGATGAATTTGAACCAAAGAAAAGTCAAAAGTATTTACTTCCTTATTTAAAGAATATGGAAACAAAGAAATAGAACTCCAGTGATAATATGTAATTGCCACATTTTGAATTTCTGTGAATTAGTTCAGTGTCATAAATGATTCACCACAAAACTGGCACATTTCAGTTCCTTCAACATTTGATCATAGAATTGATTCAAGCAACAGCAACTTTGTTCTGTTACATTTATGATCACACTGAATATTTTTTCAGGATAGAATGAGACATATGTTTAGTGAGTTTTTGACACTTGGTTATATTTTCTTTTAGTTTTAACTTTTAATGTACCCACAGCAGGCCCATAAATTGTGAAATGATATTTTTAATATTAATCATCAAATGAATGCACAATATTTAACAGGATATTCTAGTAAGCTTCCTTTACATCTTCTTTTTTTCAGAACTGTATGCCCCTTGTGTACGATCCACACAGTAGCAGTTCAAATCTCCTGCTTTCCTATCTTTCAAACTCTGACACAAACTCAATATGGCAGTAGTGTAGGAAAAAGCCCGTATTTGCCTTTACCATGTCATCTTCCTGACAAGGACAAGATGCTCTCTTGCTGAATGCTGTTACATTTTTATGACAACTGACTCTCTTCTTGGCTATTCAAATCTATGTTGTGGAGCAAAAAAAATATATCCTAAGAGTGGAAGGTACATTTAATTAAGGGAGTTCTTCAGTGCCTGATTTAGATTGTCAGACTGTAGGGTGTCAGAAATAGAAAGCAGGAAAACTTAGAAAGCAAGCTCAGAGAACACAAAGGACTCCACAATTGTAGTTCTATTTAAATTCATTTGTAATCAGTCCATGAAAACAGCAAGTTATTAGGTGAAATACTAGAGACATTTGTTTTCCATTGATAAGGTTCTGTTGGAATTTTGCAAGAATTACTTCTATTTGCAAAGGCTGTGTTGGGGAGGAGAAAGAAGTTATAAAATTGCAAAATGAATAGAATTTATAATTACAGCATATGTTGCAAATTACGTGCAGTGAGATATATAATTGTGTGTGTGTGTGCAATGACTGGAGGTTACTTTAAAATTCCGAGGAAATCATTGAATCAAAAATTTAAAATGACGCATTAATTAGTATGATAGATTACATCCCAGGGTTATGAAGGAGTTGGCAGATGTTATTTCAGAACCATTGTACTAAATATTTAAAAGAAAATCCTGGAGTACCAGGGACCTACCAGAGGATTGGAAAGGAGCTGATTTGGGTCCCATCTTCAAAAAAAAAAGTGGGGTGGGGAGAAATACACTCAGGAAACTAGACTAATCAGCCTAATATCAATATCTGGGAAGATATGGGAAATAATATTTTTTTTAAAAAAAACAGATCTGTGAACATCTAGAAACAAAGTTATAACTAGTAGCCAGCACGGGTTTGTTAAAAATGGATCATGCCAAACCAATCTTATTTTATTCTTTGACAGAGTGACTAAATTAGTAAACCAGTGAAATGCTGTGAACATAGTATGTTTAGACTTCAACAAGGCATTCGACAAAATAGACCAATAACCTACTTCTTGATAAACTAGAAAAATGTGGGATAGACAGCATAAGTGGAAGCAATAAAAATGTCTAGTTGAGGAGTTAGATTTTAGGGATTAGAAGTTTTCAAAAAGTCAATATGGCTGTCGTGTCCCACTCCCCCTCCGACGACTGGGTCTAGGAAGTCCGTATCAAATGTGGCAACGAAGCCTCTGCAGCTTGTCAAATTCCTTCAAGGTTTATCAGGGCAGGCAGGAGTCCAAATTGTGACTTCAGCGATAGAGTCCGATAGCAGCAAACTAGATGAGACTTTGCTTGACTCAAGGTTGGAATGCCAAAAGCAGGTCCTTTATATAGGCTGTGGGGTGTGGCTCCATGACTCAGCATTTATCCAGGCCTGCCCCTCCCTTCCTTCTGCTGGCGTCGCCTCTTAGATCTCCGGAAGCGAGAATCCTCCCACTTTGAATTCTCTTCAGCTGGATCTGCTGTCAGTAATTCCAGCATGTGGCTGGCTTCCTGCTCACACGCTGTAGGAATAATGTTTCTCGGGCTTGTCTGTTCACTCCTGACCTCCTCTCCCGGCATGGGGCCAGGGCAGGGGCTGGAGGCATGATAGGCTGTTTGTTTTATTTTGTTTTTTCCTTTGGTGTCTTCTAGTTAGTCTTGACTCTTAGTGATTGCCTGTGCTAGCTTTTGGCAAGATTTCACCTAGGCAGGAAAAACCAAAGACACAAGCACAGAATAGGTGAAACCTGGCTCACAAACAGTAACTGTGAGAGGAACCTTGGAGTCCTAGTAGACAACCACTTAAACATGAGCCAACAGTGTGTGGCAGCAGCCAAAAAAGCTAATCCAATCCTTGGTTGTATAAACAGAGGGATAGAATCAAAAGCAAGTGAATTGTCCTCTTCCTAGGGCTGAGAGAAAGTGACTGGCCCAAGGTCACATGGTGGGCTATCCTCATGGTATGCCCATTTCTAGCTTTGTGCTTTAACTACTGAACCAGATTGGTTCTTGTTCTTCAGATTAAACATGGAAATACAATAGCCAATCATGCTTGTGGTGTGGAGTGTAGCTATATGGACAGGGAAATAGAACATATTTGCTTTGGGTGCATGAGAAGGGCAGTGTTCAGGCAATCAGAATTCAGGAAAATTCTGGCTCATTTACTTCAGATAGGAAGCAAGCTGAAGAACTCCCAAAGGTGCTTTTTCAAGAGGCAACTGGACTTTCTGGTCCAGAAAGTCAATTTGCCTCTTGAAAAAGCATCTTTGGAAAACCATGACCTAGATCAGGGGTCTCCAACCTTGGTCCCTTTAAGACTTGTGGACTTCAACTCCCAGAGTCCCTCAGCCAGCAAAGCTGGGAGTTGACGTCCACAAGTCTTAAAGGGACCAAGGTTGGAGACCCCTGACCTGGATGACTGAGAATCTCCATAGACATTAAGCTGGAGAACTGATTTCAGAAATGTTGATTGTAGTCTTTGAAAATCTTGGAGAGGGTGTAGGGGACTGGAAAAGAGCAAATATAGTCATAGTTTGAAACAAAGGGAAATTACCAACTAGTTTACTGCTCCTGAATAATAAAATTACTGACTAGTTTACTGTCTCCTGAGTATTAGAACAGATGGTTTGGTGAAATGTTTGTGACTATTTAGAAAAGAATATCTGACATTATCAGTGTCAGCATAAGGATATCTAAAAGAGGCCGTTTTATGACAGAGTAACTAATTTAATATATCAAAGAAATGATAAGGATACAATAAAAATTGATCTCGGTGAAATATTTGACAAAATCTCTCATATTCTTGTGGACATGATGAATAAATATAACATAGAAAGTACTACACCTGAATAGGTTTACAACTGGCTAAATAACTGCACCTATAGGGTGTTAATAAAGCCTCTGGTGGCTCAGCAGATTAAGTCTGTCTGTTATTAACACAGCTGCTTGCAATTACTGCAAGTTCAAGTTCCACCAGGCCCAAGGTTGACTCAGCCTTCCATCCTTTATAAGGTAGGTAAAATGAGGATCCAGATTGTTGGGGGCAATAAAGCTGACTTTGTATATAATATACAAATGGATGAAGACTATTGCTTAACACAGTGTAAGCCGCCTTGAGTCTTCGGAGAAGGCCAGGATATAAATTCAAATAAATAAATAAAATAATAATTCTGCACTAAAATGGAGAAAAGTATAGAGTAGAATCTCCCAAAGCTCTATATTTGGCTTTTGCTCTTTGCTATCTTTGCAAGAAACCTAAAGAATGAAATGAAAGGGATGCTTTTCTGGATGATGCCAAGCAAAGGGGATTGGTTAATATGACCAATTATTCAAAAAGGTTAGCAAAAAAATATGGTACATGGGAGAAAATAATTTAGAGCTTCCGGTAAACTAACAGCTGGACACCAGCAAGCAGAATGATGCAGCAGCTAAAAATGGCAGTAAAACCTGAGGCTACATTAATAGAAGCATTCTGTCCAGTTTTGTGTGCAGATCTTCCAGATCATTTGCATTTTCAGATATCAGAGAAGTGTCATCCGCATAGTACAGGTTATTGATGTTTCTTTCTCCAATTTTGATACCACATTTCTCTTCTTCCACTCCAGCTTCCTTCAATGTATACAGTATTCAGCACATAAGTAGTATAAATAGGAGAAGCCAAGGACTAAGGAGAGTGAATACAGGCTTGTCCTACTCTTAGGCTAACCTGGAGTTAGTCTGCATTGCTATATTCTGTCCAGGATGTGGCTTTCTGTCCCATATATGGATTTTGCAGGGGACAACCAGTGGTTCTGAGATTCCCAGTTCTTCAAGGTCATTCCACAACTTGATATGATGACATTATCAAAGGCTTTTCTATAATCAATAAAGCACCTATTTATTTCTTGTTTGCATATTTTTTTAACTTGAGACTTTAGCAGTTACCCAGTGTAACCAGCAATTACAGGTTATCCTTGATTTATGACCACAATAGTCATAAGTCTATTTTGACTTTTGGTTCTTTTTTGCAAATATTTCTTCAATGGGTAGTAGGTGTAGAATGTTATTGTCTATCCAGTTTGCATAGAACTTTCTTCCATTTTAATTAGGGGACAGAGAAACATTACAGCAGCACAGCAGGATGCAGGAAAATGTACTTGTAGATGTCAGTACCGTCCCTCCTCCAAGTCACATAACAATAAAAAATCCTGCAGCTAATCCCCGACGAATGCGAAGGCTTATTGCTGAAGATCCTGAATGGAATCTAGCCATAGTTCCACAGCTCACAGAGCTCTGCATCCAACACATAATCAACAATTTTGAAAGTAAGTCACACAGCTTTCCTATATAAATTTGGTTGCTGAAGAAGTATCATTTAATACAGTTTGGAAATATCTGTTATTGAGTGTCAATTGAGGAAAAAGGAAATTAGATGGATGACTTTAAAATCTGTTAAACAATTATACCACAGACCAAATCCCTGCTAACATTGCTAGTCAACTCATTTAATTCATAATTTTGCCTAATGTGAATAATTGTCATCTCTGCTGTAACATGCTATATGAACCCTAATGATTTAAGATACTCCCTCTGCCTGAGAATGGCAGTTTTGTGAAGACAACTAAAAATTCTAAATAATGTTCTCATCATGCTCACAAAACTGGGAAGATTTTCTGGAAGACATACTAAAACAGCTTACTCTAAGCCTACTCTAAATGACGTATAGATAAATCGGTGAAAAGCTCTCTATAATACCTTGAAATTTCTTTCCAACCAGACAATCCTATCTTGGAAAGGCTACTTCCTGACCACCAAAAGAAAGTGCTAGAAAAGATTTCCACAAGCCTACCCCTTACGGTGACTGCAAATTTGATCAGCGACGAAGGCTACTGGAAACGGTGCTGTACTGGAAGATGGACAGTTTGTGATGTATCCGCCTATGGAAACAGTTGGAAGCGGATGTTTTTTGAACGCCATTTGGAAAACATTTTGAAGTTTTACATTCCAGATACTACTAGTCCCAACGAAGTTCTCGACCTCATTCCACTCTGCAAGGAGTACGTGAAAAAGCTAGAGATTGACCAGTTCCTTCCACCAGTGAAGCTAGATCAAAAGAAGGAAGATGAAGATGTCTCTGATACTGAAAGTGATGCTGGAATAGACGAACCTTCTATGGACCATTTTGATTTGAGCCTGCTTGTTCCTGCACTCCTTCATCTTGAGGAACTGCATCTTTCATACGGTGTTAAAGACTGTGGCATGAATTTTGAATGGAATCTTTTCGAATTCACTTATCGAGATTGTTGCTCACTGGCCAATGCTATTAAGAAATGCCCAACTCTAAAAGTAATTTTTTTAATGCAGTATCATAGTCTTATGTAATCTTAAACATAAAATGAGAGTGCCTCAAAATGGTAAACTAGCCTGAATCGTGCTCTGACACAGTTCTTCCATGGTAAGACGCTGGGCTTCTTAGCTGGAAAGCCTACAGCCCAGGTTTGAGATCTGAGCAACGCACGAAGGGGTGAGTTCCAGACCTTGCCCCAGTTGCTGCCAACCTAGCAATTAGAAAACATGCAAATGCGAATACATAAATAGGTATCACTTTCGTGGGAAGGTAACAGCGCTCCATGATGTCATTCTGGTCATATGATTACAGAAACATCTTTGGACAGTGTTGACTAGATGGTCCTTGAAATGGAGATGAGCACCACCCTTTATAGTCAGCAATGACAAGCAGAATAAAATACGCAGGGACTCCTTTTACCTTTAAGATGAACACTTAGGATTGCTAAAATTGCCTCAGAGTTGCAGTGCTGGCATAGGACAATTTCTATTGTTTACCTGTGTTATCATAAATCTTCCCAAATAAAATCTAGATTAAATTGCAGAAAAGGGAACTTTTAAACTTTCCTTCCATTAGAAGGCCTCCTCAATTTATGGACTAATACAACTTTAAAAAAAAAGTTAAAACCACAAGAAAATGATAAATTCAAACACTGATCTTAAAGGCTTCTTCTAAGGCTTGGCTCTAAGTATGTATAGTCTTTAGAATTTTTTAAAAGTTGCTTTTCCCCCAAATACTAAAGACGTCTACATTAGAAGAAAATAAGAGATGTGGATAGATAAAGGCAATACTGATGTTCTTGAGATTAGGGGGTGTCCAAACTTGGCAACTTTAAGAGTTGTGTACTTCAACTCCCAGAATTCTGGGAGTTGAACTCCACGAGTTTTAAAGTTGCCAAGTTTGGACACCTCTGTTGTAGACTTTCCAGTTCTACATCCCCAAACTATCATAAGCAGTTATAGACACTACACTTCGACTTATAACACTCCAAAAGAATGATATTTTTTCCTAATCATTATCAATTTGCTCAGATGAGTCGTTATCATTTTAATCGCAACTTTGTTTAGCAGGAAAACAGGAAAAAAGATCTTTCAATAGAAATTATCTGAAGAAATACAGGCAAAGGAAATTATATAACTGCCTACATGCCAGGAGCATTCAAGTAATATTATGTGGGTGCCAATTGTTTTGAGTATCTAAGGCACAATCACATTTTCTTTTTTATTGGTTATTTAAATGCCAATATAAACCCTGCTGTTCTGATGCTGCTACACAACTGATAATGTGATTTCCCTCCTCCCACAAAACGTGGCTAAGGGAATGGAAATAGAAACAAATACTTTTCTAGGGTAAGATAGACCCCATCAGACTCAAAACTCTGTATGATTCAAATCCTCATTTTTCGGCCCAAAGCCCGAACCATAATTCTTTAAAATTTATTCCACAATTTTTCACCAGTTTTTCCACTTCATAAATAAGCATATCACGGGGAGAGGGTGGGGGGAAAACCATTCTCTTCTACTCTAAATCCATCCCTGCTCACAGGTGTACTTGACCTGGTCCTCAACTATTCCCAAAATATTACGTTTTACCCTTAGCCATCAAGTACCCTGCCCACCCTTGTTTTAGGCATCTAGAATAAAAAAAAGTGTCTCACTGGAAATATGTTAACATCTTTATAAATTCATGTGACCTTATTGTATTTTTGCAGGTGTTCAAGCTGACCCGGAGCAAAGTGGATGACGATAAAGCCAGGATTCTGATCCTACACCTATTGGACCACCCTTCATTGGTAGAATTAAATTTATCCCACAATTTGATTGCAGACAGAGGAGCCCGAGCTATTGGCAAGCTAATTAACCGCAGTAAGATGGTAACGCTTAACATCTGTGATAACAGGATTCGGGCTCAAGGAGCCCAGGCTATAGCTCACGCACTGTCCAAGAATTCTATTTTGACATCCCTCAATTTCCGCCTCAACTGCATTGAGGATGAAGGAGGCCAAGCCATTTGCCATGCCTTGCTGCTTAACAGCACACTGACAACTCTTCACTTGGGTGGCAATGAATTGTCAGAGCCAACAGCCACCCTATTCTCTCAAGTCTTGGCTCAGAACACTGCTTTGTCTCATATCAACCTCTCCTGCAATCACATTGGACTAGTAGGTAACCTTTCTGAAATGGCAGTATATATTTCTTATTTTATTTATTTATTTATTTATTTATTTATTTATTTATTTATTTTATTAGATTTTTATACCGCCCTTCTCCCGAAGGACCCAGGGCGGTGCACAGCCAAATAATAAAACCACACAATATACACATTAAAACAGAAACCTAAAACCAAGCATATTACATAAATGGCCGAAATTTAAAACAATCAATTTAAAACCCTAAAATTCATAAATAGCCCCAATTCAAATTTAATAAAACTTTTAAGCCAGTCCCGCTTGAATAAATAAATGCATTTTCAGCTCACGGCGAAAGGTCCGAAGATCAGGCAATTGGCGTAAACCAGGGGGAAGTTCGTTCCAAAGAGTAGGAGCTCCGACAGAGAAGGCCCTACCCCTGGGGGCCGCCAGCCAACATTGTTTGGCGGACGATACCTGAGAAGACCCTCTCTGTGTGAGTGTACGGGTCGGTGGGAGGCATAAGGTAACAGCAGGCGGTCCCGTAAGTACCCGGGCCCTAAGCCATGGAGCGCTTTAAAGGTGGTAACCAAAATCTTAAAGCGCATCCGAAAGACCACAGGAAGCCAGTGCAGGCTGCACAGGAATGGTGTTACATGGGAGAAACGTGTGGCTCCCTCTATTACCCATGCAGCTGCATTCTGAACTAGCTGAAGCCTCCGGGTGCACTTCAAGGGCAGCCCCATGTAGAGAGCATTGCAATAATCCAAACGAGAATAATCCAAACAAGAGCGTGAGTGACTGTGCATAAGGCATCCCGGTCAAGGAAGGGGCGCAACTGGCGGACCAAGCGTACTTGGTAAAAGGCCCTCCTGGAGACGGCCGCCAA
The DNA here is from genome assembly GCF_028640845.1 of Ahaetulla prasina. Lineage (NCBI taxonomy): Eukaryota > Metazoa > Chordata > Lepidosauria > Squamata > Colubridae > Ahaetulla > Ahaetulla prasina. The sequence goes on from NC_080539.1 coordinate 72,004,707, forward strand.
ATGATCTTCAAATGACAGCCGTCCATCCAGGAGGACACCCAAGTTGCGCACCCTTTCCATTCGGGCCAATAACTTGCCCCCAACAGTCAGCTGCGGTTGTGTACCGGGGTGCCGGCATCCACAGCCACTCCATCTTGGAGGGATTGAGCTTGAGTCTGTTTCTCCCCATCCAGACCCCTACGGCTTCCAAGCACCGGGACAGCACTTCAACAGCTTCGTTGGGGTGGCCCGGGGTGGAAAAGTACAGCTGCGTCTCATCAGCGTACAGATGGTAACTCACCCCAAAGCCCCTGATGACCTCACCCAGCTGCTTCATATAGATGTTGAACAGGAGAGGCGAGAGAATCGACCCCTGAGGCACCCCACAAGTAAGGCGCCTCGCGATCGATCTCTGCCCCCCTGTCAACACCGTCTGCGACCGGTCAGAGAGATAGGAGGAGAACCACCGATAAACGGTGCCTCCCACTCCCAAACTCTCCAACCGGTGCAGCAAGATACCATGGTCGATGGTATCAAAAGCCGCTGAGAGATCTAATAGGACCAGGGCAGAGGAACAACCCCTATCCCTGGCCCTCCAGAGGTCATCCACCAACGCGACCAAAGCTGTCTCCGTACTATGTCCGGGCCGGAAGCCGGACTGGAACGGGTCTTGATAGACAGCTTCATCCAGGTACCGGGGAAGCTGCCATGCAACCACACTCTCTACAACTTTCGCCACAAAGCAAAGGTTGGAGACTGGACGATAATTTCCCAAAATAGCTGGATCCAGGGAAGACTTCTTGAGGAGGGGTCTCACCACCGCCTCTTTCAAGGCAGCGGGGAAAACCCCTTCCAACAATGAAGCATTTATAATTCCCCGGAGCCAGCCTCGTGTCACTTCCTGTGTGGCCAGCACCAACCAGGAGGAACACGGGTCCAGTAAACATGTAGTTGCATGTAACCTCCCCAGTAACCTGTCCACGTCCTCGAGAGCTACAGAATCAAACTCATCCCAAACAACCTCAACAAGACACGTCTCCATCATCTCATTTGGATCATCGCAATTTTGGTCTAAACTATCCCGAAGCTGAACGATTTTATCATATAGATAACCGTTAAACTCCTCAGCACGTCCCTGTAAGGGGTCATCCCGCCCCTCCTGGTGAAGGAGGGAGCGGGTCACCCAAAACAGGGCGGCCGGGCGGTTATCTGCCGATACAATGAGGGTGGAAATGTAAGAACGTTTTGCCTCCCTCAATGCCACTAGGTAGGTCTTAGTAAAAGACCTCACTAGTGTCCGATCAGCCTCAGAATGGCTAGACCTCCAGGTACTCTCTAGGCATCTTCTCCGGCGTTTCATCTCCCTCAGCTCCTCAGAAAACCAAGGAGCCAATTGAGATCTATGCCGGGTCAGAGACCGCAAAGGCACGACACGGTCCAAAGCCCCAGCTGCGGCCCATTCCCAGGCCGCAATTAGTTCTTCAGTCGTGCCATGGGCAAGATCCTTAGGGAACGGCCCAAGCTCCGTCCGGAACCTCTCAGGGTCCATCAGGCGCCTGGGACAGAACCAACGCATTGGCTCCATCTCCCTGCGGTGGTGAGCGGCAGTCCGAAAGTCTAGGCAAAGGAGAAAATGATCTGACCATGACACCGGTTCCGTCACTAAATCTCCTAGTTCCAGATCATTAAACCACTGGACAGTGGTTAAATATCAGATAAAAATCAGATCTAGTGGGCCTCCCCCAGTGTGTGTAGGGCCATCAGTTACTTGAATCAGGTCCAAGGCCGTCATGGAAACCTGGAACTCCTGGATCACCGTTGATGACAAGCCGGCCGATGGCAAGTTGAAATCCCCCATGACCAAAAGTCTGGGAATCTCAACCGCCACCCCGGCAAGCACCTCCAGCAGCTCAGGTAGGGCTGTAGTCACGCAGCAAGGAGCCAAGTATGCGATCAACAGACCCATCTGATTCCTATGGCCCCCACTTCACAAGGAGGGGAGCTATCTGAGGCACAGTGGACTCCCTCGGCTCTAGGCTTTCTTTAATCACAACCGCCACCCCTCCACCCCTACCTTGGGCCCTCGGCTGATGAAATGCACGGAAACCCGGAGGGCACAGTTCAACCAGGGGTACACCCCCCTCTGTGCCCAACCAGGTCTCCGTAATGCCCATAAAATCCGCGGACTCCCTCTGAATAAGGTCACAAATCAGGGGAGCCTTATTAACCACGGACCGGGCATTGCACAGCATCAGCCTAAGACCCAAGCTCTGAGGGACCTGGCCATCCGGGGAACGAGTAAGGACTAAGGGGCCGGAGCACGTGATAGCTTTTAAACATCGAACACGTGCTCCCAGAGAATGATACGGCCCCTTGCCTCCGCCATATCTGCCTCTCCCACTTACCGTACAGATGGAATGACACTCTATGCTCTGAACACCTCCCTCCCCCCCTTCTTACACAGTGCTTAGATTTTTAATTTTTTTTTGAAGTATTGTCTTACAATCTTGTCAGGAAATTAGATCTGGAGGATAAAACTGGGACATAATATTGGTTGGGAAGGAAATTGGTCTGGCCTAGGCATTCAGGAGAATTCCCAGACATAAAAGGCATTACAGAGACAGATTCTTAGCAGAGAGCAGTTGACTTTTCTTCCTGTAGAAAACAAGGCCAATAGATAAAACTTTACCTTCTTCTCCTCAATCTTTGGCTGTCTTAAAAAAATTGCGGGGGTTTTATGCAACAACTGGCCGTTGGAAACCCTGACAAATAAGAATACCGATAAAGGTTATGCTGATAAAGAAAAAAGAAAGGTGTTTTTTTTCCTGGAGTCCTTGAGTATGTCTTGGCAAGGACCTGTAAAACAGGGATTCCCAACCGCCGGTCTGTGGACTGGCACCGGTTCGTGGCATGCCAGAAACTGGGTTGCACAAACAAGTGAAGCCCCATCCGTGGGATGCAGGCAGCATGCGAAACCACAACCGCTCCAGTCTGTGGAAAAACGTTTCTCCACCGAACCAGTCCCTGGTGCCCAAAAGGTTGGGGGCTGCTGCTCTAAAACATCTTTTTCTACATTAGTTATTTGCTAAGGTGTCTCAGGCACAAAATAGGCAGCAAAGCAGAAAATGCCTCCATGCTGGAAGCCTCCTATAAAGCTTATATAGAAAGCAGAGCAGATAGCTGGACAACCTGCCATGTGAGGAGGAGGAGCCAGGTGACCCAGCATTACTGTTCTCATTTGAGAACTCAGTTGACAACTATTTGAGAACTATGTGACACAATAAGGAGTCTTTTTTCTCTCAAGTTGGCTTTTGTTTTTAGAAAATAGTCCATTTGACTTGCGATTTGTGAGAAGTACACTAATGGTAAATCCCATAAAAAGGCAATGGAAACCATAAACAAGTGTATAGCAGATTTATTCATATATATATATATATATATATATATATATATATATATATATATATATATATATATATATATATATATATATATATATATATATATATATATATATATATATATATATATATCAAAAAGCTTTTGCAAAAGGGTTCTCTGCAAGGGAGACAACATCCGACAGCTCCGAATACATGGATTAAATACATTTTTCAAACAATCAACATGGCAATTACATCGCTCTCACCTGTCATTGTTTTTCACACATTACATAATGTTTTTGGCTTATTCAGCAGTAGCTTCTTCCTCTGGAAAGTCCCCCGAAGTCCATACTTCCCCCTTATGTCATTTACAGAAACAATTAAATGGAGCATGATTTTGCTTAGGTCAGCCTGTCCTGGTTGAAGGGTACAAACATCTTTTTGTGGCTTATTTCCTCAGAACAGGCATTACACAAACTTCCCCTCATAAATGTCTTACACTGCTAAAATAGCTCAGGTTAACTCAGCTCATAGTTAGAATACAATATGGCGTTACTTAGGCTATATTCTTTACAGGAATAATTCCACTTCTCACAATCCTCCCTTTTCCTTTTGATAAGGTTTATTCCTGTAATTCACCCTGTATATCTTGTAACATAATACGGATCTCTTGTCTACTTAAGTTCCTTCCCTTTTCTTCATTTCCCTTCTTCATCTTTACCATCTGATAACAATGTTTACAACTAGCACAACACACAGGTACACATTGAATGCAGATACAATAGATAAAACATATAATTATAATAACAATTATACCTACAAAATCGGATAACCAGGAAGTTAATCGCTCCCATATCCTTTTGAAAGTTGTAGTATTAGTTAAATGTAGTATTAGTTAAATTTGTAGTACTATTATGTAAGGCTTCTATTTTCAACTCAATAAAGTGGGACTTATCTGTAATTTTGAAGCAACATAAACCTTGGAATTCCTCACATCCATGTCCCATTCTCAGTAACATATAATCTATGGCCATACGGTACTACGGAAGAGATTTTCTAATCTCTCCCATTTCATCTGCCAAGGAAGCAATAGCTGATGATGTTTCATTTATACTTTTTGATAAAGCACAAGCAAGATGTCCAATATGCAAATGGTTATACTGAGTAGCCATCCAAGGAAACATTCCTAAAAGTCCTGCCTGCACTTTATTTAATATCACTACCTCATCATTACAACTTGCATTAAATGCTTCATTTAGTGTAGCCCATTTTCCTCTATATATCCTTTTTTCCATTTGGTCAAAAGGGTATTCTATAGGCGTTATTGGCCATTTGATAGGTCTCACAGGTTCATAGATAATCAAATGGGATTCCTCCCCTGGCTGTATTTAAAGTCCCCTCATGTGTAGATATCTTTGTCACAATTTTATGTGGTACTCGATTACTATGATAAAGACTTGCACTTATCATTTCATAGTAAAATTCTGTTTGTTGATTAATATCCTTAAAATGTACAACAGCCATAAAGGTAGTCAGACATCCAATAGTACATGGACCTCCTATTGCATGAGCAGGTATATATGCATAGGCATATAAACCACGTAAAAGAAACCATCCTTTAGGCAGATATAGTCCTGTAGCATCTATTTCTCCCACCTCAGAACAAGTAAACACTTTCTCCGTAGGTACAGGGACATATATCACCTTTTCCGGTCTTTTTTCGGGTTGTCTATAAACCCCACAATCATAGGCTAGCAATATTTTTTTCACTTCCATTACCAGCTTTTTCTGGTTAGTCCATTTATTAGGCTTATGTGGACTCCCAAACATTGTAATTACTTGTGACAGATTATAATTATTTGGTTCTATGGTGATCTTTGCCTCCTCAAAGAGGAATTTCCCCAGAACTGGGACTCCCACAAAACATGTAGACATTATATCAGAGACAGTGGTCTCTCCTTTTAATCAAAACGATGAACTATTTAGGGCCACTTTCATTAAATCAAAGAAAATATTTCCTTCCTTTTTAATAGAATAGAATATAATTTTATTTTTTTATTGGCCAAGTGTGATTGGACACACAAGGAATTTGTCTTGGTGCATATGCTCTCAGTGTACATAAAAGAAAAGATACGTTCATCAAGGTACAACATTTACAACACAATTGATGATCAATATATCAATATAAATCATAAGGATTGCCAGCAACAAGTTATAGTCATACAGTCATAAGTGGAAAGAGATTGGTGATGGGAACTATGAAACGATTAATAGTAGTGCAGATTCAGTAAATAGTCTGACAGTGTTGAGGGAATTATTTGTTTAGCAGAGTGATGGCCTTCGGGAAAAAACTGTTCTTGTGTCTAGTTGTTCTGGTGTGCAGTGCTCTATAGCGTCGTTTTGAGGGTAGGAGTTGAAACAGTTTATGTCCAGGATGCGAGGGATCTGCAAATATTTTCACGGCCCTCTTCTTGATTCGTGCAGTATACAGGTCCTCAATGGAAGGCAAGTTGGTAGCAATCATTTTTTCTGCAGTTCTAATTATCCTCTGAAGTCTGTGTTTTTCTTGTTGGGTTGCAGAACCGAACCAGACAGTTATAGAGGTGCAAATGACAGACTCAATAATTCCTCTGTAGAATTGGATCAGCAGCTCCTTGGGCAGTTTGAGCTTACTGAGTTGACGCAGAAAGAACATTCTTTGTTGTCCTTTTTTAATGATGTTTTGATGTTAGCTGTCCATTTGAGATCTTGCGATATGATAGAACCCAGAAATTTGAAGGTTTCTACTGTTGATACTGTGTTGTCAAGTATTGTGAGAGGTGGAAGTATGGAAGGGTTTTTCCTAAAGTCTACCACCATTTCTACGGTTTTGAGTGTGTTCAGTTCCAGATTGTTTTGGTTGCACCACAAGGCTAGTCGTTCAACCTCTCGTCTATATGCGGATTCGTCATTGTCTCGAATGAGACCAATCACTGTTGTGTCATCTGCGAACTTCAGTAGCTTAACAAATGGATCATTGGAGATGCAGTCATTGGTATACAGAGAGAAGAGAAGTGGGGAGAGCACACAGCCTTGGGGGGGCCCTGTGCTAATTGTACAGGTATTTGATGTGATCTTGCTTAGCTTCACCTGCTGCTTCCTGTTTGTTAGGAAGCTTGTGATCCACTTACAAGTCTGTTCCGGTACCTGTAGCTGGTTTAGCTTAGTTAGAAGAATGTCTGGAATGATGGTATTGAATGCTGAACTAAAGTCTACAAAAAGGACCCTTGCATAGGTCTTTGGAGACTCAAGATGTTGTAGGATGTAGTGCAGAGCCATATTAACAGCATCATCTGTTGATCTATTTGCTCGGTATGCAAATTGCAAGGGGTCTAAGAGCAGATTCGTGATGGTTTTCAGGTAGGAAAGCACTAGCCTTTCAAATGTTTTCATGACTACAGATGTTAGAGCAACTGGTCTGTAGTCATTCAGTTCCTTGATGGTGGGCTTCTTCGGCACTGGGATGATGGTAGAGCGTTTGAAGCAAGAAGGAACATAGCACATCTCTAGTGATTTATTGAAAATATGGGTGAAGATGGGGGCCAATTGGTCAGCACAGACTTTTAAGCAAGAGGCATTGTGTAGAGGCATTAGGTGAAAATGAGTTATGGACTGGGGGAAAATACGTGCACATTTTACAATATCTCTAAAGGAATTTCAAGAAGAATGCTCTTCAGGCTACTTTTGTACATTTTAAAGTAACATTTAAGTTGTGAACGACTATTTGGTCTTCATCTTAAGTCTCTTTATTGATTTCAGGATGGAGGGAAGCAATTGCTGGAAGGCATGTCTGATAACAAGACAGTAGTCGAATTTGATCTCAGACTGGCAGAGGTGGGACAAGAGAGTGAATATCTTATTAACCAGACTATAAAAGCCAATCAGGAATTAGCCCGTCTCAGAAACCTGCACCATTCCACCACGTAACACGGACCACAAACTACTGAGGAAAAGCATCCTGTGTAGTATGGTTTTCATGTTGCCTGTTCACTTACATTTGTTTAAGCATCTGTTTTTAGGTAATCGTTGTAATCAAAGTTATTTGTTCTCAGTTTATGATTGAATGGATGCAATTCTATATGCTCCTACTACTTTGGTGAAGTTTTCGCACATCGCTTGGATTCATACTCTTGGATAATTAAGCTTGTAACTAAGCCCAAGCATGTAACTGAAATAACTATTTTGTATACCTGTTTAGATTTGCTTCTTTGCTTTTTTTTTCATTCTGTTATTTTTCTTTGGTCAATTTTAAATGGTAAATTTCTCATAATGTATAAAGCACACAGTGAATATTATTTATAATTTAACCATTCATTCTAAATAGCTTAGCTTGCCATTCTGGAAATCAAACATTTGTGCAACATTTGTGCAGTTATGAATATGTAACTACTGTTGTTAAACAATAAGGAAAAATTCCAGGCCAAATGCTTCTTATCAATTATCAGATTTTATTTAAAAACTGTTAGATTTGATAGAACTTAACTGTTTTCCTGTTCTTCATTTACTTCCTATCTCCCTTTTACTTATTTCTCTTCTCCCCTATTTATTGGTATTTTCTACTAAATTAGGATATGATAAAGTAAGCAGTAAACAGATTTTAAAAAATAAGTAAAAGATTCAACTTCTCCTAGGCTTTATTTTAAAGCCTTCTAAGGAACTGATAGCACAAGGCTCAATCCAGGTGCTGTTCTGTTTTCAGTCTTTCAGTCTTAATAAATATCAGCATTAATGCAAGGAAAGTTTCAATTTGAGCCCACAATGAATGATGCTTAATGTGAGATTTAGAAATTGCAAGATCAGAAGCAAAGGGCCTAAATCTAAATTGGTCTATTATAAATACAGTATATGGCCCTCAGCCAATTATTCTGGCACACATGTAGGAAGAAGAGGCATAAGATTTGAATCTTGACTGTACTAGATGTGACACTATTGGTATGAGTCATGGAGTTGGTTTACTTGATACTAATAGCTTTATTAGTATCTGTAATAAAACTGTCTTATCAAGAACTATTTCCTTGAATCTCTGCCTCTGAGCTTTCTAGTTCTATATCAGTCTAGGTATAGCCTAAAATTTAATCCTACAAGTGACCTTGAATTACAGTATTACATAATTCTGTAATTACATAATATACAAATATGTATCAGCTTTAGCTAGCGATATCAAATTTCTATTTTTACTCAATTAAACTTGGGCAGAAAAATGTATTATACACATAATGATATGCTTCTTAATCCGTGCCTGAAAACATTTTAGCACATAACTATAGCCAGTACAACCTTTTAGCAGTTTAAATATGGATCGGAGCAGCAAATAGTCAATTTCAGCTGCTAAGAGACAATAAAGTACCAGATCAGAAAAAGCAGGGACTACTCCAGAAACTGACATAAGGGAGATAATCAGACAAAAGAGCAAGGCCAATAGATTACAGTGGCTGCAAGAAGTATGAGAAATAGAAGATTATTGGATCACAGGGACTACTTTCATCCTGGTCCCCACTTCTTTACCCTCCTACCAGAAATGGGTTTCAGCAGGTTCCGGTCATGGAAATTTTGACTAGTTTGGAGAACCGATAATAAAAATTCTGACTGGCCCCGCCCCCATCTATTCTCTGCCTCCTAAATCCCAGCTGATCGGGAGGAAATGGGGATTTTGCAGTAACCTTCCCTGGATAGGGAAGGGAAGGGAGATTTTACAGTATCCTTCCCCTGGAGCGGGGTGGGAATGGAGATTTTACAGTATCCTTCCCCTGCCACGCCCACCAAGCCACACCTACCAATCCATGCCATGCCCACCAAGTCATACCCACAGAACCAGTAGTAAAAATTTTTGAAACCCACCACTGCTTCCTACCATCAGGAAGGCATATAGAAGCATAGCCAGCCATACAAACAGGCTGAAGAACAGTTTTTATCCGTGGGGCTGTCGGACTCCTGAATGCGAAATAACATAACTATGTAGTACGATGGGCTTGCAGGGCCGGCGCAACATGTAACATGTTCACACTGGTGCAATAGGACTGGGTGTTTTGTTATGATTTATTGGGTTAGGGATTTCCTGTCTTCACTATGAGTTGTATTGTGTTGTGGGGCGGATGCACTGAGGGAGCTCAATCAATCTCATTGTACATACCTTATGCACTGACAATAAAGATTTGAAATTTGAAAAACAGTTTTCAGGTCCTCGAAGAAGAAACCAATCTTGAGCCTTCAAAGAAAGAAAAAAGAGACACTGAAACAGGAGACAGGCTGAAGAGCAGAGGGAATATAGCTGCAAAGAGCTAACTCTGGGAGTTACTGATATATTATCAAGTGAAACTGAAATACATCCCAACTGGATCTATCAGTTTACAGTAGATGCTGTATGCCAAGCATTAAGTACTATGGCTGTGATAAAAATCCTAAGGTTTATGAAATTGGTTAATAATTATCTTGCTAATCCAATGGAAAGATATGTCACATAAAGAATAGCTACAACTGCTTCTGATGCAATTTGACATCTTGGAAGTTGACGTTTAGGCAATATTTTAGTCCACCCTTCCAGTTCAGGGAAGCAGAGCAGAAAGTGAAGAAGAGTATTTCAGATGAATAACTAGCTGCAGAAATAACGTTGATGAGAAAATTTGGTGTCAGGGATCATCGTATTTAAATGATGGACTGCTAGCATTAAATAGGTCATACTTCAAAAGAACCAGAAAAAATATGTTTGGCTGAAGTGTGACAAAAATTATTAGGAGAGCTTTAAATTGAATTTTTTGGAGTTCCTAAAAGAAAATCTTAAAGATGAAGTCCTTAGATACTAAACTATAGTGGAAGAATACGTACTGTACTCCAATCGATTAAAGCAATCAATTAAAAATTACAACACTGACATATAAAGTTTGTGGCTTTTGTTTCTTGAAATGCAAAATTAAGGTGCATTTAATATTTCAGGTAGAGAAAGGAGGAATAGTAAATCATCATCTGTGGGGGTCAAATATTGAAAACATTGTGCTATTGTGTCAGAAGCTGCTGAATCTTTGGTAGGCATTGTGAAACCATAAGAATGTAAAGGACTTTCATTATTGCAATGTGATAGTGCTTTGGGCATTTTGGCAAAACATCAGAACTTACAGACACCTTTGGATTTAAAAGGAACAACACACTGCTGTAATGACTCCCATGATTAGAATATAACAATGAAAGCAGATAGTTTGTTCAGAAGATAGAATCATAGGGCTGAAAAGGTCCTTGGAGGTCTTCTAGTCCAATCCCCACATCCAAGGCAGAATTCCTTATATCATCCTGGACAAATGGAATGTGCAATCTTTTCTTGATAACCTTCAGCAACGAGCACCCATACCTGCAGGAAGCAAGGTGTTTCATTGGTTAATTGCTTTCACTGTCGTGAAATTTCTCTTTAGTTCCAGATAGATGAAGTATATTTATTCAGAAATCTGAGTAAATAAATTTGGCAATATTGTAAAGGACATCTAGGTTAAAATGTGAAGGAATTAATAAAAGCAGTACCATGTTTCCCCAAAAATAAGACTCTGTCTTATATTTTTTGAACCCCAAAATAAGTGCTTGGCCTTATTTTCGGGGATGTCTTATTACTTTGGAGCACGTGGAGCAAGATGGGGGCTCCCCTTGCTGTCTTACCTGATTTCCAGCTCTGTCTCCCTAACCCTAACCAGAGAAACGGCAGGGACCAGCTGCGGATGCGTTTAAATATTTTCGGGGAGGGCATATGCTCAAAAGCCCAATTGAGCTTATTATCAGGGGGTGTCTTATTTTAGGGGAAACAGGGTAATATTATTGGCATCCATTCTCAACCATCCAATGAGAGGATGTGGATAATCCCTTTCAAAGGAAATTCTGAATCTTTCAAAGAGCCATGAATTTTGGGAAAGTTTAATTACTGAAACATCATGGAATGACTAACCAATCTTGGGAACATAGGAAAGAAGGAATAGAGGAAGGAACAAGTCATTGGAGTAGAGAGTTAGACATTAGAGAAAAGACTCCTTAGTCGGGGTGAAGATTGAGAGAAAGAATGTAAATACTCTTCCTTACACCAGCTAGGTAAAAGTGAATTTAGCAAATTGCTTTGACAGGCTTTCAAGTATCTTATTATATTTACTCCACTAGCAATATGATTTCATTCTAGAAATCCAAATGATTCTTGTTTTTTGGATTTCCCAGCCCTGACGAACTTGATTCAGTCTGGAAAGCTTTCACACTCTCTCATCAGAGAGGCATCAGATCAAACATTCTGGACCTAAACTATGGCTACAGATCTTGAGGTACCTCATTGGCAGCAGAACAAGTTGTGGAGACATCATTAGATAGAGAGACCATCTGCTTGTGGTCTGTTATGATACAGAGATCACAGCATTTGGATCAACCTCAATCTACTCTAAAGCAATACCAAAGGTTGCTCGCTTGCTGGTGATATTTCATTGCAGCCTGGTAGGGAAGTTCAGGGGGCTCAGGATACATTCCTAAGCTTCCCTATTCAGTAATGAATACATTTTTTTTTACAGCAGATCAACAGAATTTTCTACAGATCAGGTCAAAGTGAGATACATTCTTATGGATAGAATAGCCAGGTAGGACGATGGGACAATGCCATTCTAGAAAACTATTAAGATTTTAAGTAATTTAGAGCTGTCTTTGGTGATTACCCAGAACAGGAGCTGCTAATTGGGAGATTTATAAGTTGTATGCTAGGAATGTGTGCTGGAATGAATGATTTTGCCTTCATCAACCAGTTTTGGGACGGTCTCTCTGACTACTATGTTCAATTAACAAGGCACACCGAGAATCTTGGAAGAGTTATTTCAATGTTGTGTGGTGACTGATGGCATGCTAGAAAATTTGAGACATGGAAGAGATTAAAAGGGGGGACAGTTCACAGCTTTTCTTTTTGGGGACTATTTGCCTCTCATTGGGCATGTAACTACACTATCAACTTGCTTTTTGCAGCCCAGATCACAGTTAGATGACAAAATCCCTTGTCAGCTTAGGAGTTAACAGTTTTAAAGAAGTTTCTGAACAGTCTGATGAAAGAATTCATTCCCTCATCATCTTCTGCATCTGCATTGCTATTTTTATAGAAAAGAAAAATAAGTCTTGAGACTTATTGTCTCATGATGATAGATTTAGTCATGATGATAGATTTATCAATTTGTGACAATTAGAAATCACTACTCACTGCCTCTTCTTTCACATCTGCTGGATCATCTTCAGAAGGCATGTATTTTCAATCAATCTGACTTGAGAGGAACTTACCATTTGATTTGGATAAAGGATGATCCCAAACAGCCTTTGATATTTGTATGGGAAGTTTCGATACACTATAGTGTTCTGTGGTCCATTGTCCAGCAGTCTCTTTTAAATTAATGAATGAGAAATTCATAGATATTCTGGACAAATATATGGCAGTTATCTAGGGATGTTTTGATCCCACCCACCCCCGAAACTGTTTTTATTCATTCTACTCAGGACAGAAATGTGTAACTGCATCTCTGCAAATGCAAACTGCGTGCTAAGTTGTAAATGTATTTAATGTTCCAGTCTTGGACTGTTTAGATTATCTGATTTCTAGGGAAAGAGGCCAAATGGATCTTGCAAAGGTTCAATCCATACTTGCAGGGCAGGCACTTAGAATTATTAAGCATGTCAAGTGTTTTTTGGACTTTGCCAACTTTTGCAGGCAGTTCATTCATGATTTTGTCAAGTGCTAAAGTTTACCAACTCACTGTAACTCCTGAAAACATAGCACCAATATAAGTGGTCTCTGATCAACAATAAGCTGCCTCTGAGGACGTGACATATCTTCTCCTTCCTGCCTTTGCTTCATCAACTGAATCCCAGCATCCTGGCCCTGCCCCCAACATGATGTGCTGATTGGACAGGAGATTCCTTTTCTCCTACTGACCAATAGCTGATTTTGCCACCACCAGATCTGGTTATTTGGTGGCTTTGTGCCACATTTTTTGAAGGGGACACTAGGAAGGACCAAAGACAACCTTCAGACTATCCTGCACAAACAAAGAAGAGTGGGGCTGGATAGGTGGTAGGTTGCTACCGGTTCCCCCCCAGTTCAGGCGAGCCGGTAGCAGTGATGGTGAGGTGAGAGCGAACCGGTTTGCTCCGATTGTCAGCTGGGCCCTCCTACCTGCCCCTGTGCTATACCTACCTATATTTGTTTTTAGCCCAGCTGATAGGCGCGGCAGAGCGGATTGCCGTGCCTGAGCTGTTCTGAAATGGAATGCACTTGCTCAGGGCACAAAGCATGTGTGCGAAGCAAACCGGTGGTAACACCAGTTTAAACCCACCACTGCCTGCAATTCTCTGTAAGGCATGATTGGAAGGTCTGGTCTCTTGCCACCTTTTCCCTTCAGCTGCTCATTTTTTTTAAGCACGCTTGGGTTTTAATTGCACTTTTTGATGCTTTAAAATCTTTTGATTTATAACTAGGTGACTTTTGACCTATTTTATAATCCCTTGGTGGACTTTTACAACTTTTCTCCTGCTTTTTCATTTAATGTTTACCATTAAATTAAAAAAAAACTGTAAAGAAGTTGTGGTGGGACCTACATCTATACAGGATTATACTATAAATTGTGCTCTTTCTAAATTTTTTCTGTTTTTTTTTTCAAAACAGCTTTGATATTTACCTCTTAATTTTTGATGGGAAAATTTCCCTGTGGAAACTACTAATCTGCTTCTCTTGTCCTTGAAGAGCGAACAAAAAGTGTTTCATATGCCTTCAAAAAGACATAAAACTATTTTGGGAGACAATTAAAAAAAGAATGCTCTCCAACTTACAGATTTTATTTGACAATATAACAAAAAAATTTGATGCCTCTATAATGGTTCTGTAAACCCAAGAAGATATCCAAAAGCAGGAAATAACAGTTGGACCTTATTTGCCATTTGAGGAATTGGAATTTGATTTGTCATTGTCAGATGTGAAGAAAAAAGTGTTTGGTTCACCAGAAAAGTTTGAAAAGAATGTAAAATTAAGAAACTCCAAGATAATGGATGATGCAAGATGGACTGGACTTTCTTGGCAAGAAGAATGCTGTGCTGTTAAGGAAAATTATTCAACAATGGATGTTGCAGAGATATTTATAACAGACTTATGAACTTATGGAAGTGAGATGGAATTGTTGGTAAAGTTCCCAATTAAAAACCTAAAGAAATGTTTTATTAAGAACCCACTGAGGGTATTTGACCCTGGACTCAGAGATAATGATATGGGTGATTTGTAATAAGAAACAGTGTAGATTTTCTATCAGTAAATCACAATAACAGACGTTAACAGAATGCTTTGAATTTTAACTTTGCTATTGTTTAACCTGTTAACTGGTTTTTATTTCACATACGTAATGTAGGGCAGGTTAGTTGGATTGCAAATAAATGTACAAATGTCTAAATTTTGAATCTGCTCTGCAAATGTCCTTCCTGCCAATGACTACTTCAGTTTCAACTACAATAACACAAGAGCTACCAACAGATTTAAACTTAATGTCAATCGCTCCAGTTTAGATTGCAGAAAACATGATTTCTGTAACAGAATTATCTATGCTTGGAATGCATTACCTGACTTTGTGGTCTCTTCTCATAACCCCAAAAGCTTTATTCAAAATCTATCCACTGTTGACCTCACCACATTCCTAAGAGGACTCTAAAGGGCGTGCATAAGAGCACAAACATGCCTACCATTCCTGTCCTATTGTTTCTTCCCCTATATATATATATATAGATATGCTTATACTACCTTGTTTCTCCTCATATATATGTTTATATATTATATACTCTTTTGTGTTATGCTTGTGTATATTGTTATGACAAAATTAATTAAATAAATAAATAAAATAAATAAATAAAAGGAGAAAGCTATTATTGTTGCCATAGATTTGTCACCTAAGGGGAATAATATGTGGTTTTGTCCTTTTTTTAATTCACATTTTTTTTCAATGTTGTTTGTTTAGCTTTGTTTTACCTCTGTTCAGTTGGGGGCATTGGATTTTAATCTTTTGAATAGAGTTGTAAAACAAAAAAACAAAAAGAATCCCAGCATGCCTTTGCGGCGCAAACTGATGCCTTGAGATCTGCATTAGACACTTTTTCTTCAGCCTTCAGCAGAGGAAAGAGGATGTTTCCTTGCACATTTTATTCTAGACTCCTGGCTGAGTTTATTTTTTGTTGTTGTTTTCAATGAAGAATTGCTAGCAATTAAAGAAATATTTCCATAAAAGAAACATTTCTGAGACTTAGTTTTTCTTATCAGGTGTGGGCAAATCACAGGAATTTGGAACCCATGCATAAGGTTCAGAACAATGGTGAAATCTGAACCGGTTTACTACTGGTCCACTGGCTGCGCAAGCGTGCTGCACACATGCATGCGAGGTGCAGACGCACGCAAAGCATGGGGGTTGGGTGATCAGCTGTGGCATGTAATCTTTTTTTTTTAACTTTTAAAAGCATTTTTTTACAAACTATTCGGCTGAATAGGTTGTAAAAAATGCTTTTAAAAGTTAAAAAAAGGCTGATGATCGTGCGGTTCAGCTGTGATTGTCAAAGCCTTTTTTTTTACCTTTTAAAATCGTTTTTTAAAAGGAGCGGCAAACGGGCAAGCAGGCAATTGGATGGGCGTGTGTGTGTGGGGCACCCGCCACCATCACTACTGGATCAGCTGATCCGGTCCGAACCGGGAGGATTTCACCCCTGGTTCAGAATGCCATCCAATGTCAGATCAGATGGCCACAATTTTAATCTCTACATTGCTTATGTTCCTAGCTCATACAATAAAGTATCAGATACTTGCTCTCTCTCTCACACACACAGAAATGATATTCTGTGTCTGCTCCTTCTTGCCACAAACCTGAAACTTGACAATTCCCTGCCCACCTCTCCATGTCAAAGGGACACTTCCAAGATATTAGGGATATGGAAACAGAGGATTTGTTGGATTGGATTTTCTTACAATTACAGGACCCTTGTGTCAAGGCTCAGATGAATGACTGACAGGGAGACCTGCAGATTAATTCTTTCCCCCCCCATAGCTGGAGAACATCTTTTCAACACAATGTGACTTTCATTCCTTTCAATCACATAACCTTTTTTCCAGTGTCATCTCAAAGGCAACCAACTCCCTTTTAACAGGTTTGACAGATGCAAATGCCTGCTTCAAACAGATGGATGACCTACAGAAAGAGACTCTTCTCGTTTTTCTGTAGCTGGGGAACAATATTTTCATAGTAGTCATTTATATATTAGTTATCCTCTCCAAAAGAAGTGTTGCAACTTTGCCACAACAATAAGACTGCAGGGCATGAAGGAGTTTTTTAGATGTTGTGTTTTATTTCAGAGTTTTCTGTTGACCTCAGTTGAAAGAAGATTTCAAATACTATGCTTCTTTTATCTGCTCTTGATTATGGTCATCACTGCTAAGCTTTCTGGTTTGCTCCAGCCATGTTGTGCTACACCAGCAGCCTGCGGACCTGGCAGCGGAGTCGGACAGTGAGGAGGCTGGGGAGGACAATGGGCCACTCCTGGAGTCAGGGGAAGGCCTGGATGAGGGTTCTGCATCGGAGGCAGAGATGGGGCCAGGGCCATCTGGGAGTGATGCGCGGACTCCAGAGCCTCCAGAGGTGGACAGCAGAGAGGCAGAGGAACAGAAGGAGCCTGTTCCTAGTGCACACATGCGAAGAGCTGCCAGAAGGCAAGAGCAGGTGAAGAAAAAAGAACAACTCAGGAGTAAGGCCAGAAGATGATTGGCCACTCCCATAAGGCTTAAAAGAGCAGCAACGAGCCGTTGGGTTCTTTGTAGGAAAACAATGTTGATTTCCATGTTTCTTGTCAGGGTCTTTTGAACTTTCTTTGCCAAGAAAAACCTTTGGCAGGTTGCCAAAGACATCAAAGATTGGTGATAAGCCGACAGACTAGTTATTAAGAATTTTGTTTTGGACGAAGCTGAGAATGAATTAGTTCTCAGCTGTTTTAATAAGTTTGTTGAGGACTGAATTGTGTTTAGTAATCACTACTTGGGCCTTGGTCACAACAAGCCAGATCATATAGGATGGTGGATCTCAGAGTCATTTAGAGTTTGTTAGACTTATAAATTTCTAAAACAAATGAATTTACATCTTGGTTCCAAAATAACCTCTTTCAATTAGTGGACATTCATATTTGACATTCACCTGAAGCTGAATAGGTAGAAGGAAAAGACTTGCTATGCTAGAATAATATTATTTATTCACTGAATTTAGAGACCCCCATCTCACTCCCAGAGCAACTCTACACAGTGTAGTGTTATATTCCTCAAATTTATATAAGCTGCCCAGAGTCATGTTTGTGAAATGGGCAGTTATATAAATGTGAGGAAGGAAGGAAGGATGGGATGGAGGGAGGGAGGGAGGAAGGAATTTATGTTGTTGTCGACTCTATGAACAGCAAAACCACCCTGATTTGTTATTTGCAGGATTGTCCTGTTTTTCTGTACATTCCCCTATTAGAATAACTGCCTGTACTGTTTGCACGTCAAAGCTTCTGCAATTCTTCTAGCCTCTGATTTTCTCTAAAAGGCACACTGAACACAGCTCCTCTTAGATAAGCAATTTGATTTGCCCCAGGCTGTGTATAAAACAGCAGCAGATTCTTATACGGAAGAGGATGCCAAAAGAGATTTGGTGTGCCTTTTAAGTTACCGTTCTCTCTTCCATCCAAGAAACTGAACTCAGATTTTATTGATCCTTTTCCTATGACTGCCCAGTTTAGCCTAGCAACCTTTCATTTGCACTGGCCTGGTATTTCACTGTTCTTTCACCTCCCTGTCTCTTATATTCAGAGGCTTTTCTCTGTTCTGCTAGATGGGAAAGAGGAATGCAAGGTGGAGCGCATTCTGGATTTTAAATGCAGGAAGAGTAGATAGGGATATTAATTCACAGGAAGGGTTATTCTGAGACTGTGAGGTCATGATAGGCAGAGGTGGATGTACACAGCCCCACCGTGTTCACCAGTTTCATCTGAGATTTCCACAGAAGTCTCATCCTTCTGAACTGGTCCCCAGGTATAGGAAAAAAGTCTTTCTTTTAAATTATTTCCCCATCTCTTGATTTTTAAAAAATAGATGTTTGCATCATTTATTTAAAAAATGACACACACACACACACACACACATTAGACACTGGAATTATCTGGAACTTTTATTACATTAATTTGGTTTACAATCTTTGTACTTTGATATTTCCAACAAAAAGGCAGCATTGTGATATACTGTTTGTACATACAGAGAAACAGACAGGCTAGGTCATACCAACATACTGACAAATAATGGCAGTTCTCAGTGCTCACAGATAAAGTTTTGTCAGAATTGAATACATATCCTCTGTTACTTCTTTCTCTGGGATTGATACCAGTCTCTAACCATTGTTCTTCTGTCTATATGTTCCTTGGTCAATGGGGCTTTTAATGGCTTGATGTTGTAGCCATTAACAGATCAGAAAGGATACTTTATGAAGTTATCTCAGGTAGCATCAGCAGTTGCATTAGAATTGTTAAGAACACTACCTTTTAGTCCTCAAAACCCAGTGTGGTTGTACTCTTTCTAACTCACATCTGTACACCCCAGTGGAACAAACTGCAGGGGTTACACTAAAATCAGAAATATGCCAATAGCAGCAAATACAAAATGTCCCCCTGAGACACATCTACAACATTAGGTATTCATCAACAACTTATTTTTTTAATGCTGAGGCAGGCTGGCTTATTGAAAATGTAAAATTATTTATTACTTAAAGTACACACCTGACTAAGAGACCTTCTTAATCATTTAGAAAAAGGTCCAAGACTACAAA